>NC_135961.1:55894684-56597038 GCF_053455715.1 Rhinoraja longicauda | reverse complement strand
GAGGGAGAGGGGGGGAGGGAGGGAGAGGGGGGGAGGGAGGGAGGGAGGGTGGGGGGGAGGGAGGGAGAGGGGGGAGAGGGAGCGAGAGAGGAGGGGCGAGAGGGAGGGAGAGGGGGGGAGGGAAGAGGGGGGGGGAGGGAGGGAGGGAGAGGGGGGAGGGAGGGAGGAGGCGAGGAGGGGAGGGAGAGGGGAGGGAGGGAGAGGGGGGGAGGAGGAGGGAGGGAGAGGGGGGGAGGGAGAGGAGGGGAGGGAGGGGAGGGCAGGGGAGGGAGGGAGGAGGGAGGGAGAGGGGGGAGGGAGGAGGGAGGAGGGAGGGAGGGAGAGGCGAGGGAGAGGGGAGGGAGAGGGGGAGGGAGAGGGGGGAGGGAGAGGGGAGGGAGAGGTGAGGAGAGGAGGGGGAGGGAGAGGGGGGAAGGGAGGGAGAGGGAGGGAGAGGGGAGGGAGGAGAGGGAGGGAGGAGAGGGTGGAGGGAGGGAGGGAGGGAGAGGGGGGAGAGGGAGGGAGAGGGGGAGGGAGGGAGGAGAGGGGAGGGAGAGGGGGGGAGGGAGGGAGGGAGGGAGAGGGGAGGGGAGGGATGGGAGGGAGAGAGAGGGGGAGGAGGAGGAGGGGGGGAGGAGAGGGAGAGGGGGAGGAGAGGAGGGAGGGAGAGGGGAGGGAGGGAGGGGGAGGGAGGAGAGGGGGGAGAGGGAGGGAGGGAGGGAGGGAGAGGGGGGAGGGAGGGAGAGGGGGGAGGGAGGGAGGGAGAGGGGAGGAGGAGGGGAGGGAGAGGGGGGGAGGGAGGGAGGGAGAGGGGGAGGGAGGAGGGAGAGGGGGAGGGAGAGGGAGGGAGGGAGAGGGGGAGGGAGGGAGGGAGAGGAGGGGGAGGGAGAGGGGGGGAGGGAGGGAGGGAGAGGGGGGGAGGGAGGGAGGGAGGGAGAGGGAGGGAGGGAGGGAGAGGGGGAGGAGGGAGGGAGAGAGGGGGGGAGGGAGGGAGGGAGAGGGGGGGAGGGAGGGAGAGGGGGGGAGGGAGAGGAGGGGGGGGAGGGAGAGGGGGGGGAGGGAGGGAGAGGAGGGGGAGGGAGGGAGGGAGAGGGGGGGAGGGAGAGGGGGGGAGGAGAGGGAGGGGAGGGAGGGAGAGGGGGAGGGAGGGAGGGAGGGAGGGAGGGGAGGGAGGGAGAGGGGGAGGGAGGGAGGGAGAGGGAGGGAGGGGAGGGAGAGGAGGGGGGGAGGGAGGAGGGGGGAGGAGAGGGGGGGGGAGGGAGGGGAGAGGGGGGAGGGAGGAGGGAGGAGGGAGGGAGGGAGGGAGAGGGGGGGGAGGGAGGGAGGGAGGGAGAGGGGGGGAGGGAGAGGGAGGAGAGGGGGGAGGGAGGGAGGGAGGGAGAGGGGGGGAGGAGGGAGGAGAGGGGGAGGGAGGGAGAGAGGGAGGGAGAGGGGGGGAGGGAGGGAGGGAGAGAGGGGGGGAGGGAGGGAGGGAGAGAGAGGAGGGTGAGGAGGGGGGGAGGGAGAGGGAGGAGGGAGGGAGAGGGAGGGAGGGAGAGAGGAGGAGAGGGGGGGGGAGGAGAGGGGGGAGGGAGGGAGAGGGGGGGAGGGAGGGAGAGGGGGGGAGGGAGGGAGAGGGGGGAGGGAGAGGGGAGGAGAGGGGTGGGTGGGAGGGGGGGGAAGAGGGGTGGGTGGGGGGGAGGGGGGAAGAGGGGTGGGTGGGGGGGAAGAGGATGGGTGGGGGGGAAGAGGGGTGGGGGGGGGGAAAAGAGGGGTGGGGTGGGGGGGGAAGAGGGGTGGGTGGGGGGGGAAAGAGGGGGTGTGGGGGGAGAGGGGTGGGTTGGGGGGGAAGAGGGGTGGGTGGGGGGGGTAGAGGGGTGGGTGGGGGGGAAGAGGGGGGTGGGGGGGAAGAGGGGTGGGTGGGAGGGGGGGTGAAGAGGGTGGGGGGGGGGAGAGGGGAGGTGGGGGGGGGGTGGGGGGGGGAAGAGGGGTGGGTGGAGGGGGGAAAGAGGGGTGGGTGGGGGAAAGAGAGGTGGGTGGGGTGGGGAAGAGGGGTGGGTGGGGGGGGGGAAGAGGGGTGGATGGTGGGGGGGAAGAGGGGTGGGTGGGGGGGTTAAGAGGGGTGGGTGGGGGGAAGAGGGGTGGGTGGGGGGGGAAGAGGGGTGGGTGGAGGGGGGGGAGAGGGGTGGGTGGGTGGGGGGGAAGAGGGGTGGGGGGGAAGAGGGGAGGGTGGGGAAGAGGGGAGGGTGGGGAAGAGGGAGGGGGGGGGAAGAGGGGTGGGGGGAGGAGAGGGGTGTTGCCACCAATGCAGGAGAGGTTTGGGCCCAACAGGTCCACTTGGTCTAGTTATTACTAACATTCAGTAAACCAAAGTAGCAATCATTTCAAGAGCAAGGGGAGAGAACATTCCTGTCCATTTGTTAACTTTATTATTACAGGCAACATGATAAGCAATAGAATTGACTTTCTCATGGTAACAATTTTTATGACATTAAAGGTCAATATGAATATGAATGGTCACTTGTATACTATGGACAACCACATGGGAAAAAAAGAAAAAATGATGGTCATGCAGTGGATATAGTCTACATGGACTTCAGTAATGCTTTTGACAAAGTTTCACATGGTCGGCTGGTTCACAAGGTTAAGTCACAAGAAATCTAAGGCACATTAGCAACTGGGTCCAAATTGTAGAAACAAGGTAGATGCTGATTTACACCAAAAAAACACACACACAAAGTACTGGAGTAACTCAAATGGTCAGGTAGCATTTCTGGGGACAGACACGAAATACTGGAGGACCTCAATGTGTCAGGCAGCATCTCTGGAGAGAAGGAAAGGGTGACGCTTCGGGTCGAGATCCTTCTTCAGACTTCATCTCTGTGGATGTGTAGGAAGGAACTGCAGATGTTGGTGTAAACCGTAGACAGACACAAAGTGCTGGAGTAACTCAACGGGACAGGCAGCATCTCCGGAGAGAAGGAATGGGTGAAATTTCCGGTCGAGACCGAGAATGTCTAGTCTGAAGATGGGTCTCGACCCGAAACGTCACCCATTCCTTCTCTCCAGATATGCTGCCTGTCCCGCTAAGTTACTCCAGCACTTTTGGGGCTATCTTCATCTCTGGGGAGCCCTGGACAGGCGACACTTTCGGGTCGGACGTTTATCGCCCAACAGCGGCGGTTGGTGCAGTGTCAACAAGGCAAGACCCATCTTCAGACTGAAGATATCGCTGCTGGATGAAATACATTTTCATTTGAAACGGAGCAAAGCATTGAAATATGTTTTCCTTGTGGGAAGAAAGCTTATGTCACGCCGATAGACATGGGAGAGAGGAGATTTTTGAAGTATCATTGGCTCTGACCATGACCTGTTGAAGCCGCCGCAGCAGGGGCAGGGGGCACCGCGGCTCTACCCGAGAGACAAGCCCATGTGCAACTCCCCATTAAACTACACACCCCAGTGTACTTTCCCGAAAGTGAGTCGGGTACCTCCGACCGAACCTCTTTCTCCTCCTCCTCTTCTTCTTCCTCTTCCCCTCCTTCTGCCTCTTCTACTTCTTCTTCCTGTTCAGTGGCACAACAGGCCGCTTCTCCCATTTGCCGCGCCGCCATCTTGCTCTCGACGGACGGACGGACGGACGGCCAAGCCGGGCGGGGCGGGAGGAGCCAGAGGCCGGAAGTGACGGAAGGGGTCGCGCGCTCGGCTGAGGGCGGGCGGCCGAGCGCCCGGGGAAACTCGGCGCCAACGGTCAGAGTCGGAGAGCGACAGAGCGCCGCGCGCTGATGACAAGGAGGAGCCGGTGGCGCTGCCAGGGAAAGGCCATGGCATGGCGTCTGACCAACCGTCCTGCTGTAGCTTAAGGTGCGTGACTTTGGGGGAGAAAAAACCCCGCACCACCACAGACTGCATGTCCCGGCATCAATTGGGTTAAGTCTGAAGAAGGGTCTCGACCCCGAAACGTCACCCATTCCTTCTTTCCACAGACTGACCCCGCTGAGAGTTACTCCAAGCATTATGTGTCCATCCGAGACGAACTTGCAATTAAAACCCCCGCGACGGAGCCTTTAGCTTTATCCCCCAGACTGTGCGTGCTCCACACTGGTCCCTAAATCATCAACTCGCTAAATTTAAAATAACTTTGCTACCAATATCAATACGTCCTTCTTTACCCAAGGACGATAAAGGAATTGAATATGTTACCACCAAACACACGATGTTCAGTCATTTAAAAAGGGGATTGAGCAACTAGATCTCCTCAACTTGGTCAAAAAGGCCCACTTCAAAAATTAATCATTACTCTACTCACTCCGACCTGCGCGAGATAACCACTTATGAGGTGTGCGCGCAGTAATCAACCAGAAACAGAACCACGGGGAGCTGTCAAATGAAACATTTTGGAGCACGGCGGGACTGTGTGACACTGTCAGACTCCAACTAGACAACTACGTGCAGTACAGCAAAACTGCGCTTGTCATGCTTCATTATAAATGCTGCAATTGTGTCCACTGCTAACAGCTGCAATGCAGTTGGATTGCTCTCTGCACCAAAAAGTTTTTCATAGTAGACACAAAATGCTGGAGTAACTCAGCCGGACTGGCAGCGTCGCTGGAGAGAAGGAATGGGTGACGTTTACGGTCGAGACCCTTCTTCAGACTCTGAAGAAGACCTTCTGAAGAAGGGTCTCAACCTGAAACGTCACCCATTACTTCTCTCCAGAGATGCTGCCTCTGCATTTTGTGTCTACCTTCGATTTAAAGCAGCTTCTGCAGTTCTTTCCTACATAGCTTTTCACAGTACCTCGGTACACGTGACAATAATAAAATAAACACTAGAGTGCAATGCCTCAGGATTGCCCTCTGCTAACTCTGGAGTGCAATGCAGCAGGATTGTCCACTGCCATTACTAGAGTGTTATCGCTGAGGGCATCCTGCTTACACCAGAGTGCAGCGTAGCAGGATGCCCTTTGCGAACATGAGTGCTGGAGGATTGTCCCACTCTGTAACACTACATTGTAATGCAGCAGGATTAAGACAGAAACATGCCCTGTGGTGCATCAACCAGCAATCACCCTGTACACTGGGGACAATTTACAATTTTACAGATTAATTAACCTAGAAACCTGGAGAAACCATAGAAACAGAAAAAAACATAGAAAAATAGGTGCAGTAGGCCATTTGGCTCTTCTAGCCAGCACCACCATTCAATATGATAATGGCTGATCATCTAAAATCAGTACGCCGTTCCTGCTTTTTCCCCAGATTGTCCATCTGTAATATTAATCGTATCTCACAAGAGATTTTCAATTTCTGGCATTTCCTTTTCAGCACCAACTCTGATGTTAGCACCAGCCATGAGTGTTGGATTCTCTTCTCTTCAGTGCAATTGTGCATCATTCCTGTAATATTTTCTTCACTGCTAAATGTTGGGAGTGTTGCAATTTACCTTTGAAGTGCAGATTATAGCAACTGTCACTTTTAGGACTCTTAGGTTTAGGGCCGCAGAAGTGTTGTCCTTTTATTATCTTCAGTGCATTGCTGATGAGATACCATATTCAATGCAGTACCTCAGGAGTACTGTATTGTAAGATTGTTCTGTGCAACATTGTGAGCATTCTATGCTGTCAAGCCTATCAATGCAATATCTTGGTTGCTATGTTGTAAAGCCATGCTGCAGGAATGACCTATTGTCAATGTTCTGTGCAATAGTGTGGTGAGAGAATATAGAAAAGTACAGCACCAGAACAGGCTCTTTGACCGACGATGTCTCTGCTGAACATGATACATACTTAAATGGATTTATTCACAAAATGCTGGAGTAACTCAGCAGGTCAGGCAGCATCTCGGGAGAGAAGGAATGGGTGACGTTTCGGGTCGAGACCCTTCTTCAGTCTGAAGAAGGGTCTCGACCTGAAACGTCACCCATTCCTTCTCTCCCGAGATGCTGCCTGACCTGCTGAGTTACTCCAGCATTTTGTGAATAAATCGATTTGTACCAGCATCTGCAGTTATTTTCGTATACATACTTAAATGATTCCCTTCTGCCTGCACATGTTTTATATCCCTCCATTCCCTGAATATTCATGTGCCTATCTAAACATCTCTTAAACACCACAATTGTATTCTTGTATTGTCTGCAAAAATAAACCAACCCATCTATATTTTTATCCAAGTATATATCACAAAAAACAGAGGTCCCAGCACTGAACCCTGCAGAACACCACTGGTCACAGCCGGAATAACACTCTTCCACCACTATCTCGGCATGTATGAGCAAGCCAGTTCTGAATTCAAACTACCAGTCACCTTGGATCCCATAGTATAAGAAAATAACTGCAGATGCTGGTACAAATCGATTTATTCACAAAATGCTGGAGTAACTCAGCAGGTCAGGCAGCGTCTGAAGAAGGGTCTCGACACGAAACGTCACCCATTCCTTCTCTCCCGAGATGCTGCCTGACCTGCTGAGTTACTCCAGCATTTTGTGAATAAACCTTGGATCCCATGATGTTCTGGATCATCTTATAATAATAATAATAATAATGCATTTTATTTATATAGCGCTTTTCATATACTCAAAGACGCTTTACAGAGATTTAGAGAACATAGGGAAATGAATAAATAGATAAATAAGTAAATAAGTAAACGAACAGAGAAAGGAGACAGAAGGTGAGGTGACCTTCAGTGGTTGAAGGCAGTACTGAACAGGTGAGACTTCAGCGATGTTTTGAATGTGGTGAGTGTGGAGGAGTCTCTAACGGTTTGGGGTAGTGAGTTCCATAGGGTGGGAGCAGCGATGGCGAAAGCCCTGTCCCCCCAGGATCTGAGTTTGGTCCGGATGTGGGGGGATAGGAGATTGGCAGCAGCAGAGCGGAGGGTGCAGGTGGGAGTGTGCCTGTGGAGGAGGTCGGTCAGGTAGGATGGGGCCAGGTTATGGAGGGCTTTGTAGGTTATGAGGAGGATTTTGTACTGGATTCTCTGGGGGATGGGGAGCCAGTGGAGTTTGTAAAAGACGGGGGTGATATGGTCACGGATCGGGGTGTGGGTGAGTAGACGGGCAGCGGAGTTTTGAATGTATTGAAGTTTACTGATGATTTTTTAGGGTGCGCCATATCATATCATATCATATCATATATATACAGCCGGAAACAGGCCTTTTTGGCCCTCCAAGTCCGTGCCGCCCAGTGATCCCCGTACATTAACACTATCCTACACCCACTAGGGACAATTTTTTACATTTACCCAGCCAATTAACCTACATACCTGTACGTCTTTGGAGTGTGGGAGGAAACCGAAGATCTCGGAGAAAACCCACGCAGGTCACGGGGAGAACGTACAAACTCCTTACAGTGCAGCACCCGTAGTCAGGATCGAACCTGAGTCTCCGGCGCTGCATTCGCTGTAAAGCAGCAACTCTACCGCTGCGCTACCGAGGAGGCTGTTGCAGTAGTCCAGACGGGAGGTGATGAAGGCGTGGATGAGGGTTTCTGCAGCTGTGGAGGAGAGGGATGGACGGAGACGGGCAATGTTTTTGAGGTGGAAGAAGGCTGTCTTTGTGATGTGTTTGATGTGTTTGTCGAAGGAGAGGGTTTGATCAAAGATGATTCCAAGATTCCGGATGTGAGGGGAGGTGGATACTGGGAGACCATCAATGTTGAGGATGAAGTTTTGGGTGGATTTGGTGAGCGTTTTTGGACCAATGATGATGATTTCAGATTTGTTGCAATTGAGTTTGAGGAAATTTGATTGAAGCCAAGATTTTATTTCAGTGATGCAGTTTGTCAGTGTAGAGTATGTGGTGGGGGAGATTGACTTGGTGGAGATGAGGAGCTGGATATCATCGGCGAAGCAGTGGAAGTTGAGACCATGACGGCGGATTAATTGACCAAGGGGGAACAGGTAGAGGATGAAGAGGAGGGGGCCAAGGACTGAGCCTTGGGGGACACCTTGGGGGAGGGGAGCGGTGGGGGATTTACAGTTGTTAATGGAGATGAACTGGTGTCTGTCAGAGAGGTAAGATTTGAACCAGGATAGGGCTGTGCCGGTGATGTTAAGGGAGGTTTTAAGTCGGGTGAGGAGAATGGAGTGATTTATGGTGTCAAAGGCGGCGCTGAGGTCAAGTAGGATGAGGATGTTGAGGTTGCAAGCGTCGGAGGAGAGGAGAATGTCGTTTGTGATTTTGAGGAGCGCAGTTTCAGTACAGTGGTTTGAGCGGAATCCGGATTGGAAAGTTTCATACAGGTTATTGGTAGAGAGGTGGTATTTGAGTTGGGAAGCTACAGCGCGTTCCAAAACTTTGGACAGAAAGGGTAGGTTGGAGATTGGTCTGAAGTTGTTTGGGGTGTCAGGGTTTAGACCAGGTTTTTTCAGAATGGGGGTGACAGCAGCGATTTTGAGGGATGGCGGGACGATGCCAGTGGACAGGGAGGAGTTTATTGTTGCAGTGATAAGTGGAGAGAGAGCAGGAAGGCAGGCCTTGACAAAGCTGGAGGGAATGGGGTCCAGAGAGCAGGTGGCAGTTTTTATTCCTGTGAAGAGGTCAGAGAGGTCGGTGGTGGAGATTGGGGAGAACTGAGGCAGGGGCTGACAGGATAAGGGGGGGCAGGTGGTTTGAGGGGGAGCAGGTGCGTTGGTGGTTAAGGTGCTGTAGATGTTGTCTATTTTGCTTTGGAAGAATGAAAGGAAAGTGGTGCATTTGTCAACTGTGAATGATTGGGAGATGGTGTCCAGGGGGCTGAGGAGTTTGTTTATTGTAGAGAAGAGTGTTTTGGGGTTTCCGGAGACAGAGTGAATTATTTGAGAGTAGTAGGTGGAGTGGGCGCGGGAGAGGGCATCTTTGTAGTGCTGCAGGTGGTCTTTGTAGGCTTGGGAGTGAATTGTGAGACCTGTTTTGTTGCGGAGTCTTTCAAGTTGGCGGGCATGAGTTTTCATCATGCGGAGTTCAGGGGTAAACCAGGGAGCAGAGTGGGTGAAGGAAACTGTTTTGGTTTTTATAGGTGCAAGCTGGTCGAGGCAGGAGGAGAGAGTGCGGTTGTAGTAGTCAGTGAGGTCAGAGGGGCTGTGGAGGTCCACGAAGGGAGAGGCGGACATTATTTCAGAGAGGGAGGATGAGAGCGAGGTAGGTGAAACAGAGTTCAGCTTACGGAAGTTGATTTTGCGTTTTTGCTTTGGAGCTGGGGTGGGAATGTTGACAGACATGGTGATGGCTAAGTGATCAGAGAGGGTGGGGTCGGAGCCAGAGAGGTGATGTAGATTTAGTCCAGTGGAGCAGACAAGGTCCAGAATGTGCCCACGGTTATGGGTGGGAAAATTGACGTGTTGAGTGAGGTTAAAGCAGTTGAGTATTTCAGTGAAGTCAGCGGTTATTGTGGAGTCAGTGGAGTCCATATGGATGTTGAAATCACCGAGGAGGAGGATTGAGGGGGAGAGAGAACAGAACTGGGTCAGAAAGTCAGAGAAGTCAGAAAGGAATGATGGGTGTGGTTTGGGAGGGCGGTAGACAACTGCCATGACTAATTGTGTGTGGCCAGAGAGTTTGAAAGCCAGGTGTTCAAATGAAGGAGCAGATGAGATGGAGATGAGGTTGATCTTGAAGTCCTGTCGGTGAATTACGGCAATCCCACCACCTCGGCCTTCCGAGCGTGGTTTATTGATGTAGGAGTATCCGTTGGGTGTAGTGAGGTTGAGTGGGAGGTAATCCAGAGGTTGTTGCCAGGTTTCTGTCAGACAGAGGAAGTCCAGTTTATTTTCCAGGACGAAGTCATTCAGAATGTGGCTTTTATTGTTGAGGGACCGGATGTTGAGCAGAGTGAGCTTCATGTTGCTTTGTGTGGTGTGGATCAGCCTACCATGAGGGACTAGCAAATGCCTTGCTAAAGTCCATGTAGACACCATCCACCGTTCTACCATCATCAATCAACTTGGTCATCTAAAAAAAATCAATCAATTTTATAAGGCATGATGTGCCTCCTCTGGCCCTTCTAGTTTAGTTTAGTTTATTGTCATGTTTACCAAGGTACAATGCAACGCTTTTTTGTTGTGTGTTTTCCTGTCAAAAAAAATAAAATACATGATTACAATCAAACCATCCACATCGTACAGATACAGGATAACGGGAATAATGTTTAGTGCAAGATTAAAGATAGTCTGAGGGTTTCCAATGAGGTAGATGGTGGGTCAGAACTGCTCTATAGATGGCGATAGGACGGTTCAGTTTCCTGATAATAGCTGGGAAGAAACTCCCTGAATCTGGAGGTATTCATTTTCATACTTCTGTACCTCTTGCCTGATGAGAAAGGGGAGAAGAGGGAGTCTCCAGGGTGAGACTCATCCTTGAATATGCTGTTGGCCTTGCCAAGATAGCATGAATTTAGATGGAGTCCATAGAAGGGATGTTAGTTTGCGTGATGGTCTGGGCTGCGTCCACAATTCTCTGCAATTTCCTGCAGTCTTGGATGGGGCTGTTCGCAAACAATGCTGAGATGCATTTCTAGCAAAATGCTTTCTACGGTGCATCTGTAGAAGTTGCTGAGAGTTGTTGGGGTCATGCTGAACTTCCAAAGCCTTCTAAGTGAAGTAAAAGAATTGGTATGCTTTCTTGGCCATTGGTTCGATTTAGGTGGTCCAGTACAAGTTGTTGGTGATATTTACTCCGAGGAACTTGAATTAAATTCACGTGAACCTCTGTTTCACCTGGATGGAGGCGAGGGAGGAGGTATAGGGACAGGTGTTACATCTTCTGCGGTTGCAGGGGAAAGTAAGTGGGGATGGGTGGTTTAGGTAATAAGGGATGAGTTAACCAAGGAGTTGCGGAAAAGTGGTGTCTGCAGAGGACGGAAAGGGGTCGAGATGGGAAGATGTGACTCATGGGTGAATCACGTTGAAGGTGATGGAAATGTCGGATAATGTTTTGAATGCTGTGGCTGGTGGAGAAAGGTGAGGAGTCTGGGGTGGGGGGGGGGGGGAGGTGGGCAGCGAGAGCAGAACAACTAGTCACAGAGGAGATGCGGATGAGGGATCTATCTATGACAGAAGGGGGGAAACCATATTTACCAAAGAAAGAGGACTTCTTGGATGTCCTGGAATGGAAAGTTGCATCTTGAGAGCAGATGCAGTGAAGACAGGCATTGAGAGTAGGGGATAGCGTCAATGCATGAGGCAGGCCGATTAGGAAGTGTAGTCCTGATAACTCTAGGTGTCTGTAGATTTATAGTAGATGTCAGTCGATAGTCTGTCCCCTGTGATGGAGACAGAGAGATCAAGAGAGGGAAGAGAGGGGTCAGAGATAATCCTGGTGAATTTCAGTTCAAGAAAGTTACATATTCTGATTGAATATTTGTCATTTCTCAATTTCAGATAATTTGGAGCCATTCGACTTAATCTCTTCTCATGGGATTGCCCTTTCATCACAAGAATAAATCTAACGACTTTTCATCGAAATCCCTCTTAAGTCAAATAGATTCTTCCAGAGGTAAGATGTCCGGATCTCTGCATGATACTCCTTGTGGTTTTTCCAAACTGCTGTATAATTCTGGACTTCCTATCAATTCCTAGCAGAACCACTGTTCTGGTTACAGTAAAGCTAATGGACCATTTACTTGATTGTTATTTTTTTAATTTGTGTATACAATATCCAAATACCAATATTTTCTAGCCTTAATAAAACTCTTCAAAATGAATGATATCACACTCTCAAAATGATACTCCATTAGCCACCACTTTGCACAATCATCTAACTAATATTATTTTGCAATTGGATCAGGTCTTCATAGCTTGCTCCTCGCCTATTTTTATATTGTCACAAGCTTGGATATAATACACATGATCCTTTACCAATGTTGTTGAATAGAATAGGTGATGCCCAGCACTGGTACTGTAACATTACAGATTACATCCTGATATACTAAAAGTGACCCTTTCACCCCTTATTGTTCTGGGAGTGGATAGGGACCCAATGCTCTGTCGATGCCTCAAACCCACATATCCTAATTTTGTCCAGCAATATATTGTTTAACACTATTGAATGCTTTTGAAAATCCAAGCCTATCTTATTTGCTGCTTTCTCCCTTATCTATCCCAAGAAAAAAATATTGATCGCACTGGTTCAAAAATACACTCAGTATTCAAAATAAATAATTGTCACCATGTCCATCCAATTAAGAATCTTAATTGAATTTTCAAGTGCAATTTCACTTTCACAAAATCAAATCAAATGTTTTTCCAAGTGTTAACACATTATAAATAAATTCCAGTGCTTTCTTGCCTTTACTGCAGATTCCCTATTTTCTGCCTTCCTACATTTTTGAATAGATGGATATACTTGCAGTTCGAGAAATCTATTCAAGAATTCTGGAACATCAAAGCCAAAGTGTCCATAGTTTCCTATGTAATCTCTTTAAAATACCTTTAGTTCCATTAAGTTATCCAATACATAACATTATAATGTATATTTGTTGAGAATTACAAACACTTAAAAAAGATAAGCTATTGCTTTGGACAATTATGCAAAACCAACATTTCCTCACAATCTTGGTACACATGCTAATAATAAACCAATAGCAATATTATTTCTAATCTTAATTTAGTTTTAGTTAACTCTTTCCTTTTACCTCTTATACAAAACTTTTTTTTAAATTTCAGACCATTTTTAAATTTTAACATATCGCTTTTAAACTATTATTAGCACTTTTCCTCAAAGGATGCTTAACAGGATTAGTCATTGACTCTTGCTCATTACATTTTATGAATTAAGGTATTCAACTGTTGGTTCCTTGTAATATTTGTTTTGCTCACTGATTTGAAGATGAAAATTGCCTCAAGATCATTGCTTTTCCCATGTTTTTTGGCCCCCTCATTTTTTAATTCTCTTTCTAACATTGTCAGGGGCCTGTTAAATTAGTCCTGCTAATGTTTTCCAACTTCTGTTATGCTTAACTCTCTCCTTATAGATACTACATCCTGGTTTTCTAGGTTAAGATCTTTCCTCAGTTCCATGTTTATCATTGTTTATTATCAGAACTCTCATATTAATTTATATTTTGATCATCAATTATACAAATCAAATAATGTAGTATATTCTTTTATATGTTCTGTTCATTACCAAAGAAAATACAATTTATCCCTGATGTGGCCTTGATTGCTAATGCAATTAGTGCTGTTAGGTTTTCTTGTCACACGTGATTTTAGCAAAATCACCAGTTTGCTCTAAAACTAATAACAGATTGTTTAGTGACAAAGTAGTTTGGCGATACAGGATGGAATCAGGCTCTTTGGTGCACCAAGTCTACACTGACCATTGATTGCACGTTCATACTAGGGGCACTCCCTACATACTAGGGGCAATATACAGAGGCCAATTGACCTACAAGCCTGTACATCTCTGGGATGTGGGAGGAAACTGGAGCACAAGGAAGAAATTCATGCGGCCACAGGACGATAATGCAAAATCCACACATCAGCCAAGGTTAGGATCAACCCGCAGTCTCTAGGGCTGTGAGGCAGCAGCTCTGCGCTACCCTGTTTCTTCAGACAGAAATAAGCCAATGTCTAAATGCTCTCTCAATATACTAAAAAGCCTGCCTACTATCCTACTCAATTCAGGGTGACTTTGATCCCAACCTTGTTTATTAGAGTCCATTGTAATGGATCAACTTCCTCTTTTATCTTTATTATATCGGTGATCAAAAAAATCCCCCTTCCCTTATCAATTATTCTCTTTTAACTCCTTTCCACTCCTCCCCAAACTCAATCAATTTCAAACATAACTTTGGAATTAGCTCATTTTCATTTTAACCACAGATAATCTTAAACTGCGTGACTGCATTTCATTTTAACCTTTTTTTAACTCTGACTTTCACAAGATTTGTTCTGCATTCATTTTGCAGTGTATGAATTTAATTATAGTGTGTTTAGAAAAATGATTACAAAATTTTAATAATTGACACATTGGACATTTTAGAAATGTTTTTATAAAGAATAAAGAAGCATGAAAGATGATGAGAATTCTGAGTTCATGAAATTTAAAGTAGATAATTCTTCATAAATCAAGTCGCATTGGGAGTAAAGATTTTATGCAGAATAATAGTCTTACTCTAATGGCTGCAGAAAAAACTTCAAATCGAATATTTTTTAAAATGTCAGTAAACATAGAACCATAAAAATAGGTGCAGGAGGAGGCCATTTGGCCCTTCGAACTACATTCATTGTGGATGATCATGGCTGATCATCCACAAACAGTAACCCGTGCCTGCCTTCTCCCCATTTTCCTTGATCCTGCTAGTCCCTAGAGCTCTATCTATCTTTTAAATTCATCCAGTGAATTGGGCTCTACTGCCTACTGTGGCAGAGAATTCCACAAATTCACAACTCTCTGGGTGAAAACGTTTTTTCTCATCTCAGTTTTAAATGGCCTCCCCTTTATTCTTAGACTGTGACCCCTGATTCTGGTCTCCCCCAACATTGGGAACATTTTTCTTGCATCTAGCTTGTCCAGTCCTTTTATAATTTTATACGTTTCTATAAGATCCTCTCTCATCCTTCTAAATTCCAGTGAATACAAGCCCAGTCTTTCCAATCTTTCGTCATATGACAGTCCCGCCATCCTGGGGATTAACCTCGTCAACCTAAGCTGCACTGCCTTAATAGCAAAGATGTCCTTCCTCAAATTAGGAGACCAAAACTGTATACAATACTCCAGATGTGGTCTCTCCAGGGCCCTATACAACTGCAGAAGGACCTCTTTACTCCGATACTCAAATCCTCTCGTTATGAAGGCCAACATGCCATTAGCTTTCTTCACTGCCTGCTGTACCTGCATGTTTACTTTCAGTGATTGGTGTACAACAACACCCAGGTCTCGTTGTACTTCCCTTTTACCTAATCTGACACCATTGAGAAAATAATCTGCTTCCTTGTTTTTGCCACCAAAGTGGATAGCCTCGCATTTATCTACATTATACTGCATCTGCCCACTCACTCAACCTGTCCAAGTCACCCTGCAACTCCTAACATCCTCTTCACAGTTCACCCAGCTTTGTGTCATCTGCAAATTTGCTGGTGTTACTTTTAATTTCATCATCCAAATCATTAACATATATTGTAAATAGTTGCGGCCCCAGTCCTGGGGATTTATCAGCCTTCAGTCCCATCAGTCTACCCAACACTTTTTCTCACCTAATACAAATTTATTTTTGCATTAGGGGAGAGGGAGAAGAGAGGGTGCTGCACCAATGCAGTAGCGGTTTGGGCCCAACGGGTGCACGGTCTAGTCATTCTTTATATTCTTGGCCAGCTTACCCTCATACTTCATCTTTTCGTCCTATTTGTTACTTTCTGTTGTCCTTGTGTACAAGGACACCCAGGTCTTGTTGCATTTCCCTTTTTCCTAATCTGACACCGTTGAGATAATAATCTGCCTCCATGCACTTGCCGCCAAAGTGGATAACCTCACATTTATCTACATAATACTACATTATCTACATTGTACAGTACTTATATAATAATGAGGAAATAAAGAAAGCCCTTCAGTATTCTTTTGAGAGCACACTTAGAACATCAAACATAGAACAGTACAGCAATGGGACAGGTCCTTCAGCCCACCATGTCTGTGCCAAACATGATGCTAAGATAAATTAATCTCCTCTCCCTGCATGTGATCGAAATCTCTCCATTCTCTGCATATCTATCTGCTTATCTAAAAGCCTCTTAAATGGTGCTGTTGTATCTGCCTCCACCATCACCCCTGGCAGTGTGTCCCAGGCACCCATCACCCTCCGTGTAAATAAAAACTTGCCATGCTCAACTCCCTTAATTTAATGCACCTGGTGATTATTTTGTTCTCAGCAACTCAGTAATGTATTGATTTGGATCAGTAGCCAAAGTTTGTTCAATATATGACCTAATTTGAAGAGGATTTTCCTTTTATAGGATGGATGAGTGATTATTGTGTATGCAAAGGAAGTAGTCTATTATGAGGAATAGAAAATTTCAAAATAAATGTTCTTCTGTCTTTAGATTGCTCATCCATCTACAATGGCTGTAAGATTGATTAATCCCTTGAAGCAATCTCAGTCCTTCATAAAAAGAACGTGCTATTTGAGCTCATCTCTTGGATGTGTTCAGCAATCCAAGATCGGGCACCTCGGCTGCTATCAGAGAAATTTTATGTGCAGCCCATTGAAAAACAGAGGCAGAAGATCACCGGACTATTGTTCAACAGCATGCCAAACAATAAGAAAAGAGACAATTTCTGTGCAAATGATACATCTTCAATCCTTGTACTGTGCACAGTTTGAAAGCATAAAGAAAAGAGTTTATTCCACTGCAACAGGCGAAAGTAAAGTGGCTTTGAAACCAAAAGTACAGTCTGCCAAAAGGCCACTTAAGGGGCCTCGGACCAAACAGCCATCAAGGACCAATCTGCCAAGAATTGCAGATATACAGGTAAACAAAATGTTTTAGGTTTTATTTGCATGCTACATTTTAGATTTTGTCTTAAAATATAATCCCTAAAACAATCATTCCAATCATTTGACTTTTAGTCTTATTTTTGGTTTCCATTTCTTCTGTACATGGGAGTGTCACTAATTCTGACACAAGGTGGCGTATTTCTCTGCATCAAACACATTTCCACATTGAGATCAGAAGAAGACTGGTACTTCTTTAAAGTGTAAGAAAATAACTGCAGATGCTGGTACAAATCAAAGGTATTTATTCACAAAATGCTGGAGTAACTGTAAGAAAATAACTGCAGATGCTGGTACAAATCGAAGGTATTTATTCACAAAATACTGGAGTAACTGTAAGAAAATAACTCCAGCATTTTGTTAATAGATACTTCTTTAAAAGTGTCAATGACAGTTCAGATGTCCAATGCTCACAAAGTTGTGTTTATGTAAATGGGTCCACAAAATCATAGAAATGTTCACACAATTGTGTCCATGTAGACAGTGGCCATATTGAAGAATGTATCTGTCTTGTAATTGAACTGACAAGTGACAGGATTTAGGACCGGACATATGAAGAACCATTACTAAAAAGACTTGGCACGATAGCGCAGCGGTAGAGTAGCTGTCTTACAGCACCGGAGAACCGGGTTCAATCCCGACTACGGCTGTTGTCTGTACGGAATTTGTACGTTCTCCCCGTGACCAAGTGGGTTTTCACCGAGATCTTCGGTTTCCTCCCACACTCCAAAGATGTACAGGTTTGTAGGTTAATTGGCTTGGTATAAATGTAAACATAATATGTCCCTAGTGTGTGTAGAATCGTGTTAATGTGCGAGGATCACTGGTCGGTACTGACTCGGTGGGCCGAAGGGCCTATTTCTGTGCTTATCTAAACTAAATGGTAAGTATAATATATTCCTTTATTTGTCCCACACTGGGGAAATTTACAGTGTTACAGCAGCAAAGTGGATAGCAAGAGATCATTCATTATAAATAAAAGTAAAGACAAGGATAAATTGTCATCAATTTACTGTGTATTCCTTAACTGTTACCATTGACTCGTCTGCTGGGAGCAGTGCTGGTTGTGCAGTCTCACAGCAGCGGGAAGGAAGGACCACCTATATCCAGACCTCCCAACCCTTCCAAATTTGGCGGAAAGTTTCCGCTTTCTTATTTCATTTCCGCCATTCCGATTTCACCTCACATTTTTCCGCAAAACACATACCTCGCCGCTTGCCCTGCCTCTCGCCTCGCCCCGCAGCTCACCTCACGCCGCTGTCCTCGCCCGGTCTCGCCTCGTCGCTGGCCTCACCTCGCCGCTGGCCCCCACTCGCCTCGCCTCTGGCCCAGTCTCACCTCGCCACTGGCCCGGTCTCACCTCGCCGCTGGCCCGGCCCGGCCTCGCCTCGTCGCTGGCCCCGACTCGCCTCGCCGCTGGCCCGGCCTCGCCCCTGGGCTTGCCTCACCTTGCTGCTGGCCTCGACTGACCTCGACTCGTCGCTGGCCCCGACCCGCCTTGCCGCTGGGCTCGCCAAGCTGCGTAGAGCGAGGCCCGTTGATGTTGAGAGGGGATGGGGTGCGGGGGAGGAGGTCAGGGGAGTGGGGGTCAGGGGGGTAGAGGAAAGGAAAGTGGGGGTGGGAGGGGAGGGGGTGGGGTGGGGAGGGGGTGGGGAGGAGCAGGAGTGGAGGTGGGGGGAAAAGGTGGGGAGGGAGGGCGGGAGTGGGGGGGAAAGGGAGTAGGGGGGTAGGCGGGAGTGGGGGGGGCAAGAGTCGGGAGTGTGGGGGGCGGGAGTTGGGAGTGGGGGGAGGGCGGGAGTCGGGTGTAAAGGGGGGAATGGGGGTAGAGTGGGAGGGGTGTGGGGGACATGGACTGTTGTGATTTGCTGTTGAAGATCACTGGAGCAAGTATGTCTTCAATTAAATTATGTATGTGCATTTTTAAATGAAACTTTCTTCAAAACTTAGTCATACATTTTGTGTAAGGAAAAAGCAAAATAGAGAAAACAAAACAAAACAATTTTTTCTTTGTGTTGTAAAAAGTATTTCTGTTTAATAACCTTTCTATAAATAGCAGAATATACTCATGATAGGCCTGACATTGTACATGTAGTCCAAGAACTACAGACTGTTGGAAATAATAGTCGTTTTTCACACATGAATGTAGCGCAACGCCTACGCGGATTTGGCGTGCATACTTTTTTTGCTGAAAAGTTGCATTACGCGCCATAATATGAATTTTGATGTAAAATTCTGAATTTTGGACATCAAAATTCTGAATTTGTAAAATCAAATGTTGGGAGGTCTGTATATCTCTCCTTCACACACTTGGGGTGAAGGAGTCTGTCACTGAAGGAGCTACTCAGTGCAGTGACAGTGTCCTGCATGGGGTGGGAGTCGTTGTCCAGCAGCGATGTTAACTTTGCCATCATCCTTCTCTCTCCCACCGCCTGTACTGAGTCGAGGGGGCAACCCAGGACAGAGCTGGCTTTCCTGACCAGCTTGTATTTAAACATATCTAAACTAAATGGTGGGTATTTAATCTCCAGAGAGAAACATTTTGAATTTTAGAGCAGTCATTAACTGACTTCAAAGTGCCCACTTTCCGGTTTAACAGTGATGCTCGCAAGAAAAATCTTGGGGATTTCCAAACTGGATATACGTAATTATTAATATCATTAGGAGGCATAAATTAGGCATTTAAAATTATTTTCGCCTAGGCTTCAAATTGCACGAGAACAGCCTAGGCACAAGGAACTGCAGATGTTGGTTTACAAAAAAAATGCTGGAGTAATTCAGTAGGTCAGGCAGCATCTTTGGAAGACATGGACAGGTGAAGTTTCGGGTCAGGACTCTTCTTCAAACTATTAACTCTAACAGTTAAACTCTCACCAGCTAAACTCCTAACTTAGACCATCCACAATTGTCCCCATCACCTGCACTTTCTCAGGCCCAATGGTGAGGTGCAAATTCCAGATGAAAACTTATGTAGCTGACCCTAATAAATTAAGTAACTGCACTGTTGAAAGTCGGTAAGTTCTGTGACATTGCACATTCAGGAGGAACAAGGCCATGTGTGAAATTGTCATCATGTATGTTCAGTGCCACCATTTGAAGTTGTGACGGCCCTGGGAAAATTAAGTGCATTTAAGAGTTTATCTTGTAATGTTGAAACATTGTGTGTCAAGCTCAAAGGATATAATTTAGTATTCGAGCGTAAAATAAATCTTGGCATGAGAACTTTAATAATTATAGATTGCAGTTAACTTTTCTTTTTTAGGCCAAATTCAATAACAATGAGCAATGTCAATAATATAAAGAGAAAATAGTGTCCACGGCACCTATGATTTTACTGTATGTACACCAGAACTCTGCTTTTTTTTCCACAATTAAACAATTGGGCATCTCTATCATTTTTTTAGTGTTCAAATTTCCAAAGGAGTGAATTTAGACTGAACTTCTAATCTGCGTCACTAAAAAGAGGAATTTTCTTGGTTTTCTTTATTCCTCCCTTTGCTCCACCAAAGTCTTATACTCCGCATGCCCATATTCATTTAAAAATCCAGCTCTTTCCTCTTCTGAGTATGTGTTCACCCTGTCAGATATGTAGTCGGATTCATTTATTGCTAGACCTGAATGTTTTCACGGTGCTATAGATTCTAGTCATTTGACATAAATATTAGGAAATCCCAAGAATCACAATGGTGGTTACTGATTCACAAAAACAACTGTCCACCAAGCTCATCACCAAACTCCACCAGCTAGGCCTCAGCTCGTCATTATGTGACTGGATCCTGGACTTCCTGCTGGAACGACCGCAGGCAGTGAGAATGGGCCCGCACCTGTCCTCCACTATCACCCTGAGTACCGGCACACCACAGGGCTGTGTTCTGAGCCCCATGCTCTACTCCCTCTTCACACACGACTGTGTTCCTGCATTCGACACCAACACCATTGTCAAGTTTGCAGACGACACAACGGTGATCGGGCTTATCACCAACGGGGATGAAACAAACTATAGAGCGGAGGTGCAGAACCTGGCGGACTGGTGCTCGGATAACAACCTGTCCCTAAATACCACCAAGACCAAGGAGCTGATCATCAACTTCCGTAGGTCACATAACGGGGAATATGCCCTGATCTCTATCAACGGGGACAGTGTGGAGAGAGTGTCCAGCTTCAAGTTTCTGGGCACTCACATTTCGGAGGACCTAACATGGTCCAATAACACTGCTGCGCTGGTCAAGAAGGCACAACAAAGACTGTTCTACTTAAGAACACTGAAAAAGTCTGGTCTACCCCAACAGCTGCTGACGACCTTCTACCGCTGCACCATAGAGAGCATCCTAACGCATGGCATCCCTGTGTGGTACCTCAGCTGCACGGAGGCAGAAAGGAAAGCTCTAAGCGGGTAGTCCATAGAGCTCAGAGGGCCATCGGAACACAGCTACCAGACTTGGAGGGCATCTACAACACACGATGCCTCAGAAAAGCCACCAACATCCACAAAGACTCTTCACACCGCTGCAACAGTCTGTTCGAACTCCTTCCATCGGGCAGACGATACAAGGCCTTCTACGCCCGCACCTCCAGACTCAGGAACAGCTTCATCCCCAGGGCCATAGCTGCTATGAACCGGTCCTGCTGAGCCGGATGGCCACAACGCATAGATCAACTTGCACTTTACCCTGTCTAAAAATGTTACAATTGTTTCGTTTCGTTGGGTTGCTGTTGTCTAAATTACTTAAATTATTGCATCGTATGGGAGGCGCATTCCCAATCTCGTTGTACCCCTGGGTACAATGACAATAAAGATATATTGTATTGTATTGTATTGTGTAGAATACTCCCACCCCTGGAAAATAGATTTGGATAGAACATAAAAGAACCTGCAGTAACTCAGTGGGTCAGGCAGCATCTCTGGGGGACATGGACAGCCAATGTTTTGGGTTGGACCCTTCTTCATACACATTGTAGCAGGCGGTAGAAAGCTGGAAAAGAGGTGAGTGGAACAAAGCCTGGCAAGTGATAGTTAGATACAGGTGAGGGGGTGGATTTGTTTGGCAGATTGGTGGACAAAGGCGAGAGGTGAAAAGAAGGCTAAAGGAGACATGAGATTACAAGGTATTGATAAGGAGAGAAGAGTCAGAGAGTGAAACTGTGGAAACGGGCTATTCGGCCCAACCTGTCCACACCGGCCAACATGTCCCAGCTACACTAGTCCCACCTGCCTGCGTTTGGTCCATATCCCTCCAAACCTGTCCTATCCATGTAACTGTCTAACTGTTTCTTAAACGTTGGGATAGTCCCAGCCTCAACTACCTCCTCTGGCAGCTTGTTCCATACATCTTCCACCATTTGTGTGAAAAAGTAACCCCTATTACATCTTTCCACTTCACCTTAAACCTATGTCCTCTTGTCCTTATTTCACCTACTCTGGGCAAGAGACTATGTGCATCTACCCAATCTATTCCTCTCATGATTTTGTACACCTCTCTAAGATTACCCCTCATCCTCCTGTGCTCCAAGGAATAGAGTCCTAGCCTACTCAACCTCTCCCTACAGCTCAGACCCGCTAGTCCTGGCAACATCCTCGTAAATCTTCTCTGTACCTTTTCCAGCTTGACAACATCTTTCCTATAACACAGTGCCCAGAACTGAACACAATACTCTAAATGCGATGTCACCAACATCTTACACAACTGCAACATGACCTCCCAACTTCTATACTCAATACTCTGACTGATGAAGGCCAATGTGCCAAAAGCTTTTTTGACTACCTTATCTACCTGTGACTTGACGTTCAAGGAACACTGCACCTGCACTCCTAGATCCCTCTGCTCTACAACACTCCCCAGAGCCCTGTCATTCACTGTGTAGGTCCATGTTAGACTTCCCAGAACGCGACAACTCACATTTTTCTGTATTCAATTCCATCAACCATTCCTCAGCCCTCCTGGCCAATCAATCAAGATTCTGCTACAATTTTTCACAACCATCTTTACTATCTGCAAAACCACCCATTATTGTATCATTAGCAAAGAGGTTTGAAAGACGTGAAATGTAACATTGGAGGGAGGGACAGAGGTGGAAAGGGAGAGGTGTGGACTGGGGTCAGGAAAGGGTAGGAGAGGTGGATTTGGATTTGACTACTAGATTGTCTTGTCAATTGAACAAGTGTTTAGCACTGAGGTCCTTTTTGTCAAATGCTTTGTGTTTTGTCAATTGCACCAGCAAGATCTGGCATGATTTTGTTCTCACACTGCAGACATCATTACTTTATAATAAACTAGACCAAGTGGACCCATTGGGCCCAAACCTCTCCTGCATTGGTGCAGCATCTTCTCCTCTCCCCCCCCCCCCCCTCCCCTCTTCCCCTCTCCCCCTCCCCACCATCCCACCCACCCCTCAAAATGAAAATGATTTAAATAAATATTTCTGACAAGAAATACGGGTCGATTTCTGTAGAATATTATAAAATTTAACAATAATCTGGTCTCTTGTATTATTGCATACATTTAGTAATAATTGGAAAGTCTGCACTTGTATTCACTGGAGTTTAGAAGGATGAGAGGGGATCTTGTAGAGACATATACAATTATAAAAGGACTGGACAAGCTAGATGCAGGAAAAATATTCCCAATGTTGGGGAAGTCCAGAAACAGTCTAAGAATAAAGGGAAGGCTATGGAGGGCGTGCAGCGTAGGTTCACTAGGTTAATTCCCGGAATGGCGGGACTGTCGTATGTTGAAAGGCTGGAGCGATTGGGCTTGTATACACTGGCATTTAGAAGGATGAGGGGGGATCTTATTGAAACATATAAGATAATTAGGGGATTGGACACATTAGAGGCAGGAAACATGTTCCCAATGTTGGGGGAGTCCAGAACAAGGGGCCACAGTTTAAGAATAAGGGGTAGGCCATTTAGAACGGAGATGAGGAAGAACTTTTTCAGTCAGAGAGTGGTGAAGGTGTGGAATTCTCTGCCTCAGAAGGCAGTGGAGGCCAGTTCGTTGGATGCTTTCAAGAGAGAGCTGGATAGAGCTCTTAAGGATAGCGGAGTGAGGGGGTATGGGGAGAAAGCAGGAACGGGGTACTGATTGAGAGTGATCAGCCATGATCGCATTGAATGGCGGTGCTGGCTCGAAGGGCTGAATGGCCTACTCCTGCACCTATTGTCTATTGTCTAAAACTGAGGTGAGAAGAAACTTTTTCACCCAGAGAGTTGTGAATTTGTGGAATTCTCTGCCACAGAAGGCAGTGGAGGCCAATTCACTGGATTAATTTAAAAGAGAGTTAGATAGAGCTCTAGGGGCTAGTGGAATCAAGAGATATGGAGAGAAGGTAGGCACAGGTTACTGATAGTGGAGGATCAGCCATGATCACAATGAATGGCAGTGCTGGCTTGGAGGGCCAAATGGCCTCCTCCTGCACCTATTTTCCATGTTTCTATGAAATTGAAATTGATTAATTTGAAGAATTTAAAAACATTCAAAAGTTCTATAAAATAATGCACTTTTTAATTCCTTGGAGTATTGAAGGAGACTCAAAAACCTATTATCAGGTCTTTGTAAGAGTAATCCACTCCACTACCCTTCACCCTTTGCTCTAAGGTATTTTTGTTTCTTAAGTATTATTCCAATGCCATCTTATAAAGAATTGTAACTTGTACAACTCTATGTGGTAGTGTGTTCTCAACATTTCTGGCTTTTTACTTTTAAACTAATTTGCCTTAAATTTACTGTTTACTGATCTTTCGATTAATGAAAATTTGATTTTTTTGTATTCTTTCCCAATCCTTCATGACTTCAAACACCTCCCTTAATTCTTCATTTAATATTTTCTGCTTACAGGACCACAAACTAACTTCCTCTACCCCCTCCCCCATCTGATAACAATTTTTATAGCTGAAAATGTACAACATTGATCATTAAAGGTCTGAAGTTTGTTTTTAACCTATTTTATATATATGATGCCTATACTTGCTTAACACATACAACTGCCTTTTGTACTCTTTACAAATAGCTGTTTGGTGAGGATTAACAGTTTATATATTTTTGTTGGATCAAAGGTTAAAGGGATGTATTTTTAAACAATTTTTTTAGATAATAGTTAATTTTACCAGTGACAGCTGTAACGCAAGGCCATCTCACTACTTCATTTACTTTCAACAAAATATGCAGTAAATCTTCCGAAAACAAAATTCAAGTAATAAATTCAATGTTTGCTTTTCAACACAAATTCTCTTATCGAAACAAACAATAGGTAGTCTGGGTTCTCATAAATTGGCTCTAAATGAGTTCTTTCAAATGTCAGAGATATTGAAACTGAGAGTAATGCAGTTGTGGTATTAGGGCCTATATGGGTATGTGTGAGAAACAGACAAAGCTGTAGATGGAGGAGTTGTGCCGGCAAGTGCCTGATTGTAACTTGGGTATGGAAGTTTAAAATAATTTATTCTCATTAATCTGCGTTCAAGAAAGAAATATAGCTTTTGAGATACAGAATTATTGAAAATACTGAACTGAACTATCACTAGGATAGTTTGATTCATTATTGCTGTGTGTCTTGTTAACTGCAGCTTTGTTCCTTTGAAGAGTTTTGAAAGATTAACTTGTCCTGTCTAAATCATTAATGCATGAATAAGTTGTATCTTTCCTTTTGACTCCCAATCACAAACTTCTTCCCCTCTGTCCCCACCTCAACGAATTCCGCCCCTGCCATGATGTAGAGCTCTTCTTCCGTCATGCCCGCCTCTGGGCCTTTCCTATGGAAAGGAGTCATCTTTGCAAAGCGGATGTGCATGAATTTCTTTAGGCAGAAGATGGTGAATCTGTGGAAATCATTGCCAATGATCATTCAGGGATGTTTGTTAGACAGGAGATTAGAGTACGGGATTGCGATGGAGATGGTGGGGGTTGTTGAGTGGCATGTCAGAGTAATAGATTTGGGTAGGGCGCTGCCATGGAGATTAATGTGGACTATGCCAAGGTCAAGATTGAGGAAGGTGGGAGTGTTCGGAATGAGTCTGAGCATTGATAGCCAATATGTGACCGATTGGCCCAGCCAATTGATATGGTTCTTTGAAGTAACAGAAAGGAATGCGCAATTGAATTTCTATATGTAGACTTCTAACATACATTATTATTTAATGGACTTTTAACAAACTGAAGCACATGGGATTAAAGGGGAAGTGGTTGTGAATTTAAAAAGTTGGCTAAGGGACAGAAGCATAGTGGTGAATGTTTTATTAGACTGGGTTGTATTAAACATTGATGTCCCCCAGAGGTCAGAATTAGCACTGCTCTGGACTTGATGCTGGACATAGTTTCAATGTCCTGCTGGTAACATTGCATAATGCAGTAAACATTGAGGGCGACGACAAACAGACGTCAGAATTAGATTGATAAAATAGGTAGTTGCATAATGGATGAAATATAAAGCTGTGAAGTGATACATAGTGGTGGGAAAATGAAGAGAGCTAATATATAAACACAATGCCACAATTTTTCAGGCAGTACTAGAATGCAAAGAATGGTGGATAAGAACACAGGTGCAATGTACCAAAGCAAAAACATTATGATTAACCTTTTTATAAACATAGGTTTGCCTTTTGTAGTATGATGTTTAGTTCCAGGCACCACACTGAACATTATGGCAAGACCATAAAGAGAGTTCTGGTATGAGTTCAGGTCTCAGTCACGTGGAAAGACAACAGAAATTGAACTATTCCTTCTCAGAATAGTGCAGATTGGCAAGGGTTCCAGTTGAAGACTTCTAAATCCTGAAAAAATGTTAAATGTAGAATCTGAATCGAATGGTCAAAAGATTAGTAACCAAGAAATGGGTTCAAGTTCATTTGCAAAAGCAACTGAAGTGAGGAGAAGAAGTATTTAATGCATTCTTCTTCTTTCTTTCGCGTCCATCATCCATGTTTCAAATGTTGACATCACTGTCATCGTCCGTCCTGAAAAGGACGCAAGCTTCCGGTGACCTTGGGAGTCAGTGGGAGCCATCACTTGTTGCAATAGATGATGGTGGTAGCAGAATTAGCTCAGGACACTTCCAGTTTCCAGCCCCACAACGTGGACGCTTCTGATATGGGGCCATTTAATGCATTGAATTGCTGTGATTTAGAATTCTGAAAGGGAGACGGAAACAGATTTAGTGATAACTTTCAATAATAAATTGGAAAGTGCAAAAGGATTATCGCACCCGAACAGATTTGAATTTTTGGGGCTTAAAAGAGTAATTTCTCAGAGTTTCTTTTTCCTAAAGACTAGATAATTTCCCTTTCTCAGGATGGGGTCAGAAAATGACAAACGTTTTTCATATGTCAGTACAAGTGAGTGAACTACAAGTGGGTATAACATAGTATAAAATAACATAGTATAAAACATATATAAAATAGACTTTAACCATTGAAACCTTTTTTAAATAAAAACATCTTGTGCTCTTAACCAAACCCCAGGTAGTAAATCTAAATCTTTTTCTCTGATGTGAGAGCTCTGTGCCAATTCTTTCAGGATTGGAACTAAAGGTTTTTCTGTATCCAGGCAGCAGTTTATATTCATCCAGAACCAAAAAAACTACCTGAAACTCCCTTGAAATTATCCTACACAGTGGGATATTTCAATATATTGATCATGATACAAGCTGCTGTCAGAATAAAGTACAATTTATTTTGCATGTGGTTGCATTGTAGAATAAACTTTGAAATGCAGCTATGTGACAGATTTTTAAAATTTTATGTGGTTTTATTATGAGGTCTTTTTTTCTTTAAAAAAAACTGTTGCAACATCAACAGACTCTGGGTGCAGACTTTACTCATAGATTAAAACTGCCTCCTCCTATGTAGCATTATGTTAATATCCTTTGGTATGCAGTGAACAATTGTATCGTGGAGAGCAACTGCATGCCTTGCATAGCATTGTATCCCAACATCCACAAATAGGTTCGTTTTCATTCTTTGAATGCAAAACATCTTTCACTAATACATGTTTTCATTCATTTTGTGCCATTATTTCACTGTTCTAACCCTGAATGCAATTGAAATGTCACATTGGACTGCATTCATGTTCTCCTGGATGGCAGAGTAAGATAGAGAAAGAGGAAAGTAGAAGAATCGTGATATGCTTATTTTTTTATTACCACCTTGCAAAAATTCATATTAATTATGTTTCTTCCTTGGTATGTCTGAAGTAAACTAATATAATTTCTTCTTTAGTATCCACTATTCATTTTTAGAAATTGTACCATAGATTATTAATTTCTGCACTATTTTTTCAGCTAACCTATTTACTCTGACCTTTGGAAATTGCTGCCACATCAGCAAAAGGTTTTTGGTTGCAGAAGTGCAGAACCTGAGGGTTTTGTTGCTCAATGTTGCAATGTAGTTAAATTCTGGGGGCATGTGAATCAAGAATTTTTACAACTGTGGTATTTCATGGCAATCTCTGAATCAGTATGAAGTGTTTGGAAAATATAGAAAATAGGTGCAGGAGTAGGCCATTCTGCCCTTCGAGCCAGCACTGTCATTCAATATGATCATGGCTAATCACCCAAAATCAGTACCCCATTCCAGCTTTTTCCCCAGATCCCTTGATTCCCTTAGCTCAAAGAGCTAAATCTAACTCTCTCTTGAAAACAACATCTTAATTTCTATTGATGACAATAGAATTCTAGTTGATACTAAAATTTGATTATTCATAATACAAAGTATTAGAAGAGTTAAAACATGTTTTTAAGCAGTCATATTCTCCATAAGTAGTCACGAATCCATCGTGCCATTCAGTTTGTCTTTGGCAGTAGGTATTCATTAGATGTCATTGTTATTGAAATATGTTGTACTTAAATAGCAAAATTACTTCTATTATTTGTGATACACATTATTTACTGTTAGTTGTATTCATTTTAATGTAACTCAGTAGAAATGAGTAAGTAGGCTTCATTGTAATGATATTACCACATTCATCTCCTTGTTCATCCTCTTGAACTGCAACTTTTTTGGATAGAAATAGAAGCAAAGAGAAAGAAGGGACAATGGCAGAGCTACAAATGTAACAACAACCCCTTTGTTGCTACATTTGTAGCTCTGCCATTGTCCCTTTCTCTTTGCTTCTATTTCTATTATTTGGTACTTTCATCTTTGACATATCGCTGTAGCTACTCCAGCAGTGGTGTGTGTGTTTATATATGTGTGTGTATGTATGTGTGCATATATGTATGTATATATATGTGTGTGTATCACACGCACACGCACATGTACATGCACATACACGGACAGGAAATTAATTGATGTTTGTGATGGTTGCGAGTGGCAGTAATTGATAAATCAGATGGTTTGTCAAGGAAGATCCATGAGCTAGTGGAGGTGAATTGCTGCAGGGTGGATGCCTGGACTCAATTCGGCAGAGTGTGCCCACTGACAATTTTTGGAATGGTATGATTCTACCATGAAATTGTGTTTCACTGTAAATTACTGTTTCTCCTAAGAGAACAGCTGGGAAAATGACTGCAATCAACTTTCTGGACACACAAACCTTGGTTACTTATTTGTAATTCTGTTTATCAGATGGATTGGCAGCATTCTTTATATGCAAATAATTTTGCTCTTTGTTCCAATCTAACGCTTTGATTGTTTGGTTCTGTTCCACTGCGTGATTTGCAGAGGATGATTCAGATGCAACGTTATTTTGTTTATTCCTGCCAAAAAAATCCTCCTTTATCTTTTCCTTCTATGAAATGTACTTTCATCCTATTCTCTCACTTCCCACAATGGATTTGCATCTAATTTTGTATCTCTGAATTGAACCAGAATGTTTTTGGCAGGCAATTGCACAGATGATCTTTTGCCCTGTTCTCTGGCTGTCTCATTCCATCTGCAATGCCCGAGGTAACCATTAAATTGCTTGATAAGGATTCTCATTGGCATTGTTCAGCCGTTAGATTACCCCTGAGGCGTAAAAGGTACGGCAAGGAACAACTGAATTAAGTAAATACCGAATTTCTATTTATTGTAATTTGGTAGAAAGCATTAAATATTACTTTTTGAAGCCTAAATTGTCAGTCAGTTGCAAAGGAATGAGGCTTACCAAATCCTTGATGAGATCTTTCCATCTAGCTTAAATAGGTTCCATGCCAAGAACTACTTACGTTCTGGCATATTTTCAATCAGGCACCACCAACAGGGAGCCATTGACTTCCAGCACAAGGATATCATCAAGTGAACAGAGAGCATTGTATCAGGCTGCTGAGACCTCACTGCAAAGTGGGAAATAAAAGTGGGAATAAACCTTTTTTTTTTAATGATTTAAGGTAGAAAATTTAAAAATGGACATTTGTATGGGTTGAGGTAAAAGCTGAAATTTGTGTATGAATTTTAAAAAACTATTTTTTATCTTGACTAGAGGAACTGGCTCGTCATTCTTACAGTTTTTTGGAAGAATGGAGGTTGATCAGCAAGAATGATGGCTTAAAAATTCACTCAATATATATTTTAAATATATAAAATACCTGATACTTGCTCGTGCTTTGTACAATGATCGTGTGTAAAATGTTGTTCATGTCGATTCACTTGAGAGCATTGATACCACACCACAGATCACCTTATGGAGGGGGGCAACAATGACACTACTGGTTTTTCTTTTATATGTGCAGAGGGTTGCCATCAATTTCAATTGGTTTTGCCATTACAAGTGTGAAGTGCCCTTGGGTCTCATTTTAGGTTTTTTTAAATCTAATCGATTACTCTTGATTGGTTTAAGGGCCTGTCCCACTTAGGCGACTTTTTTGGCGACTAGGCTGTCGCCACATGGTCACTGGGCTGTCGCCTGTATGGTCGTGAGTAGTTTCCAAAAAGATGTAGCATCTTTCTGGTCGCCGCTGGATTTTCAGAAGTGTGAAGTGCCCTTGGGTCTCATTTTAGGTTTTTTTAAATCTAATCGATTACTCTTGATTGGTTTAAGGGCCTGTCCCACTTAGGCGACTTTTTTGGCGACTAGGCTGTCGCCACATGGTCACTGGGCTGTCGCCTGTATGGTCGTGAGTAGTTTCCAAAAAGATGTAGCATCTTTCTGGTCGCCGCTGGATTTTCAGAATGTTGAAATTTTTTTGGCGACAGTGAGTTTGACGCCAATGAGCGTAGCTTGACGTATCCTGACGTAGGTGCCGTCGTAGGTTGTCGCCAGGTGATGTAGGTTGTCGCCAGTGCATACTTCGGTGAATTCCATTGGCGCATTCCATTGGCGCCTACCTACGTCAACCGGCGACAGGTACCAGCGTCAAAACCGAAGGCGAAAATGACATGAATTGTCTTCATTTGTCGCCGACAGGGTCGTAGCATGTCGCCGGAGGACGTAGATTGACTTCGGTTGTCGTAGGTTGTCGCCTGTGTGGTCATAAGTGCGATTGTAGGTGGACGTCCTACTCGCGACAATTGGGTCGCCGGTTGTCGGTAGCTTGCCATAGCTTGACATCGATTAGGTGGTAGGTTGTTGTCGCTTGTCGTAGACATTGTCGTGGGGGGGGGGGGGGGTCCGGTCACTGCTATGACTATACAGGTTGTGTGAGTGGGCGGATGCATGGCAGATGCAGTTTAATGTGGATAAGTGTGAGGTTATCCACTTTGGTGGTAAGAATAGGAAGGCAGACTATTATTTGAATGGTGTCAAGTTAGGAAAAGGGGACGTACAACGTGATCTGGATGTCTTAGTGCATCAGTCACTGAAAGGAAGCATGCAGGTACATTAGGCAGTGAAGAAAGCCAATGGAATGTTGGCATTCATAACAAGAGGAGTTGAGTATAGGAGCAAAGAGGTCCTTCTGCAGTTGTACAGGGCCCTAGTGAGACCGCACCTGGAGTACTGTGTGCAGTTTTGGTCTCCAAATTTGAGGAAGGATATTCTTGCTATTGAGGGCGTGCAGCGTAGGTTTACTAGGTTAATTCCCGGAATGGCGGGACTGTCCTATGTTGAAGGACTGGAGCGACTAGGTTTGTATACACTGGAATTTAGAAGGATGAGAGGGGATCTTATCGAAACATATAAGATTGTTAAGGGGTTGGACGTGTTAGAGGCAGGAAACATGTTCCCAATGTTGGGGGAGTCCAGAACCAGGGGCCACAGTTTAAGAATAAGGGGTAGGCCATTTAGAACAGAGATGAGGAAAAACTTTTTTAGTCAGAGAGTTGTGAATCTGTGGAATTCTCTGCCTCAGAGGGCAGTGGAGGCCAATTCTCTGAATACATTCAAGAGAGAGCTAGATAGAGCTCTTAAGGATAGCGGAGTCAGGGGGTATGGGGAGAAAGCAGGAACGGGGTACTGATTGAGAATGATCAGCCATGATCACGTTGAATGGCGGTGCTGGCTCGAAGGGCCGAATGGCCTACTGCTGCGTCTATTGTCTATAACAGTTGCCAGCAGTCGCCTAAAAAATCGCCTAAGTGGGACAGGCCCATTTTGAAGACAGTCTCACTTCAGCTTATTATGAATGTAATTCTATTTATTTTCCGAAGAAGAGTAGAAACAATCATATAAATCAGGCAGTTAAGCTATCTGGCACAGCTGGGGATCTGCCTGTCTCTTTTAGCTCTGATTGATCAGCAAGAGCAACAAAAATGTTGTATGAAAGAGGTTACTTGTTTCTTAAGATTTTGGATAAGAAGGATGACACAGGAGTTCTATGTTCTTGGTTGTATTTTTTCCTGAAATAGATCTTTGATTGTTCAGTGCCATCATAATAGTCGTTCTTGTAAAGGTGGAGCGGTTAATCCAACTAGGCAGCAGAATTTCATTGTTGTGTATTTGAAATACAAGAATATTGAATGCTCCAGAGATCCCTTTCACCTTCACTGCTCCACTTACTGTTGAGCCAGAGTACTTCCATTGGAAAGTTTATCAGTTCTAGGAGCAGAATAAGGCTATTTGGCCCATCAAGTCTACTCCGCCATCAATCATGGCTGATCCACCTCTCCCTCTCATCCTCATTTTCCTGCCTTTGCCCCATAACCCCTGACAACCTTACTCATCAAATATCTCAATCTCTTTGTCCCAAAGCTCTCCTCTGGCAACGAACCTCTTCCAATGGCTACAGTCTAGGTATTATAATATAACAGTAGCTTGTCTTCTCACTTAGCCTATTCATGTAGACTTTAATTTCATACCCTGCCAGATACTTCTCAACATCTTTTCACTGACATAATTTGTTTTAGCCACATATTTACTATATGGAGGAGGAGAGATAAATTCTTGTGATCGCAAAGCCTTACTTCACATACAGTAATTGCACATCCTTCCGTTTCAGTCTGTGCTCGCAGTTTGAAACACATAAATAACTTTTGGCTGTTTAAACGCTTAGATCACATGTTCCTCAAAAATCTCAATGCAATCTGATGAAAACAAATCTTATTTTTTAGACACAAGGAACTGCACATGCTGATTTACAAAAAAAGACACAAAATGTTGGAGTAATTCTGCGAGTCAGGCAGCATCTCTGGAGAACAGGGATGGATGATGTTTCGGGCAGAACCCTTCTTCAGACTTATTTTGGTGGAGAGAAAGCTGGAAGAGTGGAGGGGGTAGGGCAAATGCTGCCAGTTGATGGGTGGATACAGGTGAGGGGGGGATCTTGGTAGGCAAATGATTGGACAAAGATGAAAAGACAATAGGTGTGACATGTAGATAGAAGAGTTTTGATTGTGAAGTCAAAGGAAGGAATATAGGTGGAAGAAGAGGGATATGGGGAGAAATAGTTGCGTCACATCAGCTATCAATGTTCTCTGGCGATGCTGCCTAACCAGCTAAGTTACTCCAGTACTTTGTGTCTTTTCTTGTTCTAGAACATACAACGTAAGGACGGGTCCTTCAGCCAAAATCATCATACCTACCTGCACATAACCTATATCCCATTCCTTCGCTTCAGAGATGCTGTCTGTCCCGCTGAGTTACTCCAGTATGTTGTGCCTATCTTCGGTTTAAACCAGCATATGCAGTTCCTTCCTACCCATATCCCTTCATTCCCTGTATAACTATACTATCCAAATGGTTTTTTTAATGCCACTAACATGGCAGCCATCTGATAGGGTAAATGAAAAAACACAGACTTGAAAATTAGATCCCAAGCCTACTTTATCTCAAGACTATGCAGAAGAAAATATACTTAGTGTGAATGTAATAACGATTACTTCTGTGTTATTTTGTGCCCCTCTGGAAATTCAAACAGGAAGAAGCTGGCACGAATCGATATATAGGAATCCTTTTGAGCACCATGTGCACAATGAACATTGCCCAGAGTGGGTACTCTTGAGATAGCCAAATCTTCATTGCACTGCAAAAGACTGGAACTAAAGGATCCTGGACCTGAAACATTAGCTCTGTTTACTTTCCACAAATTGCTATCTGACTCGCTGAATGTTTCCAGCATTTTCTGTTTTGTTTAACGGCACGGTAGCGCAGCGGTAGAGTTGCTGCTTTACAGCGAATGCAGCGCCGGAGACTCAGGTTCGATCCTGACTACGGGTGCTGCACTGTAAGGAGTTTGTACGTTCTCCCCGTGACCTGCGTAGGTTTTCTCCGAGATCTTCGGTTTCCTCCCACACTCCAGACGTACAGGTATGTAGGTTAATTGGCTGGGTAAATGTAAAAATTGTCCCTAAATTGTGTAGGATAGTGTTAATGTACGGGGATCGCTGGGCGGCACGGACTTGGAGGGCCGAAAAGGCCTGTTTCCGGCTGTATTATATATGATAAAACAATATCGCAAATCTTTTTATCCTTCATTCCTATATCCATCCCACAACACCATAATTTGTGTTCCTCCAAACCCACCAATCACTTCCCACAATGGCCCAAGATTTGACCTTGTCCTCTCCCCAGTCACTAACTACTCCCTAAATTTCCAGATTAACCCATGCCCCAACATGTGCAGAACTGTAAGATCTTACCTTAATTCCTTCTATTCATGTTGGGAAATTAAACAGTTGAAATTCTTCATGTTCTGTAAACTAGAACTGCATTTTCTTTACTATGTAGAGAAAGTTTTATTTGAGGTAAATACTTTGTGGGACAAACTGTTTTATCTCTGTATCTCTACTTGATTTAATAGGATTTGCTGAAATGCACAGCCTTCGCCACAGCAGATGAGTATCATCTGGAGAATCTTTGCAGTGATCTCATGTCAAGTGGTTATCATGAAATAACAGACTTGCCCAGAGGTGAGAGTTACCAATACTGTGTATTAGAGATATAAATGCTTGTAATAATCACATTAGAATTCACTTACTAAGCAATTTCATCACATTGCAATGACTAGCCTTGTATGATTTGAAGGATAAATGAGTCAAATTATGGGACAAATGATATTGACAATGGGCAGCAAATGGCTGCAAACTTAGGATATATCAAGGAATGGAAGCTATCACATTCTATGGCACTGTTCAGTCTCACTGGGATGTTTTACATCATGAATTTCCCCATTCATATAAATAGCAATTCTTGGCTTGGAGAATACATAAATTATTTACAGCCATTCTGTTCGTGTTTTGTTGATTTGGAATTGATTTAATATATATGTGCTTAACCTTATTTTCTTTTTGTAAAATGTTTTTTTAATTATTTGCATCTCTTTTCATACTTTTGAATGTCATGAAAATAACAAGCCTTCTAGGTTTCACAGGAGCAAGGCCCCTCCTCCAGCCCTCCTCTCACAGGCTTTAGGGTGTTCTGGAAACATGGCCACAGTCGCTACTTCCTTATACTTGCCATTGAGACAGTAGATGGAGAGGTTCAGCAATATTGGCCTTCCACATCCAGTCCAGGTAAGTGTGGCGAAATTGGATTTCAGGTGTGGGCTGGACTCGCTGTGATGCAACACACTATAGTAACCCTTATGTTGCTAGCATGGAACAACTCACAGTTTGTTGGATATATTTCACCATCCTTTAGCTTGCACTTGTAATGGATGTACTCTCTAAATCGTGTTGCCTGTGGGACCTTCTGAGGTTTGTGAACAGTAGGACAAATTCTCTCTCCTTAACTGGAAGTTTAATGATTTGGAGCTAAAAGCAATGATGGGAAAGAGTTAACGTGATTTTTAAGGGTCTTGTAAGTGGTAGAGGTTAATGGATCCCTCATGTCTAGGTTAAGGTTTTCAACGTTTTTCAGTGTGCAACCTGCATCCACTTCCAGGTTTAAAGGAGGTTTTTTGGTGCCAACAAGGTATCTACTTGCTGAAGGCAATGATTTAATTATTGTAGATGAGTATTTAATGATGTAAGTAACATTCTTAGAGATGTTGATGAGGTCTTATCAATTTTTTTTAAAATTTGGCTTGTGTAACACATGTTTTCTAAGATGGGAAAATGGTGAGTTTGATGCAGCAGTTAAGGTAGGTTTTATAAACTTGTAAAAACCCCTTTGGAATAAAAGGTGATAGTTTTGTTTACAGATAGCATTTCAGTTGCCGTTGGCAAATGGATAGCTTGTGCTTTTGCAGTTTCTTTTCAGCATGCAAAGTTAGGATTGTAGGTATGTTCACATCAGAAAATAAAAATCATTAACATCCACAGGAGCATTGACCTGTTGTGATGGGATCAGAATGCACAGTGAACAGAGGAGGTTGTAAGAAGTGCTAATCTAGTGTCTGTTTTCCACCAGGAGATGCCATGTCAGATGAGGGCAGGTATTTACAGCTTCCTACTGGAAGTTATACTCCTACCAATTCATCTGAAGTAATAGAGTTATACAATACTGAAACAGGCCCTTCAGCCCAACCCGGTCAGAGACCAGGTTTTTATATATCCATTACAGGGACTTGGGTTCCACAGATGAGGCCAGCATTTGTTACTAATTGTCCATATTTGCTGGTAAGATGTTACCTTGAACTGCTTCAGTCGTTCTGGTGCTCCACAAATAATCGCCTTGTCTACACTTGAGCTTGCTAATATAAAGGAGATTGTATGAAGAGTACCTGGTGACTGGTGCTGAGGTCCTGGCGGATGATGACGTGCTGGATATAGAGACTAGTGGAATGACAGGTGAGAATCAAGAAAACTAAGTCTGTTCTGTCAGGTGGAAGGGGGGATGTGGTGAGAGAAGATTTCCGGGAAATACCTGAGGGATCCATTAACTTTGGTAGAGGGGAAGCTGCATTTCCTGAAAAGGAGAACATTTCAGAAGTGCTAGAACAGATGGCCTGATTTTCAGGAAAGAAGAGTTAAAGATGGAGAATCTTTACGAGAGTGATGGTGCCCCTACAGGAGACAAGGTGGGACGAAGTTTAATCGAAGAAGTAGTGGGAGTGCAAATGGTTGCAACTTATAATGCATCTTTTTCACGTAAACTGCTGAACTCTTTACAGACTGAGAGCAGCGTGCACTTTTATCTAGTTACCAAAGAAAATATGGAGAATATATTTTGAAGAAGTTTTATTGAAAGATTTTTTTTATCCTTTATCTAATGATTATTGAATTGATATGGGAAATGAGGTCTGAAAACTAAATTTAACAAAGCTAAATACTTGAGATACTTGGCAGGTCAGACAGTAACTGGAGGAGTAAAAGACAAATTGATGAAAATAATGCAGTCAAGATGTGCTCAGGTACATTGATTTTGAAAATCAACCATTATTCATATCTTGTCTATGTTACAACTGTTACTTGCTCCTCTGTTTGAAAATTGATCATGTTATTAACCAAATGAAGGTGCCTTCATGTTTTCACATTGTTTAATTCAACATAAAGAATATTATCTGTTTCTTTTTTTTTGCTTGTTCAGTATGTTTTTTGCTAATTCAATTTCTTTCTCTATGTTTATTCCTTAGATGCCTCAAACGTCTTGGTAATTGGAACTGACATGCTGGCCAAGCCCAATGATTATGGATTAATTTTCCTGTTCAGGTACGTTTGCATGGAACTTCTGCATTGAGAAACAAGGAACTGCAGATGCTGGTTTACAAAAAAATGACACAAAGTGCTGGAGTAACTCAATAGGTCAGGCAGCATCTCTGGAGAACATAGTCTTTCTTCAGACTGATCGCGTGGATAGTGAAATTTCCGGTCAGGACCCTTCCTCAGACTGATCATGGATAGGTGACATTTCGGGTTGAGACCTTTTTTCAGTCTGAAGAAGGGTCGCAACCCAAAAAAGTTACCTTACCAGGTTTTCCAGAGATGCTACCTGACCCGCTGAGTAACACCAGACTTTGTATCTTTTTACTGTACTGGTTAGTTTATTTGAAGATGTTGTAACAGTTGAGTACATTCTAGTAGTCAAGGTAGATTTTCCATATTTTATAATTCCCAGAAAAGAACTAGTGCTGTATCAATCAACTTTTTTTCATTAAACTGATAACCATTCCACAAATTCCATTTTACAATTGTTTTCATTATTCTATCATTTGCAGCTTTAAGTAAAAGTTGAACTAATAATAATGAAAATAGGAGCTTTTAGATAGGTTTTAGTTAAAAATTAAATAACAAATAATTGTATTAAAAATAACTCCGTATTTGGCTCATAATATAAGAATTGATTTTGGTTCTCGATTTTAAATATATTTAAGCATCAAAAGTTTTTTTAATTTCTGAAGTAAAAGACGTGTTCTTAAGCTGACAAGTAGAATGCTAATGCAATTTCTTTATCATATTTATAATGTAGAAACAGGAGACTCAGACCTGTATATTTATGCCGCAATTTATGCTGCAGGTTATCTGCCTCTAACCGTCTTCATCTAACCTAATTATGACCTGGTATTCCTTTCTCCAGTTGTTTCCCAAGCCACCCCTTAAATGCATCTAACCTACGTGTGAATTCTGTGTTGGATTTGCTTCCACCTTCAACCACCCTCAATGAATGAAGAAATTACTCCTGAATTTCCTATTTAATTTAATAGATATTACCTTGATACCCCCCTGTTTCTTGTCTTAACCACACTTGGAAACTTCTCTACATTTACCCCATCAAATTATTTTATAAATTAGACTATGTTAGATTATACTGGATCTATTATATTGCCTTCAACCCAATCTGTCTTTCCAGTATGCAACCATCCAGCTCTATCATTGGTTTTCTGCAAGCAAATTTCCAGAGCAGTCATGGCTCTGGATCAGTGAACTGCTTTGAGATTTGGTAAAAGCTTATGTTTCAATTATTTAACCATTAGAATTAATTTCAGTCTGTTAATGATCTCATTAGGTCATTGACTTTTTGTTGAATATATGACACCAAGGACTGATTTGGCACAAATTTGTATTAAAACAGAACAACTACAGTGTCAGCCACTAAATACATTTCAAGTTCAGTGGTTTTATATGGTGGATACAGAAATCCCATATTTTAATGTTATCCATCCTGTGGGTACAGGTCTTCTTGAGGTCAATTTGATGTGCACACTGTCCATTTCAATGCTTCTTAGAGTTCAGTGTACTGCAAAGTGGTGGTTAGTCCAAACCAGTGTTCTGCATCTCCTTGGTAGGTATAATTAAGTTTGTCGATATAGAGACTGAAAGAACCAAAATGAATGTTATGTATTGCACCTGATTGTAGCATTATTTCAATGCGGGTAGAAAGAGGAGAGAAATGTGCATCTGGTTTCCCTGATGAGCTAATCATAAAATCTGTATGTGATTTGTGCCACGGCACAGCTGACAGGACTCATTGCAGTAGGGGGACAAACCCACAACAGCAAGTGAGAACAGAACTTTGGCTTTGAAAACCTTCCTATTTTAAGACCATAAAATAAGCTAATTCACAAAGCATATTTTGTGTTTCCAGTTCTAATTTTTTTGGAAAACTTAAAAGACAGAATGTATCTGTTATTATCTGATTATAAATAAAAACTTGAATCCAAAGCAATTACAGTGTCATTGTCACAGTGCCTCCCTTCAGCAGAAATCCTAATTATTCTATTAGCACAAATTGATTTCTCAAATGCTTTCTCACTGCTATTACATCCTTTTAAAACATCCAGTTAATCTAAAATTTCTCTCTTAGTCAAGGGTCAGTACCCTTATTGTATTTTGTTCCCCAAACTCCACTGATTCTCTGCTTCCTCTGTTACCGGCACCCAGAACTCCTCATCCTCTATCAGTTTCCGATGAGTATTCACCTTACCCTATCTGAGAGTACGTCCCTAGGCCTATGTCTCAACTTTAACCCTAAATCTGGTGATTTTTCACTTCATCAATACGTGGAAGTTGTTTCTTATTTCAAATAGAAAATGAAGAACCCTATGATTTGTTTTTTTTCTAAATGTATTAATTATTTGGGTAAAATCAATTGGCCTTTTGCATTTTGTAGATTGTTTCAGTCATGGGGTTCACAAGCCTGTGAAATTATATTTTGTCCAATTTATTATTTGGCTGTTAAAAGGTAACAGATGGTCCTCTCTGGGACTTTCTGCAACACTAACAATTTTATTTCTTGCACATTCAGGGAGGGCTCTGTTGTCTTTTGGAATGTGGAAGATAAAACAGTAAGTCATTCTGCCATGTTAAGGGTATACGGTTAGTGTACTTACGCACTATTTATCTGTGTTTATCTTAGCCCCCAATTTGGTATGAAACATTTGTCTTCAGTTCAGCCTGTGAGACTTGCTCCCCACCAGTCACATAAAATCCTGGCCCACGTGCAGTTTCAGTCTTTGAGATACGCTGTCTCCTGGTGTATCTGACAGTTCTGATTCTGCCAGACAGTGGGGAGTATTTGTCAGTTTTTTAATCACATCATCTTGCAAACCTGGGGACCTGCTACCCACTGGTTTCATGCTGTTAATTCTTTTGATGTCAGCAGTTTTCAGTACTTTACATTTAAAATGTACATTATTGCAGTGATGGATTTAATTATTTACAAGCTTTTTAATTATGTAAATGTTACCAGAAGTGGCTTCATCGTAAATAAAAGTAAATGAATAAATAAAGCTGACTCTGTAAGTTCAACTAAGCATTTTTAAAACTGGTTATAATGATACAACCATTTTCCATACCTGTGCATCACTCAAGACATCACTCAAGGTAAAGATGAAGTCATTTATTAATTGAATGAAGAGTTGCAGCAATGTATTCTTGGCTTAATAACACTGAACAGGCTTAGATTTTCTAATTGCACAACTTGAGTGAGGACGATAAACCACTAGCAGTAAAATTACGCTAATTGGAAAATCTTGGTTGCAGTGATCTTCCACCAGTCAAAATCATTGATATAATATTTTGTTATTTATCTGTTGTTTTTATAAGCTGAATTATTTTTATATATGCTGATTATGAAAGAAAACATGTTATTTTTACCAAATCTGCATTTGTCATGGCCTCCAATGCCCTGTCCGTAGGTGAAACGCATCATGCAGACCTTGGAGCCACATGAGATCCAGCCATATGAAGTTGCTTTGGTGCATTGGGAAAATGAGGAAGTTAACTATCGGATTTCAGAGTAAGCGCAGGTTATTATTTATATTGATTAGACTGTTTCCAATGTGCATATGAAATTTGAAACCCTATGAAGGAAATGCTTATATTCTAAAAAAATCAACGTTATATTTAATGTCCCACATTCATGGCTGCAGACATTTCACTTGAAGCCTTGAAAAGGGGTGCCTCAGTCAGACAGGAGTCTCTAAAGCGTTTTAATCAGAGTGCTATTATGTCAGTAGGATCTCAGTGCTTTTAAGTAAATGTAGAAGTGCTTCTGGAACTGCAGCCCAGCTACTCTAACCTGCTATCTAAGTCACAAAGCTTCTGATTGTGTCGTCGCCGCCGTGGCTATCCCTTGAGGTCGAGGATGATGGTCTACCTTCTGAAGAACGAAGACGCCTGTGTGTGTGTTTGTTTTATGTGTACTTGATGTTGCATGCCAAGAAGCACCCAGTCCTTCACAAATCAATGAACTAATTCCAATGGCAAAGGAACCAAGGCGATTGGAGCTGATAGATCTGTGCAGCCTTCATCCGCCTTCACAGCCGTTGAGTTCAAGATAACTTTGTCCGCCTGGTCTGCCGTTGTGTACCGAGGTTAAATCAAGTGCTAGTACTACTTCAGGTAGTCTATCTCGAAGACATCCCCTGCAGGATCCAGGTCTTTAAACAAAGGTAGAACATTGAAAGAAGGACATGGGAAAGGCTAGCCAAGCACATATATTTCCCAAACCCTGGTAGTGGATCAAGCATTTTGTAGATTCTCGAAGAGAATTGGGAAAGAGAAATGAGAAGGGCTTTCAGAAGAAACCCATCTCTTCAGAGGATCATTAACAAGTGGAATGTAGATCATTTTGTGGGTGTGCAGAGAATACTCTGTGATCTTTTTTGCATGCTAGTGTGCAGAGCCATGATGGAAATGATATGGATTTCTATGGCAATATTTGGATATTGGGTGGGTGCTGCTTCTTTACTTCTGGGGGGGGGGGGGGGAGTTGGTCTACATTAGATGTAGTTATCTCTGTTGAGTTGTTGGAAAGGACGGGCAATAAGCTATCCACAAAGTTGATGGTGTAATCCTCCATAATATTGATGATAGGTTTCTAGAGGGCATCCCAGAACATCATGCCAATTGGAGTCTTCACTTCAATCTCTGCAACACCACTTGCACACAGCTCTGCTTTGAACTGACACTTATACTACCCTTGCACTTGCCTGCATCAGCCTACCGAGGCTGGTGCCTTGTCATGTGCATACCTCACCTCCAAACTGCTCTCTAAATTGTCTGAAGTGTAAACGTTAGACATGGTGGGGAATAGATTTGGAATCAGGTGATGATGTGTCTTTGTCATCACTCTGTTCCTTTGTTGTCTGACCAGGTTGTAGTTTCTGGCTGGCTGAGAGGTAAAAGCCAAAGGTATAGGTTGGTAAAAATTTGATAATGGAAAGATATGATCGGATTGATGATGGTGGTAGGAGCATTTTTACACAGTCCTCCGCCTGGGAATTAGAGGCAGTTGTGGAAAGAGGAGTGGTGAGTCCTTCCACACTAGTAACTACATGGGCTTCTCATTGAGGTCAGGATAGATGGAAGATGGGGGCTCCATGGCTTTAGGGGCCAAGCGGAAATCCTCGGTGCTGTATGTTTAAAGGCAGCCACTGGATAGCATGTCTGAGCACCAAGAGACAAGAGAAAGCACCATACAAGAGAAGGCCGCTTACTTCCTTCAGTGTCTTGGCAAGAAATTTGAGGGTTTAGCCTGGAAAGTAGAGGAAGCAAGGGTGAAGAAGCAAGGGTGAAGAAGCAAGCCAGGGAACCGAAGGGGAAGGGAGGACAAAGAGTCTAAAAGGGAAGGGGGAAGAGCACCGTGGGAGGCTGGGTCACCCAGGTGAAACTCTGTGAACTTTGCTCCTAATCCACTGCCTACACAGCAAGTTCTTGTGACATGCAGTTGCTGGTTTCTGCTGAAGTATCACGTATGATTCTGTTTGCATTACGAGAAAACAAATAGCTTGTTTTAAAGCTTACAAAAATATTATCATGCGTATCAAAATTTATTTTCAAATAAATATGGTTGTGAAACTCTGAAGTTGACCAAGAGGGGCACATTTCTTAGGGCCTATGATTGTGAGCATTTATGTGATTTCCTGCTCCACGGGGCTACAGAACAAGATCTATTAATAGGCCACGGATGATTTTTCAAACCCTGCCAAATGCTGCTAGCATTTACAATTGCAGCTTAGATCCTGAACATTCTCATGATCCTGCCTGAGTGATATTCTGTACTGAGCTTAAATTTAGGAATTTTGGTTCTACAACTATCACTAATGATCCGCAGGTAAATAATTCAAATGTTTTTACCTCACAGAAGAAATGCAGCACCTTTACTGAATTTGTTCCTGCATTGTTACAGGCAATGTTTTTTCCACCACAGGGTGACTCAAATTAAAAGTCGGCAGTACAGATGGCATAGCCATCCATGAACAATTTTCATTCCCTTGGGTCAAAAATAAACTACTGACTGTTTTAATAGAGCAGCGGGGTCAAGGAAAGAGCGTTCACGTTGCGGCCCTGTTTCCACCAATCCTTCCACCATCACGCACAAGAAGCGCAAGGCACAATTGTATGCAGATGTCGAGAAGTATATTCAGCTCTGGCTGAACAATTTCTAATCTTGTGATGTGGACTCGATAAGAAGAATAGAGCAGCAGGGTACAGTTTCTGCTCAAGAACGAGTTTTATAGTTTGCTGCTTTAGGTATTTCCATGTTGCCCTTATTATATTTCTGGTCTGCCAGCAGTTAGGAGTCATCTTCCAGTTGCAAAGCACTTTGCATGGTTTAGGTGGAAAAGCAGCTTGATTTTTTTTACTTCCTTTGACGTTGACAGACGAGTTAGGCTAAACCCAAATGAATAGGGAGCCTCCTCACTGACAGATTGGATTAAAATTTATTTGTCTCAGTTGCTGTTGTGTTTCATAGCAGGGACTTCTCTTTCCCAATGTCCACTCTCAGAAATAACATTCACCCTGATGACTGCCCACTTTATGCTCTGCATGATACAAGTGGAGGAAATGACTTCTTTCCTTCACTCTTTCCACTTGCATCATGCAAATTCTCTGGGTACTAGAGAGTCTGACCCTTTAGATTGAGGAAGGGAATATGGTGGTTGGATCAAGGAAGAATTTCCTTGCACTGAAGATAGACACAAAATGCTGGAGTAATTCAGCGGGTCAGGCAACATTTCTGGAAAAAAGGAATAGGCGATGTTTCGGGTTGGAACCCTTCTTCAGACTTCTTCAGAAGCCTGACGCGAAACGTCGCCTATTCCTTTTCTTCAGAAATGCTGCCTGACCCACTGAGTTACTCTAGCATTTTGTGTCTACCTTTAGTATAAACCAGCATTTGCAGTTCCTTCCTACACATTTCCTTGCACTTGCAAGAATGATTTTTCCAAATTCCATATTGCCCCTGTTAATAATTTAGTAAGACCAATATCAAAAAGCAACCTTTTACCTGTTGTGTTCATAAACTAATAAATAACCCATAAATGATCATCGGGACTGGAATTTTAGGTGAACAAAGAAAATATTATGGATGAACAGGCTTCTTGGGATTTGAACACGAGTCATACAGCAGCCTCTGCAGCCCAACTCATCCATGCCAACCAGGATGTTGCATCTAAGCTAGTCCTATTTGGCCCATATCCCTCTAAACCTTTCCTGTCCATGTACTTGCCCAAGTGTCTTTTAAATGCTGTGATTGTTCCTGCCTCAATTCCTTCTCTGGCAGCTTGTTCCATACATCCCCCACCCTCTGAATGAAAAGGTTGCCCCTCTGGTTCCTATTAATTCCCCAGTCACCTCTTCCCTCTAGTTCCTAATTCCCCTATCCTGGGTAAAATACTCTATCTATTCATCCAATCTATTCCCTTGATGGTTTTATACACCTTTGTAAGATCACCCCTCTGCCTCCTGAGCTCCAAGGAATAAAGTCTTAGCCTGCCCAATCTCTCCCAATAGCTCAGGCTCGCCGCTCGCCTGGCCGGGCCTCGCCCCTGGCCTCGCCTTGCCACTCGTCGGGCCTCGCCTTGCCACTCGTCGGGCCTCGCCTTGCCACTCGTCGGGCCTCGCCTTGCCACTCGCCGGGCCGGGCCTCGCCTCTCGCCGGGCTTGGCCTCGTCGCGTAGTGTGAGGCCCGTTGATGTTGACAGGGGATGGGGTGGGTGACTGGGGGGCTTTGGGGAGGGGAGCAGGGGAGGGGGAGGGGAGTGGGAATCGGGGGGTGTGGGGGGGCGGAGGAAGAGAGGGGGAGTGGGGGTGGCGGAGGGAGTGGGGGTGGGGAGGGAATGAGGGGAGTGGGGGTGGGGAGAGGGGGGAGTGGAGGTGGGGGGAAAGGGGGGGGAGGGGAGTGGGGGGACACATGGACCATTATGATTTACTGTTGAAGACCACTGGAGCAAGTGTGTCTTCAATGAAATTAGGTATGTGCAGTTTTAAATGAAACTCTTTCTTCATAACTTAGTCATACATTTTATGACCATTGTTCTTTCATTCAATACCAAGAGAATTGGGATGTGTAAGGAAAAAACAAAATAGAAAAACCAAAACAAAACAGCTTTTTCTTTGTGTTGTAAGTATTTCTGTTCAATAACCTTTCTATAAATAGCAGAATATACTAATGATAGGCCTGACATTGTACATGTAGTCCAAGAACTACAGACTGTTGGAAATAATAGTCCTTTTTCACACATGAATGTAGCACAACGCGTATGCGCATTTGGTGTGCATACTTTTTTTTTGCTGAAAAGTTGCATTACGCGCCATATTATGAATTTCGATGTAAAACTCTGAATTTTGGACATCAAAATTATGAATTTGTAAAATCAAATGTTGGGAGATCTGCACTAGCCACATTTTCCCATCTCCATCCCTATCCACCTTCCGCAGAGACTGTTCCCCTCTGCAACTCCCTGGTTAACTCATCCCTTCCCACCCAAACCACCCCCTCCCAAGGTACCTTCCTCTGCAACTGCAGAAGATGTAACACCTGTCGCTATACCTCCTCCCTTGACTGTCCAGGGATCCCGACAGTCCTTTCAGGTTAGGCAGAGGTTCACTTGCACCTCCTCCAACCTCATCTACTGTATCCGTTGTTCAAGATGTGGACTCTTATACATCGGCGAGACCAAACGCAGACTGGGTGATCGTTTCGCCGAAAACCTTCGCTCAGCCCCTGTGAACCAACCTGATCTCCCGGTTGCTGGACACTTTAATTCTCCTTCCCATTCCTACACAGATCGTTCCATCCTCGGTCTCCTCCATTGTCAGAGTGAGACTAAACCCAAATTGGAGGAACAGCATCTCATATTTTAGTTGGGCAGCTTACAACCCAGTGGTATGATTGTTGATTTCTCTCACTTCAGGTAGCCCCAGCATTCCATCTCTCTCTATCCCTCCCCCTCCAAAGTTGCACTAGCTTCTCATTTTCACCCTACAAAAATCTTACAATGGCCTGTTTCCTTTATCATCGCTACTTTTTTGCATATCTTTCATTCATTGTTCTTTATCTCTCCACATCACCATTTGCGTCTTTCGTTTCCCTTATGCCTAACCAGTCTGAAGAAGGGTCTCGACCTGAAACGTCACCCATTCCTTCTCTCCAGAGATGCTGCCTGTCCCGCTGAGTTACTCCAGCTTTTTATGTCCATCTTCACTGTCTACAATACTACCTATTTTAGTATCATCTGCAAACTTACTAACCATGCCTTGAATAATTTCATCCATATCGTTGATATTGATGACAGACAGTAATGGGCCCAACACAAATCTTTGAGGCATACCACTAGTCGCAGCCTCCAGTCCGATTAAACAACTCTCCGTCACTACCCTGTGCTGCCTACCATGAAGACAATTCTGTATCAGTTAACGTTCTCCCTGGATCCTATACAGTCTAACCTTCCAGAGCAGATCACCTTGGAAAACCTTATCAAAGGCCGTTCTTAAGTCCATGTAGACTACCTCATCAACCTTTTTGGCTATTTCGTCAAAGAACTCAATAAAATTTGTGAGTCACAATCTCTCACACACAAAACATGCAGACTATCCAAAATCAACTATCTTTCCAAATGCATGTATATCTTAGCCATCAGAATCCTCTCCAACAAATTTCCTTGTGTAGATGTTAGGCTTACTGGTCTAAAGATCCCATGTTTTCTTTGCAGCCCTTTTTCAATAGAGGCAAACATTAGCCACCCTCCAGTCTTCCAGCATCTTACTCATAATTAACGATGATTCATTTATTTCAATCACAATTCCTGCAATTTTTTCTCTTGCTTCCCACAGTTTCCTCGGATATATTTGATCAGGCCCAGGAGATTTATCTACCTTCATATTTATCTTATGATATCCAGCACCTCCTTGACTATAATAGTTACACACTGAGGTTAGAAATTAAAATATTAAAGTTCATTAAGATCAATCGCATTGGTATGAGGGGGTGGTGAGTTGGCTAAAGTATGTTAGGAAATTAGATTTAAGTTTGCTGGTAGATATAAAAATGACAGGTACTTTAAAATATTTCATCTTTCAATGTATAGGATTGAAGAATTATAACTGAATGGGGAAAGTGATCCACCCTTGGATAACTAGAGTTGTTAAACAGTATTAGATTAAAAGGAGCCTGTTACTTTGTGAATCATAATAACCCCAAGGACTGGTAGAGTTTTACATACCAAAAAAAGATAACCTAAAAGCTGCAAAAATGGTTAAAGCTTCTACAACTGTGTAAAACTGGAAGAGAGTAGCAAAAGAAAGTGTTCATATTCTGGATCAGATCCAGTTATTTGGAGGTAGCAAATGTTACACTAATATGAAGAAAAGGTCAATTGGTGTTTGAAAAGTTTTGACAAGTATTTTTGAGAATGTAAGTAATGGTAGCTCGAGGAATTCAGTATATGCAGTGCATATAGTTTTGAAAATGCATTTATTAAGTTGCATAAAACAAAACTCACAGGGTTGGTATTAAGAAACTATTGTTAATAGAGAATTGGTTAAATGACAGAAAGTCGTGTTGAAAATGTTGGTGTTTGACAGGCTGATTCGTGTGGATGAATTTGATATATTACAGCCAGTCCTTCAATTTAAGTTTACTGATAGTGTAAAGCCAGATGGAAATATGAGAGAGATGAATCTGCAAAGTGATTAAACGAGTGGACAGAAACATGGCAGGCAAAGTATATTGTGAGAAAATAGAGATTATTCACTCTGATGTGGAAATAAAGAAACATCTATTAAATGGTGAGAAATTAATAAATGTTGTACAGAGAAATCTGGGTGTGTTAGTACAAAAAGTGCTGGAAGATTATGAGCAAACACAACACGCAATGAAGTAGGCAAGTGATACTGGCCAATATTATGGTGTATGTTAAGAGTATAAGAGTAAGAAAGATTTGCCATGCACAGCTTTAGTGAGACTACACTGCAGAGGAGTGTGTGTTTTTTGTCCCCTCAAGTACAAAATGATGTACTTGATTCAGCACTTAGGCTATAGAGAGAGGTTGAACAGGTTGGGTCTTTATTCTTTGGAGCGTAGAAGGTTGAGGGGGGACTTGATAGAGGTTTTTAAAATTTTGAGAGGGACGGACAGAGTTGACGTGGGTAGGCTTTTCCCTTTGAGAGGGGAAGATTCCAACAAGGGGACATAGCTTCAGAATTGAGGGACAAAGGTTTAGGGGTAACATGAGGGGGAACTTCTTTACTCAGAGGGTTGTGGCTGTATGGAATGGACTTCCGGTGGAAGTGGTGGAGGCTGGCTCGATTTTATTATTTAAGAGTAAATTGGATAGGTATATGGATAGGAGGGGATTGGAGGGTTATGGTCTGAGTGCAGGTAGATGAGACTAGGTCAGGGAGAATGGTCGGCGTGGACTGGTAGGGCCGGACAGGCCTGTTTCCATGCTGTAGTTGTTATATGTTAAAGTTCCACTGGCTTTGGTTTATTATTTTTTGGCTGTGGACATGAGAACAGATTATTTTGGTCCAAGAATAGTTTCCAAAGCCACTTGGGGGAAAAACACACACTTACACATGCCAGCATATATTGCAAGTGACAGGAAAATTCATGATGTTGATGTTGATTGTGAAGAGAATGATCTTAAGCAGAACCCTAATCACAATCCTTCCTCAGCAAGGATCTGCAATGAACTTGGTTACACTATGTACTTCAATTTCGCACTATTATGGTCCGGTTACCTGTGTTACTGTTTACTAATTTATTGTATTATTGAATATTTGTTTTATTGCATTAATGGGCCTTTGGAGCAGCAGTAAGTAAAAAATTAATTGTTCTGTTCCCAGTACATATGACAATTAAACATTGATATTGCGATTGGTAAGATTGGTGGACCAATAGCAGATGGAATTTGATATTGATAAGTACCAGGGAGGACTAATAATTGAAGGACATGCACAGTAAATAATAGGGCCCCAGAGAGTACTGACAGAACAGAAGGACCATGAGTACAATTACAAGGATCCCTCAAGGTGGCATGACAGGTAGATACGCTGTTGATGGCGTACAGGATACTTGCTTTCATCAGTTTAGATTTTTTTTTAGATTTAGAGATACAGCGCGGAAACAGGCCCTTCGGCCCACCGAGTCCGCGCCGCCCAGCAATCCCCGCACATTAACACTATCCTACACACACTAGGGACAATTTTTACATTTACCCAGTCAATTAACCTACATACCTGTACGTCTTTGGAGTGTGGGAGGAAACCGAAGATCTCGGAGAAAACCCACACAGGTCACGGGGAGAACGTACAAACTCCGTACAGACGGCACCCGTAGTCAGGATCGAACCTGAGTCTTCGGCGCTGCATTCGCTGTAAGGCAGCAACTCTACCGCTGCGCCACCGTGCCGCCATAGTGGGGCCATAGTGTATTAGAGCAGGGGTGACGCAGCGGTAAAGTTGCTGCATTAAAGCGCCAGAAACCCATGTTTGATGCTCTCTGTGTGGAGTTTGTACATTCTCCCTGTGACCCTGTGAGATTTTTCCAGAAGCTCTGGTTTTCTCCCACATTCCAAAAGATGTGTAGGTTTGTATGTTAATTGGCTTCTGTAAATTGTCCCTAGTGCGTCGGATAGAACCAGCGTACGGGTGATTATTGGTTGGCGTGGGCAAAGGGCCTGTTTCCACGCCATGTCTCCAGAAATGAAACTAAAGCAGGGAGGTTATGGTAAAACTGTATACAACATTTTTATGCTATAGCTGGACTAGTGTGTGAAATGTTGATTCTAGCACCATAGGATCAAAATAGCACTGGAGAGGATGCAGATATGATTCACCAGGGTGTTGCCTGTGATGGAGTGTTGGGAAGGCTGGGTTTATTTTTGCCAGTGTATCGGAGACTGAAGGGTCACTTCATAGAGGTATGCAACATTCTGAGCGGCATAGATAGGGTAGTCAGTTGGAAACTTTAGAAACCTTGCAGAGATGTACAAGCGATCAGAGATTTAGAGGGAATCCAAGGAAGAACTTTGTCACCCAGAGGGTGTTTGGAATCTGGAATGCACTACCTGAGTTGGTAGTGGAGGCAGGTACTGTCACAATGTACAAGTATCGAGGTGAGCACTTGAATCTCAAAGGCATGAAAAGCCCTGGATCAAGTGCTGCAAAATGGGATTAGTGTAAATTTGTGTAACCATGTTTATTAGCATGGACAAAAGTTTAGAAAATAAGCAAGTGATATCACTGACCACATTTATTTATTTTCTATAGTGGACACTCAAAGCTGCATCGAGGAGAGATTTTATTGAATTCCAATCTTGAACCTGATGAATCTATTTTGGAAAAGTTTGCATTTTCAAATGCACTTTCCTTGTCAGGTGAGACGTATACCTTTTTGATTCTATGATCCTTGTATATTAGAGGTTATTATAAATATGATAAACCTTTCACAATGCATTCAGTGCTTTTATATTATTCAATCCTTTTTCACACTAAAATGCCTCTGAACTATTTATTGTGACGATCATTTTCTGAATAAATATTTAGCATTCCCCTCAAAGATTGTGTCATTTCCAAAATGAGACTTGAATTGTTATTGGTCCTTTTTAATGTTTAGAGAAAATCCAGAACATCTGTTAAGTAGCTGGGTCCTTTACAATCAGTCTCAGTAACAAAGGTATAATAATATAGCTGTTGGGAACAGTTTCAGCATTTTGAAACGTGGTTAAAATCATGAATTTCTTGGTGTTTCTTCAGAATTGGGGTAATCATTTAGTTAACGCACAGTTTGGCATTGAAATCATATGGGCTAGTGGGGTTATGTCTTACTAGTTTTTCATCCCACAAAAGCATTAACAAACCAATCATGTTAACAAAAATCTTGTAGCAACTAGGGCTGCCCACAGTTTATCAGATTTGTGAATTTGGTTTCACCTCTTGCCATTTTACATCTTTAAATACATTCTTCTACTTTAAAAAAATAGGCAAGCAAAGCACATAGTATGGTAAAATGTTGCTGCTGCTATAGTACAATATCAATGTCAAGTTCAGTTCACCATCAGTAATCCACAAGATTATTGTATGCAGATTGCTGAAATAATTTACATTTTTTAAAGTTTGTCTTTATATTTTTTGTAGTGAAGCTTGCCATTTGGGAGGTGTCCCTAGATAACTTTGTTGAATCCATTCAGTTTATTCCTGAGGTGAGTAATGTAACAGTTCTCTGCTTTAGATTGAAACAGTACATCATGGATTCACATAAAATGAATATGGATGGTAAATATTGAGAAATAACATGGGGTCATATTAATACTTGAAGGTGGAAATGTTTTAAGATATCTTTTAAGATGTAGGATGTCCTGATATTTTTGCATTTTATCTTTTATTCCACTCTTCAGATGCTAAAAGCTGGAAAACAGGTGAAACTTTCTCGATCTGAAGTCATGCAGAAAATTGGTGAACTGTTTGCCTTGAGGTAAAAATCTCTATTTTAAAATGTCTATTTTAAGCAGTAAATAATTAAAGGCTACTCAAAACTCTGGAACAACTTATGGCCAGATGTATCCACAATTTCATGAATTTCAACATTAGGTACAAGAATATTTATCAGATGCCTTTCAAGAATCCATAAAAATGATACCTATTGGCATTGCCTTGTCCAAAAATTTCATCAGGTTAATCAAGCATGGCTTATCCAATATGTATCCACGCCGACACCATCTGGTCACTGAACATTTTGAGATATTCACTGTCGCTGTCCTTTATTTATCTTATAGCTGCCTGACAAAAGATATTTGGTTAGGCAGTCTATGAATCCCTGCTGACCTCTTCTGCATTTCATCGGGGTGGAATACAGTATTCCAGTCCTCGGGAGCTGTTCTGGTCTAGCAGTACTTTGGAAAATTATACTTTAATGTGTAGTGTTCTCTTTCCAGGAAGGAAACCATTTAGTATGAGGGGCTTGTCTTCAACACAGTTATTTTATTCACTATGATTAGATTGATTTTGCTGAGTGCCCATCCTACCTTAATTTCCGAGGAACATCTGGTGTGTTATCCTCTTTGTCTCTGTAAGCAATGGCACAAGGTGACTAATTGGCATATTCACCAGGTCTTTATTTTCAGTTGCAATATCAGAGTTGTAATTTTTCAAGGGGTCCATAATTTATCCTGAATGCCTATGATGTCCTAATAAAATGGTACATTTTTAATGATGCTTTGATAGTTGCTGTAGGTATGCAGGTGGGCACATTTTATTTGGAGCTCTTATTGCTTTTTCACCTTTTGGTGTTCTTTACATCTTTTTTTCAGTTGCCAGGATATGTTAATATTTTCCCATCATTTATTTATTTGCCTCTGTGCTCCACAATTTGAGATTTGTAATAGAAAAAAATCACATGCGGTGAAAGTGCACATTGTCAGATTTTATTAAAGGCCATTTTTATACATTTTGGTTTCACCATTTAGTAATTACAGCAGTGTTTATACATAGTCTCCCCATTTCAGGGCACCATAATGTTTGGGACATATGGCTTCACAGGTGTTTGCAATTACTCAGGTGTGTTTAATTGCCTCCTTAATGCAGGTATAAGAGAGCTCTCACCACCTTGTCTTTCCTCCAGTCATTCCATCACCTTTGGAAACTTTTAATGCTGTTTATCACCATGAGGACCAAAGTTGTGCCAATGAAAGTCAAAGAAGCCATTATGAGACTGAGAAATAAGAATAAAACTGTTAGAGACGTCAGTCAGACCTTAGGCTTACCAAAATCAACTGTTTGGAACATTTATTCTTTGATGCTTTGATCAGATAGGAGCTTACTAATCACATAAGGACTGGCAGGCCAAGGAAGACCTCCACAGCTGATGACAACAAATTCTCTCTATAATAAAGAAAAATCCCCAAACACCTGTCTGACAGATCAGAAACACTCTTCAGGAGTCAGGTGTGGATTTGTCAATGACCACTGTCCACAAAAGACTTCATGAACAGAAATACAGAGGCTACACTGCAAGATGCAAACCACTGGTTAGCTGCAAAAATAGGATGGCCAGGTTACAGTTTGCCAAGAAGTACTTAAAAGAGCAACCACAGTTCTGGAAAAAGGTCTTGTGGACAGATGAGACAAAGATTAACTGATATCAGAGTGATGGCAAGAGCAAAGTATGGAGGAGAGCAGGAACTGCCCAAGATCCAAAGCATACTACCTCATCTGTGAAACACGATGGTGGGGGTGTTATGGCCTGGGCATGTATGGCTGCTGAAGGTACTGGCTCACTTATCTTCATTGATGATACAACTGCTGATGGTAATAGCATAATGAATTCTGAAGTGTATAAACACATCCTATCTGCTCAAGTTCAAACAAATGCCTGAAAACTCATTGGCCAACGGTTCATTCTACAGCAAGACAATGATCCTAAACATACTGCTAAAGCAACAAAGGAGTTTTTCAAAGCTAAAAAATGGTCAATTCTTGAGTGGCCGTCAATCACCCGATCTGAACCCAATTGAGCATGCCTCTTATATGCTGAAGAGAAATCTGAAGGGTACTAGTCCCCAAAACAAGCACAAGCTAAAGGTGGCTGCAATACAGGCTTGGCAGAGCATCACCAGAGAAGACACCCAGCAACTGGTGATATCCATGAATCGCAGACTTCAAGCAGTCATTGCATGCAAAGGATATGATACAAAATACTACAAATGACTACTTTCATTTACATGACATTGCTGTGTCCCAAACATTATGGTGCCCTGAAATGGGGGGGACTATGTATTAACACTGCTGTAATTTCTAAATGGTGAAACCAAACTGTATAAAAATGCCCTTTATTAAAATCTGACAATGTGCACTTTAACCACATGTGATTTTTGCAATTACAAATCTCAAATTGTGGAGTACAGTGGCAAATAAATAAATGATGGGTATTTGTCCCAAACATTATGGAGGGCACTGTATAAACTTATTCAGTATCTTCCAATGTTCCTTGTGCTGATCTTCTGCCGCTAAAAAATGATGTAAAGAAAACAAAGCTTTAAGTCAACTATTTATTGTCACATGCGCTTGTATGGTGAGGTACAGGTACAATGAAAATCCTGCAGGTGCATCATAGGCACATCGACTCAGACAACATATGAAATATAAGTTGCACATGACAGCGAAAAGAAAAAGATTGTGATAACAAGACATTAGTGCAAAAACACTGTTAGAAACCAAGTCCATGGTAATGCAATGTTCCTTTGCTGAGGTAGGATTAGGGCTGTATACCTTTTACATCAAGAAACTTATGATTGTACAAAAGTAGTTGTTCCTGAATCTAATTGTAGGACTTCAAGCTTCTGTACCTCCTGCCCAACGGTAGATGTGTTAGAGGGATAGAGCCTGGATGGTGGGACTCTTTGATGAAAGATAGCCAGTTGCTGTCACATATTGTTCTGCACAGTTTTGCTGAAAACTGTAATTTTCATTGCTTTAATTTGCTCCCTTTATGTTGAAATTGATTATATTAAGATCATTACTAGATAAGGTTAACATACTCATAGTCATAGAGTAATACAGTGTCGAAACAGGCCCTTTGGCCCAACTTTGTCCCAGCTACACTAGTCCTACCTGCCTGCACTTGGTCCATATCCCTCCAAACCTGTTCTATCCATGTACCTGTCTAACTGTTTCTTAAACGTTGGGATAGTCCCAGCCTCAACCACCTCCACTGGCAGCTTGTTCCATACACCCACCACCCTATGTGTGAAAAAGTTACCCCTCAGATTCCTATTCAATCTTTTCCCCTTCACCTTAAACCTATGTCCTCTAGTCCTAAATTCCCCTACTCTGGGCATGAGTCTCTGTGCATCTACCCGATCTATTCCTCTCATGATTTTGTATACCTCTGTAAGATCATCCCTCATCCTCCTGCGCTCCAAGGAATGGAGACTGAATCTTCTCAACCTCTCCCTTTAGTCCTGATAACATCCTCGTAAATCTTTTCTGAACCCTTTCAAGCTTGACAATATCTTTCCCATAACTTGGTGATATCTTTCCAATAACATGGTGTTTCTTACAACATACTGTTAGACTATTAACTAAATCTCGGTCATTGTTCAGTGCAATGTGATCCCTTGTTGGAGAACAGTGTTTATGCATACCTACATTTCATGCCTGCCACCAGGATGTCGTGTAGTTAACTCCCATTACACCCTTAATTTTGCTTTTATTTCCTAGTGCTATTCGCAAACTTCATTTATTTCTCTTTAAATAGAAACTATCTGCTGCAAACTCAACAGCAAATGATTAAACATTTTGTCGTCACATAATTTTATGAAAATATAAGCAAAGGGTTCCAACATTCAGCTCGAAATAACCGATGTTGAGCTGGGTTCATTTTAAGCATGCAAAGTAAGCATGCAGGTACAGCAGGCAGTGAAGAAACCTAATGGCGTGTTGGCCTTCATTGCAAGAGGATATGAGTTTAGGAGCAAGGAGGTACTGCTGCAGTTGTACAGGGCCCTGGTGAGACCGCACCTGGAGTATTGTGTGCAATTTTGGTCTCCTAATTTGAGGAAGGACATTATTGCTATTGAGGGAGTGCAGCGTAGGCTCACCAGGTTAATTCCCGGGATGGCAGGACTGGCATATGATGAAAGAATGGGTCGACTGGGCTTGTATACACTGGATGAGAGGGGATCTTACAGACCCACATTTGCCTTGACTATTTTTTTCCTCTTCACGTACCTAAAAAAACTTTTGCTATCCTCCTTTATATTATTGGCTAGTTTACCCTCGTACCTCATCTTTTCTCCCCGTATTGCCTTTTTAGTTAACTTTTGTTGCTCTTTAAAAGAGTCCCAATCCTCTGTCTTCCCACTCTTCTTTGCTATGTTATACTTCCTCTCCTTAATTTTTATGCTGTCCCTGACTTCCCTTGTCAGCCACAGGTGTCTCTTACTCCCCTTAGAGTCTTTCCACCTCTTTGGAATAAATTGATCCTGCAACCTCTGCATTATTCCCAGGAATACCTGCCATTGCTGTTCTACCGTCTTCCCTGCTAGGGCCTCCTTCCAGTCAATTTTGGCCAGCTCCTGCCTCATGCCTCTGTAATCCCCTTTGCTATACTGTAATACTGACACTTCCGATTTTCCCTTCTGCCTTTCCATTTGCAGAGTAAAACTTATCATGTTGTGATCACTGCCTCCTAATGTCTCTTTTACCTCTAGTCCCCTTATCAGATCAGGATCATTACACAACACTAAATCCAGAATTGCCTTCTCCCTGGTAGGCTCCAGTACAAGCTGTTCTAAGAATCCATCTCGAAGGCACTCTACAAACTCTCTTTCCTGGGGTCCATTTCCAACCTGATTTTCCCAGTCTACCTGCATGTTGAAATCTCCCATGACCACCGTAGCATTACATTTTTGACACGCCAATTTTATCTCCTGATTCAACTTGCACCCTATGTTGAGGCTACTGTTTGGGGGCCTATAGATAACTCCCATTAGGGTCTTTTTACCCTTACAATTTCTCATTTCTATCCATACTGATTCAACATCTCCTGATTCTATGTCACCCCTTGCAAGGGAATGAATATCATTCCTTACCATCAGAGCAACCCCACCCCCTCTGCCCACCTGTCTGTCTTTTCTATACGTTGTGTACCCCTGAATATTCAGTTCCCAGCCCTGGTCCTCTTGTAGCCATGTCTCAGTGATCCCTACAACATCATACTTGCCCATGACTAACTGAGCCTCAAGCTCATCCACTTTATTTTTTATATACTGTATTTTGTAATACACTTTAACTTCTGTATTCACCTCCCCTCTCACATCGGTCACAATTGGCCCTGCCCTTAATTTCTTTTCCCCTCTAGAACTTCTGTTCCCATTCTTCCGAGAGTCTTTTGCAATATCTCCTGTTATCCCTTTTTTTTTTACCTCATCTTCATATTCACAATTTGTCAACCCCTCCCCCCCACTACTTAGTTTAAAGCCACAGGTGTCACACTAGCAAACCTGCCTGCCAGAATGTTTGTCCCCCTGCTGTTAAGATGTAACCCGTCCCTTTTGTACAAGTCACCCCTAGCCCAGAAGAGATCCCAGTGGTCCAGAAATCTAAATCCCTGCTCTCTGCACCAGCCCCTCAGCCATAAATTCATACCCTCTATCTCTCTGTTCCTGGCCTCACCAGCACGAGGTACCGGTAGCAGTCCAGAGATAACCACCTTCGACATCCTACTTCTCAGTGTTTTTCCCAACTCTCTAAACTCCCGCTGTAGCACCTCCTTCCTCTTCCGCCCGACGTCATTCGTGCCCACATGCACAACGACTTCAGGTTGATCGCCTTCCCTCACTAGGATTTTCTGAAGCCGGTCCGTGATGTGTTGAACCCTGGCACCAGGGAGGCAACAGACCATCCTCAAGTCCCTCCTGCTGCCACAGAATCTTCTGTCCGTCCCTCGGACGATGGAGTCACCGACCACTACGGCTCTTCCTGACTTCGGTCTCCCCTGTCGAGTATGCTTGCCAACAGGTCCGCCACTCGGACTGGAATGGGCCCTTCTCAACTTGTTCATGCCGACTAAATTGTCATACCAAGCTTGGTATACCAAGCAAGTCCCATTTGCCATCACAGTAACTGATGCTGAACTATCAGGATATCAGTAACTCCCCTGCTCTTTGAAATAGTATCATTAAATCTTTTAGTTTCACTTGAGAGAGCTGACATGGCCTTGGTGTATTTCTTGTTAAAAAGACAGCTCCTTTTGAGAGTGCAACACTCCCTCACTTATTACACTGGTGTGTTATTCTGGATCTATGTGATATGAATCCACAAACGTATACGGGGAAGTATGCCACCATCACAGCTGCAGTTCACAACTGTGTGGTTACCTGTATGGCATTCAGGTTTTTGTTTTGAGCACCTCCACACTTGCAGTTGATTTACTACAGCAGCTTTTCTACCCTGATGCCAGTGGATTTATCAGAGTTTCCAGTGTAGAAATGCCAAAGCTCTGCCTCGGCACAGCCTTAAAGCAGCAGTGGCTTCTTCTGCTCTGCTGACAGGTACCCCAGTGCTGCCTGGCGGCCTCCACATGGAGTCCACGGGGGCGGCGTGAGCCTCTTCAGGCCTCCCACTTCTCAGGCTTGGAAATCTGCCCACTTATATGTTGAAGTTAAAATGAAAAGTCAGTGGTCAAGAGAGAAAGATCAGTAGAGTTTTTTATGTCATCGATTATTTTGTATTGTTTTTAAGTGGGTATTATGTGCGTGTTTAGTCTAATAAAACTTAATGTTTGCCACAAAACATTCAGTAACGTTGATAGCATTGGCAGCTGTTGAGCCTAAGGGTGGAACCTCACGAGTTGCAAAAGCTGTTCTGCCAGTTTGCACTGAAAAGGCTGTTCACTGCATTATACCACACGGATTTGCTGAGTCTAGATCCCAGTGAAAAACAGCTCACTCGTCCAATTTGGCGGAAACAAACAATGAACCTAGGGGCAGACTTTTGTCCGTCATGGGACACCGATATTCTCATTGTATGTGTGGCACAGTGGTGCAGCTGATAGTGCTGCTGCCTCACAGTGCCAGAGCCCGGGTTCCATCCTGACCTCAGGTACTGTCTGTGTAGAGTTTGCATATTCTCCCTGTGACCACATTGGTTTCCTTTGGGCTCCGGTTTCCTCCCACATCCCAAAGACATGCAGGTTTGTAGGTTAATTGGCCTCTCTTTAACAAAATTGTCCCGCGTGTGGAGGGAATGGATGAGAAGGTGGGATAATATAGAACAATTATGAACAGTTGGTTGGCATGGTCTCAGCGGACCAAAGGGCCTGTTTCTATGCTGTATCTCTGAAAACTGAAATGAAGAAATAAATTGATTATAGAAGTCATTTCACTTTGACCCAAACATCCTCAGGCAGCACAGGCTTTGGGGATGATAACAGTCCAGGCTGTAATACTATTTATGACAGCTACCTGTTATCCATTCAGCTAAAATGTAGAAACGAGATAAATTCTCTAATTTTAGGTAACTTCTACTTACATCCTTCCCCTCCTCTTCCCTTACCCCCTTCCTGTACCTGTCACGTTACCAGTTCCACAGTTCTCCACATTACTTTCCTCTTCAGATCACACCTATTCTAACCAATGGGTTTACCGGGCACTGCCCTGCCTGAGGTCATTTGTGGCCAGCCCTAATTGGTCCTGGTCTTTTCTCACCTCCAGCTCTTCACCTGCCCCCACCCTCTACTTTCCGTCTGTAGAGGGGTCCCGTCCCGAAACGTCACCCATCCTACTTCTCCAGAGATGCTGCCTGACCCGCTGAGTACTCCAGCAATTTGTGTATCTATTCAGCTAAGCATGAGTGCCAACAATAATAGAACTGACTGTTGAGTTTTCAGAGAGGAGAAAACTCAAGTGTTACTTGAGAAAATTTAAGTACACTTCAGATTTTTTCTTTGCATATCTTCTTATGGATAACTGCTGGATTTGATTTGCAAATATTAATGTAAAAAGTCAGTGGCACACTCAGCTCTGATCTATCTGGTATAAATTTATCTCCTTTCAGACATCGTATCAATTTGAGTTCAGATCTCCTGATGACACCTGACTTTTACTGGGACAGAGTACACCTGGAACAACTATATGACAAAACCTGCCAGTTTCTGAACATCAACCGACGTGTAAAGGTGCGTGCTGACCTGACAAATGAGAAGCTAATTCCCATCACTTTTCATGGAGTCTTGCTATTGTTGCTATTCGGTGGGAAGAATATGAAATTTTTTGGTCAGTATTTATTTGTTACATATTCGGGTAACACTTTGGAATATGCTGGAAAGAGTGCCAACCTTGTATGCAATAGGTTGGCTTTGCAGCAGATGGCATCCTCTAGAATGGCATGACATCTGCGGAAGAAGTGTGCTTAAGGTATTGTCAGGTAGTTTGCCAGGGCTTTTAGATATAATCGATTGCATAAAAGATCCAGGAAGTCTTGTTGTGTAGGAAGGAACTGCAGATGCTGGTTTAAACCGAAGATAGACACAAAAAGCTGGAGTAACTTAGCAGGATAGGCAGCATCTTTGGAGAGAAGGAATGGGTCTTGACCCGAAACATCACCCATTATGTTGCCTGTCCCGCTGAGTTACTCCAGCTTTTTGTGGAGCTTCTGGAAGTCTTGTTCTTATGCATACTGATCTGCTTGGCATGTCTTTCATCTTGTACCACAACAGTATACCATATCTGCAGGGAAACCAATCACTTCAGTTAATTGTCTTGTTCTCTGGGTTGCAGTGATGTTTTGTATTGGAGGAATCTCTTCATCATTCTATCCTATCTTCATTACTGCTCCTTCCATTATGCTAAATGATTTTTTTTTTAAACCATTTAGTAATTTCATTTTTACACTTTTAGGCAATCTTTTCGTGGTTCATCGCTACATAAAACATTCCAGTGTGTTCCAATATGCCAAAAAATCAGAAAAATAACAATGTCCATGTCACCTGATGTAGTTAGTAACTGTTGTAAAATTCAGATGAGTGATTGCAAGGTATGATCCTACTGCAGTAACACCCATACTGGAGTCGTCCCTGTGTATCTGCCGCATCTACTTTACAGCCTTGGCATGGTTAAACCTTGGCTTCCCAATATAAGGCATCCTGGACCTGTGCAGGAAGGTACATTCATCAAATAGCCAAAGTTAACGAAAGAAAAATTATCAATTTAACCGCAGTAACCACTTTCGCATTCGTTGTGCGAGGAGTAGAAGAGAAATTGCATGCATATCCTGGATTCTGTTTTGCTCCCAGGTCATAGATCCATTGCTCTTCTTTTAAATTAAAATTTCCCCTCCTGCCCCATCCAAGCAGAAGCAATGCAAAATTAATGATCATTTCCACAGTCTAGAAAAAGAATAAAAGAAAATCATCCAGTTGTTTTAAACCAATCCCCAGAAGAACATCCCTACTGTAGGATCACTTTTATTTCACACGCTAGTGATTCTTATCGCCTCCTTAAGTGAAAGTACAATGTGGTTTCATGTTAAGCACAGTTTTCTGCTGCAGAATGGCATCATTTTGAAAATGTTGTTCCAAGTCAGATCCTTGTAACAGATAGAGGTGGTTTTCATTCCAGACATTTCAGTTGCATTTAAAATGTGGAGCCAGAGGTGAAAGGACAAGCAAATGATCAAAACAGCAAAAGAATCACCATTAAATAAGATTGTGGCAGATCTTCAATCTCAGCTTAACTTCTCTGTTCTTTCCATGTGCGCCTTGATTTTTAGAGTCCAAAGCTATTGATATTAGCCCTGAATATATTCAGCAAATAAGTATACATAGTCCTCCAGTGTAGGGAATTCTGAAGATTCACCAACTCAATGATTAAATCTACGTCCATTCCAATCCTTTCCTTTTAACTCTGATAACAGCTGTGCTAGCTGAGCACTGAAGACCATAATTGACAGACTGGTTCTGTGGCATGTAGTGAGCGAACCAACACGAAGGATAAGCCTACTTGATCTTGTTCTTACTGTTCTACTTTGACAGTAGCATCTGTACGAGATAGCATTGGTAGAAATAACACCCCTCAGCCATGGAGACAAAGTGAAGACACCGTCCATGTTGTGTAGCAGTGCAATCATGCTAACTGTGGTAGATTCAGTACTTAGCAACTCAAAACTGGGCATCCAGGAGACATCAGCAGCAGCAGGAATGCATACCACCACTATCAGTAAGGTCGGCCCCTAGCATATCCCTCACTCCACCATTACTATGAAGCTAGGTGATCAAACCTGTTACAAGGAACACACAAGGGCATGCTTGGAACAACTGTAGGCACACCTGAAAATTAGGTGCTGGTCCACTGAGATTGCAGCACAAGTCCAGTATACACTGTACAACAAATGGATCATGCAACCAGTAGAGTTGAGTGATCTCACAACAATGGATCAGGTCAAAGCACACAAAAGGTGGTGGGAATATGGAACAAGCTGCCAGAGGAGGTACAGTAGTTGACGCTGGGGCTATCCCATCGTTTAAGAAACAGTTAGACAGGTACATGGATAGGACAGGTTTGGAGTGACATGGAACAAGCGCAGGCAGGTGGGACAAGTGTAGCTGGGACATGTTTGCCGGTGTGGGCAAGTTGGGTCAAAGGGCCTGTTTCCACACTGTATCACACTCTATGACTCTGCAGTCCAGCCACAGCTAATGGCAGTGAACACGTCTAATGAGATGAAGCACCAAGAGCATCTCCACGATCGTCAACAGTGGGACTAAGGCTCTGAATGCTAAAGACAAGGCTGAAGTTCGCAGCCATGTTCAGCTGGACGTGATCCAACTCGGCTTCCTCCTGAAATCCCAGCGAGGCTCCTGCCAGTTCCATTCACTCCATGTGATCTCAAGAAACTGCTGAGAGTACTTGTTGCAGAAAACGCAATAGGGCAGGACAGCATTACAGCTGTTGTACTGAAAATCTGTGCATCGAAACATACCGCAACCCTAACCAAGCTATTCCATTAGAATTACAACGCAGACTCCTCGTGGAGCGAGAACCAGAATTACAATTTAAGATGGTAACCTTTATCAGAACTGACAGAAATTGTAGGATTAAGATTTTTTTAAAGAGCAGAGGAAAAGAAGGGAGAATGAAAGAAAGGGGAAGAACTGTGTTGGTGCGGAGAATAAGAATGGCTAAATGTTAAGAGAGACAACGGCACAAGTTCGAAGTTTTAAAGAGATAAGAGAATAATTACTGGGAAAGATTAAACAAAACTCCGTGTTGTGGAATGCTGTCTTTGTGGAATGCTGTCTGTCCGTGTTGTGGAATGCTGGACACTGTTCCTGACCAGTGCTTCCCCTGTAATGTTAAATGTTACTTTGCTGTATCCTGATTTAAAAAAACAAATTGGAACTCTGTCTGAGCTCAGTAGGCAGGTCAGACTGTTATAGTTTACTGGTGATTGAATTTAATGACAGCATTAGGAAATAAGCAGGCTGACCTCTGTTACTAATTATACAATACTTGTATGTAAAGGTGATAATTCTGATGACCTCTAACTTTTGATTTTGAAAGAAGTGTCTATGGACATAGTAGATGCACCAACCTGAGCCAGGAGCCTGGAGCCTGCCTTTGTAAATCCTATCCTCCTGCAATGCATCTATCTGCACAAGACCATGCTTACATGCAATTGCACGTAAAATGAGTTAAAAGAATGGATGGCCTAGATTTTTCTGAGCCTGGCCTGTTGCTGCTCAGTTCCTCTACTGTCCTGCATAGATCTGCTGTAAAACCCAAATTGCTGACTGAAAACATCCTGGAGCTGATTGGCAAGGTTCAGGAACAGTGCTTGTCAGGTGAAGGGCCAGAGAAACCTTGCTGACCAAACTCCTGAGAAACTTGCATTCGGTCCTTGATGTTCAGAGCTTTTAAAACTGTTAAAATTGAAATTAATCACCTAAAAACACTTTCTGGTAATTATTTAGGTACTGTAATGTTTGTATGTAAACCATGTAACATATTCTTATTTTTGTCACAATATAAAAACTTCCATGGGATAGGTCAGGTTGAAGGATCCTGTGTCAAGTCCTTTTGTAGGTTTTGTAGTCACTTCACCAATACAAGTGCTGGGTAATTCTAGTAGATTCCTGCTCATTGCCAGAGTGCAACGGCATAGTGTGTTAGATTCAGTGTTAAGAATTTTCCAGTAAGTTTGAGGCATGTGAGTTTGAATATATTTGCACCAAAGTTTTGAATCAACTTACATTTGTGAAGATAAATGCTGGCAGTCACAGTGGAATTGCCAGCAAGATTCAGCCAATGTATTTCCGGCTGTAGATATATGATATGATGATATGATATGATATGAAATAATGCCAGGCTACAGTCTGAGGAAGGGTCCCAATCTGAGACATCACCTGTCTATGTTCTCCAAGGATGCTGCCTGGCCCACTGAATTCTCCAGCACTATGTCTTAATTTACTATTAGACTTACTATGCTGAATTGTAACTGTAATGCACTTTGGATGGATGAATATATTATTTACAATGCCAAAGTATTGAAATAAAAGACAAAAAAATCTGGAAAAACTCAGGAGGTCAAGCAGCACCTATGGAAAGAGAAACAGTTAACATTTCAGGTTAAAGACTCTTCATTAGAATTGCTCTGATGAAAGGTCTTCCGCCTGATACGTTAACTGTTTCTCTTTCCACGTGGCGCTGTCTGACCACCTGAGTTTTTTTGTGTTTATGTCAGATTTCCACCAACTGTTGTTCTTTTTGATGTGCAATATTTTTTTTAATTCTGCAGGTGATTAATGAAAAGCTACAACATTGTACAGAACTAACAGACTTGATGCGAAATCACTTAAGTGAGAAGCACGGACTGCGGCTCGAGTGGATGATAGTGATCCTCATTTCTATTGAAGTAGGTGATGCAACTACTGGGACTGGTCCCATTATTCAGTCGCTCAGGCTGTAAAATATTCAGATATCAGCACCAAGTCCAAGTGATCCATTTACTAGAGAAGCATACGCAACGGGTGAAAACTGCTAAAGATACAGTTGCTGTTTTTCTTTCACCAGTGAGGGTTAGTACTGGGCAGTGGAAAACTTTGACCCTAGACTCCAGTGTCAGCAGAAAGCAATGATACTTAGTGAGTGCAGTACAAGCCAAACAGAGTTATTTTCAATCTGACCCGACACCGAACCTTTGCACCATATTCTCAACACGCCCTCAGATGAAGCAATGTGAATGTTCTGTTTCCCACACCAGCTCTCTCCAGCGGTTTGAATTACTGCCAAATTCTAAGCAGACCCAGGAATAGTTTGAGATGGGCCAAACACATTTCATATAATCCTTTATAGTGGCTTTGCTACAGTTTACAGAATCAGTAAAAGGGTGCTTTTTAATTCCATTATTCTGGGCCTAATGCTAAACATTTTCGCATTTTGTTTAAAGAACTCGTTACATCTTCAGACTATGTTGTGCTATCAGGTTGCAAATCAGCCATTCGCTCTAACTAATATAAAGACTGATGATCCTTAAACTCATTTACATGTGCATGAGTCTGTTACAAATTGTGTTACAAATTTTTACATGTACCATTGAATTCCCCTTCCAATGGGTTTTGGTGCTGTCAAAAACAAAACATTGTCAAAATCAAAATACTAAATTCTCTTACATGTTACAGCATGCTTCCTAATTCAGATTCTCTAGTGGGGGGGGGGGGGGGGGTGTTCTATAGCCTGAGGAGGCCATGGTAAATCCACAAAAAATCGATAAATAGTTCCTCAAAAGAGGCATAAAAATGGTAGCCTAATGCTGATATCAGAATCACAGATTATGTAAATAAGCAGCTGAAGTCAACGCACTCATGATTTTCCAGCCATTAAAATTGATTCTTTAGGCTATTTCATGTAATCAATGAAGTAAGGATTTCATTGTTCTATCTGGGACATATAACAATAAAATACTCTAGACTATTGTGATTTAAATGTAATCCATGTGAGCACAATTTTAATGTTAGTAGTCACAGTAAATTTAAAAACTGTTGTGGGTCTAAATTTCCCATAGATTGAATCTCAACATGAAGTAATGGAAGAGTGAAGAAATATAAACAGTGATTCACAGTTTCAATGGGGAGATACTTATTCAGTGGTCAGTGAATTGAAGAGTAGAGAATTTATCTGATCGTTACTCCTTTTAAGTATGGTATTCTCACTGAGGGGTTGGAAATTACTGCAGTAATCTGATATTTTAATTACTGTACAGTATTGGATTAGATTGCCACAATCAGTTCAGCAAAAATCAAGGAGAGCAGAACATGAGGTCCTTTCCTACTTTATTTTGCTGGACTTGCAGTGTTTACATATTCTATTGTGCTGCAGCAAGTAAGAATTTCATTGTTCTATCTGGGACTTATGACAATAAAACACTCATGACTCTTGAAATAAAGACAATTTTAATATGGAAGGTGTGAAGCCAATGGAATGGGCTTCTGGGTAGAGTGACTGCAGCAAAACTCTACAATCATTGCAGCAAAAAATGGATCCTATAATGGGAGCCCCCTGAAATGTTCATTTTAATGAATGAGTTAAGTTCGGATAGCCAAAGTACTCCTCTCACCTGGGGATGTTGCCAGGACACAAGGACCTCAGTTACAGGGAAAGGTTGGGAAGGCCAGGACTTTATTCCTTAAGAGCACAGGAGGCTGAGGGGTGATCTTTGGGGATCATGAGGGGGAATAGCTAGAGTAAATACACAGTCATTTACCCAGAGTTGGGGAATCAAGATGACCAGGACAGCACTGAAGAACAGTGGGTGGCCTTCAGAGATGCAGTCTACTCCATCGCCCTCGAACACCTCGGGCCAGCATCCAGCAGAAACCAGGACTGGTTCGACGAGAACGATGAAGAGATACAGGCACTGCTTTCAGAGCAACACCAACTGTTCAGAGCACACCAGAACGACCCCACGTCACAAACGAAGAAAGATGCCTTTGCCAGTGCAAGACAAAAAGTACAGAAGAAACTCCGTGAGATACAGGACGCATGGTATAGCAAGAAGGCCGATGAAATCCAGGGCTACGCAGACAGTCACAACACCAAGCGTTTGTATGATGCATTGAAGGCTGTGTGTGGACCCCAGTCCTCTGGCTCCTTTCCCCTCAGTACAGACAGGACCCAGTTGCTGACAGAGAAGAAGCAGATTCTGGAGAGATGGGCTGAACATTTCAACCAGGTCCTCAATCGCCCTGCTAATATCAACGACGAGGCCATCACTCGCCTACCTCAGATGGAGATCAACCAGGACCTTGACAACCTCCCGACAGAAGAAGAAGTCACAAAGGCCATCAAGCAACTTTCCTGTGGCAAAGCACCAGGATCAGATGCAATTCCTGCTGAAGTGTACAAAGCAGGAGGCCCTGTCATGATGCAGAAGCTGACTGAACTCTTCCAGTCCATATGGAATGAAGGGAAGGTCCCACAACAGCTGAAAGATGCCAGCATAGTCCACATCTACAAGAGGAAAGGCAACCGCCAGTCTTGCGACAATCATCGAGGCATTTCCCTCCTGTCCATAGCTGGGAAGATCTTGGCTCGCATCCTGCTCAACCGTCTCATTCAACACCTTGAGCAGGGTCTCCTTCCAGAAAGCCAGTGCGGTTTCCGTGCTGGACGTGGAACTGTCAACATGATATTTGCTGCATGCCAACTCCAGGAAAAATGCCAAGAGCAGCACAGCGACCTGTTCGTGACCTTCGTCGATCTGACAAAGGCCTTCGACACGGTCAGCAGAGTTGGCTTGTGGAAGATAATGCAGAAGTTTGGCTGTCCCAGCAAGTTCATCACGATTGTCCGGCAGTTCCATGACGGCATGATGGTGAAAGCGCTAGATGATGGAGACGAGTCGGAAGCCTTTCCAGTGACAAACGGAGTGAAGCAAGGTTGTGTTCTTGCCCCTACACTCTTCAGCATGGTCTTTTCGGCCATGCTGACTGATGCCTTCTGTGACTGCCAGGATGGAATACACATCAGGTACAGGACTGACAGCAGGCTGTTCAACCTCAGGCGCCTGCAAGCTGTTACAAAGGTGAAGGAGACCATCATCAGAGATTTCTTGTTTGCTGATGACTGCGCCCTCAACGCCAGCACAGAGCAGAAGATGCAGCATGAAATGGACTGCTTCTCACAGGCCTGTGACAACTTTGGTCTCTCCATTAGCACCAAAAAGACTGAAGTTATGTACCAGCCCGTGCCTGGAGAGCCCTACCAGGAACCACACATCACAGTGGGAAAAGATTTATTAGGAACCTGATAGGCAACCTTTTCCACTCAGAGGGTGGTGGGACTAGCATAGATGGAACATCTTGGTCAGCAAGGGCATATTGGAAGGTGCTGTTTCCATAGTCAATGACCCATTATCTACCTTGTGTAATTATTTGCACAAACTTCATGATTTCATAGGATAAAATAATATTTTGAATTACTCAATACAGCCAATCTTTTTTCTTCAGGTATTATTTGAACTTGCACGAGTTATTTTCTAAAGCTGATTGGAGCGAGTGTGGAAGACCGAGGCCAGAGACTATGGCACGTGGGACATGCAGAGTATCCTCCTAAAGCCCTCTGTACTCGTTTCTAGATCCCTGGGGATTGTCTACATTTTCTGCAGTTCAGTTCTCATCAGAACTATGCTGTTTATTCTCACAGCCACGCAGCAGTTATAATCGGTTTTAACTTTCTGTTAATGGCACATTTGATTTTGTTTCAATGTGGAATGTCTATATATGATGGGAAAAATTGAGGAAAACTACTGTAATCATTATTTCTCTTTGAAATCATGCTGGAACCAAGACTGAATAAATTAGAATTTTTAGTAGCTGCTTACTTCAAATGTTTGAGACTGTGGTATAATGGAAGAAATGCATTTCTGGGTGTACTGCAGCTGTGAAAGCAGGACCAGGGTAGCTAATATATTCTAGACCATGCCTGGGGGCAGATGTTCATGTTATAGAAGATCTTGGAACACTGCTACTACACCCAGAGCTGACATAAGTGTTGTTCATGTAATTTAACAAGTATTTGAATAGTTTAAATCATTAGTAAAATCACTGGGAAGAAATCCTGAATCAACATGAATTATTTATTATACCAAAAAATACATATTATTTCAGAATTGAAACTGTTTAAATAAAAATACTAATTTGTCATACTTCAGACTGGGATGTGATAATCTGTACGCATTACAGGATATTTGATCACTTTTAACTTGTTTATTTATAATACTTCTAGTAATAGAACTGCTATCAAAACCAAGGACACGTGTTCCAATGCAAACAGCTTTTAGCTTGAATAGATTCTGAAAATGTTTTCCTTTGAAGCAGAAGAATCTGTTATAACTTCATTTATTCCTTGTCCATAAACAAAGTTGAATGCTTAATAACTGCCAGCTGTTATTATGCCTGAGGAACAGAAACATTATTTTATATTAAAGGGTGGGGTCATTTTTATATGAATTGGAATCTATTGTTTTCTCTTAATCTGAACTACCGGATAATTTTTTTTCCATCAAGTCAAGTCAAGTCAATTTTATTTGTATAACACATTTAAAAACAACCCACGTTGACCAAAGTGCTGTACATCAGTTCAGGTACTAAGAACGAACATACAATGGCACACAAACATAACAGCACATACATGAACAATTCACAGCGCCCCCTCAGAGGGCCTCAAACGCTAGGGAGTAGAAATAGGTTTTGAGCCTGGACTTAAAGGAGTCGATGGAGGGGGCAGTTCTGATGGGGAGAGGGATGCTGTTCCACAGTCTAGGAACTACAACCACAAAAGCGTGGTCACCCCTGAGCTTAAGCCTAGACCGCGGGATAGTGAGTAGCCCCAAGTCGGCCGACCTGAGGGACCTGGAGATAGAGTGGTGGGTTAGAAGATTTTTGATATAGGGGGGGGGCAAGCCCGACCATGAAAAATAAACGATTGAATTAAACTAGACTAGTTTCTACACAACTATTCTTGAAGCACAGTTCATGGCCCAACACACCTGGAAATAAACAAAACATAACATAGTCATGCTTATAACAGCAGAGTTGCTCGACAATCTTTGATGAACAAGACATGTTTGGGGCGTATAATCATGACTTTTAAGATAGACTGTGAGTAGCTTTTTAAATGATGCATTAGCCAAAATCCATTAAAAAAACACTAAGTCACAGGCATCATTGATTTTCAGAACATTCGTTCAGAACATTTTCTGCATTGGATTTCTTTTTAGGTACTTGTATATTTGCTGGAAGTACAAAATAGAAATCAAGAAAATTGCATCATGTTCCCATTGCCTTCCATAAAATTTCAGTTTAGAGGGATATGGGCCAAATGCAGGCAGGTGGGACTAGTGTAGATGGGGGCACCTTGGATGGCATTGGCAAGCTGGGTCAAAGGACCTGTTTCCACCCAAAGACTGATCTCACCCCACACTAAATTCCCCCAAAAATGTCACAAGGAAAGCAAAACATCAGGGAAGCATTATATATTTGCAGTAAAATACAGAAATATAAATACAGCCCCCGATACCATTTGCCTTCCAAATTGCTTACTCCACCTGTGTGTTAACTTTAGGTAACTTGTGTACATGGATTCACAGGTCCCTCTTAACTCTAACACCTTTGAAACTATCACCATCCGATTTTCCACCAAAGTGAATAACCTCACGTTTCCGCATTGTGGAATATCTTCCCAAAACATCTCTGCATTCTCCTTACAGCCCACACTGCCTACCAGCTTTATATCATCTGCAACCATGGAAAAAATACTCTTGACCCATGATCCAAGTTGGGAGAAGTTGTCCCCCCCCCCCAAGTTGAGGCAAACCAACATAAAAATCATTATTTTATTGCCAATAAATTACCCCGAATGCCACATGCTCTAATTCTGTTTAGGCAAATAGCATAGCTTCTTCTTTCGTAGGTCAACTACAACAGTCAAAAGTGGCAATTGGTGCTTCAGAGCACTGCAGTTGATGCTTTTCTGCAAATTTTGCCAGTTCTGTAGAACTACCCAGGGTGGACGACGAGGACGTAAAGCAGCTCCCACCCCATAGCATAGCAATTTATCCAATATATCTATATACTAAAACTCTTGTTTGTTTATTTGTTCCTGAACTACAGCCAAAACTACTGCCATTGTCCCTTTGGTGCTAATGGAAGTTTCATTGAAATCAGTGTTATATTGTTTAAGTTATTCACATTTTAAAGTTTAAATCTATCTTCGGGGGAGGGAAGGAAGGAGGGGGAGGGGGAGAATAAGGGGAGTTGAGGGGGAGGGAGAGGGGGAGTTGTCCCTTTGGTGCTAATGAAAGAAGTTTCATTGAAATCGATGTTATATTTTTAAAGTTATTCACATTTTAAAGTTTAGGGAGGGAGGATAAGGGGGGAAGGGGAAGGGGTGGAGAGAGGGGCAGAGGGGGAGGATAAGGGGGTTGAGGGGAGTGGGGGAGAGGGTGCTGCACTAATGCAGAAGAGGTTTGGGCCCAACGGGTCCACTTGGTCTAGTGTTTTATCTAAAACTGTAATATATCCATCTGCTGTTTATCCTTCTTACAAGCTCAAACTTCTAATAAATTTGTCAAATGTAATTTCCCTTTTGTAATTTACATCTGACTCTTTTGCAGGCTTCTTGAAGCCTTGTGTGCTGGGCTTCATGTCAATAGTTTTCCAATAATCACTACAATTTCTCATCGGTATCTGGTTCAAAGAATAATTTTGTCTACCGCAGCCAAAATCCAGAGACCACACAATGGAGTCAAGTCCTTCCAAGTCTGATAGATACTGTACTGCTAGGAGCCAGTACATCGCTGCCTCTCTGGACTCCATCTACTGTTCCAGAAGAAGATCTATTGTACTCACGTATGGTATGATTTGACTGGGTAGTATGAAGAACAAGCATTTCACCATATCTCTGTACACGTGACAATAAATAAACTAATTAAACTATCATTCATTCAGCCTTGCAACATAATAATCTGAATTTAAGGAAACACCTGGAATTTACTCTGAGATTCTGCTTATTGGCCACTGGAGGTTTGGCAGAAATCCCAGTTCAGTAATCTGTCTGGGCTCCCGGCCAAATGTCCCGTGGATAATCGGAAAACTAACCTCGTGCCATGTCTATGCAATTCTTCGTGCACCTGTTCTTCCACTGGCAGACATCGTTTGTGCTCTGGCAGTATTTCTAATTAATGTTTACACTCATGGTATGAAAATCTGAGCCACGGTTTACTAGTTTTTCTCTGACTTTTAACCTCCAATAGATTAAATGGAGAAAAATAAAATCTATCGCACATACCTACCTTAACTGCTCTCGTGGATCTGCTCCTCCGCAAATATTGGCAGGAATATGAGAAACTGAAGCAGGTCAAGGTAATTCCATGTGCAACTCATCCAAGTCCTCCCTCTTATGTTCAACCTTGGTATCAGTAGAAGGTAGTTAGGACCGGGAGTGTAGTCATACAGCTGTGTACATGTTTTTGTTTGAAGGCATGCCTTGATCCCGGAAGCAACATTGCAATATGGAGTCTTTCAAAGGTACAATATTGATCAGAGTTACCTGTTAGTTCTAAATTCAGCAATTCCTGGCTTATTATTTTTTTAAAATTTTTATTTTTGAAAAGCATATGTACAAATAGAAATAAAAGACAAATTTGTTACAAAGTTCTTACATAGCTTCAATTTTTAAATTTTTAAAGAAAAAAAATAAATAAAGATTAATTAGTTTAATTGCCTCACTCAGCGCTATGGTACATGGCACAGTTGGAGTGCCGCTGCCTTACTAGGGTTTGGGTGGTGTCTGTGTGGAGTTTGCATGTTCTCTCTGTGACCTGTGGATTTTCACTGGGTGCTCCCATTTCCTTCCAAATCCCAAAGATAAGCGCGTTGTCAGCTAAGTGATCCTCTGTAAATTGCCCCTAGTGTACAGGGAGCGGATGCAAAGGAGGGATAACAGAGAACTCTAGTGAATGGGTGATTGATGGATGGCGTGGACTCGAGGGGCCAAGGGCCCTTTCCCAAGATACAAATCTTTAAAACTAAAAGACCTAAATTAAACACCATACTTACCATAAATCCAGTTTAGACCGATGAGTTCCAGCAGAGCTACTGTAATGAGAATCCATCCAGTGCAGAAATAATCAATTAAATTTATCCAGTAAATTCCAGCCTAACAGTAAAAGGAAAATAGTCCTTTATAAAAAAAAAAAACTTTCAACTTTCAAAATGCAAGACAAATAGGATATGAGAAATGTGACCCAATCTGTGAGCAGACACAAAATGCTGGAGTAACTCAACGGGTCAGGCAGCATCTGAGGTGAACATGGATAGGTGACATTTTGAGTTGGGATTTGGATATAAAGATGATGAATTGGGAAATTATTATTATAAGCATGAGCCTTAGAATTCACTGCTCTTACTGACATCCAGTGTCATGGTATGTATATACTTAAACTTTTCTTTGTTTGTTTGTTCCTGAACAACCAAAACGGAACACGATAGCGCGACAATTTTAGGCCCACCTTTGGTGCTAATGGAAGTTTCATTGAAATCGGTGTTATATTTTTAAAGTTATTCACATTTTAAAGTTTAAATCTATCTCCTAGAGAGGGGGGGGGTGGAGGGATGGTGGAGGGGAGGGAGGGGGGAGGGGAATGGAGTGGGGGGAGAGTGGAGGGGAGGGTGGAGGGATGGTGATGGGGAGGTAGGGTGGAGGAAGGGGTTGAGATGGTGCACCAATACAATAGATAATAGGTGCAGGAGGAGGCCATTCGGCCCTTCGAGCCAGCACCGCCATTCAATGTGATCATGGCTGATCATTCTCAATCAGTACCCCGTTCCTGCAGGAGAGGTTTGGGCCACTTGGTCTAGTGTCTTATAAAAATGTCACATGGAATAGTTTGATCAAATGTTTTACACAGTAGATATGTGAGAGGTTTTTTTTTGAATGCATTTAAAAACAACATAGACTCATAAATTGTATTTAAATTAACACTTGGATGCAAGGTGTTGAGGTCGTTTTGCAGTTTGTGGGCTTGTGTCAGTAATTACTACACTCGTCACACCAGTTATATATCTGAAAGTTCATCACTATCATTCCTTCCACACTCAACTTTGAGACCTCTGTACCTCCTTTTACAACTGGATCTTCCTTGACTGCCTCATCAGCAGACCTCAATCAATGCAGATTGGTAACAAGATCGCCTCACTGATCTTCACACCCTTTCTTGTGCCTCCATGGAACGTAGAACAGTACTGCACAGGAAGAGGCACTTCAGCGTGTACTTCCGTACCAAACATGATGCCAAATTAAACTAATCCCTTCTGCCTGCACAAGATCCATCCCCCTCATTCCCTGTGTAGGAAAGAACTGCAGATGCTGGTTTAAATCGAAGGTAGACACAAAATGCAGGAGTATCTCAGCGGGACAGGCAGCATCCCTGGAGAGAAGGAATGGGAAACGTCACACATTCCTTCTCTCCGGAGATGCTGCCTGTCCCGCTGAGTTACTCCAGCATTTTGTGTCAACTCCCTCGTTCGCTGTATGTACGTACACGTGCCTAGTTAAAAGCCTCTTAAATGCCATTGTTGTGTCTGCTTCCACTCCCATCCCTGGGAGCACATTCCAGCTATCACTTTTTGTGTAAAGAAAAACCTGCCCCCTCTCATGTTAAAGCTAAGCCGTCTAATTTTTGATGTTTCCACCCTGGGACAAAGGCTCTATCTACCCTATGTATGCCTCTCATAATTTTATAAACTTCTATTCAGTCTTCCCTCAGCCCCTGATGCTCCTGGGAAAACAAAGTGCAACACCTCACACTTGCTTGGATTAAACTCCATTTGCCATTTCCCCACCCATATCTGTAACTGATCTATTTCCTTTGGTAGATAGAGCTCTAGAGACTAGTGGAATCAAGGGGCATGGGGAGAAGGCAGGCACTGGTTACTGATTGTGGATGATCAGCCATGATCACAATAAATGGCGGTGCTGGCTCGAAGGGCCAAATGGCCTCCTCCTGCACCTATTTTCTATGTTTCTATATCCTTTGACAGCTTTAGTTTAGTTTAAAGATACAGCATGAAAACAGTCTCTGCCCCACTGAGTCCACACTGACCATCAATCACCTGTTCACACTAGTTCTATGATATCCCACTTTTACATCCAGACCCTACACACCAGGAACAATTTACAATGCCCAATCAACCGTACAAAACCGCACGTCTTTGGGATGTGGGAGGAAACTGGGGCACCCGGAGGAAACCCATGTGGCCACAGGGAGAACATGCAAACTCCACAAGACCCGGGCCCCTGTGCATCCCTTTGCAACTGGATCTTCCTTGACTTCCTCATCAGCAGACCTCTATCAGTGCAAACAGTAAAACAAGATCTCCTCATTGACCATTACCATCGGTGCACCACAAGATTGTGCTTACTCCCTACTCTCCACTCTCTTTACACCCATGAAAGTGTGGCTCAGCACAGCTCTAATGCTATCTACAAATTCACCTTGACAACACTTGTTGGCTGAATCACGGGTGGTGACAAGTCAATGCACAGGAGATACTTAGAGCACCTGGTTGAGCATTGCCACAACAACAACCTCTCGCTCAAAGTCAACAAATCCAAGGAGCTAATCATTGACTTTAGAAAGGGTAAGTCGGGAGACCATGTGCCAGTTTTCATTGATGGGTCAGCTTAAAGAGAGTTAGCACCTTCAAATTCCTTGGCTTTAACATCTCGGCTGAGTTGGCTTGGGCTCAGCACTTAGATGTAATCATGAAGAAGACATACCAGCACCTCAGATAGCCATAAAAGGCTGGAGTAACTCAGCGGGACAGGCAGCATCTCTGGAGATTCTGTCTGATTCGCTGAGTTACTCCAGCATTTTGTGGCTATCTTCGGTTTAAACCAGCATCTGCAGTTCCAACCTGCAACATACCAGCACCTCAACTTTCTTAGAAGTTTAAAGAGAGTTGGCATGTTGTTTAGGTTTATTATTATAGACAATAGGTGCAGGAGTAGACAATAGACAATAGACAATAGGTGCAGGAGGAGGCCATTCGGCCCTTCGAGCCAGCACCGCCATTCAATGTCATCATGGCTGATCATTCTCAATCAGTACCCCGTTCCTGCCTTCTCCCCATACCCCCTGACTCCGCTATCCTTAAGAGCTCTATCCAGCTCTCTCTTGAATGCATTCAGAGAATTGGCCTCCACTGCCTTCTGAGGCAGAGAATTCCACAGATTCACAACTCTCTGACTGAAAATTTTTTCCTCATCTCAGTTCTAAATGGCCTACCCCTTATTCTTAAACTGTGGCCCCTTGTTCTGGACTCCCCCGACATTGGGAACATGTTTCCTGCCTCTAACGTGTCCATCCCCTTAATAATCTTATATGTTTCGATAAGATCTCCTCTCATCCTTCTAAATTCCAATGTACACAAGCCTAGTCGCTCCAGTCTTTCAACATATGACAGTCCCGCCATTCCGGGAATTAACCTAGTAAACCTACGCTGCACGCCCTCAATGGTCTCCACATTATCCCACCTTCGTATCCACTCCGTAAGCACTTGGTGGGCAATTGACAGAGGGCCAATTAACCTGCCAAAAATCCCGCCCGTCTTTGGAGTGTGGGAGGAAACCGGAGCACCCAGGAGGAAGCCCACGCGGTCACGGGGAGAGAACGTACAGACTCCGCACACAGACAGCACCCGAGGTCAGGATCGAACCGGGGTCTCTGGCGCTGTGAGGCAGCCACTCTCTCGGCCCTTCGAGCCAGCACCACCATTCAATGTGATCATGGCTGATCATTCTCAATCAGTACCCCGTTCCTGCCTTCACCCCATACCCCCTGACTCCGCTATCCTTAAGAGCTCTATCTAGCTCTCTCTTGAACGCATTCAGAGAATTGGCCTCCACTACCTTCTGAGGCAGTGAATTCCACAGATTTACAACTCTCTGACTGAAAAAGTTTTTCCTCATCTCCGTTCTAAATGGCCTACCCCTTATTCTTAAACTGTGGCCCCTGGTTCTGGACTCCCCCAACATTGGGAACATGTTTCCTGCTTCTAACGTGTCCAACCCCTTAATAATCTTATATATTTCGATAAGATCCCCTCTCATCCTTCTATTGTCACTGTATCGTGGTGTGCATGCTAGAATAACATACACCAGTTTGTACTGATGTACAAGAATGCATCAGGAGTTAAAGCTGTGCCCTCTAGAGTTTGATTTTTACATCCTGGGAAAAGGGTTCTGACTGCTTCTTATAATTTTAGGTCTCCCACAATCTCCTGCGTTCCAGAGAAAACAATCCAAGTCTGCCAACCTCTCCCAAGAGCTAATACCCCCTAATCCAGGCATCATTCTGGTGAACATCTTCCCCCATTTCCAAAGCCTCCACATGCTTCTGGTAATGGTCTTTCCTATCCTTCCACTGCTTTTGGCTGATTCGTTTGTAGGGAAACATATGGTTTCCCTCTGTACTTCTGTGAAGAGATAACAGAAGCCACCTCAGGGGCAGTTCCTCCCACTGTTACCAGTCTTCTTCACCCGGCTGTCTAATCTTGCAAATGCCTGTCCCGATTACATGTCTTCAGGATTGTGACCTGATGTGGCCTGATCCCACATCCTTGCCTTTATCCAGTGCTCTCGGTGGTGTGAATCAAGTCAGTGGGAATTATGATGGTGGAATCTCAGGAGAGAACTACATAGGTCTGAAGCCTTCTCCTCCCCACTCTTTGTTTAATTAGCTCTATCTAGAGCTCTAACATTCATGGCAAGATTGACCAGGACTGCAGAGCCTTGACTTCACCCAATGCACATGGGATCACTTGAGTCCGCATATTGTATGCTCTGCTGCCTGACCTGCTGAGTTCTTCCAGCACTTTGCTTAGTAATTAGTCAAGATTCAAGTGTCTGCAATTTCTTGTATCTCCATTGTGTCTCCATTCCAGGTTCTAGTTTAGTCAGCTTTCTCTGAACTTCGCCAATGAATCAACACCCTTGCTTAAAGAGGACAATATGGTCTCCCCAAAGCACTTTATAACTGAAGCATAACTTCCCTACTTGTGTATCAATTTCTCCCTGCAATAAACAATATTGTTAGCTTAGATAGATACAAAAAGCTGGAGTAACTCAAGAGAGTCTGGAGAGAAGGAATAGGCGACGTTTCGGGTCGAGACCCTTCTTCAGACTGAGAGTCAGGGGAGAGGGAACGAGAGATAAAGAAGGTGCATAAAACAAATGAATGAAAGATATGCAAAAATCAACGATGATCAAGGAAAGGTGGAGACCACAATGGTCCATTGATGGCTGTGGGGAAGCACATATTCCTTTTCTCCAGAGATGCTGCCTGAGCCGCTGAGTTATTCCAGCTTTTTGTGTCTTTCTTTGGTGTAAACCAGCAGCTGCAGGTCCTTCCGACACAATATTGTTTGCTTTCCTCATTACTGGCTGTATCTGAATACTAGCCTTTAGCGAGTCATGTACCAGGATACCACACCCTCCTGCACCCTCTCACAATTCAGATGTCTACTGCTCTCTTCATTATTTCAGCTAAAATAAACAAATTCACATTTTCCCTCATTAAACTCCATTTGCCAGATCTTTATCACTTTTTCCAATTTTTATAGAGATACAGCGTGGAAACAGGCCCTTCCACTCACTGAGTCCACGCCAAACATCAACCACCCGTACACTAGTTCTACCCTACACACTAGGGACAATTTACAGAAGCCAATTAACCTACAAACCTGCTCGTCTTTGGAATGTGGGAGGAAGCCGGAGCACCCCGAAGAAACCCTCGCGGCCGTAGGGAGAATGTTCAAACTCCGTACAGCCAGCACCCGAGGTCAGGATCGAACCCAGGTCTCTGGTGCTGTGAGGCAGCAGCTCTACCACGGCGTCACTGTGCCGCTCCTAGGCCAACGTGCTGCTGCCCTATCCCTTCTTACATCCTACTCACAAACACTTCCTAGCTATCCTTGCAGGAGGCATGACAGGCCAAGTAGGCACACTGAATACTTTCCTTTCTTAGCTGACTACACAGAATATATTAAGGATACGAGCATGCTGTGCTGCAACTGTATACAACTCTAGTTAGACCACATCAGGAGTGCTGTGTACAGGTCCGGTTACAGGAAGGACGTGACTGCACAGGACAGGGTGGTGAGGAGATGTGTGAGGATGATGTGTGAGGAAGACTATAAAGTTGGGACTTCGAGGAAAGTTTGCATATGTCAGGAGCAAACCCTTTGGAACAGAGACTGGGGAAGGACCTATTTAAAGCACGTAATATTATTAGGTGATGAGATTAATAGAAAGTACATATTTCTCCTCTGCAGAACACTCAGAGCCCAGCAGAACCATTGTGGGCTTAACCTTTCCTTGATCATGGTTGCTGGCTTTGTTTTGTTCTTTTCATACTTTTCCATTCATTTGTTTTTTGTACCTTTTCATACCTCTAGTTTCCCTCTGCCCTGACTCTGTCTGAAGAAGGGTCTTCACCCGAAACATCGCCCATTCAATCTCTCCAGAGATGCTGAGTTACTCCAGCATTTTGTGTCTATTTTAGGAATAAACTTAGTGATTGAAAGCATAGAAGTAGACCCTTTGACTCACTGAGTGTGAAGTTGTAGGGAGGTGCAGATTCAGTGAGTCAACCACCCATCTATATATTAAACCTCGTTTGTTTGTTTGTTTGTTTGTTTGTTCCTGAACTACAGCCAAAACGGTACACGATAGTGCGACAATTTTAGGCCCACCTTACTCATCCTTTTGATGCTAATGGAAGAAGTTTCATTGAAATTTGTTCTATATTTTAAAAGTTATTCACGTTTTAAAGTTTAAATCTAGCTCCGAGGGAGAGAGGGGGGGAGGGGAGGATGGAGGGAGGGGGGGAAGGAAGGGAGGGAGGGGGGAGGATAAGGGGGGTTGAGGGGAATGGAGGGAGGGAGGGGGAGGGGCAGAGGGAGGGGAGGGGAGGGGAAGGAGGGGGAGAGGAAGGAGAGGGGGAGGTGGAGGGAGGGGGAGGGAGGGAGGGGAAGGAGGAAGGATAAGGGGGGTTGAGGGGGAGGGGGGTTGGAGGGAGGGGAGAGGGAGGGGAGGAGGGAGGGAGGGGTGGAGGGGACGGGGAGAGGCGGAGGGAGGGAGGGGGAGAGGAGGGAGGGGAGAGTGGGAGGAGGTAGGGAGGAGGGGAGGAGGGAGGGTGGGGGAGGGGAGGGAGGGAGAGGGATGGGAGGGATGGAAGGGAGGGGAGGGAGGAGGGTGGGGGAGGGGGAATGGGGAGGAGAGGGTGCTGCACCAATGCGGGAGAGGTTTGGGCCCAACGGGTCCACTTGGTCTATTTTATAGTAATCCTACATGAATCCTAAATTCTCATCAATTTACCTACCCCCACCCCGGATTCTGTGCTCTTCCACACACTAGGGGCAATTTACAAACCGGGAGCACCCGGAGCAAACCCACGCGGTCACAGGTAGAACGTACAAACTGCACACAGGCAGCACCCAAGGTCAGGATCGGATCGGTATCTCTGATACTGTGAGGCAGCAACTGAGAGGGTGGTGAGTGCTTGAACTTGTTGCCTGAGATGGGGGAGGGAGACAAATTCACTGCAGCATTTGAACGTGTTCCTTCAGCACTGTTCCCATGGACACGCGGGGCTCCCTCTGCCATGTTCTTTCAGACACCCGGCGCATCCTCGTTGTAGTTCATCCAAATCATTGATGTAAACCACAAACAGCAAAGGGCCCCCGCACTGATCCCTGAGGTGCACCACTAGTCACAGGCCTCCAGTCCGAAAAACAACCCTCCACTATCACCCTCTGCTTCCTTCTACAAAGCCAATTCTCTATCCAGTCTGATAACTTTCCCTGGATTCCATGCGATCTAACCTTCCATAGCAGCCTACCACGCGGAACCTCACAGTGAAGCAAGTCACCTTCACAAGTCATAGGAGTAGAATTAGGCCATTCGGCCCATCGGGTCGACTCCGCCGTTCAATCATGGCTGATCTCTGCCTCCTAACCCCATTTTCCTACCTTCTCCCCATAACCAGAGACACCCGTTCTAATCAAGAATTTGTCTATCTCAGCCTTAAAAATAATCACTGACTTGGCCTCACAGTCTTCTTTCGTGTGTCAACTATAACAATCAAAAGTGGGAATTGGTGCTTCAGAGTACCGTAGTTGACGCTTTGCTGCAAATTTTGCCAGTTCCGAGGAACTACCCAGGATGGACGATGAGAATGTAAAGCAGCTCCCACCCCAGCCTCACAGTGGCCTCATGAGTTCCACAGATTAACTACCCTCTGACTAAAGAAGTTACTCCTCACCTCCTTTCTAAAAGAGCACCATTTAATTCTGAGGCTATGACCTCTGGTCCTAGACTCTCCCACCAATGAAAACATCCTTTCCACATCCACTCTATCTATGCTTTTCATGCCTTTCGTGCCTAAACAAGACCACCTTTCGCTGGATGATCAGGGCAATGCTTTATAAGCGTTTAATGGTACATGCTTCAACTACCTCCTTTGGCAGTTCATTCCATATATCTTTCTGAGTGAAAACCCACCACTCTCTGAGTGAAAAAGTTGCCCCTCAGGTTCCTTTTAAAATTTGGCCCTCTTACCGTTAACCTACGTCCTCTGGTTTCTGACTCCCTTACCCTGAAGAGAAGACTGTGCATTCCCCCTATGTATTCCCCTCATGATTTTATACACATCTATAAGATCATCCTGCAGCCTCCTATACTCCAAGGAATAAAGTCCTAGCCTGCCCAATCTCTCTCTATGGATCAGGACCTTGAGTCCCAGCAGCACCCTTAAGCTGCCTCAGGTCCTATGGAAGCTATCGCAGGTTATTAAGAGAGGCAAGAGAGAAGATTGCAGGGGCCCTGCAAAGATCTTCTAGTTTTATCTACCCCCGATAAAGGGACGTGTTTCCTGCTGTCTTCCCTACAGCTTACAACCCAGTGGTATGAACGTTGAATTATTTAATTACAAGTAAAACATTACATCCCCCCCCCCCCCCCCCCCCATTTGCTGGAATTCTTTGAAGAAGTAAATAGCAGAACAGACAAAGAAGAGTCCGTAGATGTTGTCTACTTAGATTTTCAGAAAGCTTTTGAAAAGGTGCCACACGTTAGGCTTCGAAGGAAGATGAGAGCCCACGGTGTCAAAGGGCCAGATACCAGTATGGTTTGGGTGAATGGCAGGTTGGCTGGATGGCAGAAGACAAAGAGTGGCAATAAAGGGGGCTTTTTCTGGTTGGCTGCCAGTGACTAGTGGAGTCCCACAGGGGTCGGTGCTGGGGCCGCTACTCTTCACGTTGTATCTTAAAGATTTGGACGAGGGGATTGAAGGCTTTGTGGCAAAGTTTGCGGATGATACAAAAATAGGTGGAGGGGCAGGTAGTGCAGAGAAAGCAGGGACTCCGCAGAAGGACTTGGACAGGTTGGGAGAGTGGGCAGAAAAGTGGCAAATGGAATATAATGTAGCAAAATGTGGAGTCATGCATTTTGGTCGTAGGAATAAAGGCGTAGACTATTTTCTAAATGGGGTGAGAATCCAGAAATCGGAGGTGAGACTTGGGAGAGATAGAGCAGGATTCCCAAAAGGTTAATCTGCAAATCGAATTGGTAGTGAAGAAAACAAACTCAATGCTAGCATTTATTTCAAGAGGGCTTGTATACAACAACAGGGACGTAATGTTGAGACTCTATAAGGTGCTGGTAAGGCCACATTTGGAATATTGTGAGCAATTTTGGGCACCATATCTGAGGAAGGATGTGCTGGCTTTGGAGAGGGTCCAGAGGAGATTTACAAGAATGATCCCAGGAATGAGTAGGTTAACCTATGATGAGTGTTTATCGGCACTGAGCCTGCACTCGCTGGAGTTTAGAAGAATGAGGGGGAACCTCATTGAAACAAGTCAAGTCAAGTCAAGTCAAATTTATTTGTCACATACACATACTCGATGTGCAGTGAAATGAAAGTGGCAATGCCTGCGGGTTGTGCACAAAAAGAATTACAGTTACAGCATATAAATAAAGTTAATAAGTTACTAAACATAGCACTTAAAGTGTCGACAAAAATTTAGTCTCTGGGGTTATAAAAGTTGACAGTCCTGATGGCCTGTGGGAAGAAGCTCCGTCTCATCCTCTCCGTTTTCACAGCGTGACAGCGGAGGCGTTTGCCAGATCGTAGCATCTGGAACAGTCCGTTACTGGGGTGGCAGGGGTCCCTCATGATCTTGCTTGCTCTGGATCTGCACCTCCTGATGTATAGGTCCTGCAGGGGGACGAGTGTAGTTCCCATGGTGCGTTCTGCCGAACGCACTACTCTCTGCAGGGCCATCCTGTCCTGGACAGAGCTGTTCCCAAACCAGACTGTAATGTTGCCGGACAGGATGCTCTCTACAGACCCAGAGTAGTGAAAGGCTGGGATAGATTGGATGTGGAGAGGATGTTTCCACCAGTGGAACTAAAGGTCAAAGCCTCAGAATGAAGGAACGATCTTTTAGGAAGGAGCTGAGGATAAATTTCTTTAGTCAGAGGGTGGTGAATCTGTGGAATTTCTTGCCACAGAAGGCTGTGGAGGCTGTCATTGGATATTTTTAAGGCAGAGATCGATAGATTCTTGATTAGTACAGGTGTCAGAGGTTATGGGGAGAAGGCAGGAGTATAAGATTATTAAGGGGTTGGACATGTTAGAGGCAGGAAACATGTTCCCAATGTTGGGGGAGTCCAGAACCAGGGGCCACAGTTTAAGAATAAGGGGTAGGCCATTTAGAACAGAGATGAGGAAAAACTTTTTTAGTCAGAGAGTTGTGAATCTGTGGAATTCTCTGCCTCAGAGGGCAGTGGAGGCCAATTCTCTGAATACATTCAAGAGAGAGCTAGATAGAGCTCTTAAGGATAGCGGAGTCAGGGGGTATGGGGAGAAAGCAGGAACGGGGTACTGATTGAGAATGATCAGCCATGATCACATTGAATGGCGGTGCTGGCTCGAAGGGCCGAATGGCCTACTCCTGCACCTATTGTCTATTGTCTATTGTCTAGAATGGGGTTAGGAGGGAGAGATAGATCAGCCATGATTGAATAGCAGAGTTGACTTGATGGGCCGAATGGCCTAATTATATTCCGCCTCCGCCTCTCCCGACCTATTCATCTTACTCGTTCCGCTGTTCGTATCCTTGTATCACTTCGTTGTCACTTCTTCACTTCATCCCCCAGCCAACAATGGGCCATGATGGGCTCCATCCTTTTTTGGTCATCTGTTGCCAGTCCTGCTTTGTCCTGTCGTTTTCTTACCTCCAGTTCCTTCCCCACTACTTTCAGTCTGGAGAACCACATGCTCACAATTCTTTCGTCAAAAGCGTTCTTCTGAATTCTGAGGAAGGGTCCCGATCCGAAATGTCATCCATCCTTTTTCTCCAGAGATGCTGCCTGACCCGCTGAGTTACTCCAGCGCTTTGTGTCTATCTCAGTATATACCAGCATCTGCGGTTCCTTGCTACATAGATCTCTTCAATATATGGACCTTATTTTCGGGGACAGGTTGCTAACTTCATTGCAGTCAGAGCAGATGCCATATTCTGGCTTTGGAACAGGGACAGATGTATGTAAATAGCTACCACTGCTGGACCGAGGGAAGAATTTACACCTCACTTGGCCCTACCACAACTGCAGATATTCTTACTTCATACAAACCATTCAGAATTTTAATGACCACGACCGCTTTCTAATAGATCAGAAGTCAGATGTGTACACTCATTCAATTTGCAATCAGATTAGAGCCCTATCAAATTTTGACTCCATGGAACTCCAGAGTTCGGAAAGTAAATCAGAGCTTACCATTAGCATTTTTTAAAAATATATCATAAATTTGGGCCCCATATTTAAGAGGATATACTGGCATTGGAGTTAGTCTGGAGGAGATTCACAAAGCTAATTAATGGAATCAACATATCATATCATATATATACAGCTGGAAACAGGCCTTTTCGGCCCTCCAAGTCCGTGCCGCCCAGCGATCCCCGTACATTAACACTATCCTATACCCACTAGGGACAATTTTTACATTTACCCAGCCAATTAACCTACATACCTGTACGTCTTTGGAGTGTGGGAGGAAACCGAAGATCTCGGAGAAAACCCACGCAGGTCACGGGGAGAACGTACAAACTCCTTACAGTGCAGCACCCGTAGTCAGGATCGAACCTGAGTCTCCGGCGCTGCATTCGCTGTAAAGCAGCAACTCTACCGCTTGACCTGTCACAAATAATTGAAAACATTATATCTCTGTTCTTTGGAGTTTAGGAGACTGAGGTGCTATCTTATTGAGGGAGGCTGTATGTTAAGATGTTTCCATTGTGGAAAAGTGTCAAGTGTCAAGTATAGTTATAATTTAAGGGGCAGCAATTTAAAAGTGTAGTGCGTGGAAATTTCTTCTTGAATAGAACATAGAACACAGGAACAGGCCCTTCTGCCCACAATGTCTGTGCCGAACATGATGCTAAGACCAACGTTTGTCTGCCTGCGCCTATCCATATTCATGAGTCTGTAAGACACAGGAGCAGAATTAGGCCATTCGGCCCATCGAGTCTTCTCCGTCATTTGATCATGGCTGAACTATTTTTCCCTTTCAACCTCATTCTCCTGCCTTCTCCCCATAACCTCGGACGCCGTTTTACTAATCAAGAACCTATCAATCTCCAATTAAAAACTAGCCAAAGATTTGGTTTCCACTGCTGATTGTGGCAATGAATTCCACAGGGTAACCACTGTCCGGCTAAAGAAATTCTTGATTGCCTCCATTTTAATCCTTCCATCCCTCCATTCCCTGCATGTCCATGTTCCTACCCTAAAGTATCTTAAATGCCTCTAACATATCTGCTTCCACCACTGCCCCTGGCAACCTGTTTCAGGGACTCACCACCCTCTGTGTAGAAAAACTTGCCCCGCACGTCTCCTTTAAACTTTTCCCCTCTCACCTTAAAGCTCTGCCTTCTAGTACTTGATATTTCCATCCTGCTGAAAAGGTTCTGATTGTCTACCCCGTCTAGCCTCTCTTAACTTTATATATTGCCTCTCATAATTTCACCGCATAGGGCAGTGAATCTCTGGAATTCTGTACCCTGGAGGATTGTGAAGTTCATAAGATCTAAGAGCAGAATTAGGCCATTCGGCCCATCAAGTCTACTCTGCCATTCAATCGTGGCTGACCTATTTTCCCCTTTCAACCCCATTCTCCTCCCTTCCCCCTATAACCCCTTGAGTAGTTAACCAATCCCCTGAACCATAACCCCCTGAATGCTGGATGACTGGAGTTATTTCATTAGGGGATTGATGAACACATGAATAATAAGGAAACAGAAAGCTATGGGGAATTGGCGTGGAGGACATGAGGCTTGGGGCAGATCAGCCATGATTATATTGAATGGTGGTGCAGGTTCAAGTGGCTTGGTGGCCAAATCTTGCTTCTATTTCTTGCCTGGTTGAGAATAGAATATTGAGGCTGCCTCAGGTCACTACACATAGGAGGGAAATCAAGGAAAAAAAGAGGGCACCGAGGAGATTTATCAACGTTATACAGGGAGGCGGGACGAGTCTGAGGAAGCTGTTAACAATGGTCTATTCTACATTTTCCTTGATCTGCATCTCTTTTGATCTCTTACACTTCCTTATCTCTGTATCTCCCCCTCCTCTTCCCCTGACTCTCAGTCTGAAGACGGGTCTCGACCCGAAACGTCACCCATTCCTTCTATCCAGAGATGCTGCCTGTCCCGCTGAGATAGGCCAGCATTTTGTGTCCATCTGAGGCAGCTGGGATTGTTCTTCTCGTGGCAAAGCAGGTTAGAGGGAGATTCGATAGAGCTGTTCAACATTATCACCAGCCAGTGGGGGAGAAAATGCCCCCAGTGGGAGATCTGCGACGAATGCAGTCCATCACATTCATATTTAATGGGAGACTTTTACGCACAACCATTTAAGTTCTATCACGTCACAATGTTGGCTCCTTGCGGGAATATTTTCCACATCTGCCCTCCAGCATTTGGCTGGTGACGATGGCTGAGACGTGGCAGTGGATGCAGCAGCTGAGGGCTTCACTATCAATCGCCATCCTGTCCTCCACCTCAATTCACTTGCAGCTTCATTACTAATGACTGGTTAGAAATCAGACCCAGAAACCCCGGCCACAAGAGTACGAGTCCCTTCACTGCCCTTAAACACACAGGCTAACCGTCATGTCACTAGGGGGTCATTTTTATGATGAACTTCTTCCACGCAGGTAGGGAGGTGAAACTAATCCCCCTCACCGCGGCCACACGTCATTTCATTTCAAACCCCTCGGCTCCTGTGGGCCGCAAGTGTGGCGCCTCAGATCCATGGCCGTGCTTCAAGCTTCCTCCCACATCCCCTGCCAAAAGCCAGGCTGTGTTGAAGTTCCAAGTCATCGCTCAAATCCCGGCAGAAGTGCCCAGATTTAGCAGCGACGTTTGGAAAAGCAGATCTGCCAGCTGTTGAATTGGCGCGGAGTCGAATGAATGCAGATCCGGTGAGAGTGTGACAGATTGTTGTGGTATTTTGACTTTGCCAAAGAACAATCTTCAACACTGATAGCTTGACAACCACTCAAAACCCCCAAATAGCTGTGGTAATAATCTGGTTCACATATCGGTGCAGTATTTTTATAACAGCATTTACAGAATAAGTCTTTAACATCTGGCAATGGAGAAACCTAAATTAAGAAGCAAGTCATAGTCATAGAGTCATAGAGTAATGCAGTGTGGAAACAGGCCCTTCGGCCCAACTTGCCCACACCGGCCAACATGTCCCAGCTACACTAGTCCCACCTGCCTGAGCTTGGTCCATATCCCTCCAAACCTGTCCTATCCATGTAACTGTCCAACTGTTTCTTAAATGTTAGGATAGTCCCAGCCTCAACGACCTGATCTGGCAGCTTGTTCCATACACCCACCGCCCTTTGTGTGAAAAAGTTACCCCTCAGATTCCTATTAAATCTTTTCCACTTCACCTTGCACCTATGTCCTCTGGTCCTCAATTCCCTTGCTCTGGGCTATCCGATCTATTCCTCGCGTGATTTTATACACTCAAAATATAAGATTACCCCTCGTCCTCCTGCGCTCCATGGAATAGAGACCCAGCCTACTCAATCTGTCCCTATAGCTCACACCCTCTAGTCCTGGCAACATCCTCGTAAATCTTCTCTGAACCCTTTCAAGCTTGACAATATTTTTCCCATAACATGGTGCCCAGAACTGAACACAATATTCTAAATGCGGCCTTACCAACATCTTATACAACAGCAACATGACCTCCCAACTTCTATACTCAATACTTCTATACTCAGACTGATGAAGGCCAATGTGCCAAAAGCTTTTTTGGCCACCTTATCTACCTGTGTCTCGAACTTCAAGGAACCATGCACCTGCACTCCTAGATCCCTCTGCTCTACAACACTCCCCAGAGGCCTACCATTCACTGTGTAAGTCCTGCCCTTGTTGGACGTCCCAAAATGCAACACCTCACACTTCTCTGCATTAAATTCCATCAACCATTCCTCAGCCCACCTGGCCAATCGATCCAGATCCTGCTGCAATCTTTCACAACCAACTTCACTACCTGCAAAACCACCCACTTTTGTATCATCAGCAAACTTGCTAATTTTGCCCTGTATTTTCTCATCCAAATCATTGATGTAGTTGACAAACAGTAACGGGCCCAGCACCGAACGCTGAGGCACACCATTAGTCACAGTCTGCTGGGAATGTAAAGCAAGAAGCTGAATACTGTGGATGGGGATTTTGGAGGCTAAATTCACTAGCCTTGGAAACAGTTTTGGAGGTAGTGATGTACAATAATTGTAACACCAGAATTACACTACTCATCCTATGCTGCCCCTAGATCATAGAGAGAGATACATGGAAACAGGCCCTTCAGCCCATCAAGTCTGCACTGACCATCATCAACCAGCCATTTACTAATCCCACGTTAATTCCATATTCTCATCATTCGTGTGGTGGTGCTGCGCAGCATCTGCGGCTCACCTGCCGTCCGTTTGTCTTTTTTTTTGGGTCTTAATTGTAAGTATTGGATGTGATGTAGTCTTTTTTGTGGTTGTGTACTATGTGTGTGGGGGGACACAACATTTTTTCTGGGTGGTGTCTCCGTTCATGCTGCGGCCTACCATCGGCCAAACACCTGGAGCTGGCGGCCTCCAGCTGGGACCACCTGGGCTCTGGTTCGCAGAGCCCGCGGACTGTACTCACCACCTGCGGAGCTGGCTGTCTTCGGAGGCTGTGGTGGCGCTGCGTGTGCAGCTGCGACTCGCCTTCGGAGGCTTCGGCCGCGGGCCCTGTGGTCGTCTGAAGCTCGCAGGCCCCTGGGTGGGGGCTGACTTCGGGAGCTCCGGCAGCGGCAGTGTCTTCGTTCGCCCTGAATCGCGAGGCATTGGCCGACCTTTCACCATCTGGCGCGCCCTGGAATAGGCCGCGGGATTTTCCACCACCCAGCCCTGACTGCCCTGACCTGGCAATTTCACCTGCCTGACCGCGGGAGAAGACGGCAGGGAAGAGAGAAGGCATTCTGGCCTTCCATCACAGTGAGGAGGTGACTAGAGGAGACTCACTGTGATGAATGTTTTTTGTTTTATGTCGGTTTTTGTGATTGTGTGTTTTATTGCTTTCTTTTTTATTGCCTTTCATTGTTCACTGTGGGTAACGTAACCGTCCAAAAACATGTTTTTGATGACAATAAAGGTACTTTATATATAATTTCCCCTCAGATTCTCCCCCTCTCCTACTCATTGGGAGCAAGTTATAGCAGCCAATTACCTTACAAACCCATATGTGTTTGGGGTGTGGGAGGAAACCGGAACACCTGGAGGAAAGCCATGTGGTCACAGGAAGAATGTGCAAACACCACACGGTGGGGTTGGGGGGATGGAGTGGGTCAGTGGGGGGAGGAGGGGGGGATAAGGGGCATTGAGTGGGGGGATTGAGGGTGCTACACCAATACAGGAGAGGCTTTGAGTCCAGGGCTCACTCAGTGACGACACCCTCTCCCCTTCCCTGTTCCCCCTCTACGAGGAATGGGCCCAACGGGTCCACTTGGTCTAGTCTCACAATACAAATCTGGCTTCAATGTTTAGAGCTGCAGTCCGATTGAAAGTGCAGAATTTGAATCGTTTTGGCCAGGGTTCATCCCTGCAGGGCTCAGAATTAAGCAGCAGGACTTGGGAGGGGAAATTTCTTCTGCTGATGAGTTGGGCATCTTGTGGAAAACAGACCAGGAAATCTGGCAGATGATTACTGCGTCTGTACACCACACTGCAATTCAACTGCGAAGGATAGGCCAGTGGGATTCAGCTGAGCAGCTTGCTGCATGGAATGCCAGCTGTGTCTGAAAGCTGTTTGAGATATTCTTGCTGACCTTGTTTCGAAGCAGTTCTTTTCATTGGTTTTCTTTTTGGATGCTGAAAATTATTTTCATACATAGTCATGGAGTCGTACAGTGCGGAAACAGACCCTTTGGTCCAACTTGCCCATGCCGACCAACATGCCCCATTTATACTAGTCCCATCTATCTGCATTTGGCCCATATCCCTCTAAACCTTTCCTCTCCAGGTACTTATCTAAATGTTTTTTTAAACACTGTGATAGTACCTGCCTCAACTACCTCCTCTGGCAGCCTGTTCCATATACCCACTAATCTTTGTGTAAAAAAATTGCCCCTCATTAAATATTTCTCCCTTCCCCTTTGGGTGGCACGGTGGCGTAGCGATGGAGCTACTGCCATAACAGTGTTAGAGACCTGGCATCAATCCTGACTACGGGTGCTGTCTGTATGGAGTTTGTACCTTCTCCTCGTGACCTGCATGGGTTTTCCTTGAGATCTTCGGTTTCCTTCCACACTCCAAAGACGTACAGGTTTGTAGTTTAATTGGCTTGGTATAAATGTAAATTGCCCCTAGTGTGGTAGGTTAGTGTAAGTGTGCAGGGATCACTGATCATGGGCCAAAGGGCATGTTGCCATGCTGTATCTCTAAACTCAACTAAATTAAACCTTAAACACTGTATTCCTCCTATGCACCTCTATATGATCACCCTCATCCTCCTGTCCTCCAAGATGCACCAGATGTTGATTCTCTTCAAACATTACTGCTGAGGGACAATAAATAGCCACGTCCAATATTGTTAATTTGTCTAGCTTGTCATCTTTCCTTATTGTTCATAATATGCATGGTAACAGTCAAGTTGAGTTTATGCAACTTGACTTAAATGTTATACTGTGCTATATTATTTTATGGTCTATGGTGAACAAGTTCCACACAAGCCACTTTCTTCCTTATCATATTTTCCATTCACTTCCCTCAGTGTGATGTGATTAGTACCACACTCATCTCTGGATCAGCAGGCTGTGGGTGAGAGACTGATGTCCCAACATGGTATGGTGTTCATGGAGGGAACGTCTTCCAAATATTGTTTTAAACTGGGGACCCTGCACTCTCAGATGGACATAAAAGATCCCATGCTACCGTTTTGAAGAGCAGGGTTTTTTTTGTTGATAAAACTCACCTCTCATCTCTCAGCCCCATCGTGGGGCTGGAAACTGGAAGTGTCCTGAGCTAATTCTGCTACCACCATCATCTATTGTACAAGTGATGGCTCCCACTGATTGTCGCCGGAAGCTTGCGCACTTTTCAGGACGGACGATGACAGTGATGTAACATTTGAAACATGGATGATGGACACGAAAGAAGAAGAAGACCTCTCAGCCAACTTAACACGTATCGTCTCGCCTTCATTGCGAGAGCATTTGAGTTTAGGAGTAAGGAGGTCCTACTGCAGTTGTACAGGGTCCTACTGCAGTTGTACAGGACCTCACCTGGAGTATCGTGTGCAATTTTGGTCTTCTAATTTGAGGAAGGACATTATTGCTATTGAGGGAGTGCAGCGTAGGCTCACCAGGTTAATTCCCGGGATGGCAGGACTGACATATGGTCGACTGAGCTTGTATTCACTGGAATTTAGAAGGATGAGAGGGGATCTTATAGAAACATATAAAATTCTTAAAGGATTGGACAAGCTAGATGCAGGAAAAATGTTCCCGATGTTGGGGGAGTCCAGAACCAGGGGTCACAGTTGAAGAATAAGGGGTAGGCCATTTAGGACTGAGATGAGGAAAAATCTTCTTCACCCAGAGAGTTGTGAATCTGTGGAATTCTCTGCCACAGAAGGCAGTGGAGACCAATTCACTGGATGTTTTCAAGAGAGTTAGGGGTGGGAGCTGCTTTACGTCCTCATCGTCCACCCTGGTTAGTTCTGCGGAACTGGCAAAATTTGCAGCAAAGCGTCAACTACGGTACTCTGAAGCACCAATTGCCACTTTTGATTGTTGTAGTTGACATACGAAAGAAGAAGAAGAGTTAGATTTAGCTCTTAGGACTAAAGGAATCAAGGGATATGGGGAAAATCAGGAACAAGGTACTGATTTTCAATGATCAGCCATGATCATATTGAATGGCGGTGCTGGGTCGAAGGGCCAAATGGCCACTCCTGCACCTATTTTTCTATGTTTCTATATCAGATAACCTGGCCATTATCACTTTGCTGTGTGCACCAACCAGCTGTTGTGATTATTATGATTAAACTTCATGTAAGTCTTTGGCTCTATGGGCTGTCGTGAAAGAAATGTGAAATATGAAAAATGCAAAATAAGCGCACAGTGGTGTCGCGGTAGAAGTGCTGCCTCATAGCGGCAGTGACCCGGGTTCCTTTCTGACTACGGGGGCTGTTTGTATGGAGTTTGTACACTCTCCCTGTAACTACGTGGGTTTTCTCTAGGTGCTCCGGTTTCCTACAACACTCCAAAGATGTACAAACTTGTAGGATAATTGGCTTCAGTAAAGTTTTTGACAAAAGGATCTGAAACGTTAACTCTGCTTCTCATCCCACAGATGCTGCCTGACCTGCTAGTGTTTCCGACATTTGCTGTTTGAGTTTTTGTGTTTCGTTTGTTTTCAAGATACAGCGTGGAAACAGGGGCAGGTCCACAGCGACCAACAATTACCCGTACACTCGTATGTTATACCAGATTTGCATCCGACACACTAAGGATAATTGTACAGTCGCCAATTAGCTTGCAAACATGCAAACCTTTGGAATGTGAAAGGAAGGGGTTCCTCTCACAAAATAAGTGCACGGTGGCGCAGCGGTAGAGTTGCTGCCTTACAGCGCCAGAGACCCTGGTTCGATCCTGTGCAGCACTTTGGTCAACGTGGGTTGTTTTTAAATGTGCTATACAAATAAAATTGACTTGACTTGACTACGGTGCTGTCTGTACGGTCTCCCGATGGAGACCTGTGTGGGTTTTCTGAGATCTTGGGCTTCCTCCCACATGTCAAAGACGTACAGGGTTAGGTTAATTGGCTTGGCATAATTGTAAATTGTCCATAGTATGCAGGATGGTCTTAGTGTGCGGGGATCGCTGGTCGGTGCGGACTCAGTTGGCCGAGGGGCTTGTTACCGTGCTGTATCTCTAAACCAAACTAAACCTGAATTTGACTGCATCAATGATCATCCAATCCTATAATGAAGTTTGTAGGTTTTTCAATGGGCATGGGGAGGGAGTTTGTCGGGAGAATGGACATTGGTCAATCAAGGAGGTAGGATGGAGGAATGGAGGAAATTATGTAAAAAACCTCCAGGATCATGTAAAAAACCTCCTGTTAGCAACCCTAAAAATGGAGGGCGTGCAGCGTAGGTTCACTAGGTTAATTCCCGGAATGGCGGGACTGTCGTATGTTGAAAGGCTGGAGCGATTGGGCTTGTATACACTGGAATTTAGAAGGATGAGGGGGGATCTTATTGAAACATATAAGATAATTAGGGGATTGGACACATTAGAGGCAGGAAACATGTTCCCAATGTTGGGGGAGTCCAGAACAAGGGGCCACAGTTTAAGAATAAGGGGTAGGCCATTTAGAACGGAGATGAGGAAGAACTTTTTCAGTCAGAGAGTGGTGAAGGTGTGGAATTCTCTGCCTCAGAAGGCAGTGGAGGCCAGTTCGTTGGATGCTTTCAAGAGAGAGCTGGATAGAGCTCTTAAGGATAGCGGAGTGAGGGGGTATGGGGAGAAAGCAGGAACGGGGTACTGATTGAGAGTGATCAGCCATGATCGCATTGAATGGCGGTGCTGGCTCGAAGGGCTGAATGGCCTACTCCTGCACCTATTGTCTATTGTCTAAAACGTTGTCATTTTGTTTTGTTGCTTGTTTCCACTTTAGATCAGAGGGAGCTTGGGCATCTGCTAACGGGGGGAAATTCCTTTTGTATTCAACAAAAGCAGATTTAGATATGGTTGTTGAACAAAAACATTGAATAATGTCTTCAGGAAGATAATCTTCATCAATGTGTAGGATTAGATGGAGAGAATTGTGTGTGCCTAGTGTCACAATGACATTATCAAGAACAGATCTCCAGATGGAACAACGACCACTGTCTTCCTGCAATTTGCTCTCCCACTCAAACAAACAGATTAATTTGAGGCAAAACAGAAGGGTGTAACTCTGTGACAGAATCACAGAAGGGTGTAACTCATTTCCTGGATAATCTAAAACTGTGGGGTTCAAAACTGTGCCCCATTTTCTGGGCCAGCATTGGTTTGTAAATGATTCAATGGTGTTATTTTAAATGAGAGGGATTCTCTCTGGAATTCCAGCTAATATTTATCACACAATCAAAACATCACTAAAATCTGGTGATTTATTTGATGTTATATTTAGTTTAGTTTAGAGATACAGCGCGGAAACAGACCCTCCAGCCTGCCAAGGCCGTGCAGACCGCCCTGTACACTGGTTTCATCCTACACACTAGGGAAAACTTACCATTTTTACCGAAGCCAATTCACCTGCAAAACTATAGGTCTTTGGAGTGTGCGAGAAAGCCGGAGCACCCGGAGGAAACCCGCGTGGTCACGTGCTGAACGTACAAACTCTGTACAGGCAGCACCTGTATTCAGGATCGAACCCGGGTCTCCAGTGCTGTAAGGCAGCAACTCTACCGCTGCGCTACAGTGCTCCCCCTGGACATTCGCTGTACAGAAATTAGCTGTCATAATCCCTGCAACAGCGACTGCATTTCAAAAAGGACTCTACCATCTGCCAAGTACTTTGGAGCATATATACAGAAAGGGAAAAATTAAGAGCTGAAGGTAATGCTTGGTGTGACTTTGATACAGTGTCAACCAGACAATGTCATCTGAACAAAAAACAAACTGCTGGAAGAACTCAGTTGTCAGGCCGCATCTATGGAGAGAAATGACGGACAACGTGAAGAACCTTCCTCACTTGTTTTCTAGTCAAGAACCCATCATTTGCAATCTCTTGTGTCAGCCAATGTCATTTGGTTGGAATTGGCTGCTATACTTTGGACTTTAGAGATAAAGTGCGGGAACAGGCCCTTCGACCCACCGAGTTGACCAGCACTAGCGAGTACTAGCACTATCCTACAGGCGAGGGACAATTTACAATTTTTTTAGTCACTCTACACCTCCATCCCCCACAAGGATGGTCTCGAAGCCCTCCGTTTCTTCCTCGACCGTAGAACCAGCCAATCCCCATCGACCAACACTCTCCTCCGCCTAGCAGAGCTGGTTCTTACCCTCAACAACTTCTCCTTTGACTCCTCCCACTTCCTCCAAACCAGAGGCGTAGCTATGGGCACTCGCATGGGCCCTTGCTACGCCTGCCTCTTTGTCGGGTACGTCGAACAATCCCTGTTCCAGACGTACACTGGCCCCATCCCCGAACTCTACCTCCGCTACATCGACGACTGCATTGGTGCTACCTCTTGCACCCATGCAGAACTCACTGACTTCATACACTTCACCTCCAATTTCCATCCTGCCCTTAAATATACCTGGACTATCTCTGACATCTCCCTCCCATTTCTAGACCTCACCATCTCCATCACAGGAGACAGACTAGTGACGGACATTTACTACAAGCCCACCGACTCGCACAGCTATCTGGACTACACTTCTTCCCACCCGGTCCCCTGCAAAAAGTCTATCCCCTACTCCCAATTCCTCCGTCTACGCCGCATCTTCACCCGGGATGAGGTGTTTCAGACTAGGGCTTCCGAGATGTCCTCGTTCTTCAGAAAACGGGGCTTCCCCTCTTCCATTATAGATGAGGCTCTCACTAGGGTCTCTTCTACATCCCGCAGCTCCGCTCTTGCTCCCCCTCCCCCCACTCGCAACAAGGACAGAATCCTCCTCGTTCTCACCTTCCACCCCACCAGCCAGCGGATCCAACATATCATCCACCAACATTTCCGTCACCTACAACGGGACCCCACCACTGGCCATATCTTCCCATCCCCTCCCCTCTCTGCGTTCCGCAGAGACCGTTCCCTCCGTAACTCCCTGGTCCACTCGTCCCTTCCTACCCAAACCACCCCAACCCCGGGCACTTTCCCTTGCAACCGCACGAGATGCAACACCTGTCCCTTTACCTCCCCCCTCAACTCCATCAAAGGACCCAAACAGTCTTTCCAGGTGAGACAGAGGTTCACCTGCACCTCCTCCAACCTCATCTATTGCATCCGCTGCTCTAGATGTCAACTTATTTATACCGGCGAAACCAAGCGCAGGCTCGGCGATCGCTTCGCTGAACACCTGCGCTCGGTCCGCATTAACGCAGCTGATCTCCCGGTGGCCTAGCACTTTAACTCCCCCTCCCATTCCCAGTCTGACCTCTCTGTCATGGGCCTCCTCCAGTGCCATAGTGAGGCCCGCCGGAAATTGGAGGAGCAGCACCTCATATTTCGCCTGGGCAGTTTGCAGCCCGGTGGTATGAACGTCGACTTCTCCAACTTCAGATAGCTCCTCTGTCCTTCCCTTCCCCTCCTCCTTCCCAGATCTCCCTCTATCTTCCTGTCTCCACCTTTATCCTTCCTTTGTCCCACCCCCGACATCAGTCTGAAGAAGGGTCTCGACCCGAAACGTCACCCATTCCTTCTCTCCCGAGATGCTGCCTGACCTGCTGAGTTACTCCAGCATTTTGTGAATAAATCGATTTGTACCAGCATCTGCAGTTATTTTCTTAATCTATAAACCTGTACGTCTTTGGAGTGTGGGAGGAAACTGAAGCACCTGGAGAAAACACACACGGTCGCAGAGAACATGCAAACTCCGTACAAACAGCACCCGTGGTCAGGATCGAACCCGGGCCTCTGGCGCCATAAAGGGCAACTCTACTGCTCCGCCTCTGTGCCAATCAATAAAAAATGTTTTATTGTTAGTTCTACCACCGTTATTTGCATTAGAAAGCAGCCGCACCAGTCTGTGGACTACACTGCCAACAAGGCAGGGACGTGACTCTCTGAGGGATGAGCAGGCCAATAATCAAATGTAATCGAGCAAGGCTCTCTATGTAGAGCAGGCAGTGAATAAGGCAGATACATTGATGAGCTTGAGAAATGTGAGTACTCCCAGTGTTTTGCACTGCACATCAAATGAATGGGGATGTCCCCAAGGATAAAGGACATCACTTGAAGTCCGAGGGGTTCGTCAGAAATCCAGTGACATGCGAGAAATGAAGATATTATCATTGTTTATAGTGGGGTGGGAGATATTTGGGACATTGGTAGATCTGTTGACACCAGAGCCTATGGACATGATTGCTTATGAGGGCACAATAGATATTTCAAAGATGAATTTTAATCTTCTGCAAGAAATGCTCAGTGAATGTGTGGACCGACTAAGGACACTGGCAAAAAGGTACAGTGTTCCAAGGAGTTTAGGTTGGACATTGATGGATGATTTATCATGCAATGCTAAGTAATATGTTTGAGGGAGTGTTTATAATGACCAGTCATATGGAAATGCTGTTTGTGATCATGGGACAGCTTTGTTTGGGGGTGCTCCACACATGCGCTGGGCAGAACTGGTGTGGACACAAGTGGACAACACTGGCATTTGCAGGGTCACACCAATGGTAAATGAGCAGGAAGGCACTGCAGATGCTGGTTTAAACCGGAGATAAACACAAAAGACTGGAGCATCTTTTGCATATTTTTCATTCATTTGTTCTATATCTCTCTCTTTCACCGTCTATATCTCTCCTTTCCCCTTCCCCAGACTCTCAGTTTGAAGAAGGGTCTCAACCGGAAACATCACCTATTCCTTTTTTCCAGAGATGCTATCTGACCCGCTGAGTTACTCCAGCTTTTTTGTGTCGAGATGATGGTAAATGATTGTCTTGAGGCCAAGGCGATTGATACAGGTACAGATGATTCATTAATGAGTTGTGGTGGGTGGCGGCTCGAGAAAGCTCCTCAAACAACAGAAAGGTGTATCACCCCAGACACCATATAAGTGCCGACCGAGCTAGGTACAAAATAAAATGCGCTAACACTCTTATACATAACGATAGTGGCGTTTAAGAAGCTTTTATAGAGGAACATGGATATGCAGGGAATGGAGGAATATGGACGAGGTGCAGAGAGAGGAAAATGGTTTAACGGCACCATGTTCAGCACAAACATCACAGGCCCTCAGGCCTGTCCTGTACTAATCTATGTCCTTTGTTCTAACACTACTATTTATAAAACCAGCAACATGAAGTCAAGTCAAGTCAAGTCAATTTTATTTGTAACATCACATTTAAAAACAACCCACGTTGTCCAAAGTACTGTACATCAGTTCAGGTACTAAAAACGAACATACAATAGAACACAAACATAACAGCACATACAAAAACAATTCACAGCGCCCCCTCAGAGGGCCTCAAACGCTAGGGAGTAGAAATAGGTTTTGAGCCTGGACTTAAAGGAGTCGATGGAGGCGGCAGTTCTGATGGGGAGAGGGATGCTGTTCCAGTCAAGGAGCTGCAACTGCAAAAGCGCGGTCACCCCTGAGCTTAAGCCTAGACCGCGGGATAGTGAGTAGCCCCAAGTCGGCCGACCTGAGGGACCTGGAGATAGAGTGGTGGGTTAGAAGATATTTTGATATGGGGGGGGGGGGGGAAGCCCGTTTAGGGCTTTGTATGTGAATAGGAGGAGCTTGAAGTTGATTCTGTACCGTACTGGGAGCCAGTGGAGAGAGGCCAGAATCGGGGTGATGTGATCCCTTTTACAGGTACTCGTCAGGAGTCTCGCTGCGGCATTTTGGACCAATTGCAAGCGGGACAGGGATGATTGGCTGATCCCAGTGTATAGGGAGTTGCAGTAGTCTAGGCGGGAGGAAATGAATGCGTGTATGGGCTGAATAACACCACAAATGCAAAAAAGCTTTGCACTGGGTTTTTCTTGTTTATTTTTTTTTATGATGAATAGTTTTATTTTAAAAATAAAAACAAACTCCCTGTGTGAGTTGCCTGTAGGCAGCGCACTTTGACTGAGGCTTAGTGTTGGCGTTGCACCAAACAACCACAGCGGCTTTCAGTGCAATACAAGGATGGCTTCACTTATTTGGGCAGTCACCACATTGTACGAGGCCCACATTCCCATTCGGCAGTGACTCAATCCCCATTCATTTTCAACGGAGACCAAATCCTTCTGGCCTTAAGGCTTAAGCCCACAGTCGGAGGTGCTGCTAAACTAAAACGGAATTAGGTTTCAATGACGGTTTAACCTGCATATGCGTGGCACAGTGGCACAGCTAGTAGAGCCGCTGCCTCACAGTGCCAGAGCCCCGGGTTTGATCCTGAACCAGTCTCAGGGCCTATTTTCGTGCTGTATCTCTAAACTAAACTAATACGTGTCCCACGTCCTGCTTCTCACGACTTACTTGTGGCATCCGTAGGCTTTCAATATTTTAAGAAGTTGGATCTATCCCAAGTTGACACATAGTGGAATATGGGAGTGAGATACCTGACCTCCAACATGGGCAAAGGGCTGTGTGCTTGCATTAACTTAGCATGAGATTAAGCCAGCACAGAAGGATCTTCAGACGTCATGATGGATGTGTACAATCAGTCAGGACCATAACCTCATTGCCCCAGGGACCAAACCCCCATCACCACCCCATGTGAAGGCACCGTAGGGGTGGCGATGGGGCTAACTCATCAAGCTGCAGACATGCACTGCATGGTTGAAGCATAAAAGCCGTGCATTATTGCAGATGACTGTCTATTTTGGCCTCTGAATGGAGAGGGAAACACAGAGACCTGACGGTCTAAAATCGTTGGCCAGGTTGAGAGACATTGACCAATATTACCGCGCCAAAGTCTTCCCGGGATGAATCGGTATTACTTAAAGGCTCTCCTGATTTGCCCTCTTCACAAGGTGTTGCACAGAGAAGAGTTATGGGGTGGGTAGCAGATAACATAGAGCACGAAGTACCAGTAAATCTGTAGAGCAGAAAGTACCAGGGAATCTTTCCCAGGCCATTTTGAGCTGGGGAAGCCTTTTCCAACTGTCCTGTAGGACACAAAGTGCTGGAGTAACAGCGGGTCAGGTAACATCTCAGGATGTTTCCAGTCCGAGCGGCGGACAGGTTGGTGGCTCTAATCCAGGCAAGGAGACTCAACCGGGGAGACCAAAGTCATGAAGAGCCATAGTAGTGGGTGACACCATTGTCCAAGGTACGGACAGTAGATACTGTGGTGGCAGGCGGGACCTGAGGATGGTCAGTTGCCTCACTGGTGCCAGGGTTCAGGACATCACTGACCGGCTTTAGAACACCCTGGCGAGGGAAGGCGATCAACCGGAAGTAGTTGTGCACGTGGGCATGAACAACGTCGGGTGGAAGAGGAAGGAGATACTGCAATGTGAGTTTAGAGAGTTAGGAAGAAGACTGAGAAGTAGGATATCAAGGGTGGTTATCTCTGGACTGCTACCTGTACCTCGTGCTGGTGAGGGCAGGAACAGAGAGATCGGGGATATGAATGTATGACTAAGGGGCTGGTGCAGGGAACAGGGATTAAGATTTCTAGACCACTGGGATCTCTTCTGGGGTAGGGGTGACCTGTACAAAAGGGACGGGTTACACCTTAACAGCAGGGGGACCAACATTCTGGCAGGCAGGTTTGCTAGTGCTACACGTGTGGGTTTAAACTAAATAGTGGGGGGGGGGAGGGGTTGACAAATTGGGAATATGAAGATGGAGTTAAAGGGGAAGCGAATACAGGAGAAATTGCAAAGGACTCTCGAATGAATGGGAAGGGAAGTTCTAGAAGGGATAAGAGAGTAAGGCCAGGGCCATGTGAGAGGTGAGGTGAATACCGAAGTTAAAATGTTGTATTTAAATGTACGAAGTATAAAATAAAGTGGATAAGCTTGAGGCTCAGTTACACATTGGCAAGTATGATGTGGGAATTACAGCGACATGGCTACAAGAGGACCAGGGCTGGGAACTGAATATTCAGGGGTACACAACGTATAGAAAAGACAGACAGGTGGGCAGAGGGGGTGGGGTCACTCTGTTGGTAAGGAATGATTTTCTCTCCCTTGCAAGGGGCGACATAGAATCAGGAGATGTAGAATCAGTATGGATAGAAATAAGGAATTATAAGGGTAAAAAGACCCTAATGGGAGTTATCTACAGGCCCCCCAAATAATAGCCTCGACATAGGGTGCAAGTCGAATCAAGAGCTAAAATTGGCATGTTGCAAATGTAATGCTACGGTGGTTATGGGAGATTTCAACATGCAGGTAGACTGGGAAAATCAGGTTGGTAATGGACCCCAGGAAAAAGAGTTTGTGGAGTGCCTCCGAGATGGTTCTTAGAACAGCTTGTACTGGAGCCTACCAGGGAGAAGGCAATTCTGGATTTAGTGTTGTGTAATGAACCTGATCTGATAAGGGGACTCAAGGTAAAAGAGCCATTAGGAGGCAGTGATCATAATATAATAGGTTTTACTCTACAAATTGAGAGGGAGAAGGGAAAATCGGAAGTGTCAGTATTACAGTATAGGAAAGGGGATTACAGAGGCATGAGACAGGAGCTGGCCAGATTTGAATGGATGGAACCCCTAGCAGGGATGACGGTGGAACAGCAATGGCAGGTATTCTTGGGAATAATGCAGAAGTTGCAGGATCAATTTATCCCAAAGAGGAGGAAAGATTCTAAGGGGAGTAAGAGGCACACGCAGCTGACAAGGGAAGTCAAGGACAGCATAAAAATAAAAGAGAAGTATAACATAGCAAAGAAGGGTGGGAAGCCAGAGGATTGGGACTCTTTTAAAGAGCAACAGAAGATAGCTAAAAAGGCAATACGGGGAGAAAAGATGAGGTACGAGGGTAAGCTAGCCAATAATATAAAGGAGGATAGTAAAAGCTTTTTTAGGTATGTGAAGAGGAAAAAAATAGTCAAGGCAAATGTGGGTCACTTGAAGACAGAAGCAGGGGAATTTATTATGGGACTGAAGGCTGATAAATCCCCAGGGCCTGATTGTCTGCATCCCAGGGTACTTAAGGAGGTGGCTCTAGAAATTGTGGACGCATTGGTGATCATTTTCCAATGTTCTATAGATTCAGGATCAGTTCCTGTGGATTGGAGGGTAGCTAATGTTATCCCATTTTTTAAGAAAGGAGGGAGAGAGAAAACGGGAAATTATAGACCAGTTAGTCTGACATCAGTGGTGGGGAAGATGCTGGAGTCAATTCTAAAAGACGAAATTGCGGAGCATTTGGATAGCAGTAACAGGATCGTTCCGAGTCAGCATGGATTTACGAAGGGGAAATCATGCTTGACTAATCTTCTGGAATTTTTTGAGGATGTAATTAGGAAAATTGACAGGGGAGAGCCGGTGGATGTGGTGTACCTCGACAAGGTCCCACATGTTTGTGAGTGGGTACATTCAGAGGCACTCCGGAGTATATGTCCTTTATTAGCAGATCATTGGCAGTACAGATGCTGGCTACCGTTACCTCCAGCCCTCAAAATAGTCTCCTAACACCAGGATAACGCAGTACATAACCCGGCCTGGATTATGGACCGGATGCACAACAGTAAAACCAGACATGGATCTACACCACATAGGAGATTATTGGGGAAATTAAGGCACATGGCATTGGGGGTAGGGTACTGACATGGATAGAAAATTGGTTGGCAGACAGAAAGCAAAGAGTGGGGATAAATGGGTCCCTTTCAGAATGGCAGGCAGTGACTAGTGGGGTACCGCAAGGCTCGGTGCTAGGACAGCAGCTATTTACAATATACATTAATAACTTGGATGAAGGAATTAAAAGTCATATGTTGAAAAACTGGAGCGACTAGGCTTGTATACACTTGAATTTAGATGGATGAGAAGGGATCTTATAAGATATAAGATTATTAAGATTATTAAGGGGTTGGACACGTTAGAGGCAGGAAACATGTTCCCAATGTTGGGGGAGTCCAGAACCAGGGACCACAGTTTACGAATAAGGGGTAGGCCATTTAGAACGGAGATGAGGAAAAACGTTTTCAGTCAGAGTTGTAAATCTGTGGAATTCTCTGCCTCAGAAGGCAGTGGAGGCCAATTCTCTGAATGCATTTGAGAGCTAGAGCTCTTAAGGATAGCGGAGTCAGGGGTTTTGGGGAGAAGGCAGGAACGGGGTTCTGATTGAGAATGATCAGCCATGATCACATTGAATGGTGGTGCTGGCTCGAAGGGCCGCATTGCCTACTCCTGCACCTATTGTCTATTGAGAACATGGAAGGGTGACATTTTGGGTCGGGAGCCTTCTTCAGACCCAAAGGGTCGAAATGTCACCTATCCATGTTCTTCAGAGATGTTGCCTGACTCCAGCATTTTGTGTCCTTTTGTGTAAACCACCATCTGCAGTTCCTTGCTTCTACAACTGTAATGCGATGTCCACAGCTGTGGATGAAGGAGGGGAGGGAAATAAGCCATGGGAATCAACTGCAGCCACTTCCAGCACACTCACCCCCAGAGGGGAGAAAGATCAGAGAAGGGGCTCTGGGCATGATTTTATTTTGGTTACTCGATCTCAGAGGTTCTCCAGTGGAAGACATTTCACTTTGATCTTGGACTTTAAACCACTCTACGCAACTAATGCTCCTACGTTGGCCATTCCACCCACAATGGTTGCATGGTTGTAGGAAGGAGCCTCCTGACGCCTCACCCACACTGCTCCACAGAGGACAACACATCGAAGCCAACCTCAGATTTAATGTCCGGGCTCAGATGAGTGGTCCAGGTGTGACAAGAGGAGACCTGGCCATGCAGTCTGATTGTGAAGAGGCATTGATTAAGGTGGAACTGAATCTCCTTCCATTGAGGGGTGCTATTGGCGATTTTCTAAACTTAGCCGAAGCCAAGGCCTGGCATGAAGATACAGAATATCAGTGCTAAAAAGGGAGCATGTCCTGAAGGAATCAAGGACAGAACATGAATGAGGGCAGAAAATGCTGCAAGCATTCAATGGGGTGAGAATAGAACTAGTTCTGAGTTGCTCCTGCAGAGACCTGGTGTTAGTTACGGCTGACACCTTTTGTGCTATTAACTGGTATATTTCTGTCCCTTCAGTGTCAAACAAGCCGAAAAAATATTTCCTATCACACCGGCAAAACAATAACAAATAGCACTTAATAGGTAAAACCATAAAATATATAATTGTTTATTTAATTTAGAGATACAGCATGGAAACTGGCCCTTCCCTTCAGCCACCGAGTCCACACCAATCATAGATCACTCCCTACACACTAGGGGCAATTTACAGAGTCCAATAAAACCTACAAGCCTATTTGTCTTTGGAGATGGGAGGAAACTGGAGCACTCGGAGAAAACCGCATGGTCACAGGAACATGCAAACCGCATACAGACTGCACCCGAGGTCAGGATCGAACCCAGGTCTCCAGCTGCACTACTGTGCTGCCCTGGTAGATACAATAGATAATATAACAGTAAATGCTAGAAGCACTCATTAAATCACTGGTGCATGTACCTCACTGTACTTGTGAATATAATAAACTTGATTTGAGTTGTGGAAATAAACATGGAAGTCCAAAAGTCTTGTATCCATTCTGGACACAAAGGGCTAGAGTAACTCAGTAGATCAGGCACTACCTTCGGAGAATATGGATATGTGATGTTTTGGGGTTGGGACCCTACTTCTGACCTGAAACATCATGTATGTTCATGTTCACAGGAGAAGCTGCCAGCATTTTGTGTCCTTTTTTGTAAACCAGCATCTGCAGTTCCTGGTTTCTACAAATTAATTCTTCCTTGCAGAGGTCTAGAGTTTTGTGAGTTTGCAGCAGGTCCTGCTACTTTCTACATCAAGGGCTTATGCTATGCCACCTCCACTGATGGATGGGCAGGTAAAGTCCACTTCGGTGCTGCTGTCTGCTCAATTAATTTAAGATTCTGGAACCTCAGTGCTGCTTTTGCAAGAAGGTATGAACCTAATGGATCACAGCATGCTTAAATGCTCTCCCACAGCATGCGGTGGGAGAGGGGAGGCTGATGGCAAAGGTAACATCGCTGCTGGACGACTCCCACCCCATGCAGGACACTGTCACTGCATTGAGTAGCTCCTGCAGTGACAGACTCCTTCACTCCAAGTGTGTGAAGGAGATATCGGAGGTCCTTCCTTCCCGCTGCTGTGAGACTGCATAACCAGCGCTACTCCCAACAGACCAGTTAACAGTTACAGTAAAAAAAACAGTAAATGATGACAATTATCCTTATCTTTATTTATATTGAATGCCCCTTGCTATCCACTTTGCTGCTGTAACACTGCACATCTCCCCAGTGTGGGATAAATAAGGGAATTCTATTATTATTATTAAAAGATAAATATTCCCCAGCTCACTAGGAGAACTCTGTTGTGTCTTTTCAAATAGACTCCTGGGAACCACACCTGTCTTCCCCACAGGGCTTTGGTGTAATGTTGCACCGATAACACAGTGAGTACAACAGGGCAGCACTCCTTGCACTAGTGCCTAGATCATGTGGAGTAGGACTTGAAATCATGACCATCTGAGAAGTGTTATTACAGATCCACAGGTAAAAAACTCATAGCATCAAATTGTTCAGTATGTCCTAGTTACAGATATCTTAAACAATGAGCCTCATCTATCTTTAGTGGCCTCTCTCCTCAAGCATATACTTATTTTTCAGAGGGTCTTGAGCTAACCATACAGTGGTGCTCTGTGAATGCACATGTTCATAAGGCTGCCCAATGCGAGAGTGTGATTGCACAAGAGTTTATATTTGTGATCAATTAATTATTTTGACAGCTAGCTTTTGATTAGCTTTGGCATCTGTACATCACATCGATTGTCAACCCTTTCATCTTTTTTCAAAGGTATTTGAACTGTGGTTTTTCCAGTTCAGAATCTCTCTAATGTTACGCGTGAAAACCAGTCCATTCTCTTGCTTAGCAGTTTCAGTGGTGGCTGAAAGCGATATCACTTACCAGGGAAGATACAAGAATCCAATTACATGGCACACGCATTCCAGAAATAGCATTCAGTGAAACTATTTATTAACACTGTGAACAATACAAAGAAGAGCAGGCTTTGAGAGACAGTGGAATTGTTTTATTCGTAATTTTTGTTTTTCAAGCTCACAAGCAAGATGGACATTTCTCCCCATTTTTGAATGGGCTTGAAAAGCCTACAGATGGTGTTTGAGAATCTGTGGTTTCAACTGGATTTCTGTACACCACAAACAAGTCAAACAACAAACAGTACAGACTTATGCAATAGGCAACTTTCGTAAATTCGCACCTACTTAAACAATTCTGTAGTCAGTCCTTAGTGCAATCAAGGCAGTTTGTAATTTCCACAACACTGTACGATCACTCATGTTTACATCGGAAACAAGCCGGCAATGGCAGTGGTGCTTACCCAGAAGTCTGTGCACTACAGAAAGTGCCCTGGACACAGCTGAGACAGTTAATACTCTGTGATTTATTTTAGGCGGGGACGCCAATTCCGACTGACGGAATCACAGAATGTAACCCTCACGCAATTTGGGGAGTACCTGAAATAGGAAAGGTGTCCTTCGCATGCTTTGCACCCCAGCTAGTTTTTTTAAATGGTATTGGGCCAAGAATGATTTGGGAAAGCTCCTATTGATTATTATTTATCAACCTGCCACAGATGAAGAATCAGGATGAGTGTGCTGAAAACTGGTTGGAAGAAGCACTGAGGGTAGCAAAGGTATAGAATACTCACTGGGTGGGATTGGAGGTGGGGGAGTGGTTTTCAGTTCTCTTCAGTCAACTTTCCTCGTGCTTCCTTGCTTGGTGGGCGGCAAGGTGGTACAGCAGGTGGTGCTGCTGCCTTATAACTGTACTGAGCCCAGTGCTGTTTGCATGCTTTGTGCGCTCTCCCTGTGACTTGTGGGCTTCTCCTGGGTACTCCCGTTTCTTCCCATGTTCCAAACACAGGTCAATTGATCAGTTAATTGGACAGTGTAAATTACTTAAAAAAATCAACTGAGTTGATGCACTCAAATGGGACCTGAAAAGATGCTGAGGTCAATTCAGTCTGTTCCACATAATGTATGTCATACATCACAATACAAACCCTCCTTTAATCATTCAGAACCATGTGACATTTAAGGCAAGCCAAAGAAAGAATGATAAAAACCAAGCCAAATTAGCAAAATAATAATCTTGGATATTCTTCTCTGACTTCCTGGGAGATTGACACTAGTCCAGGAGACAAATCTGGCTTTGATAATTTTGTACACAAAAAACAAGACCTACTTGGTATCGGGAGATCTCAGATGGAGGCATTTACTCAAGTGAAAAGCTTTTGTATATTGGCACTCGTTAGACTGGCTCCCATATGCTCTGGTCTGGGCTGGCAGTTATGCCAAGAAATAAAACAGCAGAAGGACAAGGAAGCAGAGATTGCGTGAATAAGCAGCAATAGGACTGCCTTTTGTTAGCTGGTTCTGTGTTGACAGCAGTACCCGAAGATGGGGAGGGGCGGAGAAGTTGTTATACAGATAGTTCTGCGTATTTCCATAACTTGACATCATGTCCAGTGTTAACCTTGTCGGCCGAATGGCCCACTCCTCTGCTGTTCTCTTCTATGCTCTTTAACACAAATTGGATATAATTCAAGTGATGAATTAGAAAACACTATCTGCATTACGAGGGTGGAATTGGTTCGAAAGGTTATTGGTTTCAATTGCTTAAAAGTTAATTTGGAAGTTAATCAGCAGAAAAAGCCTATCGGGGGGGGGGGGGGGGGGGTAAAGTTCAGGGGGAAAAGTGTTTCCATGTAACCTCCCCACAGTATTCAAATACCAATGTCTCTTAAGAACACAGCTGCTACTTTTGGAGTAACCATCAAAATTGACAAGCAAGGGCCCAGACCCAAGGGCACAGCACCCTTCCTTTTTCTCCAGAGATGCCGCCTGGCCCACCGAGTTACTCCAGCACTTTATGTACACTTTTGCTTCCAGTGACAATTGCAAGAAAATTTGTGTGCTGTTGGCCTTTAATAGGGCCAGCCCTGAAGTCCGGTCAAGGAGAGGATTTTTTCTCTGGAACAATATTCTGCACTTTGCTATCTCTCCCTCTTCTCTCTATCTATTGTACTTGAGTTTGTCTTGATTGCATTCATGTATAATATTATGTACAGCAAGGGAAGGGCAATTCAAACAGCGACAGGAAGAGGCGTGTCACAGCGAGGGGAGGGGCAAGACACACTGCGATGGAAGGGGGGGGGGGGCAAGTCACACAGCAACAGAAGGGGGGGGGCAAGTCACAGCAGTGGGGAAGGGGAGGGCACGGTAGGCCACACAGCTTACGGGGGTGGCAAGTCACAGCAGCGAGAAGGGAGGCAAGTCACACAGCAACAGGGGGGTCACACAGCAACAAAAGGGGGAGGGGGCAAGTCACAGCAGTGGGGAAGGGGAGGACACGGTAGGCCACACAGCTTATGGGGGGGTGGCAAGTCACAGCAGCGAGAAGGGAGGCAAGTCACACAGCAACAGGGGGGTGAAGTACCTCACACAGCAACAAAAGGAGGAGGGGTGTATGTATGTGTACTATTATAAATCTCTGTGTCAAACAGGGTCAGTTTAGAAACTTCTTTAACATTTCATTCAGTCAGTTGAGCAGCCTGATTATCAAGATTCACTCAGCTGGTCAACACAATGTTATTTGTAATAGGATGGCAAATCTCTCTGAAAGCCATTATTGGATGATGGTAAATTGTCTCGTGTTTGTCATTTCCTAATTGCTTGTCATCCTATTGCCCTGCTGAGGATTTCTAGTCTTGAATCTGTGCTTGTAATTCCTACAATTTGCTTTGCTTTGCTTTCTTTCATTTGTAAAATTACTCACAAAAGGAGCTCATCCCAGCTTTCTTCGAGGGAGAGAAAAGCCCCAACTGTTGTATGTATATGTAATAGGAAGCATTCACTAGCAGTTATGAATGCTGGAATAGCACTCAGCATTGGAAATACATGCACATAATATAGCCACTGGAGGCCGTCTAGGAATATAAAATAGTGGGGGGAAAAAGAATCAGATAGAGGAAGCAAACAAAGGAAACGAGAGAAACAAAGAGAAAACATTGTTTTGATCTTGTGCCAGCTTTGTGGCGGACAATTCTTCCCATGTAACTCCACTTATGTAGCAGTTCTCATCTGCAACTCCGGCAGAGTTTGAGACAGAAATCCATACATTTAGCCCATGTTAATTGCCCCACCAGGCCATTTCCCAAAGTATTGCAAATAGGCAGTCATGTTTACTCACTCATTGCTGAGCACACTGTGCCATAATACAGTACTACAAGAACTTTAATTACATTTGAAAACTATGGATCAGCTCCATTTTTCCCCACTGTGTAAATCTCTGAATATGTTGGCAGGTCAAATGATGCCATGTTGAATAAAGTAAGGAAAGTATCTAGTGTGATTGAGAATATGGGAGAGCAGCCCAATGGCATTTTACCACTGCAGCTCAATGCCTGTACTAATTTCTTAAATTGATAATTGCACTAGTGAATAACCCCACATCATCCCAGGGTGAGCTTGGTGATACAATTACCTCCTCTCTGGACCCTTCCAATACTTTAATGTGGTTTCAAACGACTGGTCAAAGATGTATTGAAATAGCGGACATTTTGTGCAGGGACCTATCGACATCAGCAGTGAGATGAGGGGTTATGGTCAACACATTAAATTCCTGATTCCACTTCTTCACAAAATGTCTCCACCCAGCTGCCCCCTAGCAATATTTTTGTACGCCCCTGAAACAACAGAGCTGCCACCGAGTGCGGGAATCTCTATGGGCGATTATTGCCGCCTCCAGCCAAACACTCACGGTCATTAGAGTTAGATGAAGCGTTGCTGGAGCACGCAATTAAGGGAAGCTGTTTCTCTCCCAGACACACCTCATTTTCGAAATATTACCTGCTCAAAAAGTAAAAGAAGCGACCCCAGAGGACTAGAAAATAAAATCATGCATCCTTAGCTTCAAAAACAGCTCCACAAATGAACGTAGGGGAAGGAGACACGGGATAAGACGGGGTGCATTTTAACCGACCCCCGCCGCGTTATGTTGGATGCAATGAAACCAGCAGTCTTTGCCTTCGTAAGTGTGTGACCCCCCCCTTTCATTTCCCCCCTGCCATACTTAAAAAATGTAATCGCCTCACTACCATATTAGGATAGCATGCTACCAAATGACCTTGGATTACTGCTGCGGACCGGAGGGGCGGTCTTTACTTTGCAAAAATATTAAATTAAATTGTTATTAAAAACACATATTTTGTCGCAAAGGCGACAAAACTCTGAAGCAAGTTAACTTTTTTTCTTTTCCCTTGCAACAAACACACGTTTAAAAAGTTTGGTTTAAAAGTTAAGGGCTTCAATAAATTAAAAAAAACCCGGCACACACGTTGAACGATGGGGAGAGAAAGAAGATGCATTGCAGCAGGAAATGTGGCTATGCCGGTACATCAAGTTGCTTTAAAAAAATGTAAACCGGGGTGATGCCATGGTTGGAAAGGGGTGTATTTGTATTTATACATACATGTAAAAAGGAACATGCTGGGTAATGAAAGGGGGGTTTAGGATGGATTCGTTACACTGCGGGAAAGGTGGAGATGCAATGCGCCGGTTGCAAAGGGGTACATTTATATGTCTACATACAAAAAGGAAAATGTAGTGGAGTATGCAATGCAGGAAGATGGTTTAGGACGGATTCGTTACACCGGGGGGGGGGGGGGGGAAGCCCCGGTTGGAAAGGGAAGATTTGTAAAAACATAAAAATATATACATAGACGTATAAACATATATACATACATACATGTAAAACGAAAAATAAGTGGAAGACAGGGAGATAGTTCAGGATGGATTCGTTACACCGGCAGGGGATGCAACGGCCCCGGTTGGAAATGGGCCATTTGCATGTATACATGTAAAAGGAGAATGTAGTGGAGTGAAAAGGGGAGGGAGTGTGTATACAATGTGCAGGAAGATGGTTTACGGTAGATTCGTTATACCGGGGGTGGGAGGGCAATGCTCCGGTTGCCTCGGTTGGAGGGAGGGAGGGTGGGTGGTGGTGGGGGGGGAGGTGTACCTCGGTTCGCTGCATGCATTGCAAGCGGGTGAGAGGCGTCCGTGACGGGCCGGGCCGCTCTCGGTTGGCTGGTCAGCAGCCGGCGCCGCCTCGCCCGCCCTGTGCCGAGCCTCGCCTCAGCGCCCCGGGAGCTCTCAGCCCACTCCGGTCATGTGACGGCGAACGTAACGGAACGTGCAGCGACCGTTTGGCAGTTGGGTCGCGAGGAAGGCGGCGGCGGCGGCGAACGGTCCCGGTCGGCGCGCGCGCGGAAAGAGAAAGGGGGGGGGGGGGGGAAGGGGGAAAAACCAACCCCACCACCACACCAGGTCGGTGGAACCGTGAGGTGAAGGAGAGAATATATATATATGCAAACTGAAAACAAACACCGTACGGACCAGGAAGAGGTCGGTAACCGGGGTGGGCGGGCGGGCGGCCTCGTGCGTGTTTGTTTTGTGAGGGGAAGTGTGGAGGCTGAGGAAGGCCGCTTAGGCCCAGGCTCTGCTGGGCCCGGCGTGATGGCGGTTGTTCCTAACGGGGTCGGTGGCGCCCGCCGCGGTGAGGGAGTTCGCAGTTGCCGGTGAAGGGGGTGGGGTAACGCCGCTGCGACTCTCCCTCCCTCCCTTTGTCTCTCTCCCTCCCCCCTCTCTCCCTCACCCCCTCCACCCACTCGTCCTCCCCGCCCGCGCCTACGCGGGACAAGATGGGTGCGGAAGGGGCGGCCGGCTGGCTGCTGACCGCGCTTATTCCGGTCACACGGACGAGAAAGGCTGAGCCACGCAACGCCATCAGCCAACCGGGCCAGCGGCGGAGGCGACAGCGGCGCCAACCAGTCGCCGTCGCCATCACCATCCCCCACCCCTCCCTCGTCTCCTTTCCCGCCCCGTCCTCCGCTCTGACCTGCAAACCAGTCGCCGCCAAAATGGGGGCGCCGCGCACCTTTTCTTCCCGCCCGTCTGTCTGTCAACGAGTGAAAGCAAATCCCTCCTCGGCGGCGACGGGCAGGCGGGCTTGCAGCGCGCCATCTGACTTACACCCCGATCGCACTCCTCCTCTTTCTTCCCTCCCTCCCTAATCATTTTAATACCAGCACGTTGGCGTGCAGGTTTCTATCCGCCGCCTGCTTGCTTCCCTTAATTTTATTTTATTTTTTCTTTCACGTGTGATCTGACTCTCCCTTGCGCGTGCATCCGAGTTCTTCAGGCAATTTTTGCCGACTTTTAAAATATGTTTTATATCTCCTCCCGTAATTGCTCTACTCGCGTGAAACTTTAGTCCCAGCTCAGCTAGTTTTTTTTTTTAGTTCGCACTTCCAAACCTGCGTCGGTTAGATTAGTTTACGTTGGTATCATGTTTGGTGCAGACATTGAGGCGAAGGGCCTGTTTCTTGTGCTGTACTTTTCTAAGTTCTAATTGTGTTTTAGAGGGAAAAACCATATGCAGGGAATGGAGGAATATGGATAATGCGCAGGCAGATGTGATTACTTTATCTTGGTATCAAATTTGGCGCAGACATTGCAGGGCAAGGGGGCCTGTTCCTGTGCTGTACTTTGCTAAGTTCTAATTGGATTTTATGGGGAAACACATTAGATTTCATTTTTCTAAAAGAATGAAATCAAAGCACAAACAAAAATTCTCTTATCTTGTCATAAGAATTAAATTGGAAATAAATGACATTTCAAGTTGACACTCTTCTGAAGATTAACCCCTGCTCACTTGTGTCCATCTATCCTTTGCCAGCTCTTGCCCCATTACTTACCCACACATCTTTCTTTTAGTTCGAAGAAGTGCCCTGTGCCAAAAAGTTGCCTGTCCATTTCCCACCACAAATGCTGGCCCATTGCCCACCCACCACAGTTCCTATAACAGTTTTTTCCCTCCAAATTTCAGCATCTGTAAGGTCTTCTGTCTCCAATTATTGTTTCAGATTGATCTTAAATCAGAATTTTGAATCAAAATTCTGTTTTTGTTTTCTCTTCACATGTGCTCCACATGGATTTTCTAATTTACAGTATCTACAGTATTTTGTTTTCATGGAAAGAGAAATTGTTCAGTTACTGCAAACATACACAAGGCAACATTGATGCCTTGTACTTAAGAAATCAAAAACATACTCAAATAGGATTTATTCCATATATGGGATTTTGAGATGAGATGCTGCCTGAGTTACTCCAGCATCTTATGTCTATATTCAATAACTCTTTTATTTTCAAGAGATAGAGGATGAGTTATCCAGTTATAATTACGTTATAATTAACTACACTACAGGTAGTGTTTGCTCTCTTAAACATCTAAGTATGGATTGGAAGATTTGTCTGATAGACTACTTGTATAAATACAATTTTAATGTAGTATTACAAGAATATTTATTGTAAAGATAAAAGGTTAACTTTGTTATTACACATTTTTGAAATTAGGTAACTTTAGAACTAATTGTTAAAATGATGTTATTCATTTTTTTCATCCATGCAATATGTGCTGCAGGTCCAAGCAAACATTCTACAAGAACCTCACCTGTACCTGTCTCAAGGATCCCTGATTTTATCAGCAACCTGGCCTCAATTGAAATCCGCCAGCTAACTTGAGGAGCTGACAGATGGTCTCGGCCCCAGGTCGGATTCGTTATATGTCTCCATTGTGATTTTAAGCGATGGGTTATGTGATAAGACTAAAAGCAATAATTAATAGGAAACTGCAATTATAATTAATAATGGCAAAGTCTAGAACTAGAGGTCATAGCCTCAGAATTAAAGGATGTTCCTTTAGGAAGATGAGGAGGAATTTCTTTAGTCAGAGGTTGGTGAATCTGTAGAATTCTTTGCCACAGAAGGTCACGTCAATTGATACTTTTTAAGGCAGATAGATTCTTGATTAGTACGGGTGTCAAGGGTTATGGGGAGAAGACAGGAGAATGGAGTTAGGGAGAAATAGATCAGCCACGATTGAATGGCAAAGTAGACGATGGTCCGAATGGCCTAATTCTGCTCCTATCACTTATGACATTATGAAACATTTTAATTTTAATTTAAAGCATTGGACATTATTAGAGTAACTCAAAACAAAGTTGAAACATAATTAAACAATTCCACAATTGTACTGGAATGGAAATACAACGACCCCATCCCCTACTTTCAGTTTCTCTTTTCTACCGCTCCCAAGAAGAGGTTTTCCATCCCAGGACATCCATGATGTCCTTGTTCTTTAGTAATTGCGGTTTCCCTCCTGCATAGATGTATCCCTCACATGCATCTACTCGGTTTTCTATAATTCTACTCTAGCTCCCACTCCCTGCAGATGGAACAAGGGTAGAGTTGCCCCGGACCTCACCTTTCACCTCACCAGTATCTGCATCTGACACATCATCCTCCAATGCAATCCTTTTCCTACCCCTACAATGCCTGCCCTTCCACCTCCTAAATGACAGATGGCACTGCATCTGTCACTGCACTTTGCTGCTAAATTCCATGTGGAGTCCAGTGACGAGGCCTTTTCAAGATGGAATTTCTCAGCATTACAGAGCGGACTTGTGGTACAATAGGTTAGAGCCTATTCATTTCAATACGGATCCAGGCTTGCAGATTAGAAGGCAAGGTGGGGTGTTGAGCAATTCTTAAAATATTATTTTCGCTTAATGTTTATAATTATTCGTACATGGTTGTGTTTTTATTTCATTTTATCTTTTTTTAATAATATTGATAAAAGTTTACATTTTAAGTTTGATTTTTAATGGTCAGAGATATCTAAAAAAACACTAAGACATCCAAGTTATTTGACAGCTTTGATGACAAGACAAATTCTGACCCCAACTTTGCTTGCTGTTAAAGCATGCTGACACTTTTGGTGACAGGTACCTAGTGCCATGCCACTTGGCACTTGGTTGCTGCTGAGACCTGCTGCCTGACCAGAGGGTGTGCCAGGCTAATAAGATTAGTCTTATGCATCCAGTCCAAGTAAATGCATTGGGTGTGTGATGACCATGGACCGATTCCCGAAAGGCCTGACCCTTGATTGCCTTTGGCTGCACGCAATGAGTTACAGTGGTGTAAATTTTGGAGCCCTGTGAACCTTCAGGATTTGGAGACAACACTGTTCCAGCCCCACAATGAGCAAAATCAGACTTGTGATTATTGGTACACTTGTATTTTTATAACTAAAATGCTAAACATCTCATCTTGCATTTCAGACTAACAAAGTGGTTTAGTCACAGTTCCTTCAGAAATGATGGCTGTAAGATAAAACTGTTATAATTTTAAATAGTTACTTGAGCACAGTGGACAGTTCTCTCTGTGCTGGTTGCTCGGAAATAAGTTTGGCTCTTGCCGCATTTTTCGGTAATAATCCTGCAATGCAAATTTACTTTTTTTGTGGAATTCCCCTTGTCCTGGGAGACAACAGAAGCATCTTATTTAATCCTTTCACCATTATCCCGAATAGCAATGTGGTAAATTAAACTTTTTTAAAAATCCTTTCTCACTTCTTAGAATATTATTGTGTGCTGTATAGTTGGCAATTCTTTACCTTTTCTTATGGAGTGAGAATGAACAAGAGATAGATAGACAAACCATTTATATTGTACACATCACAATAATGGAATATGCAAGTACTGTAATTTAAACAAATGTTACAAGTTATAGGTGAATTTGATTACTATTCTTTGTTCAGGAATCTTAGAGAATGTTATAAATTCCCACAATTACACTGCCATGTATCTGATTTTCAATGCTATTCTATTTTCAGTGTGTCAGTGCCCCCAACTGGTCGTTTTGTTATTTGCTGCAAATGAAAAATAAATATTGGTTCATCATATGTGTATATATATCAGTATACTAGTTGCAGGGGAATGGTCTAAAGTCACAATGTATTGAGTTGGAAAACTACCATAAAATTGACACCATCCACTTTGAGAATTTGTGATTGTAGCCTGTAAGCAGAAAGATAATAAAGAGATCCACTTTTGTTGGATTTAAGATTTTTATTGGCATTGACGGCTGGTTTCCATAATTTTGAAATCCGTGGATGTTATTAATGAACATAGAATCGTGTAGATTAACCAGGGATGGTTAGTGTACACAATTGATTTGTAAATAGTGTGACTAATTTTATTCACATTTGTAATAAATAAGATTGTACAAATGGAATGTGGCTATTGTATTTTCAAGTATTTCATTAGATGACATTATGATTTTGGGTACATAATGTTAATGGGAAATTGGCGACATAGACGAATAACTGATGTGCAAAAAGCAAAGGGTGGCCTGAGTTTTGGGTTATTGGATTCTGCCATGCCTTCGGGTGTGTACTGATTTTTTTTCAGTTTCATTTATTTAAAGGATTTGTTCATGGATAGAATTGATGCCATATTAAGAACATAACAAACTGCCAAGATAGTAGGTTGGACTGAAAAGTAGAGCATACATTACTCTGTATAGAGATATGAGAAGAGTATTTTGGGTGAAATGAAATTATCTATCTATCTATATATCTATCTTATCTATATATTTATCTTATATATATATCAACGCCACAATTTTTGCTCCACTTTAATCACGGATCGCGACGACTCTTTATAACAAGTTTTATTTAAATCGGTCTTATATTTTTTAAGTAACAGACATTTTAAAGTTCAAAAATCTAATTTCTAAAGACATTATTTCAAAGTGCTGTGCATATGATGTCACCATAGGGCACGCACGGCCTCTCTCTTCACTCGCACAAACAAGATGGACGCCGTTAGCGGAGTCGCCCGCCCGCAATCAGGGGCTCCTCTCTCCCCTCACTTCTCCCCTCCCCTCGCTCCTCTCTCTCCTCCCTCCCATCTCCCCCACAAGGGCCGCAAGTAATCCCAGCTCGGCTAGGCCACAGCCGCCGTGCCCGTCTCGAGTAGTCCGGCGCTCCCTCCTCCTCCCTGCACGCTCGGTAAGTGGCTTTCGCCGCCAAAGGCTCCACGGAGGGCAGTGGGCGTGGGGGGCGAGTGTGTGGAGGGGAGAATGGGGGTAGAGGGGGGTGAGGGTGGGGGGAGGAGAGGGGGGGATGCGTAAGAGAGAGTGGGGGGGAAGGGGGGCAGAGGAGAATGGGGGTGGGGAGGAGAGGAGAGTGGGGGTGGGGAGGAGGGAAGATTGGGGGTGGGGGGAGAATGGGGTGCAGGCAGGGGGGTGGGGGGAGGGGATGGAGGTCGAGGTGAAGGGAGAGGGGGGATAGGGGTGGGGAATGAGGGTGGGGGCAGGGGACTGGCAAGTGGGGGTCGGGGCAGGGGAGTGGCAAGTGGGGGTGCGTAGGGGGGATGGAGTGGGTCAGTGGGGGGGGGAGGGGATAAGGTGGATTGAGTGGGGGGGTTGAGGGTGCTACACCAATACAGGAGAGGCTTTGGGTCGAGGGATCACTCAGTCACACCTTCTCCCATTCCCTGTCCCCCCTCTACGAGGAATGGGCCCAACGGGTCCGCTTGGTCTAGTATTCTTTTAAAAAGTGTGACTGCAAATCCTCAAATATGTACAGCAAATTGATATCCACAGTTATGTTTTCAGCTCTGGATACCCAAAATAGGAAAATGTAAGATCCGTAAAAACAGTACTGTGATGCTTTACATGAATGACACCTGAAATGAGCAGACACTTTTTGAATAAAATACGTAGAATTTAGGGTTTATTTTAATGGAATATTAACGGTAATGGACAAGGACATGGTGGTTAATGTATTATAGATTTTTTGAAATTCGTGAGGCTAACTGATGTTGAAAATTTATGAGAGGCCCAAATATTGAGATTTTGTTGTGATTTTGGTGTGTGAATCTCTAATCAGTATAGAAGTTTCAAAAGGTGTTGGATGTAGGATAATCTGTTACATATTTAAATCACTTAATCAGTGATCTTTTTTAACATGTAAACCATTTTTTCTTTTAAAGACGGTTTTCTGGTTAAATATACTTTATTCATAAAACTAGCAATACAGGTGACTCCTGCATCACTCAGGGTAGAAGTGTGGAGGTGTAGAGTTCAATACTTCATTAAACCAAGAAGTGGTTAGCCAGTATGAGTTCATTAACAGGCAGCATTTCTGGAGAGAAGGAATGGGTGACGTTTTGGGTTGAGACCCTTCTTCAGACTGAGAGTCAGGGGGGATGGGGATGGATACAGAGATAAGGAAGTGTGAGAATGAGACATCAAAGGGGGTGGATAGATAAAGATAGCATCTCTACCTCCGCTGTATTGATGACTCCATCGGGGATACCTCCTGCACCCATCAAGAAATCACGGACTTCATCAACTTTATTACTAATTTCCATGCTGCACTCAAATTCAGTTGGACCATCTCTGATATCTCCCTACCATTTCTTGATCTCACCGTCTCCATCACAGGAGATAGACTATCGACTGACATCTATTATAAACCTACTGACTCACAGCTATCTGGACCAGACTTCCTCCCACCCTGCCTCCTGCAAAGCATCTATCCCCCTACTCCCAATTCCTCTCTCTACGCTGCATCTGCGCCCAAGATGAGGTGTTCCACACCAGAACATCAGACATCATTCTTTGGGGAACATTCCCTCTTCCATCATAGATGTGCCCCTCACTAGGGTCTCCTCGATATACCCCAACCCTGCTCTTGCTCCCCCTCCCCACAGTCGCAATAGGACAGTCACCCTAGTCCTCACCTTTCACCCCATCAGCCGTCGCATACAGCACAAAATCCTCCAACATTTTCGCCACCTCCAACAGGATGCCACCACTAGCCACATCGTCCCATGTCCACCTCTTTCCCCTTCCCGCAGAGACCGTTCCCTCCGCAACTCCCTGGTTAACTCGTCCCTTCCCACTCAAACCACACACTCCCCAGGTACTTTTCCCTGCAGCCGCTGGAGATGCAACACCTATCTCTATACCTCCTCCCTCGACTCTGTCCAAGGATCCCGGCAGTCTTTTCAGGTGAGGCAGAGGTTCCTCCAACCTCATCTACTGTATCCCCTGTTCCAGGTGTGGACTCCTATATATCGGTGAGGCCTAAACCTATCTGATATCCAGGTTGCAAAACACTTTTAACTCTCCCTCCCATTCCCACACTGTGCTTTCTGTCCTGGGCCTCCTCCCATGTCTGAGTGAGGCCCAGCGCAAATTGGAGGAACAGCACCTCATATTTTGCTTGGGTACACTTCTGTAACTTCAAGTAATCCTTGCTTTCTCTCTCCATCTCCTTCCCAGTTCTCCGACCAGTCTGACTGTCCCTGATTACATTTAATCTGTTTGCTTTGTTGTTAGCTTCTCCTAGCCAACAATTATCTATTCTACATTTTCCTTGATCTCCATCCCCTTTGATGTATCATTCTCACACCTTACACTATATCTCCCCCTCTTCTTTCCCTGCTCTCAGTCTGAAGAAGGGTCTCTACCCGAAACGTCACCCATTCCTTCTCTCCAGAGATGCTGCCTGTCCCGTTGAGTTACTCCAGCATTTTGTATCTATCTTCGGTTTAAACCAGCATCTGCAGTTCCTTCCTACTCAGTTCATTTACATACTGATTATCCTTACCCTTGTTGAAGGTATCACAAAAAGCTGGAGTAACTCAGCAGGTCAGGCAGCCTCTAGGAGAGAAGGAATGGGTGACGTTTCGGGTCGAGACCCTTCTTCTGATTGATGTCAGGGGGCGGGACCAAGAAAGGATATAGGTGGAGACAGGAAGACAGTGGGAGAACTGGGGAGGGGAAGAGAGGGACAGAGGAACTATCTAAAGTTTGAGAAGTCAATGTTCATACCACTGGGCTGTAAGCTGCCCAAGCGAAATATGAGGTGCTGTTCCTCCAATTTGCGGTGGGCCTCACTATGGCACTGGAGGAGGCCCATGACAGAAAGGTCAGACTGGGAGTGGGAGGGGGAGTTGAAGTGCTCAACCACCGGGAGATCAGGTTGTCATGGGCTTCTTCCAGTGTCACTCCCAGTCTGACCTTTCTGTCATGGGCCTCCTCCAGTGTCACTCCCAGTCTGACCTTTCTGTCATGGGCCTCCTCCAGTGAACCGAATGTCCTGGTTAATTCTTATAACGAATAATATATCAAAACATTTAGGAGACAAAAAACGACAGATCTTTGCAATGGGTGGTATGTGAATGAATCCAATAAATAAATGTACTGAACATTGTTCTTACTAACCTATCATATGCATCATCTTATGAAAGCATGAATAGGATTGACCACTGCACAGGCCTTGCATTCTTGAAGTTCTAATTTTAAACTATAAGCGGCTTCCATAACATGTGGATACTGCCATGATGCTAAATGGATATATTCAAAACCAAGCTTATGAATCAAAACTGAGATGCTCATCACCAACCCAATCTGTAACCTGAGCTTGTATATAGAAACATAGAAAGTAGGTGCAGGAGTAGGCCATTCGGCCCTTCGAGTCTGCACCGCCATTCAATATGATCATGGCTGATCATCCAACTCAGTATCCTGTACCTGCCTTCCCTCCATACCCCCTGATCCCTTTAGCCGCAAGGGCCACATCTAACTCCCTCTTAAATATAGCCAATGAACTGGCCTCAACTACCTTCTGTGGCAGAGAATTCCACAGATTCACCACTCTCTGTGTGAAAAAAAACGTTCTCATCTCGGTCCTAAAAGACTTCCCCCTTATCCTTAAACTGTGACCCCTTGTTCTGGACTTCCCCAACATCGGGAACAATCTTCCTGCATCTAGCCTGTCCAACCCCTTAAGAATTTTGTAAGTTTCTATAAGATCCCCCCTCAATCTTCTAAATTCCAGCGAGTACAAGCTGAGTCTATCCAATCTTTCTTCATATGAAAGTCCTGCCATCCCAGGAATCAATCTGGTGAACCTTCTCTGTACTCCCTCTATGGCAAGAATGTATTTCCTCAGATTAGGAGACCAAAACTGTACGCAATACTCCAGGTGTGGTCTCACCAATGCCCTGTACAACTGCAGTAGAACCTCCCTGCTCCTATACTCAAATCCTTTTGCTATGAATGCTAGCATACCATTCGCTTTCTTCACTGCCTGCTGCACCTGCATGCCTACTTTCAATGACTGGTGTACCACGACACCCAGGTCTCGTTGCATCTCCCCTTTTCCTAATCGGCCACCATTCAGATAATAGTCTGCTTTCCTGTTCTTGCCACCAAAGTGGATAACCTCACATTTATCCACATTATACTGCATCTGCCATGCATTTGCCCACTCAACTAACCTATCCAAGTCACCTTGCAGCCTTCTAGCATCCTCACAGCTAACACTGCCCCCCAGCTTCGTGTCATCCGCAAACTTGGAGATGTTGCATTCAATTCCCTCGTCCAAATCATTAATATATATTGTAAATAGCTGGGGTCCCAGCACTGAGCCTTGCGGTACCCCACTAGTCACTGCCTGCCATTCTGAAAAGGACCCGTTTATTCCTACTCTTTGCTTCCTGTCTGCCAGCCAGTTCTCTATCCACATCAATACTGAACCCACAATACCGTGTGCTTTAAGTTTGCATACTAATCTCTTATGTGGGACCTTGTCGAAAGCCTTCTGGAAGTCCAGATATAACACATCCACTGGTTCTCCCTTATCCACTCTACTAGTTACATCCTCGAAAAATTCTATAAGATTCGTCAGACATGATTTACCTTTCATAAATCCATGCTGACTTTAGATCTCATAAATATTATAATCAAGTTAAGGGATGTATAGAAGGCACACTGAGAGTAGCACCAGATATACCGAAAAAATAAGTATCCAGCCTGACAAAGCTGCAACATGGCACTAGATTAATAATAAATAGTAAGCAAAGCCGGCAATATACAAAACTAACCATTCCCATAACCAACAGATGAGATCAAAGATCTACAGGCCAGCTATATACAGTTGTGAATTATGGTGGACATTATCTAATTTTGAGTGCTGTAGCATTTGCACCCATTTTGAGCCCAAAATTTGGAAGTGGATGATGTATCTTGGCTTCTTCCAGAGGTTTCCACCAGCACAGAATTCTTGTCGCCAATCAGTTCTATTCATTCTATATTGTTGCAATGTGTCCCATCTACAAACTACACTGCAATTACTCCCAAAGCTCTGATAAAACATCCCAAACTTGCAAAACGTATTGCCATGAGGGAGAACTACCAGTACATGAGAACACTAACTACAACTTTCTATTTTCAGAACATTCATGCTGCAAAATTTATCCCCATTCTTTCATTGTTAATTATGCCAAATCCCAGTCACCAACACTAAGGAAGTACTGTACCTTTAGAAGAAGAACTGCAACAGGTCAAGGTGTCTTTGTTGACCAAGAGTTTATTAAGAGCAATTAAAAATAGGTAATGGCCACATACCAAAAATTCATAAAGCTTGGAAGACAATCACTCGTCGTTGAGTTGCACCACTGGCTGGTAAGACCATTACAAAATGTACCAAGGACTACCGTACATTTCTAGGGCGATTTAAATGAAAAGCAGTGGAGGTTGAATAATTTTCATGCATGCTCTGAGAGTGGTAGAGTTCTGGAATTTGCTGCTGAAAACGAGATTGGGAGTGGGGTTGTTCTGCTTCCATCACGTATAAAACCTGGAAACATAGAAAATAAGTGCAGGAGTAGGACTTTCGGCCCTTCGAGCCAGCAATATGATCATGGCTGATCAGCCAAAATCAGTACCCCGTTCCTGCTTTCTCCTCATATCCCTTGATTCCCTTGGTGTGTTTGATACATTAATGTTCAGGCTGGGACATGCCTAGTGGTGTCCAGCATGTCCTAGTGTGTTAGCCAGTATGTACCTGGACACACTCAATGGAGGATGCCATTTCCCAGCCAGGAGGCAGCACTGTGGATTTGGCTTAGAGAATGAAGTGGGCCAAGTTGGTCAGGAATTAATGGTAGAGCACCTGGAGAGTAGTGATCACCATATTATAAGGTTTAGATTGGTAATGGAGAGGTTATTTTGCAATCTAAAATTGATCTTATTTGGAGGAGAGATGGGATGAAAAAGGACCCAGCTAAGATAGAAACATAAAAATAGGTGCAGGAGTAGGCCATTTGGCGCTTCGAGCCAGCACTGCCATTCAATATGATCATGCAAAATCGGTACCCCGTTCCTGCTTTCTTCCCATATCCCTTGATTCCGTTAGCCCTAAGAACTAAACCGGTGGCGCCGTCATCGATGGCAGCCTTGCCGACAGTCTGTCTTTTTGTATTTTTTGTTATTTTTAGTGTGTTTTAAAAAGCACTAGACCAAGTGGACCCGTTGGGCCCATTCCTCGTAGAGGGGGGGCAGGGAAGGGGAGAGGGTATGATTGAGTGAGGCCTAGACCCAAAGCCTCTCTTGTATTTTAGCACCCTCAACCCCCCACTCAATCCCTACTCCTCCTCCTACTAACCCACTCCATTCCCCCCAAGCCACCCCCACTTGCCCCTCCCCTGCCCCCACCCGGGAACGCGGGGGGATGGAGTGGCTGAATGTTAGACCAATGCAGTAGAGGTTTGGGGGAGTTTCAAAGGGGGTTCAGGGGGGATGAATTGGGTGGAGGGTGGAAGAGAGGGGCGGATAATGGGGCTGGGGATGGAGTGGGTGAGAAGAGGATAAGGGGGTGGGTTTTGGGGGGGGGGGTGATAAGGAGTTGAGGGGGTGTGAATGGAGTGGGTGAGTGGGGCTCTTAAAAAAAACCAACCTGAAACCAATTTAAGTTAATGCAGCACAGGTTTGGGGGAGTTTTAAGGGGGAAATGGAGTGCGTGAGTGGGGCTCTGAAGAAAATTCCTAAACACAATTTCAGTTAATGCAGGAACAGTTTGGGGGAGTTTTAAGGTAGGTGGGGGTTGGGGGTTGAGGTGGGAATGGAGTGCGTGAGTGAGGAGATGTGGTGGCTGAGGAAGGGGAGGGTGTTAGACCAATGCTGTCGAGGTTTGGGGGAGTTTTAAAGGAGGTTCAGGGAGATAAAATTGGCGTGTCAAAAATGTAATGCTACGGTGATTATGGGAGATTTCAACATGCAGGTAGACTGGGAAAATCAGGTTGGAAATGGACCCCAGGAAAGAGAGTTTGTAGAGTGCCTTCGAGATGGATTCTTAGAACAGCTTGTACTGGAGCCTACCAGGGAGAAGGCAATTCTGGATTTAGTGTTGTGTAGTGATCCTGATCTGATAAGGGGACTAGAGGTAAAAGAGCCATTAGGAGGCAGTGATCACAACATGATAAGTTTTACTCTGCAAATGGAAAGGCAGAAGGGAAAATCGGAAGTGTCGGTATTACGGTATAGCAAAGGGGATTACAGAGGCATGAGGCAGGAGCTGGCCAAAATTGATTGGAAGGAGGCCCTAGCAGGGAAGACGGTAGAACAGCAATGGCAGGTATTCCTGGGAATAATGCAGAGGTTGCAGGATCAATTTATTCCAAAGAGGTGGAAAGACTCTAAGGGGAGTAAGAGACACCTGTGGCTGACAAGGGAAGTCAGGGACAGCATAAAAATTAAGGAGAGGAAGTATAACATAGCAAAGAAGAGTGGGAAGACAGAGGATTGGGACTCTTTTAAAGAGCAACAAAAGTTAACTAAAAAGGCAATACGGGGAGAAAAGATGAGGTACGAGGGTAAACTAGCCAATAATATAAAGGAGGATAGCAAAAGTTTTTTTAGGTACGTGAAGAGGAAAAAAATAGTCAAGGCAAATGTGGGTCCCTTGAAGACAGAAACAGGGGAATTTATTATGGGGAACAAAGAAATGGCAGACGAGTTAAACCGTTACTTTGGATCTGTCTTCACTGAGGAAGATACACACAATCTCCCAAATGTTCTAAGGGCCGGAGAACCTCGGGTGATGGAGGAACTGAAGGAAATCCACATTAGGCAGGAAATGGTTTTGGGTAGACTGATGGGACTGAAGGCTGATAAATCCCCAGGGCCTGATGGTCTGCATCCCAGGGTACTTAAGGAGGTGGCTCTAGAAATAGTGGAAGCATTGGAGATCATTTTTCAATGTTCTATAGATTCAGGATCAGTTCCTGTGGATTGGAGGATAGCAAATGTAATCCCACTTTTTAAGAAAGGAGGGAGAGAGAAAACAGGTAATTATAGACCAGTTAGTCTGACATCAGTGGTGGGGAAGATGCTGGAGTCAATTATAAAAGTCGAAATTGCTGAGCATTTGGATAGCAGTAACGGGATCATTCCGAGTCAGCATGGATTTACGAAGGGGAAATCATGCTTGACAAATATACTGGAATTTTTTGAGGATGTAACTAGGAAAATTGACAGGGGAGAGTCAGTGGATGTGGTGTACCTCGACTTTCAGAAAGCCTTCGACAAGGTCCCACATAGGAGATTAGTGGGCAAAATTAGGGCACATGGTATTGGGGGTAGGGTACTGACATGGATAGAAAATTGGTTGACAGACAGAAAGCAAAGAGTGGGGATAAATGGGGCCCTTTCGGAATGGCAGGCAGTGACCAGTGGGGTACCGCAAGGTTCGGTGCTGGGACCCCAGCTATTTACAATATACATTAATGACTTAGACGAAGGGATTAAAAGTACCATTAGCAAATTTGCAGATGATACTAAGCTGGGGGGTAGTGTGAATTGTGAGGAAGATGCAATAAGGCTGCAGGGTGACTTGGACAGGTTGTGTGAGTGGGCGGATACATGGCAGATGCAGTTTAATGTAGATAAGTGTGAGGTTATTCACTTTGGAAGTAAGAATAGAAAGGCAGATTATTATCTGAATGGTGTCAAGTTAGGAGGAGGGGGAGTTCAACGAGATCTGGGTGTCCTAGTGCATCAGTCAATGAAAGGAAGCATGCAGGTACAGCAGGCAGTGAAGAAAGCCAATGGAATGTTGGCCTTCGTAACAAGAGGAGTTGAGTATAGGAGCAAAGAGGTCCTTCTACAGTTGTACCGGGCCCTGGTGAGACCGCACCTGGAGTACTGTGTGCAGTTTTGGTCTCCAAATTTGAGGAAGGATATTCTTGCTATGGAGGGCGTGCAGCGTAGGTTCACTAGGTTAATTCCCGGAATGGCGGGACTGTCGTATGTTGAAAGGCTGGAGCGATTGGGCTTGTATACACTGGAATTTAGAAGGATGAGGGGGGATCTTATTGAAACATATAAGATAATTAGGGGATTGGACACATTAGAGGCAGGAAACATGTTCCCAATGTTGGGGGAGTCCAGAACAAGGGGCCACAGTTTAAGAATAAGGGGTAGGCCATTTAGAACGGAGATGAGGATGAACTTTTTCAGTCAGAGAGTGGTGAAGGTGTGGAATTCTCTGCCTCAGAAGGCAGTGGAGGCCAGTTCGTTGGATGCTTTCAAGAGAGAGCTGGATAGAGCTCTTAAGGATAGCGGAGTGAGGGGGTATGGGGAGAAGGCAGGAACGGGGTACTGATTGAGAGTGATCAGCCATGATCGCATTGAATGGCGGTGCTGGCTCGAAGGGCTGAATGGCCTACTCCTGCACCTATTGTCTATTGTCTATTGAATTGGGCGAATGGGGGGTGGAAGAGAGGGGATAAGGGGGTTGAGGTGGGTTGTGTGGGGGATGATAAGTGGGGTTGAGGGGGTGTGGTTGGAGTGGGTGAGTGTGGCTCTTAAAAAAGCCTGAAGCCAATTTAAATGAATGCAGCACAGGTTTGGGGGAGTTAAGGGGGATTGAGGGGGGAAAGGAGTGAGCAGGGCACTGAAAAAAATTCTAAACACAATTTCAGTTAATGCAGAAGAGGTTTGGGGAAGTTTTAAGGGGGGGGGGGGGGTTGAGGTGGGAATAGAGTGCGTGAGTGAGGGGGGGTTGAGGTGGGTATGGAGTGGCTGAGTACGGGAAGGGTGCTAGACCAATGCAGTGGAGGTTTGGGGGAGTTTTAAAGGGGGCTCAAGGGGGATGAATTGGGTGAATGGAGAGTGGGGAGGGGGGGATAAGGGGGCTGAGGGGGATGGAGTGGGTGAGGGGAAGATAAGGGGGGTTGTGGCGGGGATGATAAGTGGGGTTGAGGGAGTGTGGATGGAGTGGGTGAGTGGGGCTCTTACAAAGGTTTGGGAGAGTTTTAACGGGGTGTTGAGGTGGGAATGGAGTGCGCTCCTCCCCCCTCCTCTCCCCTCCTCCCCCTCCCCTCCTCTCCCTCCTCCTCCTCCCCCTCCTCCCCTCCCCCTCCTCCTGCCCCCTCACCCTGCCCCCTCCCCCCTCACCCAGTCCATCCCCCCCCCTTCACCCACCATCCCCCCTCAGCACTGCAGTCAGTCGGGTGGGTGAGGCGACTCCATCTCCCGGCGGTCAGCGCGGCCCGATCTGAGGAATGGCAGGCGCGAGACATGCCGGGATGGGCGGCTGTGCTCCGGGCGGGGGGAGCGCATGAGTGAAAGGTCCGGGTTAGGCGGGGGAGCGCATTAGTGAAAGTCCGGGGGGGGGGGGGGGGGGGCGGGGGAGCACATTAGTGAAGGTCCGGGGGGGCGGGGGAGCACATTAGTGAAGGTACGGGGGGGCGGGCGGGGGAGCGCATTAGTGAAGGTCCGGGGGGCGGGGCAGCGCATTAGTGAGGGGGCGGGGGAGCGCATTAGTGAAGGGTCCATGGGGGGGGGGGGGCGGGGGAGCGCATTAGTGAAAGGTCCGGGAGGGGGGGAGTGCATTAGTGAAAGGTCCCGGGGGGGGGGGGGGGGGGGGGCGCATTAGTGAAAGGTCCGGGGGGGGGGGGGGGGGGAGGGAAGGGGGTATGATTGAGTGAGGCCTAGACCCAAAGCCTCTTGTATTTTAGCACCCTCAACCCCCCACTCAATCCCCCCTACTCCTCCCCCTACTAACCCACTCCATCCCCCCTAGCCACCCCCACTTGCCCCTCCCCTGCCCCCACCCGGGAACGCGGGGGGATGGAGTGGCTGAATGTTAGACCAATGCAGTAGAGGTTTGGGGGAGTTTCAAAGGGGGTTCAGGGGGGATGAATTGGGTGAATGGAGAGTGGGGGAGGGGGGGATAATGGGGCTGGGGGATGCAGTGGGTGAGAAGAGAATAAGGGGGTGAGTTGTGGGGGGGGGGGGATGATAAGGAGTTGAGGGGGTGTGAATGGAGTGGGTGAGTGGGGCTCGTAAAAAAAACCTGAAACCAATTTGTTAATGCAGCACAGGGAATTTTAAGGGAGATTAAGGGGGGAATGGAGTGCTTGAGTGAGGGGGGGTTGAGGTGGATATGGAGTGGCTGAGTACGGGGAGGGTGTTAGACCAATGCAGTGGAGGTTTGGGGGAGTTTTAAAGGGGGCTCAAGGGGGATGAATTGGGTGAATGGAGAGTGGGGGAGGGGGGGATAAGGGGGCTGAGGGGGATGGAGTGGGTGAGGGGGGGGCTGAGGAGGGTTGTGGCGGGGGATGATAAGTGGGGTTGAGGGGGTGTGGATGGAGTGGGGCTCTTACAAAAACCTGAAAACAATTTAAGTTAATGCAACACAGGTTTGGGGGAGTTTTAAAGGGGGGTTGAGGGGGGAATGGAGTGCGCTCCTCCTCCTCCCCCATCTCCCCCTCCTCCTCCTGCTCCCCCTCACCCAGTCGTCGTCCCCCCCCCCTTCACCCACCATCCCCCCCTCAGCACTGCCATCAGTCGGGCGGGTGCCCCCCTCACGGAGCGGGAGAGGCGACTCCACCTCCCGGCGGTTAGCGTGGCCCGATCTGAGGAACGGCAGGCGCGAGACATGCTCGGGGGGGGGGGGGGGGGGGGCGCATTAGTGAAAGGTCCGGGGGTGGGGGAGCGCATTAGTGAAAGGTCCGGGGGGGGGGGGGGGGAGCGCATTAGTGAAAGGTCCGGGGGGGGGGCGGGGGAGCGCATTAGTGAAAGGTCCGGGGGAGCGCATCAGTGAAATGTACGGGGGCGGGGGAGCGCATCAGTGAAAGGTCCGGGGGAGCGCATTAGTGAAAGGTCCGGGGGGTGGGGCGGGGGAGGTGGGCGGGGGAGCGCATTAGTGAAAGGTCCGGGGGGGGGCGGGGGAGCGCATTAATAAAAGGTCCGGGGGGGGAGGGGGTGCGGGAGCTGATCTGTTGAAGACGTGCGGGTCGCATTGCATTGTGACGTCACACGCTGCGGGGAGCGCGAGCTGATCTCTCATTGGTGCATGGGTGCCATTGTGACGTCACACGCTGAAGCCCTTCAAGAAAAGGGTTAGAAATGAACATTTTAAACTTTAATATCTCTCTAGCTTTAAAAATGTAGCTTCAATTTGAATGAAAGTAATTACATTATATGGCCAGGTTAATGGTGAACATTGTAGTGCTATGGTGTACCGTTTTGGCGGAGTAGTCGTCAAAAATTTAAGCATACACACATACGTACATAAGTACATACACACGGACATCAGAGTTTTAGTAATATACTAGCAAAGCGGGCCCGTTGGGCCCGTCCCCACACCCCCCATTCTCTCCCCCCCCCAGCCCCACTCTTACTCTCCAAGTGTGCCTGTTGGGCCCGTCCTCCTGATCTGTGTATGTCAAGTGACTAACAAAAAAACCCACTTTAAAACAAGCAGTGATCTGGAAACTTTTTGAAACAATATAGCTGTTTTTTGAAACAATGTAGCCGTCACAAGCTGCACAAGCTGAAGGCTCAAGCTGAAGGCTAAATCTGCACCGCAGCGCCCCCCTGAAAAGGGGGGGGGGGGGGGGCAGCGCTTTAAAACCTCTGTAACTTAAAAAACACGCGACCAAAGCAAATGAAAATATCACGGCCGGTCGTTTGGGAGGTTGGCGATTAAGGCAGTGTGAAAACCGTCACGCTACTGTTCACCGGTTTTCCGCAATCGCTGTTACGCGCGAACATATTAAATAATTCAGGTCAAACCCAAAAAATATATATATACAAGATCTGAGTTTTAATAGTATACTAGAACAAGTGTGCCCGTTCAAAGCGGGCCCGTTGGGCCCATCCCCACACCCCCCATTCTCTCCTCCCCCAGCCCCACTCTTACCCGTTGGGCCCGTCCTCCTGATCTGTGTATGTCAAGTGACCACTATAACTTCCTTCTTTTTTTTTTCCTAATCAGATGTGCAGCACTTTGGTCAACGTGGGTTGTTTTTAAATGTGCTATACAAATATAATTGACTTGACTTGACTTGACTTGACTTGCAATAACAAAAAACAGCACTTTAAAACAATCCTGGAAACTTTTCGAAACAATGTTGGAAACAATGTAGCCGTCACAAGCTGAAGACCAAATCTGCACTGCAGCGCCCCCCTGAAAAGGGGGGGGCAGCGCTTTAAAACCTCTGTAACTTAAAAATCACGCGACCAAAGTAAATGAAAATATCACGGCCGAGCGAGCGCGAGATTGGCGATTGAGGCGGTGCGAAAATCGTCGCGCTACGGTCAGCCTTTTTTCCGCAATCGATGTTACGTACGGTTCAGGTCATTCTCAAAAATATACACAAGATCTGAGTTTTAATAGTATACTAGACCAAGTGGGCCCGTTGGGCCCGTCCTCGTAGGGTTTCCATTGTAAACGGGAGGGGAGTGGGGGGGGAGGGAGGAGGGAGGGTGGGGGAAAGGAAGGGGGAGGGTGGGGGGAGGGAAGGGGGAGGGAGGGAGGAGGGGAGGGGGAGGGAGGGGAGGGGGAAGCGGGATGGGGAGGGAGAGGGGAGGGTGGGGGGTAGGGAGGAGGGTGTGGGGATGGAGGGAGGTGGGTAGGGGGGTTGGGAGGGGGATGGAGGGGGAGGGGAGGGGGTGGAGGAAGGGGGACCTCCCCTTTTCCCAGTACCCCTCATTCCCCGTTGGGCCCGTCCTCGTAGGGTTTCCATTGTAACCGGGAGGAGGGGAGGGACGGAAGGGGGAGGGAGGAGGGAGGTGTGGAGTGAGGAGGGGAGGGGGAGGGGGGAAGGGGGGAAGGGGGGTAGGGAGGGGGGATGGGAGGGTGGAAGGGGGATGGAGGGGGACCTCCCCTTTTCCCAGTACCCCTCTTTCCCCGTTGGGCCCGTCCTCGTAGGGTTTCCATTGTAACCGGGAGGGGAGGGAGGGAAGGGGGAGGGAGGGAGGAGGGAGGTGTGGATGGAGGAGGGGAGGGGGAGGGAGGGGGGAGGGGAGGGGGGAAGGGAGGGGAGGGGGGAGGGAGAGGGGTAGGGGGGAGGGGAGGGAGGAGGGAGGGGGACCTCCCCTTTTCCCAGTACCCCTCTTTCCCCGTTGGGCCCGCCCTCGTAGGGTTTCCATTGTAACCGGGAGGAGGGGAGGGAGGGAAGGGGGAGGGAGGTAGTAGGGAGGTGTGGAGGGAGGAGGGGAGGGGGAGGGAGGGGAGGGGTTGGGAAGGGGAGGGAGGGGGTGGGGGGGGAGGGTGGGGGGGGAGGGAGGGGGGAAGGGGGGAGGGAGAGGGGTAGGGGGGGAGGGAGAGGGGTAGGTGGAGAGGGGAAGGGGGGAGGGAGGGGGACCTCCACTTTTCCCAGTACCCCTCCTTCCCCGTTGGGCCCGTCCTCGTAGGGTTTCCATTGTAACCGGGAGGAGGGGAGGGAGGGAAGGGGAAGGGAGGGAGGAGGGAGGTGTGGAGGGAGGAGGGGAGGGGGAGGGGGGAAGGGGGGAGGGAGGGGGTAGGGGGGAGGGAGGGGAGGGGGGAAGGGGGAGGGAGGGGGACCTCCCCTTTTCCCAGTACCCCTCTTTCCCCGTTGGGTCCGTCCCCGTAGGGTTTCCATTGTAACTGGGAGGCGGGGAGGGAGGGGGGAGGGAGGGAGGAGGGGAGGGGGATGGAGGGTGGGAGGGGAGGGGGAAGGGTGGGAGGGGAGGGGGGAAGGGGTGGGAGGGGAGGGGGGAAGGGGGGAGTTGGAGGGAGGGGGGAGGGGGGAAGGTGGGAGTTGGAGGGAGGTGGGGAGGGGAGGAGGAAGGGGTTGAGGGGGGAAGGGGGACCTCCCCTTTCTTTTTTCGAAACACTTGCCCCGGTGGCCCACGAGCATAGGGGCCCCATGCTGATCTGTGTATGTTAAATGACTTGCAATAAAAAACACAACTTTAAAAAACAATCAGCTGCCTTTCGCAACAATGTTGCAACCATCTCACACAAGCATTGTGACGTCACAAGCTGAAGACCTTTGAAAAAAAAGGTTAAAAATAAAAAGATGTAAATTTGTAAAGAGCAGACACCCAATAGCAGCTGCTTGTCCATTGTGACATCACACGCTGAAGACTAAATCCGCACCGCAGCGCCCTCTATAGAAACTTCAATATGGGGGGGGGCAGCGATTTAAAACCTCTGTAACTTTAAAAACATACGAACAAATTAAATGAAAATATCGCGGCCGGTCAGCCGGGAGGTTGGTGATCAAGGCGGTGCAAAAACCGTGGCGCCACTGTTTACCGTTTTGCCGGAATCACTGATACATACACAAATCCCGATACAAACCTACAAGATCTGAGTTTTAATAGTATACTAGACCGAGTGGGCCCGTTGGGCCCGTCCTCGTAGGGTTTCCATTGTAACCGGGAGGGGAGGAAAGGGGGAGGGATGGGGGAGGGAAGGGGGAGGGAGGAGGGGAGGGAGGGGGGGAGGGGAGGGGGGGAGGGGGGAGGGAGAGGGGAGGGAGGGGGGTAGGGGGGAGGGAGGGGGAGAGGGGGGGATGGGAGGGGGGAGGGGGGAAGGGAGGAGGGAAGGGGGGGAGGGAGAGGGGAGGGAGGTGGGTAGGGGGGAGGGAGGGAGGGGGACCTCCCCTTTTCCCAGTACCCCTCTTTCCCCGTTGGGCCCGTCCTCGTAGGGTTTCCATTGTAACCGGGAGGGGAGGGCGGGAAGGGGGAGGGAGGGAGGAGGGAGGTGTGGAGGGAGGAGGGGAGGGGAGGGAGGGGGGAGGGGAGGGAGGGGGGTAGGGGGGAGGGGGAGGGAGAGGGGAGGGGGGAGGGGGAAGGGGGGAGGGAGGGGACCTCCCCTTTTCCCAGTACTCCTCTTTCCCCGTTGGGCCCGTCCTCGTAGGGTTTCAATTGTAACCGGGAGGGGGGAGGGAGGGTGGAAGGAGGGGGGAGAGGGATGGAAGGGTGGAGGGAGGGGGGGAGGGATTGGGGAGGGAGGGAAGGAGGGAGGGGGGAGTTAGGGGGGAGGGGGGAGGGAGTTGGGGAGGGAGGGGGAGGAGGGGGGGAGGGAGTGGGGATGGAGGTGGGAAGGAGGGGGGATGAAGGGGTTGAGGGGGAAGGGGGACCTCCCCTTTTCCCAGTACCCCTCTTTCCCCGTTGGGCCTGTCCTCATAGGGTTTCCATTGTAACCGGGAGGGGGGGGGGAGGGAGGAGGGAGGTGTGAAGGGAGGAGGGGAGGGGGAGGGAGGGGGGAGGGGAGGGGGAAGGGGAGGGGGGAAGGGGGTAGGGGGAGGGGAGGGAGGGGGATCTCCCCTTTTCCCAGTACCCCTCTTTCCCCGTTGGGCTCGTCCCCGTAGGGTTTCCATTGTAACCGGGAGGGGGGGAGGGAGGGTGGAAGGAGGTGGGAGGGGGAGAGGGATGGAAGGGTGGAGGGAGGGGGCAGGGAGTGGGGGAGGGTGGGATGGAGGGAAGGAGGGAGGGGGGGAGTTAGGGGCTGTGTGATGATGGAGGTTGGGATTGAGGGGGGAGGGAGGGGGGGAGCGAGTGGGGATGGAGGTGGGAAGGAGGGGGGAGGAAGGGGTTGAGGGGGGAAGTGGAACCTCCCCTTTTCCCAGTACCCCTCTTTCCCCCACCACCAAGCCCCCTCCGCAACGACCCCTGTTGTCCCCCTCCCCAGTCCCCATTCTCAGACCCCCCCCATTCTCTCTCTCCCCCAGACACACTCTCAGTGCTTTTTTCGAAACACTTGCCCCGGTGGCCCACGAGCATAGGGGCCCAATGCTGATTTCTGTATGTTAAGTGACTTGCAATAAAAAAAAATACTTTAAAAAAAGATAAGTGCTTTTTAAGTGCTTGTTTTGAAACATTCGCGGTCACATAGTGCTTCTCACTGCGATCTGTTAGTGGTGCTTTTCGAAACAATGTAGCACCCATCTCAAACAAGCATTGGGAGGATGGGAGGGAGGGAAGGGGAGGGAGGGAGGAGAGAGGTGTGGAGGGAGGGGGGAAGGGGAGGGGGGAACGGGGGAAGGGGGAGGGAGAGGGGAGGGAGGGGGGATGGGATGGGGGAAGGGGGAGGGAGGGGGACCTCCCCTTTTCCCAGTACCCCTCTTTCCCCGTTGGGCCCGTCCTCGTAGGGTTTCCATTGTAACCGGGAGGAGGGGAGGGAGGGAGGAGGGAGGTGTGGAGGGAGGAGGGGAGGGGGGGAGGGGAGGGGGGAAGGGGGAGGGAGAGGGTTAGGGGGGAGGGGGAGGGGGGAAGGGGAGGGAGGGGGACCTCCCCTTTTCCCAGTACCCCTCTTTCCCCGTTGGGCCCGTCCCCGTAGGGTTTCCTTTGTAACCAGAAGGGGGGGAGGGAGGGTGGAAGGAGGGGGGAGGGGGAGAGGGATGGAAGGGTGGAGGGAGGGGGGGGAGGATGGAGGGAAGGAGGGAGGGGGGGGAGTTAGGGGAGGAGGGGTGAGGGAGGTGGGGAGGGAGTTGGGGAGGAGGGGGGAGGGAGTGGGGATGGAGGTGGGAAGGAGTGGGGAGGAAGGGGTTGAGGGGGGAAGGGGGGGAGGGAGGGAATAGGGGCCCCATGCTGACCTGTGTATGTTAAGTGACTTGCACAACTTTAAAAAACTGGCAGTTGCTTTTCGCAACAATGTTGCAACAATCTCACACAAGCATTGTGACGTCACAAGCTGAAGATGTAAATTTAAAACCGAGCTGATCTCTCATTGGTGCACGGGTGCCATTGTGACATCACGCGCTGAAGCCCCTTCAAGAAAAGGGTTAGAAATGAAAATTTAAACTTTAATATCTCTCTAGCTTTAAAAAGGTAGCTTCAATTTGAACGAAAGTACTTACAATAGTTGCCCACGTTAATGGTGAATATGGCGGTACAAAAATCGTAGCGCTTTGGTGTAACTTCAGGGAGGAGTAGGGTTTGTAAGTTATGGACAGAAATTCTTCGGAATCTTCCGTACATACACATATACATACATACATACGGAATGTTGGACCGCAGAGTTTTAGTAGTATATAGACTAGAACAAGTGTGCCCGTTGGGCCCGTCCTCGTAGGGTTTCCATTGTAACCGGGAGGGGAGTGGGGGTAGGGAAGGGGGAGGGAGGGAGTAGGGAGGTGTGGAGGGGGGAGGGGAGGGGGAGGGAGGGGGGGAGGGGAGGGGGAAGGGAGGGAGGGAGAGGGGAGGGAAGGGGGTAGGGGGGAGGGGGAGGGAGGGGAGGGGGGAAGGGGAGGGAGGGGGGAAGGGGAGGGGGAGGGAGGGGGGAGAGGGAGGGGGGAGGGAGAAGGGAGTGAGGGGGGAGGGAGGGGGACCTCCCCTTTTCCCAGTACCCCTCTTTCCCCATTGGGCCCGTGCTCGTAGGGTTTCCATTGTAACCGGGAGGAGGGGAGGGAGGGGAGGGGGAGGGAGGGAGGTGGGAGGTGTGGAGGGAGGAGGGGAGGGGAGGGGGAGGGGAGGGGGGAAAGGGGGGAGGAGGGAGGGAGAGGGGAGGGAGGGAGGTAAGGGGGAGTGAGGGGGGAGGGAGGGAGGGGGATCTCCCCTTTTCCCAGTACCCCTCTTTCCCCGTTGGGCCCGTCCTCGTAGGGTTTCCATTGTAACCGGGAGGAGGGGAGGGAGGGAAGGGGGAGGGAGGGAGGAGGGGGGAGGGAGGGGAGGGGGGAAGGGGGGAGTGAAGGGGTAGGGGGAGGGAGGGGGAGAGGGGAGGGGGGGGAGGGAGGGGGATCTCCCCTTTTCCCAGTACCCCTCTTTCCCCGTTGGGCCCGTCCCTGTAGGGTTTCCATTGTAACCGGGAGGGGTGGAGGGATGGTGGAAGGAGGGGGGAGGGGGAGAGGGATGGAATGGTGGAGGGAGGGGGGAGGGAGTGGGGGAGGGTGGGATGGAGGGAAGGAGGGAGGGGGGGAGTTAGGGGCTGAGTGGTGATGGAGGTTGGGATTGAGGGGGGAGGGAGGGGGGGAGGGAGTGGGGATGGAGGTGGGAAGGAGGGGGGAGGAAGGGGTTGATGGGGGAAGTGGGACCTCCCCTTTTCCCAGTACCCCTCTTTCCCCCACCACCAAGCCCCCTCCGCAACGACCCCTGTTGTCCCCAGTCCCCATTCACAGACCCCCCCCCCCATTCTCTCTCTCCCCATACACACTCTCAGTGCTTTTTTCGAAACACTTGCCCCGGTGGCCCACGAGCATATGGGCCCAATGCTGATCTGTGTATGTTAAGTGACTTGCAATAAAAAAAAATACTTTAAAAAGAGATAAGTGCTTTTTAAGTGCTTGTTTTGAAACATTCGCGGTCACATAGTGCTTCTCACTGTAGCACCCATCTCAAGTGTGCCCGTTGGGCCCGTCCTCGTAGGGTTTCCATTGTAACCGGGAGGAGGGGAGGGAGGGAAGGGGGAGAGAGAGAGGTGTGGAGGGAGGAGGGGAGGGGGAGGGAGGGGGTAGGGGAGGGGAGGGGGGGAAGGGGGGAGGGAGAGAGGGGGAGGGAGAGAGGGGGAGGGGGAGGGAGGGGGGAGGGGAAGGGCGGAGGGAGGGGGACCTCCCCTTTTCCCAGTACCCCTCTTTCCCCATTGTGCCCGTCCTCGTAGGGTTTACATTGTAACCGGGAGAAGGGGAGGGAGGGAAGGGGGAGGGGGGAGGTGGGGAGAGGGAAGGGGGAAGGGGAGTGGGGGGAGGGAAGGGGGAGGGAGGGGGGAGGGGAGGGGAGGGTGGAAGGGGAGGGCGGAAAGGGGGGGAGGGGGGAAAGGGGGGAGGGGGGAGGGAGAGAGGGGGAGGGTGGAAAGAGCATCCCTCTCCCCATCAGAACTGCCCCCTCCATCGACTCCTTTAAGTCCAGGCTCAAAACCTATTTCTACTCCCTAGCGTTTGAGGCTCATTGAGGAGGCGCTGTGAACTGTTTGCGTGCCACTGTATGTTTCATTTTTTCCCTCCATCGACTCCTTTAAGTCCAGGCTCAAAACCTATTTCTACTCCCTAGCGTTTGAGGCTCATTGAGGAGGCGCTGTGAACTGTTTGCGTGCCACTGTATGTTTCATTTTTTCCTTAGTACCTAATCAGATGTACAGCACTTTGGTCAACGTGGGTTGTTTTTAAATGTGCTATACAAATAAAATGGACTTGACTTGACAGCTCTTCGCAACAATGTAGCACAGGGGCATTGTGACGTCACACGCTGAATACCGCTGGGGGGGGGAAGGGGGGTCAGCTCGAGTCCATCTCACAGGGGCATTGTGACATCACAATCCGCACCGCAGCGCCCCCTTCTGTCAAAACTTCGATAAATCAGGGGGGGCAGCACTTTTAAACCTCTGTAACTTAAAAAATATGCGTCCGAATTAAATAAAAATATCATTTTCCAGCAGCGAACCGCATGCTGATTAAGGCGGTACAAAAATCGTGGCGCTACGGTTCACCGTTTTGCCGGAATTGCCGTATTCAGCCGACATCAGTGTTATATATATATATAACACAAGATCTGAGTTTTAGTAGTATACTAGAACAAGTGTGCCCGTTGGGCCCGTCCTCGTAGGGTTTCCATTGTAACCGGGAGGGGAGTGGGGGTAGGGAAGGGGGAGGGAGGGAGTAGGGAGGTGTGGAGGGGGGAGGGGAGGGGGAGGGAGGGGGGGAGGGGAGGGGGAGGGGGGGAGGGGAGGGGGGAAGGGAGGGAGGGAGAGGGGAGGGAAGGGGGTAGGGGGGGGGGGAGGGAGGGGAGGGGGGAGGGGGAGGGAGGGGAGGGGGGAAGGGGAGGGAGGGGGGAGGGAGGGGGACCTCCCCTTTTCCCAGTACCCCTCTTTCCCCATTGGGCCCGTGCTCGTAGGGTTTCCATTGTAACCGGGAGGAGGGGAGGGAGGGGAGGGGGAGGGAGGGTGGAGGGAGGAGGGGAGGGGAGGGGAGGGGGGAAGGGGGGAGGAGGGAGGGAGAGGGGAGGGAGGGGGGTAGGGGGGAGGTAAGGGGGAGTGAGGGGGGAGGGAGGGAGGGGGATCTCCCCTTTTCCCAGTACCCCTCTTTCCCCGTTGGGCCCGTCCTCGTAGGGTTTCCATTGTAACCGGGAGGAGGGGAGGGAGGGAAGGGGGAGGGAGGGAGGAGGGGGGAGGGAGGGGAGGGGGAAGGGGGGAGTGAAGGGGTAGGGGGAGGGAGGGGGAGAGGGGAGGGGGGGTAGGGGGGAGGGAGGGGGAAGGGGGGAGGGAGGGGGATCTCCCCTTTTCCCAGTACCCCTCTTTCCCCGTTGGGCCCGTCCCTGTAGGGTTTCCATTGTAACCGGGAGGGGTGGAGGGATGGTGGAAGGAGGGGGGAGGGGGAGAGGGATGGAATGGTGGAGGGAGGGGGGAGGGAGTGGGGGAGGGTGGGATGGAGGGAAGGAGGGAGGGGGGGAGTTAGGGGCTGAGTGGTGATGGAGGTTGGGATTGAGGGGGGAGGGAGGGGGGGAGGGAGTGGGGATGGAGGTGGGAAGGAGGGGGGAGGAAGGGGTTGATGGGGGAAGTGGGACCTCCCCTTTTCCCAGTACCCCTCTTTCCCCCACCACCAAGCCCCCTCCGCAACGACCCCTGTTGTCCCCAGTCCCCATTCACAGACCCCCCCCCCATTCTCTCTCTCCCCATACACACTCTCAGTGCTTTTTTCGAAACACTTGCCCCGGTGGCCCACGAGCATATGGGCCCAATGCTGATCTGTGTATGTTAAGTGACTTGCAATAAAAAAATATACTTTAAAAAGAGATAAGTGCTTTTTAAGTGCTTGTTTTGAAACATTCGCGGTCACATAGTGCTTCTCACTGTAGCACCCATCTCAAGTGTGCCCGTTGGGCCCGTCCTCGTAGGGTTTCCATTGTAACCGGGAGGAGGGGAGGGAGGGAAGGGGGAGAGAGAGAGGTGTGGAGGGAGGAGGGGAGGGGGAGGGAGGGGGTAGGGGAGGGGAGGGGGGGAAGGGGGGAGGGAGAGAGGGGGAGGGGGAGGGAGAGAGGGGGAGGGGGAGGGAGGGGGAAGGGCGGAGGGAGGGGGACCTCCCCTTTTCCCAGTACCCCTCTTTCCCCATTGTGCCCGTCCTCGTAGGGTTTACATTGTAACCGGGAGAAGGGGAGGGAGGGAAGGGGGAGGGGGGGAGGAGGGAGGTGTGGAGGGAGGAGGGGAGGGGGAAGGGGGAAGGGGAGTGGGGGGAGGGAAGGGGGAGGGAGGGGAGGGGAGGGTGGAAGGGGAGGGCGGAAAGGGGGGGAGGGGGGAAAGGGGGGAGGGGGGAGGGAGAGAGGGGGAGGGTGGAAAGAGCATCCCTCTCCCCATCAGAACTGCCCCCTCCATCGACTCCTTTAAGTCCAGGCTCAAAACCTATTTCTACTCCCTAGCGTTTGAGGCTCATTGAGGAGGCGCTGTGAACTGTTTGCGTGCCACTGTATGTTTCATTTTTTCCTTAGTACCTAATCAGATGTACAGCACTTTGGTCAACGTGGGTTGTTTTTAAATGTGCTATACAAATAAAATGGACTTGACTTGACAGCTCTTCGCAACAATGTAGCACAGGGGCATTGTGACGTCACACGCTGAATACCGCTGGGGGGGGGGAAGGGGGGTCAGCTCGAGTCCATCTCACAGGGGCATTGTGACATCACAATCCGCACCGCAGCGCCCCCCTTCTGTCAAAACTTCGATAAATCAGGGGGGGCAGCACTTTTAAACCTCTGTAACTTAAGAAATATGCGTCCGAATTAAATAAAAATATCATTTTCCAGCAGCGAACCGCATGCTGATTAAGGCGGTACACAAATCGTGGCGCTACGGTTCACCGTTTTGCCGGAATTGCCGTATTCAGCCGACATCAGTGTTATATATATATATAACACAAGATCTGAGTTTTAGTAGTATATAGATAGACTAGACCGAGTGGGCCCGTTGGGCCCGTCCTCGTAGGGTTTCCATTGTAACCGGGAGGGAAGTGGGGGGGAGGGAAGGGGGAGGGAGGGAGGAGGGAGGTGTGAGTGGGGAGGGGAGGGGGTGGGGAGGGGAGGGGGAGGGGGGGGGAGGGGAGGGGGAGTGGAGGGGGGAGGAGGGGGAGGGAGAGGGGAGGGAGGGGGGTAGGGGGGAGGGGGAGGGGGAGGGGTGAGGGGAGGGGGATGGGAAGGGGGGGAGGGAGAGGGGAGGGAGGGGGTAGGGGGGGAGGGTGAGGGAGGGAGGGGGGAAGTGGGGAGGGCGGGGGACCTCCCCTTTTCCCAGTACCCCTCTTTCCCCGTTGGGCCCGTCCTCGTCGGGTTTCCATTGTAACCGGGAGGAGGGGAGGGAGGGAAGGGGGAGGGAGGGAGGAGGGAGGTGTGGAGGGAGGGAGGATGGAGGTGTGGAGGGAGGAGGAGGGGGGGAGGGGAGGGGGAAGGGGGAGGGAGAGGGGAGGGAGGGGGTAGGGTGGGGAGGGGGAGGGAGGGGGAGGGGAGGGGGGAAGGGGGAGGGAGGGAGGGAGGGGGACCTCCCCTTTTCCCAGTCCCCCTCTTTTCCCTTTGGGCCCGTCCTCGTAGGGTTTCCATTGTAACCGGGAGGGGAGTGGGGGGGGAGGGAAGGGGGAGGGAGGTGTGGAGGGGGAGGGGAGGGGGAGGGAGGGGGGAGGGGAGGGGGTATGGGAGGGGAAAGGGGGAGGGGGGTAGGGGGGGAGGGAGGGGGAGGGAGGGGAGGGGGAAGGGGGGGAGGGGGAGGGAGGGGGGTAGGGGGGGGGAGGGAGGGTGACCTCCCCTTTTCCCAGTACCCCTCTTTCCCCGTTGGGCCCGTCCTCGTAGGGTTTCCATTGTAACCGGGAGGGGAGTGGGGGGAGGGAAGGGGAGGGAGGGAAGAGGGGAGGGGGAGGGAGGGGGGAAGGGGGGGAAAAGGGGAGGGAGGGAGGAGGGAGGTGTGGAGGGATGAGGGGAGGGAAGGGGGGAGGGGAGGGGGGAAGGGGAGGGGGAAGAGGGGGAAGTGGAGGGAGAGGGGAGGGAGGAGGGAGGGGGACCTCCCCTTTTCCCAGTACCCCTCTTTCCCCGTTGGGCCCGTCCTCGTAGGGTTTCCATTGTAACCGGGAGGTGGGGAGGGAGGGGGGAGGGATGGAGGAGGGGAGGGGGATGGAGGGGGGGAGGGGAGGGGGATGGAGGGGGGGAGGGAAGGGGGAAGGGGGGGAGGTGGAGGGAGGGGGAGGGAGGGGGGACGGAGGTGGGAAGGGGGGAGGGAGGGGGACCTCTCCTTTTCCCAGTACCCCTCTTTCCCCGTTGGGCCCGTCCCCGAGGGGTGAGGGAGGTGGGGAGGGATGGGGAGGGAGTTGGGGAGGAGGGGGGGAGGGAGTGGGGATGGAGGTGGGAAGGAGTGGGGAGGAAGGGGTTGAGGGGGGAAGGGGGACCTCCTCTTTCTTTTTTCGTAACACTTGCCCCCCCCACGAGCATAGGGGCCCCATGCTGATCTGTGTATGTTAAGTGACTTGCAATTAAAAACACAACTTTAAAAAACAACCATTTTCTTTTCGCAACAATGTAGCACAAGCATTGTGACGTCACAAGCTGAAGACCTTTGAAAAAAAAGGTTAAAAATTTAAAAATGTAAATTTGTAAAGAGCAGACACCCAATAGCAGCTGCTTGGCACAGGGGCATTGTGACATCACAATGAAGATTAATCCGCACCGCAGCGCCCCCCTTCTGTCAAAACTTCGATAAATCAGGGGGGGCAGCGCTTTAAAACCTCTGTAACTTAAAAAATATATGACCAAATTAAATGAAAATATCGCGGCCGGTCAGACGGGAGGTTGGTGATCAAGGCGGTGCAAAAACCATGACGCGACGGTTTACAGTTTTGCCGCAATCAGTGATACATACACAAACCCAGGATACAAACATATTTATAAACAAGAAGTGAGTTTTAATAGTATACTAGAAAAGAGGGCCCGTTGGGCCCGTCCCCACACCCCCCATTCTCTCCTCCCCCAGCCCCACTCTTACTCTCCAAGTGTGCCCGTTGGGGAGGGCCCGTTGGGCCCGTCCCCACACCCCCCATTCTCTCCTTCCCCAGCCCCACTCTTACTCTCCAAGTGTGCCCGTTTTTTTTTTTTTCCTAATCAGATGTTTTTTTTTTTTTTCCTAATCAGATGTGCAGTACTTTGGTCAACGTGGGTTGTTTTTAAATGTGCTATACAAATAAAATTGACTTGACTTGACTTGACTTGACTTGCAATAACAAAAAAGACTTCTTGGAAGCTTTTCGAAACAATGTAGCCGTCACAAGCTGAAAACTAAATCCTTGCTGAAAACTAAATGATTTTCTGTAAACTTTTTGAAACAAATGTAGCCCCTTGAAGAAAAGGGTTAGAAATGAAAATTTAAACTTTAATATCTCTCTAGCTTTAAAAAGGTAGCTTCAATTTGAACGAAAGTACTTACAATAGTTGCCCAGGTTAATGGTGAATACGGCGGTACTTTGGTGTACCGTCTTGGAGGAGTAGGGTTTGTAAGTTAAACTTCCGTACATACACACATACATCCCTACATACGAACGCAGAGTTTTAGTATTATATAGATAGATAGATAGATAGATAGATAGATAGATAGATAGATAGATAGACTAGCGCAAGTGTGCCCGTTGGGCCCGTCCTCGTAGGGTTTCCATTGTAACCGGGAGGGGAGTGGGGGGGGAGGGAGGAGGGAGGGTGGGGGAAAGGAAGGGGGAGGGTGGGGGGAGGGAAGGGGGAGGGAGGGGGGAGGGGAGGGGGAGGGAGGGGAGGGGGAAGCGGGATGGGGGAGGGAGAGGGGAGGGAGGGGGGTAGGAGGGAGGGAGGGGGGTGGGAGGGGGAGGGGAGGGGGTGGAGGAAGGGGGACCTCCCCTTTTCCCAGTACCCCTCATTCCCCGTTGGGCCCGTCCTCGTAGGGTTTCCATTGTAACCGGGAGGAGGGGAGGGACGGAAGGGGGAGGGAGGGAGGAGGGAGGTGTGGTGTGAGGAGGGGAGGGGGAGGGGGAAGGGGGGTAGGGAGGGGGGATGGGAGGGTGGAAGGGGGATGGAGGGGGACCTCCCCTTTTCCCAGTACCCCTCTTTCCCCGTTGGGCCCGTCCTCGTAGGGTTTCCATTGTAACCGGGAGGGGAGGGAGGGAAGGGGGAGGGAGGGAGGAGGGAGGTGTGGATGGAGGAGGGGAGGGGGAGGGAGGGGGGGAGGGGAGGGGGGAGGGGAGGGGGAAGGGAGGGGAGGGGGGAGGGAGAGGGGTAGGGGGGGGGGAGGGGAGGGGGTAAGGGGGGAGGGAGGGGGACCTCCCCTTTTCCCAGTACCCCTCTTTCCCCGTTGGGCCCGTCCTCGTAGGGTTTCCATTGTAACCGGGAGGAGGGGAGGGAGGGAAGGGGGAGGGAGGTAGTAGGGAGGTGTGGAGGGAGGAGGGGAGGGGGAGGGAGGAGAGGGGTGGGGAAGGGGAGGGAGGGGGTGGGGGGGGAGGGGGGAGGGGAGGGGAGTGGGGGAGGGGGAAGGGGGGAGGGGGAGGGAGAGGGGTAGGGGGGAGGGAGAGGGGTAGGGGGGGAGGGAGAGGGGTAGGTGGGGAGGGAGAGGGGTAGGGGGGAGGGAGGGGAGGGGGGAAGGAGGGAGGGGGACCTCCACTTTTCCCAGTACCCCTCCTTCCCCGTTGGGCCCGTCCTCGTAGGGTTTCCATTGTAACCGGGAGGAGGGGAGGCAGGGAAGGGGAAGGGAGGGAGGAGGGAGGTGTGGAGGGAGGAGGGGAGGGGGAGGGGGGAGGGACAGGGGAGGGAGGGGGGTAGGGGGGAGGGAGGGGAAGGGGGAGGGAGGGGGACCTCCCCTTTTCCCAGTACCCCTCTTTCCCCGTTGGGCCCGTCCCCGTAGGGTTTCCATTGTAACTGGGAGGGAGGGGGGAGGGAGGGAGGAGGGGAGGGGGATGGAGGGTGGGAGGGGAGGGGGAAAGGGTGGGAGGGGAGGGGGGAAGGGGTGGGAGGGGAGGGGGGAAGGGGGGAGTTGGAGGGAGGGGGGAAGGTGGGAGTTGGAGGGAGGGGGGAGGGAGGTGGGGAGGGGGGAGGGAGGGGTTGAGGGGGGAAGGGGGACCTCCCCTTTCTTTTTTCGAAACACTTGCCCCGGTGGCCCACGAGCATAGGGGCCCCATGCTGATCTGTGTATGTTAAATGACTTGCAATAAAAAACACAACTTTAAAAAACAATCAGCTGCCTTTCGCTACAATGTTGCAAACATCTCACACAAGCATTGTGACGTCACCAGCTGAAGACCTTGGGAAAAAAAGGTTAAAAATAAAAAGATGTAAATTTGTAAAGAGCAGACACCCAATAGCAGCTGCTTGTCCATTGTGACATCACACGCTGAAGACTAAATCCGCACCGCAGCGCCCTCTATAGAAACTTCAATATGGGGGGGGGCAGCGCTTTAAAACCTCTGTAACTTTAAAAACATAAGAACAAATTAAATGAAAATATCGCGGCCGGTCAGCCGGGAGGTTGGTGATCAAGGCGGTGCAAAAACCGTGGCGCCACGGTTTACCGTTTTGCCGGAATCACTGATACATACACAAATCCTGATACAAACCTACAAGATCTGAGTTTTAATAGTATACTAGAACAAGTGTGCCCGTTGGGCCCGTCCTCGTAGGGTTTCCATTGTAACCGGGAGGGGAGTGGGGGTAGGGAAGGGGGAGGGAGGGAGTAGGGAGGTGTGGAGGGGGGAGGGGAGGGGGAGGGAGGGGGGAAGGGAGGGAGGGAGAGGGGAGGGAAGGGGGTAGGGGGGAGGGGGAGGGAGGGGAGGGGGGAAGGGGAGGGAGGGGGGAGGGGGAGGGAGGGAGAAGGGAGTGAGGGGGGAGGGAGGGGGACCTCCCCTTTTCCCAGTACCCCTCTTTCCCCATTGGGCCCGTGCTCGTAGGGTTTCCATTGTAACCGGGAGGAGGGGAGGGAGGGGAGGGGGAGGGAGGGAGGAGGGAGGTGTGGAGGGAGGAGGGGAGGGGAGGGGGAGGGGAGGGGGGGAAGGGGGGAGGAGGGAGGGAGAGGGGAGGGAGGGGGGTAGGGGGGAGGTAAGGGGGAGTGAGGGGGGAGGGAGGGAGGGGGATCTCCCCTTTTCCCAGTACCCCTCTTTCCCTGTTGGGCCCGTCCTCGTAGGGTTTCCATTGTAACCGGGAGGAGGGGAGGGAGGGAAGGGGGAGGGAGGGAGGAGGGGGGAGGGAGGGGAGGGGGGAAGGGGGGAGTGAAGGGGTAGGGGGAGGGAGGGGGAGAGGGGAGGGGGGGTAGGGGGGAGGGGGGAGGGAGGGGGAAGGGGGGAGGGAGGGGGATCTCCCCTTTTCCCAGTACCCCTCTTTCCCCGTTGGGCCCGTCCCTGTAGGGTTTCCATTGTAACCGGGAGGGGTGGAGGGATGGTGGAAGGAGGGGGGAGGGGGAGAGGGATGGAATGGTGGAGGGAGGGGGGAGGGAGTGGGGGAGGGTGGGATGGAGGGAAGGAGGGAGGGGAGGAGTTAGGGGCTGAGTGGTGATGGAGGTTGGGATTGAGGGGGGAGGGAGGGGGGGAGGGAGTGGGGATGGAGGTGGGAAGGAGGGGGGAGGAAGGGGTTGATGGGGGAAGTGGGACCTCCCCTTTTCCCAGTACCCCTCTTTCCCCCACCACCAAGCCCCCTCCGCAACGACCCCTGTTGTCCCCAGTCCCCATTCACAGACCCCCCCCCCCATTCTCTCTCTCCCCATACACACTCTCAGTGCTTTTTTCGAAACACTTGCCCCGGTGGCCCACGAGCATATGGGCCCAATGCTGATCTGTGTATGTTAAGTGACTTGCAATAAAAAAATATACTTTAAAAAGAGATAAGTGCTTTTTAAGTGCTTGTTTTGAAACATTCGCGGTCACATAGTGCTTCTCACTGTAGCACCCATCTCAAGTGTGCCCGTTGGGCCCGTCCTCGTAGGGTTTCCATTGTAACCGGGAGGAGGGGAGGGAGGGAAGGGGGAGAGAGAGAGGTGTGGAGGGAGGAGGGGAGGGGGAGGGAGGGGGTAGGGGAGGGGAGGGGGGGAAGGGGGGAGGGAGAGAGGGGGAGGGGGAGGGAGAGAGGGGGAGGGGGAGGGAGGGGGGAGGGGAAGGGCGGAGGGAGGGGGACCTCCCCTTTTCCCAGTACCCCTCTTTCCCCATTGTGCCCGTCCTCGTAGGGTTTACATTGTAACCGGGAGAAGGGGAGGGAGGGAAGGGGGAGGGGGGGAGGAGGGAGGTGTGGAGGGAGGAGGGGAGGGGGAAGGGGGAAGGGGAGTGGGGGGAGGGAAGGGGGAGGGAGGGGGGAGGGGAGGGGAGGGTGGAAGGGGAGGGCGGAAAGGGGGGGAGGGGGGAAAGGGGGGAGGGGGGAGGGAGAGAGGGGGAGGGTGGAAAGAGCATCCCTCTCCCCATCAGAACTGCCCCCTCCATCGACTCCTTTAAGTCCAGGCTCAAAACCTATTTCTACTCCCTAGCGTTTGAGGCTCATTGAGGAGGCGCTGTGAACTGTTTGCGTGCCACTGTATGTTTCATTTTTTCCTTAGTACCTAATCAGATGTACAGCACTTTGGTCAACGTGGGTTGTTTTTAAATGTGCTGTACAAATAAAATGGACTTGACTTGACAGCTCTTCGCAACAATGTAGCACAGGGGCATTGTGACGTCACACGCTGAATACCGCTGGGGTGGGGGGGAAGGGGGGTCAGCTCGAGTCCATCTCACAGGGGCATTGTGACATCACAATCCGCACCGCAGCGCCCCCCTTCTGTCAAAACTTCGATAAATCAGGGGGGGCAGCACTTTTAAACCTCTGTAACTTAAAAAATATGCGTCCGAATTAAATAAAAATATCATTTTCCAGCAGCGAACCGCATGCTGATTAAGGCGGTACAAAAATCGTGGCGCTACGGTTCACCGTTTTGCCGGAATTGCCGTATTCAGCCGACATCAGTGTTATATATATATATAACACAAGATCTGAGTTTTAGTAGTATATAGATATAGCACAAGTGTGCCCGTTGGGCCCGTCCTCGTAGGGTTTCCATTGTAACCGGGAGGGGAGTGGTGTGGAGGGAAGGGGGAGGGAGGGAGGAAGGGAGGGGGAGAGAGGGGGGGAGGGAGGAGGGGAGGGGAGGGGGGAGGGGAGGAGGAGGGGGAGGGAGGAAGGGAGGGGAGGGGGGAGGGAGAGAAGATGGAGGGGGTAGGGAGGGGGAAAGGGGGAGGGAGGGGGACCTCCCCTTTTCCCAGTACCCCGCTTTCCCCGTTGGGCCCGTCCTCGTAGGGTTTCCATTGTTACCGGGATGAGGGGGGGGGGTAAGGGGGAGGGAGGGAGGAGGGAGGTGTGGAGGGGGAGGGGAGGGTTGGAGAGGGGAAGGGGGGGGAGGGAGAGGGGAGGGAGGGGGGTAGGGGGGAGGGAGGGGGAGGGAGGGGGAGGGGAGAACGGGGAGGGAGGGGGACCTCCCCTTTTCCCAGTACCCCTCTTTCCCCATTGGGCCCGTCCTCGTAGGGTTTCCATTGTAACCGGGAGGGGAGTGGAGGGGAGGGAAGGGAGGAGGGAGGGGAGGGGGAGGGAGTGGGGGAGGGAGGGGGGTGGGAGGGGGACCACCCGTTTTCCCAGTACCCCTCTTTCCCCGTTGGGCCCGTCCTCGTAGGGTTTCCATTGTAACCGGGAGGCGGGGAGGGAGGGAGGAGGGAGGTGTGGAGGGATGAGGGGAGGGGAGGGGGGAGGGGAGGGGGGAAGGGGAGGGGGAAGAGGGGGAAGTGGAGGGAGAGGGGAGGGAGGGGGAAGGGAGGAGGGAGGAGGACCTCCCCTTTTCCCAGTACCCCTCTTTCCCCGTTGGGCCCGTCCTCGTAGGGTTTCCATTGTAACCGGGAGGTGGGGAGGGAGGGGGGAGGGATGGAGGAGGGGAGGGGGATGGAGGGGGGAGGGGAGGGGGGAGGGGAGGGGGAAGGGGGGGAAGGGGGAAGGGGGGGAGGTGGAGGGAGGGGGAGGGAGGGGGGACGGAGGGGGAGGTGGGAAGGGGGGAGGGAGGGGGACCTCTCCTTTTCCCAGTACCCCTCTTTCCCCGTTGGGCCCGTCCCCGAGGGGTGAGGGAGGTGGGGAGGGATGGGGAGGGAGTTGGGGTGGAGGGGGGGAGGGAGTGGGGATGGAGGTGGGAAGGAGTGGGGAGGAAGGGGTTGAGGTGGGAAGGAGTGGGGAGGAAGGGGTTGAGGGGGGAAGGGGGACCTCCCCTTTCTTTTTTCGTAACACTTGCCCCGGTGGCCCACGAGCATAGGGGCCCCATGCTGATCCCTCCACTTCCCCCTCTTCCCCCTCCCCTTCCCCCCTCCCCTCCCCCCTTCCCTCCCCTCATCCCTCCACACCTCCCTCCTCCCTCCCTCCCCGCCTCCCGGCACAAGTGTGCCCGTTGGGCCCGTCCTCGTAGGGTTTCCATTGTAACCGGGAGGGGAGTGGTGTGGAGGGAAGGGGGAGGGAGGGAGGAAGGGAGGGGGAGAGAGGGGGGGAGGGGGAGGGAGGGGGAGGGAGGAGGGGAGGGGAGGGGGGAGGGGAGGAGGAGGGGGAGGGAGGAAGGGAGGGGAGGGGGGAGGGAGAGAAGATGGAGGGGGTAGGGAGGGGGAAAGGGGGAGGGAGGGGGACCTCCCCTTTTCCCAGTACCCCGCTTTCCCCGTTGGGCCCATCCTCGTAGGGTTTCCATTGTTACCGGGATGAGGGGGGGGGGGGGAGGGGGAGGGAGGGAGGAGGGAGGTGTGGAGGGGGAGGGGAGGGTTGGAGAGGGGAAGGGGGGGAGGGAGAGGGGAGGGAGGGGGGTAGGGGGGAGGGAGGGGGAGGGAGGGGGAGGGGAGAACGGGGAGGGAGGGGGACCTCCCCTTTTCCCAGTACCCCTCTTTCCCCATTGGGCCCGTCCTCGTAGGGTTTCCATTGTAACCGGGAGGGGAGTGGGGGGGAGGGAAGGGAGGAGGGAGGGGAGGGGGAGGGAGTGGGGGAGGGGAGGGGGGAGGGAGGGGGTGGGAGGGGGACCACCCGTTTTCCCAGTACCCCTCTTTCCCCGTTGGGCCCGTCCTCGTAGGGTTTCCATTGTAACCGGGAGGCGGGGAGGGAGGGAGGAGGGAGGTGTGGAGGGATGAGGGGAGGGAAGGGGGGAGGGGAGGGGGGAAGGGGAGGGGGAAGAGGGGGAAGTGGAGGGAGAGGGGAGGGAGGGGGAAGGGAGGAGGGAGGGGGACCTCCCCTTTTCCCAGTACCCCTCTTTCCCCGTTGGGCCCGTCCTCGTAGGGTTTCCATTGTAACCGGGAGGTGGGGAGGGAGGGGGGAGGGATGGAGGAGGGCAGGGGGATGGAGGGGGGAGGGGAGGGGGAAGGGGGGAAGGGGGAAGGGGGGGAGGTGGAGGGAGGGGGAGGGAGGGGGGACGGAGGGGGAGGTGGGAAGGGGGGAGGGAGGGGGACCTCTCCTTTTCCCAGTACCCCTCTTTCCCCGTTGGGCCCGTCCCCGAGGGGTGAGGGAGGTGGGGAGGGATGGGGAGGGAGTTGGGGAGGAGGGGGGGAGGGAGTGGGGATGGAGGTGGGAAGGAGTGGGGAGGAAGGGGTTGAGGGGGGAAGGGGGACCTCCTCTTTCTTTTTTCGTAACACTTGCCCCGGTGGCCCACGAGCATAGGGGCCCCATGCTGATCTGTGTATGTTAAGTGACTTGCAATTAAAAACACAACTTTAAAAAACAACCATTTTCTTTTCGCAACAATGTAGCACAAGCATTGTGACGTCACAAGCTGAAGACCTTTGAAAAAAAAGGTTAAAAATTTAAAAATGTAAATTTGTAAAGAGCAGACACCCAATAGCAGCTGCTTGGCACAGGGGCATTGTGACATCACAATGAAGATTAATCCGCACCGCAGCGCCCCCCTTCTGTCAAAACTTCGATAAATCAGGGGGGGCAGCGCTTTAAAACCTCTGTAACTTAAAAAATATATGACCAAATTAAATGAAAATATCGCGGCCGGTCAGACGGGAGGTTGGTGATCAAGGCGGTGCAAAAACCATGACGCGACGGTTTACAGTTTTGCCGCAATCAGTGATACATACACAAACCCAGGATACAAACATATTTATAAACAAGAAGTGAGTTTTAATAGTATATAGATAGATAGATAGATAGATAGATAGATAGACAGACAGACAGACAGACAGACAGACAGACAGACAGACAAGGCCAAGTGTGCCCGTTGGGCCCGTCCTCGTAGGGTTTCCATTGTAACCGGGAGGAGGGGAGGGAGGGAAGGGGGAGGGAGGTCTGGAGGGAGGAGGGGAGGGCGAGGGAGGGGGGGAGGGGAGGGGAAGTGGGGGGGGGGGGAGGGATTTCGGCTGATTTCGGAAAAACGGTAAACCGTAGCGCCACAACCGTAGATGTGTTAATGTTCTCTGGTTTGTTTTAGGTGGGGGGGGGGGGGTCAGGGGAAATGTTTTTTTCAATCTTGCCTTGTTGGAGATGCGATTTTTTTTCCGGGTGGTATTTCCGGTCGCTCTGAGGCCTAACATCTTGGAGCTGGCGGCCTGGCTCGAGACTGACTTTGAGCCCCACCGTGGGGCTGTAGACTTACCATCGGAGCCTGCCTGAGACCGACGCTCCAACCACAGCCTGCGCATTTCAACATCGAGGAGCTCGCAGTCTCAGGTAGAGAATGATATCGGGAAGCTCCAAGTCAGAGGAAGTTCAATCAGTCCCGACTCGGGAGTCCGATCGCCCGGCGCAGGGAGCTGAGATCCCCCCAATGCAGGAGCTTGATTGCCCCGATGCGGAGGGCTCGACCGCCGGTTGCGGGACCCAAGATCATCCCAACAACGGAAGGTTTGAGTGCCCCGACTGTGGGAGAACAAAGAAGGGAAGAAGATTGAACTTTTTTTGCCTTCCACCACAGTGAGGAATGTGGGGGATGGTCATGTTAAAATTTTATTTGGGTGCCTTGTTGCTCTTTATTGGTATGACTATGGCAATCTGAATTTCATTGTTCCTTAATAAACTGACCTTGAAACCTTATCTCTCTTGAAAACATCCAGTGAATTGGCCTCCACTGCTGTCTGGCAGAGAATTCCACAGATTCACAACTCTCTGGGTGAAAAAGTTTTTCCTCATCTCAGTCCTAAATGGCCTACCCCTTAATCTTAAACTGTGACCCCTGGTTTTGGACTCCCCAACATCGGGAAATTTTTTCCTGCATCTAGCCTGACCAATCCCTTAATAATTTTATATGTTTCTAAAAGATCCCATCTCCTCCTAAATTTCAGTGAATATAAGCCCAGTCGACCCATTTTTTCATCATATGTCAGTCTGGGAATTAACCTGGTGAGCCTACGCTGCACTCCCTCAATAGCAAGCATGTCCTTCCTCAAAACTGTACACAATAATCCGGGTGTGGTCTTACTTGGGCCCTGTACAACTGCAGTAGGACCTCCTTGCTGCTATACTCAAATCCTCTTGCTTTGAAGGCCAGCATGCCGTTTGCTTTCTTCACTGCCTGCTGTACCTGAATGCTTACTTTCAGCATTATAAACACATGTATGTGTGCTTGAGCTGCAACACATGATTGGATAAATCGGGTTAGAAACCTACTTGGGGAAGAACTTAAATACAAATCAATCTTGAGGGCTTGAATTCATGACCTGACTGTGTCAGACATGCTTCAGGTGGCCAGACTTGAGGAAGGACTGTTAGCAATCTATTATTGTAAAGAAGGGGAACAAAAATAATTCTTATAATTACAAAAATAAAAAGTTCTTATCATGAAAACGGTCTTAAAGGAAAGAAGAATAACACCTGAACAATCTTTTTTTCCACATATAGTTAATTTGTACTGGGTATTAGAGGAAGAATATTTAAGCTTTGTCTTTCATTACTAAAGGCACACCACTATGTAACTATGTAATATGTTTTCTCTTACCAATTATATAAAAACATGATTAAATTGTGACAAAATTGAGCACCAGAGCAGAATTTGGCATCTCAAACTACCATAGCAATGCAACTGATGATTTATTAGCGTTACATTATTTACTGTTTACAAGACGCATGCTGTTGATCTAGAATTTATTGATGCTGTGAGTTTGAATTGATTCAATCCATGCGCATAAAAACACCCATAATTAATGAAATTTCACGGTGGACACATTTAATTTTCCCTATTTTACCACCATTTTATTTTATGCACATTTAATTTATGTATTCTCCATACCTGACTGTTTGCAAATGTAATTTTGTATTAAACCATAAAACACTAACCTCCTGGTATGAACAACACAAAATATTGAATGGGTATTTGCTGGTGGTGAATCTCTGTAAAGTACATACCTTTCTACTTGACTTAGACCCATAAACATAGAAAATAGGTGCAGGAGGCCATTTGGCCCTTTGAGCCAGCACCGCCATTCATTGTGATCATGGCTGATCATCCACAATCAGTAACCTGTGCCCTCCTTCTCCCCATATCCCTTGATTCCGCTATCCCCTAGAGCTCTATATAACTCATTTAAATTCATCCAGAGAATTGGCCTCTACTGCATTCTGTGGCAGAGAATTCCACAAATTCACAACTCTGGGTAAAAAAGGTTTTTCGCATCTCTTTTTTAAATGGCCTTCCCTTTATTCTTAGACTGTGGCCCCTGGTTCTGGACTCCCCAACATTGGGAACATTTTTCCTGCATCTAGCTTGTCCAATCCTTTTATAATTTTATATTTTGTATATAAGATTGTTTCACCTCTAAAGTTCCGAGACAATGAACTCTGCACAATACTTCATATGTGATTTCAACCTGAAAATAATTCATCTAAATTGTCGGAGTATCATGGCCAAACTCCCCTATTTTGAAGCAGTCTTCGCTCTGGAAGACCCCGACGCGGTAATAGGTACAGAGTCCTGGTTAAACAACTCCATCGCGACTGGTGAAGTGTTCCCTTCACACCTCGATGTCATTGTCAAAATGCTAAAAGAGGGGGGTGTTTTCATAGCCATTGAGAACACCCTTGTTGCATCTGTTGAAACCAATCTCCAGACAGACTGCGAGCTGATATGGATCTCAATTCGTGTATTCGTGTATCCAGTGTACATAGGGACATCTTTAATGATCACAATTTTCACCAGCTTGTAAAAAAGACTACTAGAGAGAGTAATATTCTCGACTTGTGCCTTACTAACACTCCTGCTGCTGCAGGCTTTGTTAATGTCCAATGTGGTATCAGCGACCAAGAAATGGTTAAGGTTGGAGCGGTTTTGAAACGTAAGATCACCAGACCACTAAGACACAAAGTTTACCTGTATACAAAAGCCAACATTGCAGGAGTTAATAGTGATATGGAACAGTTTTGAGACTATTTGACTGATAACTTAATTAAAAGTAGCTCAACTGAAGAATTATATACATCTTTTAAAAGTACTCTCCTTAGTTCAATAGAGAAGCCTTCTAAGATGAGCTCCAGTCGCTCTCTTACCCATGGGTCAATAGTTCCATAAAGAGAGACATTAACAGAAAGAAACATCTATATAATAATGCAAAAAAATATGGCTGCTGCTTACTGGGCTAGTTTTAGACAACTTTGCAGGCACATTGACAGGAAGATTCGCATTGCTCATAAATCTTACATCAAAAATGTTATTGGTGGTAGCCTCAAGACTGCAAACACTGCAAAATTCTGGAACTTTATAAAATCCAAGCGAAGGGAAGTCTGTGGAGTTTCACCTTTGAACATTAACAATACCATCATTTCACCTCCAAAGGATAAAGCCGAAGCTCTTGGTCATCAGTTTTGCTTGGTTTTTACCAGAGAAAAACAATTTGATTTTCCAGATCATGGCCCTGGTAGCATTCCAGATATTGGAGATTTGCTCACCACCAAAGAGGGAGTTGAAAAGCTTTCGTCTGAATTGAATCCTAATAAAGCCTGTGGTCCATAACTGCCAGAGTTTTGAAATCATGTTCTTCAAGCATTGCTCCAATCCTCCAGATATCATTCCAGAAATCAATTTCTACTGGAGAACTACCGAGTGATTGGCGTAATGCAAACATCTCTCCAATTTACAAAAAGAGCAACTGCTCAAATCCAGCCAATTATTGTCCGGTATCCTTGACTTCAATTGCCTGCAAACTCCTTGAACATATTATTCATGGCTATGTAAAAAGGCATTTTGAAATACACAATATACTAGCTGACCAGCAGCAAGGATTCCGCAAAGGCAGGTCATGCGAGACCCAGCTCTCTGTGCTGGTTAATGATCTGCAAACAATCCTGGATAACGGAGAGCAGTCCGATCTTATTATAATGGACTTTATCCAGGCCTTCGACACCATTCCCCAACCAGGTAGGTTGATGGCTAAGCTTCACCACGTTGGCATCCGAAATAACATCTACTCCTGGATTGATTCATTCCTCACCAAACGACATCAAAAGTTTGTAATAGATGGTGAGTCATCACAACAATCTCCAGTTGAGTCCGACGTGGCACAGGAAACGGTGTTGGGACCCTTGCTGTTCTTGATCTACACCAACAATTTGCCTGACAATCTGTCTTCGAGAGTGAGACTCTTCGCAGACGACTGTATTGTGTATCGAGAGATCAAAGCTGCTGAAGATGCCAAGGTTCTTCAAAATGACATCAACTATCTTTGTAATTGGGAAACAATTTGATAAATGGGTTTCAATTACACCAAATGCTTTTCCCTGAGAGTTACTCATAAAGTCAAGCCGATCATAAACCGGTACAAGATGGGAGACAACCTGCTGAAAGAAGTTGATCACCACCCATACCTGGGAGTTGAACTCACATCTGGCCTAGCCTGGAACAGACACATAATCCAGATTGCCACAAAAGCAAACAGGCCTTCTCTGGGGAAATGTATCCGGTTGTGACAAACCAACAAAGGAGGTAGCGCACAAAACACTTGTCTGCCTACTGTTGGAATATTGCCAGACAATATGGGACCCTCACCAGAAAAATAACATTGACACCCTTGACAAGGTTCAGAGGTGTGCAGCACGGTTTGTTTGTGACTACTAAAGACAGTCAAGTGTCTCCGATATGTTAAATCGCCTTGGCTGGGAGTCACTGGAGTCAAGACGCACCAAAGCCCACTTATGTACGGTCTACAAAGAGACTCATGCCATCATCCCCAGTAACATATCTCACTCACTTCATTCAATCCAATACCCAGAAATTTACAAGACAGTCCTCGGGTCACTTCATTTATACTCGAATTAAAGCAAACAAAAATAGCTACTTACAGTCACTATATCCATGGACTATCCCAGAGTGGAACATCCTTCCCGACACCACCAGATGTGCACCAACCTTGTCACTGTTCAAGTCACAGCTCGACAACTTGGACATGGATCATCTCACCAAACTTGCCCACATAAAAATCTAAATAACCCTTTTGTAACCAGTATCTACGCGAGCGAAACCTGCACAAGATAGCCCAGCTGTTGGCGGTTGTGCAGCAGAGAGCAGCAAAGCAAGAGAAAAGGAAAAACAGGACTCAATATAATTGTTAATTGTAGCAAGATCACTTATTTTTCTCGGTTATTTAACAATCACTTTCGTAACAGCCTATCAAAAGCCTCCTGAAAATCTAAAATCTAAATGGTGTAGGTGTTACACATTGACTATATTTAAACAACTTACTAAGTGGAATTATGGATCTTTCTTTTTCTTTTAATCTTTCTCTATGTTCCAGCCTTGATCAGTAAGAATTCTTCCTGAAAGTTCAAACGCTAAAATTGTCCTTATGTTATTTGGTTATCGTTAAAGGTATTTAGTTAGAAATTTACGGGAAAAGGAAAGGTGGAATCAATTTTTGTGAAGTTTTAAATGGTGTGTGTTATTTTAAGAATAAGAAATATTTCATCAGGGTAGGTATATTGCATGTAACCTCAGGTAACTGTTCTCCCAGTTATTCATTACTGAGTATTCTAGTTTTAAATAGTTAATAGTTAAATTGTTGTATTATTAAATGTATAGTTACAGTATTTGATCATTCGTTTATCTGTTCAGTTGACTCCTAACTTGTCTTTAATAGTTTCCTTTCTTCTACCTCCTCCTAGATTCTAAACATGGAACTAGCTAACCATGGTTTAATTCTGTTACAACAACTTAATGCCCAGCGGGAGTTTGGCTTTCTTTGTGACTGCACGGTGGCTATAGGTGATGTCTATTTCAAGGCTCATAAAGCAGTCCTTGCTTCTTTCTCCAATTACTTCAAAATGCTTTTTATTCATCAAACCAGGTAATGCTTGGATCAAGATGTTAAATTGCAGAAAATTAAGAATGTAGTATGTGTTTAATTTATACAGACTTACTTTTTTTTCTCCATCTTATACGCCCCTTTTCCAATACAAGAATGTTCCAAACACATAAAGAACACAGCCACAATGTTTTAAGATATTTTGACGTTGTCAGCAAGTAACCAACAACGTAACAGCTTTCCTCCTCATCTGCAGTTTCAAGTGTGTACTCTGTTTACAGAACACTTAACTCTGCTCGGACGGCCATCTACCTTCTCTGGACCGTTTTATCTCTGCCGGTGAAACATCAACTGTCTTGACTTTTCTAATCCCTTTACCTACAATAATCCTTGCCTCTTTTGAACGCCAGGCCCTCTGCACACTTTACAAAAATCTCGACAATATCATCAAACCCGTCGACAAGGTAGGTGTTGTTGTAGTCTGGCGGGTTGACCTCTACCTTGCTAAGGCCAGACATAAGCTCTTGGACAGTCTGAAGAAGGGTCTTGACCCAAAACGTCACCTATCCTTTTTCTCCAGAGCTGCTGCCTAAACTACTGAGTTACTCCAGTACTTTGCATCTATCTTTGGTAGAAATCAGCACCTACATTTTATTGTTTCGACAGACTAACTTTAAAATGACTGTTTTATGGTTTGTGTTTCTTTATTTTCTATTCATTTGGAGGTCTTCAAAAATTTTGAATCATTCAATGTGTATTTAATATCCATTTAATCTATCGGCTCTTTATTAGAGCCATCAAATAATTTCACTTGACCCTCTTCTGCCTGAAGCATTTTAAAGAAATTCTCACCAAAATATGTATTGTTTAATGATTCAGGCATTTCATGTGGCAAAACATTCAATTATCTTTCAGGACAAAGATATGTATTTGAATCTTTCTCACCTCACTTTAAACTGAAATTAGAAGCACTAATATTTTTTCTTTTAGCATGTTCTACTCAGTCTGTATCTCATTTTACCACGTAATTTCTGTTGCTGTTCTCTGGTATCATTCTGATTAATTCACATTATTTTAAATGTTTTTTAAATGTTTTGTAAATGGTGTTTTGGTATAATCGATTAATCATGCATCAAATTCTATTATTTCTCATCAATTTGATGGATACAGAATGTTGTTATGCATTGACATCCTGAATATGTTACACTTCTTAAGAAAACTTAAAGAAACAATTGGATTGTTTAGTATTTATAAACATTTTAATATTTTTTCACAGTGATTGTGTCCGCCTGAAACCAACGGATATTCAGCCAGATATTTTTAGCTACCTCCTTCATTTAATGTACACGGGAAAGATGGCTCCCCAGATTATTGATCCTGTTCGTCTTGAGCAGGGAATTAAATTCCTGCATGCATATCCACTAGTTCAAGAAGCCAGCTTAGCCAGCCATGGAGCCATTCCTCGCCCTGATCAAGTTTTTGCTTGGACATCTTCACTGTATGGCATTCAGATTGCGGACAATCAAACTTCACCCCCAAGTAGGTTATCATCAGCTGCAGAAAAGTCTGGACGAGAGCCCAGGTCACACACACACCCTTCTCGGATAGAACAAGAACGAGGTTCAGAAGCTGGGCAGCAGCATCCCCAAAGTGCACAAATTCTCCAGCCCTCTCAGCATATTGGGCAGTCATCCGGAACACCATTAGGATTGGTTTCTCCATCTGGTCCTCCAACTGCTGAAGAACGCTGCGAGAATATTCCTCTATTCGATGGACAACCTGGAATACATGCAGTAGCTCACGTTAAGCCCAGTATTATGAAGAGGAATAGTGGTTTTCCGAAGTTTTATGTTTGTCATCTTTGTGGCAGAAGGTTTACTTTACGAAGCAGCCTGCGTGAGCACCTGCAGCTCCATACAGGCATGTCACTTCCTGTAACCAACCAAGCTGGAATGAATGTGCTGAGGCAATTGGTCGAGTCTGGGAAACCTACAAAAGAAGTTGAGGAAATACCTGAAGCAGAAGTAATTAGCGATGGGGAACTACAACAGAAGAATGATTCACCAATGGCAGATGGCCAACTGCAAGCAGAAACACCACCTCCATCAGACATTGCGGACATTGACAACTTAGAGTTAGGGGATCAAGACAGGGAGGTAAAAAGGCGAAAGTATGAGTGCTCTATCTGTGGGCGTAAATTCATCCAGAAAAGTCACTGGAGAGAGCATATGTATATTCACACAGGCAAACCGTACAAATGTAGTACCTGTGATAAAACATTTTGTAGGGCCAACCAGGCTGCCAGGCATGTGTGCCTTAATCAGAACTCCGATACTTTTATGATGGTAGATAATAAGCAGGCAATGCTCACTGAAGGCTCCTCAGAAGAAACTAGCCAGTCACTAATGGATCCAGTGTATCTAGCAACAAACGAGTCAAATCAATCATACAAGTGCAATCTTTGTGACAAAAGCTTTTCAGCTGCTAGTGAAGCTGTTCGGCATCAATGCCAAAACCAGAACTCAGATACCTTTGTTTTGATGGAAGGCCAACCAGCAGTGCAAGGGGAGGGCTCTTCAGAGGCTTGTGAAATCACAGAAACAAATCAGTCATTGTCAGAGACGGTGCATAATATGGAGGATGGTCAGGCTGTTTTAGTGGAATGACAACTGTTCATTTTATCACCTTTCAATGCATTTCTTATAATGTACAATACAAAATTATTAGTTATTAGATATAGTTTATTTTCTAAATTAGTTTTCGGCTTTCTTTTCTGGCAAAAGTATGTCATTATTCATTATTCGCTGATATTGTGACTTTTAAAATGAAAATCCTGGTGGCATAATGTGCAGTACCATGTACTATGTTGCACTAGAGTTCACATTAGCCCATGTCAATCATGAGCTGCGTTGGGACCAGATTCGGGAGTGTTTATTGCTGTGGCTGAAAGAAGCCGTGAATCGTTCTTTTTTATTAGCGTTGCCTGATGTGCACATCCCCTCGTGGATTGAACGGGAAATGAAATTACAGTGTCCCAAATCCATAAATCGTTATGCTCCAGAGGTATTTTACTCAACAAAACACTCAAAAGTGTGCATGCTCCTGTGTATGGATGTGTACTCAAATTAAAAGGGACAGTTTAATGAAACATTGGTGATTGCTATTGTGATTAAGAAAAGACACCTGTTTGTCAAGAGATGCAAGAGCTGTTGATAAATGTCCTTCTCTAATGATCAGCTGATTACCAGTACACATATCTATTGATTCAAGGAACAAATTACAAAAATGCATAACAAAGCGATGGCTTTCTTGAATCAATAATGAATTCAGAATGTTAGTTTTGCCCTAAGCTAGAACTTCACATAACTAACTCAGTCAAAAGTCAAACATTCAGTCCATGTTTGTAACGGAAATGCATGAACCTGGAGGTATGAAATACCAAAATTATTTTATTTCAAAAGGTCTCACTGCAATCTGTAATTACTGAAATGCCCTACTAATTAATGAATCGAACATATGAACAGTATTTCCTAAATAAAACGTTCACCATATTGATCGTATTAAATAAATTACTCACGAACAGAAAAGGAGGTTTTGTTTTAGATATTCAAGGCTATTTTCCAGTGTGATAGAACAAAAATGTGCTCTGGTGCTCCACATTTGTCCCTATTCAGTTGTATAACCTTGTTTTTAAACTATGTTCAGTGTAATTCTGAATATTACTTACCTCACTTATTTACGATTTGCTCTTCAATATGTCTGTGTAATCTGCTTTCAAGATTGGGGGTGGGGGGGGTGGGGGTGGGGAAGACTTAAAACATCTATGCATGCTGACTTCAAAATACAGTAGTAGTATTTGTAACTTGTTTTACAGAAATCGTAGATGCATTATTTATTCTGTCGTCTGTCTTTATACATTTTTAGAGTTAATTATTAGGAAAAAATAAGCTGAGGAACAGCACACTGAAAAATATCTATCCTTTCAAATTCTGGATTAACTGTAAGGTGGATCGGAATTGCTGTCTGGAGGAAACGCAGGGTGGTTACTGCAAAAATTCACTTATTTGGTTTGTTGTTCAAAATATTTTCCAGTTGTGCACATACAGTGCCCTCCATAAGGTTTGTGACAAAGACCCATCATTTAGTTATTTGCCCCTGTACTCCACAATTTGAGATTTGTAATAGAAAAAAATTACATGTGGTCAAAGTGCACATTAACAGATTTTAATAAAGGCCATTTTTATATATTTTGGTTTCACCATGTAGAAATTACAGCAGTGTTTATACATAGTCCCCCCATTCCAGGGCACCATAATGTTTGGGACACAGCAATGTCATGTAAATGAAAGTAGTCATGTTTAGTATTTTGTTGCATATCCTTTGCATGCAATGACTGCTTGAAGTCTGCGATTCATGGACATCACGAGTTGCTGGGTGTCTTCTCTGGTGATGCTCTGCTAAGCCTGTATTGTTAGCCATCTTTAGCCTATGCTTGTTTTGGGGGCTAGTCCCCTTCAGTTTTCTATTCAGCATATAAAAGGCATGCTCAATTGAGTTCTGATCGGTTGATTGGAGGAAAGACTAGATGCTGAGAGCTTTCTTATACCTGCATTAAGGAGGCAATTAAACACACATGACAGGCATCTACTATAAACCCACTGACTCGCACGGCTATCTGGACTACACTTCTTCCCACCCTGTCTCCTGCAAAAAATCTAACCCCTACTCCCAATTCCTCCGTCTATGCCGCATCTGCGCCCGGGAAAAGGTGTTTCACACTAGTGCATCAGAGATGTCCTCATTCTTCAGGAAACGGGGCTTCCCCTCTTCCATTATAGATGAGGCTCTCACTAGGGCCTCTTCTACATCCCGCAGCTCCACTCTTGCTTCCCCCTCCCCCCATTCGTAACAAGGACAGAAACGTTCTTCCACCCCATCAGCCAGCATATACAACAAATCATCCTCCAACATTTCCATCACCTACAACGAGACCCCACTACTGGCCACATCTTCCCATTCCCTCCCCTTTCTGCAGAGACCGTTCCCTCCGTAACTCCCTGGTCCACTCGCCCCTAACTACCCAAACCACCCCATTCCCGGGCACTTTCCCCAGCAACTGCAGGAAATGCAACACCTGTCCCTTTACCTCCCCCCTCAACGCCATCCAAGGACCCATACAGTCTTTCCAGGTGAGACAGAGGTTCATCAGCACCTCCTCCAACCTCATCTATTGTATCCGCTGCTCTAGATGTCAACTTCTTTACATCGGCGAAACCAAACGCAGGCTCGGCGATCGTTTCGCTCAACACCTTCGCTCAGTCCGCCTTAACCAAGCTGATCTCCTGGTGGCTGAGCACTTCAACTCCTCCTCCCACTCCCAGTCTGACCTTTCTGTCATGGGCCTCCTCCAGTGCCATAGTGAGGCCCACCGGAAATTGGAGGAACAGCACCTCATATTTCGCTTGGGCAGCTTGCAGCCCAGCGGTATGAACATTGACTTCTCCAACTTTAGATAGTTCCTCTGTTCCTCTCTTCTCCTCCCCTTTCCCAGTTCTCCCTCTATCTTCCTGTCTCCACCTATATCCTTCCTTTGTTCCGCCCCCCTGACATCAGTCTGAAGAAGGGTCTTGAGCTGAAACGTCACCCATTCCTTCTCTCCTGAGATGCTGCCTGACCTGCTGAGTTACTCCAGCATTTTGTGAAATACCTTCGGCTTGTACCAGCATCTGCAGTTATTTTCTTACACATGACAGGCATGGGAATTTTCCACATATTTCCACGTTTTTTTAATCCATTTTCCGTGCTTTTTGCATGATTTCCGCGTTTTTCACTTTCCCTGATAAACGGAGAAATCGGATCGAATAAATTTAAAAAAAAAATAAATGATGTATAGACTTGTAATGAGCACTAGAGTTCCGCTAGAGGTCGCTAGGGGTTCGGCGAGAAATCCCCCGTGCCCTGGAAGTCTCCCCGAAAATGTGGCACCTAGGCTGGGTAAGGCAGCCAATCTCGATTGGGACTTCCATGGCCAATTTGTCAATTTGGTCGCTAGGGGTTCCGCGAGAAATCCCCCGGTGCCCTGGAAGTCTTCCTGAAAATATGGCGCCTAGGCTGGGCAAGGCAGTTAATCTCGACCTCATCGGAACATCCATGGCCAATCGGTGGGTTGAATTGGCCGGGGCTCTGGAACTCCAGCCCAGCTGGTGCCAGCACATCTATCCCCATAGCCAACTTCCTTGGCCTGCTGGATAAACTAGCAAAGCTCTGGAACCAAGAGTGCCAGAAAATCATTGGTGGAACTGTAATGAGTACATATTAAATTTAAGTGCAAGATTACATAATAATTAATTAAGACAGGGTTAAAATATAAAACACAGCAGAAAAACCAATTACCACCTTTTTGGGCTGATTATCAATTAATGTGTGAATTTACTTCAAAATGTTATTAGTATACAGTGACATATTCACATTATTTTGTAATGTCTGTTTTTACTTTGAAACGGGTGATTTTGTGTGTAAGTTTTCAAAAACTTTCCAATTTTCTGACCCCCATAGCACTCAGCTGTTTTCCTCTTTTTTTTTTTACCTCACTCACATGCCTGACCTGAGCAATTACAAACGGCTATGAAGCCATGTGTCCCAAACATTGTGGTGCCCTGAAATGGGGGGACTATGTATAAACACAGCTGTAATTTCTACATGGTGAAACCAAAATGTATAAAAATGGCCTTTAATAAATCTGACAATGTGCATTTTAACCCCATGTGATTTTTATCTATCACAAATCTCAAATTGTGGAGTACAGAGGCAAATAAATAAATGATGGGTCTTTGGCCCAAACATTATGGAGGGCACTGTATACCGAAAGCCAACACTTCTCTATGGTGGATGTTATATAAGCCGTATTTTACGCCCACAAAGTACTGTGTGCAAAACATTTACGTGGATAAGAAGAGATTTTACGCACTTGCATTTTCTTAATGTCTTCTTGCATCCGGTTGTGCAGAATTATGCTTCTAATGATTGACTTACTCCATTTAGCTTATTTTTATTTGTTGATTAATGTATGACAAGGTAACTTCATTCAGTACAGTACTGGTTGCAATCATTTTTTAGTAAATTGCCCTTACTGTAGAGGTGAAATGAAAACCACAAGATGGATTAATTGGAATTATCAAGCATTAATTTTCCATCTTGATTATAAGGTCATTAGCCTGGTACATTTAATACTGTTACATGCAAATGTTACAGGATTTATCAAACCCCAAGGTATTTTGTTGCTGTTTATTATAGTTTGAACATTTCTTTTGCAGTCATTTAACCACTTTATATTGCTCAGTTAGCCTTCGTACATATTTATATATATATATATGTATGTATATATATCAAGGTATTACTTGCAATTATAAATTCCAAAAAAAATATGGATTAAATTCTAGGAAATAATGTATGTAAATTGTTCGGTTGTTTACAAGTTTTATATGGACATTATGATAGGATTCACATTTGAAATAATAAAAAAGTTAAACTGCCTTAAAATACTCAAGCATAAAAATGATGTTCATTATTAAAACTATAATTTGCATTAATTATGATTCAAATAAAATGTAGATTTAAAAAGTCAGTATTTTGTGAAGCATGTTTCAAGGGGGAAATATAATGCAGTTCAATCTTGTAAAGAAGTCCTGGGTGAAAAGAGACATTCCTTCATTGTAGTACTAATAAATAATGCATTGTAGTTACTTTAACCAAAACAAACTGAGGATTGACCAGTTTAATTGGGGACATAAATATTTTGGTTCAAAATGGGTTTTAAAAAAAAAATTTGATCGTAATTTCAAATATGTTTATATTAATGAAGTTGAACTTCACTTGACTTATAAATTGCAGAAATTAAGAACACTCTTTTCTGTGACATCACCTGGAGTAGCGCTCCTTGCCAGCATTGTTGAGATTTTTAAATACATTGTACTGTGTTGCCTTTCTGTAACTTTTCTAATTAAGTTGCTGTTCAGAAGCTGGCCATTCATCTGCACAGTTGGGGGGGGGGGCTTATTTAACAAAGCATACACACATGGTGGATATCCATACTGTATGCAGTGATGTTTAATTGAAATGTTTGTGTGCTTTGTTAACTAAGTCAGTGCTAAGCTTCTGCCTTACTTTATTTTTCTGAGTTAGCATTTTGTGTTTAGTTCCAAATATACAAATTTAATACATACCACATTTGTACGTCTTGATTCCATGCCACATTACTGTTAAATCAAAATCTTTGTTAGTTAATAACTGTAAAATGTATAATATAACGCTGCCAATACCAAAGACTTGAATAAAACGAGCTTGGTAGGAACTGGAAACTGTACTGTCTCAGTGAAATCTTTGTGCAGTATTTTGTACAAATTATAGATTGAAGCAAACATTGGTTGTAATGATATTTCAAAATTACAGATAATTATAGGTAAGTATTTTCTGTTCATCCAGAAAGATTCAAACACATACCAAAAGTGAACTGGACACAGTATTCAATCTGTTTCTGTGTTTGGAGAAATAAGGTTGAACATGTGAAATGCTGAATCTTATGTAATTTGTAACTAACATTGCTGTTTTTGCCTTCCCTTTCCCTCTATTATTTTTTGTTGTCTGCCTACATGGTCAGCTGTTTCTAATTGAGCTCTCTCATAACTTGCAGCTTGCTTGTAATCATCTGCAAATTTTAATTCAATTCAATTTTGTAAATTAGAAACTGATGGTTCTGGTATTAAGCTGCATACTCCTCTCTAAGTACTAATGATTATTAGCTTGCATCATCCAGATGGTTTCTTATTGATTCTTAGTGTCTTCTGATTCTGAAGGTACCCTGAGAAAATGTTCTTAATTTATATGTTCATGTAAGGTGCAAGTGACCAAATGTCAACAATTACTATCCTAAACTGAGTGGCTGAACTGAATAGACAGCAGTTTAATGCTGGGTGTGGAATTAAATATAGACTGGACCGTGTAAGGACAGTAGTTCTCCAATCCTGAGCGAAGTTGTGAATCAGAATGGTTTCAGTGACAATTCTGTTGTTCCATGTTTATAATTGAAGAGACTATATTCCAGATTAATCAGCAAGATTTAAAATTCCCCCATCTGATGTAGTTCAATTCAAACTCTGGAATAATAATACACTTTTGCTGGTCCAGAGATTTTACCACGTTACCATCCATTGTGATGGCAGAAAGATAAAGACTGGGGGAAATTCAAAGTCCCACTGTACACAGTTTAGTTACTGTATCTCTAGTGCAGTTGTGCACTTTACCTAGTTTTACCTAACTCTCCCGCTATAATTAAAATTCCTCTACCCTCATCTTTTATTTAATACTGAGTGTTATTAATCCAGACCAAATGTTAAAAAATTCCTGACATAGGATGGTCCTGATCTTTACTCTTGTGGCTCAGGTTAAAAGCTATTCATTTCTTAATATGCTATTCTCAAAGGCCATCAATCTGCACGTTAGTAGTGTCTCAACTATTGAAACTACTAATGTGCTGTACACTATACGTCCAATTTTACTCTATATGCACATTTTGTGCTTTCTGTAGAGTTCACACACTCTTCCTGTGACTTCATGGGTTTCTTCCAAATAGTTCTTTTTTCTATATTCCATTGAAAGGTGGATTGGTATTCAATTGGCCAATATAAGTTACACCTAATTTGTAGTTGAGTGTTCAAATCTTGGGGTAGTTGATGGAAAAGTGGGGAGGATAAAATGGCATTAGAATAGGATTTAATTAAAATATGTATGTGATGATCAGTAATTTCCATGTGGCATGATGGCAGTATTTGACTGTACAGCACCAAGGAGCCATAGAGTCATAAAGCACAGAAACAGGCCCTTTGGTCCAACTTGCCTGTGCCAACCAAGATTCCCCATCTACTCTAATCCCACGCATGGCTCATATTCCCCCTAAAACTTATCAAAGTAAAGGAAATTCCTAGTCCTGGTAAAACAGGTAAAAAGTCTGTGCACAAAAAAAAATGTACGAGTGGTATTCATAGCTCTCAGAGGCAAATGGTTGTGGGAGGGCAATTATCCTCAGCATGGCAGTAGTTTCTTATGATAGTATGCTAGACTCAATTATCTTCAGCTGCTTTTCAATACAAGGTTGGAAGTGAGAATATTCACTATGATTGTACAATGATTAATTCCATTTACAGCTCCTCAGCAAATGGAAATGCAGCTCCTCGCCAGCACTACTCCAACTGCAACTTCAACACTCATAGCACTAAAAAGAACAATGGAAACAGGCACGTTAGAACACCATCATCGGAATCCCAACCTGGAAACTTATTATGACAGTGAGCATTCGGGGCCTGGGCAGTGATTGTAGAGCAGAGGGACCTAATAGGGGAGTTACGTAGTTTCCCAAAAGCTTTTGCTATGTTGGCCTTCAGCAATGAGGTTGTTCAGTAAAGAAATTGGGACGTTACATTGCAATTGTACTTGGAGTATGCTGTACTTGGAGTATTCGATTAAGATTCAATCATGCTGCCATTAAGCTGAAAATGGTGCAGAAATGATTGATAAGGATATTACCAGGACTCTAGGGACTCTAGGGAGCAATTGGGCAGGCTATGACTTCATTTCCTATAGCATAGGAGATTGAGCAGTGGTCCTATAGAGGTATATAAAAATTGCAAAGGGCAGAGAGATAAGATGAATGCACATGGTCTTTTTTCATGGTTGAGGAATCAAGAACTAGAGGGCATGGGTTTAAGGTGATATGGGAAATATTTAATAGGACCCCAGGGGGTAACTTGTTTCCAGAGATGGACATGTATATGAAACAAGCTACCAAAGGAAGTAGTTGCGGCAGGTTCAACAGCAACATTTAAAAGACATTTGGCGAGGAACGTGCATTGGAATGGTGTAGAGGGATGTAGGCCAAATGCAGTTAATTGTCAGTAGCATAGATAGGCAGGTGTCAATGGTTATGGGGAGTAGGCAGGAGAATGGGGTTAGGAGGGAAAGATAAGTCAGCCATGATTGAATGGCAGAGTAGACTTGATGGGCCAAATGGTGAGTGAGTGAGTTGGGCTGAAGGACCCATTTCCATTCTATATGACTCAGACTCTATTCTCAGCCTTTCATTGTCCTTGGGTCTAAACCTTGAACTTATTACCCTACAGCACATTTAGAGTATTGTTACCAGAAGAATTGAAGCAGTTCAAGACAGTGGCCCACTGAAAACACCCAAATCCCAATAATGTAAAAACTCACTAGCCTTTGGAATTGGATCAAATTTATTTTTGGTGGAAATCTCACCACTCGTGCATAAGGATGATATCATTAAGCTAAATAAACTTTCTAGTATAACGTGCTTCTTTTGCTCTAAATTTGACTACTCAGTAAGAGACAAACTACCTAAGGGAATATTTCATCTGAAACCATACCCTTGGTCTACCTAACCCTGAAACAACATCCCACAGCTTAAAGTTTTTTGTAGCGCAGCAGTAAATATTTTTTTTTGTTTTTGAATGCTGAGGGAGTGCAGGGTTTACAACCCACACCTCAGCCATTCATGTGTTCTTGGAGAGTGTTTGATCATGTATTCCTTTGAGACAGTGTGGCACACACACTACTATAGCAAGAGAATCAAAGTCACTACCCGAAAACATTAAAAGGTATCATTACAAATTCAGAAATCAAGCATCTGTAAATTGAGGAATAACAAAATGAGACGAAACATATGGGAAGAATAAGAGAAAATGTAAAGAACATTGTACAACATTTGAGACCTGAGAAGAATAAGCAGTCGAATCCTTAAGATGGCTGGATGAGTTGAAATGTTTGTTTAAAAAGCAAAATCCTTAACTCTTTAAAAAATGATAGAAACAAAATGCAAAAGCTTCATAAACACATTGATTAGGCCATCCAGATTAGTGTTCATTTCTAAGTTTAGCTTTTTTGATAGGATGACGAGCCAGTGGTTATTCTTAGAGAATTATTAGATGTTCAAAATTCTGAATGGTTCAGAGTTCAGTAACCAGAGTACACCAAATTGGAGCATTTCCTCTTCATAAAAATAAGGAAACTGGTCCAGATAGCACAACAGGTCTTTAAAGAGTTCATTAAGTATGAAGAGAACTTTTTGAAAATCATGTACACAGTCAAGCAGTCAGCATCATTGTAGTTATGAAAAGGAAATCCTATTTGACAAAATTAGAATTTTCTGAACACAAGCAGGGTGGATAAAGTGGAGACTAGTAATGTAGTACATTTTGATTCATAGAAAGCACTGAAAAAAAAGATGCAAGAGTTCACAATGTCAGGTGTAAATATTGAAATGCATGGATAAATTGGTAACAGAAAACATTGGGATGGATGGATCTTTTCAAATTGGCAAGTTGTAACATGTAGATTGGCACAAGGACTAATGCTAGTGTCTGCTTATTTCTGCGACATAGATCCAACCAGTTCCCCTCTGCTAACACTCCTTTATCTGGTGTAACTTCTCATCCTACAGTTTCTCTTTTGAATCCTCCCACTTCAAACAAATCAAAGATGTCTTCATAAGCACTTTCATATATATATATATTTTTTCATATTTCAGATACAGCGCGGAAACAGGCCTTTTCGGCCCACCAAGTCCGCACCGCCCAGTGATCCCCGCACACTAACACTATCCTACACACACTAGGGACAATTTTTACATTTACCCAGTCAATTAACCTAGGGTCCTAGCTATGCCTGCCTCTTTATTGACTCCATGGAGTAATCATTGTCCCAAGTCTACTCTAGAATAACTTCCCATCTCTAACAGCTATACTGATGGCTGCATTGATGCTGCCTTCTGCACCAGTGCACAACTAACTTTCATCAGCTTCACCCCTAATCTGCCCTCAAATGTACTTGTATCATTTCCAACACCTCTCTCACCTTTCTTAAGTCTCCATCGCAGGAGACTATCCACTGGCGTCCACAACCATCTGTTCTCTATACCCTGCACTTCTGCTCTCACCCCACCTAACCCCAGACCTTTCTCCCTACCACCCTCTACATACAGCAGATTATTCTTTGATATTTCTGCCAGCTACATCATGATCCTACTCCGAGTTACATCTTCCCCTTCTCACCTCCTGCTTTCCGGAGGCACAACTTTCCCTGCAACTCCCTGGTTTGCTATTCATTTCCCATCCAAGCCTCTCCCTTCCCAGACACTTTTGTCAGCAATCATAAGTATATCACCCATCCTCATACCTCTTCCCTAACCTCTAGTCAGGGACCTAAACAACCCTTCCAGGAGAGACAAGATTCACCTGCACCTCTCCAAGACCAAATGCAGCCGACTTTGCCAAGCACCAGTGCTCCATCTGTTGTCGCTCTCTGGATCTCCCAATTACCAACCATTTTAAATTTCTGCCCATTGTAAGCTCTTGGCCTATCCCCTCCACCTCCTTATCGTCCATTTCTCTACCTTTTGGCTTTATGGATGCAGGATGGAAATGGGCTCTTCAGCCCACCGATTTCATGTTGACCAGCGATCACCCCGTACACCAGCACTATCCTACACACTAGGGACAATTTACACTTTACAGAATCCAATTAACCTTCAAACGGGTACGTCTTTGAAGTGTGGAAGGAAACCGGAGCACCCGGAGAAAACCCCAAGAGGTCACAGGGAGAATGTGCAAACTCCGTGCAGACAGCACCCGTAGTCAGAATTGAACCCCGGTGTCTGGCGCTGTAAGACAGCAACTGTGCGAGCCCTGTACCTGAAACACTGACTGCCTATTTTCAACCCACAAATACTGTCTGACCTGCTGGGCTTCTCCAGCACCTCTCCTTCCTTGGCTACAGATTCCAGCGTCTGCAGTCTCTTATACCTCCATTCCATGTTCAGTCGGGCAAGCACAAAAATGTTAATGCTAATATTACTTTATTTGTAGAAGTATTCCAATATGGCTTAGGTACATGGGTAATACAATTTGTACAAATATCAATTTCACATTCAGTTATAAAAGCACAGCAGTATTAATGAGAACAGCTCTTTGTGGCTCCTGCCCTGGTTAATAAAATGAGGCGAATCTGTGTACAGTAATTGCCATGTTAATCTAATGGCATACTGAAAAATGTCACTAACACGAGACAGGAACTGGACAGTGATGTGTTAACACTCGGGCGGTGGGTTTATCAAGGGAGAGGAGAGTGAGCTGGAAGGACTATCCAACCTGGACAATCGACTCCCAATGTTGCTTTAATAATAGGAAGCATATTTATTGTGGGGGGGGTCTTCACAAAGACATGAAACATCAAAACCATAATGATACAATGAAGTGTTGAGCATTAATAGTATGCAATACCAAGGCACATCATAGGAAGTTATAGGAATCTAAACAAACCTCAACCAGTAACCCAGTGTAATGGATCTTCAATTCATGGTGAAACAATTTTTTTTTTGTGAACTTGGCCTTTGCTTAGACAACTCCCTTAGACAACACCACTTCAATTCTTACAATCCAACAGTTGAAAATAACTAGCCAGAGGCAATTGTATGTCATCTTTGTGTGAATTGGTGACAGATTTGGTAAAACTATAACCTTGGTTCAGAAACATTGCATGGCTCATCAAACCTGAACAATACACTACCTCTCCATGGGATTTAAAAATCTTGTTGCCCCTCACAATGCAGTTCAGTTACGTCAGGCTCTGAGTTCAGGCCAATGTGTGTCACTTTAGGACTATTTCACTCATATCCAAAGACAAGAGGTTTGTTCCACTTGAATACTTTGGCAAACATCAAGAACCAAGCCCTAGACAATTTAGAGGGGACTTCAAAACATTCCACAGTGTTCTAATCAAACCAATGAGGATGCCAGTATTTTCAGGATATTTTCAGAATTAAGTTTCACATTAAGCAATATTATAAAGGAGTCTTTCATCTAGTTCTGTGGACAAATACTGCAACCATTCCCAGAATGTTCCGATTACAACTCCCTTCCCCACATGCAACCTGCAGGCCGTGGGGAAGCAGCATTGCTTCAACATCACACGTCGCATTTATCATCAGATCAGGTTAAAAGCAAAAAACATTAGATTACATAATTATTAGTGTAGGTAAAGCTCTTGAACTGATTCAGGATTGTCAATTAACAGGACCATCACGACAGTGGTACAAGGTCTTGTCACAGTAGAGCAAGATTCTCAGATTCCCCCTGGCTTCTCATTCAGTTCTCCCATTGTTTGGAAATCTGCAATTACATTCACAGGCAAACGTTAGTCTCACAGTCACAATTCAATTGTCACAGCAACCTTGACTGCTGTGTCAGATCAGACTTTATACTACATTTACACACGATGCAAAAACCAAGACAAATAAACCATTGACATCAACTCGAAAGCAAAGGAAAACTTAAGTCAGCGAGATTTTGCTCCAAACTGAGAAAAATATGTGGAAGAATGAACTGCAGATGCTGGTTTACACTGAAGATGGACACAAAATGTTGGAGTAAGTCAGCGGGTTAGGCAGCATCTCTGGAGAAAGGTGATGTTTTGGGTCAAGACCCTTCCTCAGAGCCTGTCCCACTGAGTTACTCCAGCATTTTGTGTCTATAATGTAGACCAGCATCTGCAATTCGTTCCTACACAAGGGTCAAGTGTTTTATTGTCGTATGTCCCAAAACTGAACAAAAATTCTTAACTTGCAGCAGCAAGTATGGTACTTTGGTAAGCATGGTACTCTGCAAACACCATAATAAAAAGGCTTGGTATATGAAAAAAACACAATAATAGTGCAAAGACAAAAACAATCTCCCCAAGTCTATGTGGTTCAGAGCTTAGTTGGAAGTTAGTGTTTAATGGTTGGGAAGAACCTGCTCCTGAACCCGGACATTAGTTATCCGGCTCCTATACCTTTTTCCCGATGGCAGGAGTGAAACGAGAGCTACTGGGAAGGGCTTGCAAGAGCTCTTCAACAATTGTCACAACAATTCACTGAACTTCAATTAACAATTTAATCTGCAATTTGAGAGGGAGAAGGTGAAATCAGATGTGTTGGTATTGCAGCTGGGGAAAGGGGACTACAGAGGCATGAGGGCAGGGCTGGCCAAAGTTGGCTGGAAAGGGACCCTAGCAGGGATAACGGTGGAACAGCAATGGCAGGAATTTCTGGGAATAATCTGGAAGATGTAGGATCTTTTCATTCCAAAGAGGAAGAAGGATTCTAAGGCGAGAAAGAGGCGATCGAGGCTGACAAGGGAAGTCACGGACAGCATTAAACTAAAAGAGAAAACGTATAACATAGCAAAGATTAGTGGGAAGCCAGAGGATTTGGAAGCAAGATGGTAACTAAAAAGACAATACGAGGAGAAAAGATGAAATACGAAGGGAAGCTAGCCAATAATATAAAAGAGGATAACAAGGGTTTCTTCAGTTATACAAAGAGCAAGAAAGAGGCAAGAGTGGACGTTGGACCGCTGGAGAATGATGCAGGAGAAGTGGTAATGGGGAATAAAGAAATGGCAGAGGAGTTGAATAACTTTTTTAGAGTGGAAGACGCCAGCAATGTGCCTGAAATTCAAGAGTCGGGTGGTAGAAGTTAGTGGAATGGCTATTGCCAGGGATTTAGGCGCTTGGGAAGGTGGGTAAGTCACCTGGACTGCACCCGAGGGTTCTGATAGAGGTGGCTTGAGAGATTGTGGAGGCATTGATAGTGATATTTCAGGAATCACAAGTCAGGAAGGAGTAGTCCCAGATGATTGGAACATCGCCAATATTACCCCACTGCACAAAAAGGGAGCAGGGCAGAATAGTGGGAACTATAGTCTGACTTCGGTGGTTGGTAAGATTTTAAGAGTCCATTACAAAGGATGAGATTATGGAGGTTCACGATAATAGGCCAAAGTCAGCATAGCTTTGTGAAGGGGAGGTCTTGCTTGACAAATTTGCTGGAATTCTTTGAAAAGGTAAATAGCAGGACAGTCAATCAGTAGATGTGGTTTATTTAGATTTTCAGAAAGCCTTTGATGAGGTGCCACACATAAGGCTGCCCACCGCATCAAAGGGCAGACACTAGCATGGATAGCAGGTTGGCTGGGTGGCATAAGACAAAGAGTATAACTCCGACTCTTCCAAACATAATCCAGACTTGATACTCTAGCACTAAAATAGGTTTTCCAATAGATTTTAAACAGAAGCGTTACTCAGTCACATCAACAAATGTGCAGTAAACATTTATTCACAAAATGCTGGAGTAACTCAGCAGGTCAGGCAGCATCTCAGGAGAAGGAATGGGTGACGTTTCGGGTCGAGACCCATCTTCAGACTTTGAGTCTGAAGAAGGGTCTCGACCCGAAACGTCACCCATTCCTTCTCTCCTGGGATGCTGCCTAACCTGCTGAGTTACTCCAGTATTTTATGAATAAATACCTTCGATTTGTACCAGCATCTGCAGTTATTTTCTTAATGTACAGTAAACCCTCGTTATAACAGAACTGGGGGTGTTATGGATGGCGTTCCATTAAGGCTGATTACCTGCTTTAACTGAGTATTAGCATAGTAGAAAGAACTGCAGATGCTGGTTAATACACAAAAGGAGAGAGAGAGTGCTGGAGTAACTCAGCAGATCTGGCAGTATCTCTGGAGAACAGAGGATAGGTGACATTTTGGGTCGAGATCCTGCAGGCCTTCGGTCTGGAACTGGGCCTGGAATCCAGGCTGCTACTAGCCACGGGAAAGGCGAGGATCGGCAGAGTCGCTGGTTGCTGCCCACGGGCAGCTGGAATGCTGGTTGGCGATGGCAGGCATGGCTGGGAAACAGGCGGGAAGTCGGTGCGGGCTAGGGGTGGCATCGGCAGCCTGGCCTGGTTAGGTCTGTCTGCTCTAACCAAAATCCCTTATAAAGAGGTCCATGATAACGAGGGTTTACTGAAATAGAACCTATGGCGCTGTTCAAAGAACAGGTCAGTTCTCCTTTGAAACTAATATCTATTCTCCCAAATTGTGTGGTAATTTTTCCGTTCCGTTTGTGAAATCTTCCAATACCTGCATTCATTTAGATTGGGTTAAATACAACTTAAAATATCTTGGCACATAAATACATACTTAATTAGCCACAAAGTTTTCTGGGATGCCCAATGTAAAAGATAACGAGCTTCAATCTAAATTTTAAATTAAATTTTTTTTTTTAAAGTCTGTTGAAATTCTGTTTAACTCTGATCAAGAATTTGGAGTTTTAATGAAAGCTATAAGGGTTAAAATTTGGAGTTTAAATTAAGACTTTTGAGTCAGAGCCATACAGCACAACTCACCCATGCCGACGACGAAGTCCCACCTAAAATAGTCCCCTTTTGCCCATAGAGCTGTAGAACAATTGAATCATTTAATCTATCGTTGAGTGAAAACGCTTAGTGGACAAAAAAGATTTATTTTCCACAAAATCAAGATTTATTTTCCACAAAATCAAGATTTATTTTCCACAAAATGAGCTTCACTTGCCTCAAGAGGGTGTTTTTTCCGCTGCATCTTTTACAAATTCTAAAGTAGCTGGCTTAGTCTCCGCTTCCTGGCTTTTCTTTTCATTTGTTCCCGGTGACTGATTTTGGCCCGTCTCTTCGCCCTCTATTAGAACCCTGGTTTCCACCTCAATTGTAGCCAGGTTTTCATTTGCTAATTCTTCAGTCAATGAGATCATTCTGCCTTGTACGTCATTTCTCTCTTCAGCTAGAGGCTGGGTTGTTTCGAGTTTGATTCTCTCTACCATTTCCGTGGAATGAAATATTCCTTCAGGCTCCTCCAGGGAAGAGCAACTTTCAGCTTTGATCACATCTGGAGAGACTGAAATATTGTCTAAAGTACCATCAGATAATTCCTTTGCTTGCTTAGTGTGCACTGATGGAGGAGTTTCAGTCTCAATTGGCACCTGGTCAGCTCTTACAGTCGTCTCGGGCACCATCTCCGCTGACTGCATTACCACTTTTCCTTCTTCAATGCCCTTACTTCCTGAAGTCTTCAATCTATGATCAACCACTTCACCTGTTCCTTCAATCGCCAGATCCTTTTGTGGCCCTGGTACGTTTGCCTCCTCCTTTGTACCCTCTTGTCCCTGCAGCTGAACAACTACCAGAGCATCTTGAGTGAGAGCCTGAGCAGTTTGCATGTTCAGCTCTTCAGACGCCAGAGTCTGACTTGCTTCTACCTCGTTCTGCACTTCCAAACACTCCGATCTCAGTGCAACATTTTCTTTGATTTTGCAGTCAGCCGGCTGAGGCTTACGTTGTTCCTTCACAAAGCTCTTTACCGTTTGTCCATCGAGGGTTGAGCCCATCTTAGAGCCCTCGGCACTGCCCGACAAGCAGCCTGAGGCCATTTCTATTGCAGCGTCCACAATGACAGCCGCAGTCACTGCTATTGACGTTCGATTAACATCCTCAGATGGAAGCACGACTCGATCCGCACCACACTGCTCTGGAACCTCTGCCGCTGCCGTTGTTACCGTCTCCGTGATGACCCGCTCCTCCACAGAAAGTGCAGTCACAAGGAAAGTCTCCTTACAAGACTCTGAACTCTTATCTATAGGAAGGTCCTCCATTGGGGTCACCGTCTCGTTCTGTATAGCTCGGCATTCATCAGTAATAGAAGCAGCGTGTAATGTGACTTTGGGGGCACTTTCAGCAGTTGGACAGATTGTTTCAGTAACTAGTTTGACGGTTGCGTGACTGAACTCGACCTCAGCCTGTGGTTTGACCGACTCAACGTTTTTAAGTAGCATAGAAGCAGCCATATTTAGAACATTGGGGGCACGCACGGACAGCTGGTCACTTTGGACAAGGTCGCCCGCTGTAAATGGCATCTTTTCGGGGGACTGGTGTTCACCCTGTGCTGGTTCATCCTTGCCCAGGGAGGGCAGTTTACCCTCCGCATCGCCCGAAGGCTCAACCACACCTGTAGCTCGCTCGGGGCTCAGACTTTCACCTCCGTTGGTCGTGTTCAGTGGCTCGCTAGTCACTTCCGTTTCAACGTGTTTGGTTGCTGCCTCTGTTGCGGCCATTTCCACGAGTAGTTCTTCAGGCTGCTCCCTTGGTGGGGTTTCACAGCGACCTCTGGACACCTCAACCAACCCAGTGTCCATTTCTTCGGAGGGAAGGCGAGTCTCTTCAATTTTGGGCTGTACGGGCTTCATGCCTTCCAGCACATCACAGACAGCTTCACTGGTCACAACGACGCTTGCAACTTTAATTATGGTGGTTTTGTTGGTTACTTTGCATGGCCCTTCAATGGTGGTGGGCAATAGGATTTGTGGGGCTGAACCCATGGCATCAGCAGGAGGTTCCTGAGCTCTCTGCTCTTCAGCAAGCTCTTCACAGACTACTTCTTCCATTCTCGTTTCCTGCTTCTCTGCAACAACTCGCTGATCCTGCCGGACGTCCACGGTCTGTTGCAGGATCTCAACGGCCACGAACTGCTCTACTTCAGAGATGATTACCTGTTGTACTTGCCCCTCGGTTCTATCACTTGCCCCCTCCTGCGGAGCATTACCTTCTCCTTCCCTGGGTTCACTCTTCCTCTCTTCTACTCTCCCCTCCACTGGAGCCACTTCACTACGCGCCACATCCGCTCCCACCACTGGTGCAACTTCAATGGTCTCTTCAGCACACACCGTGGTTACTACCACCGGGGCAATTTCCATCTTCTCTTCACCAGGTAAAACTTCAGATAGATCGAGAGAGGTGACTTTGCTCGTCTCTTCAGCTAGAACGTCAGCCACACTCACGTGAGTGATTTTGACGGGCTCCTCAGCTGATGCAATCTTCGCAGCTCCCAATGCAGGGAGTTCCGTTGTGTTTTCACTGCACACTGGCTCCTCCATTCTGACTGTTGGAAAGATTTTGACGGGCTCTTCACAAGGCAGTGCCTCCGAGACAACGGCTGGAGTGATTTTGGAGGCCTCCTCGCTGCATACCACCTGCGTCACTCCCACTGTTGGAGCCATTTCAATGGGTTCCTCACCAGGTACAACCCCAGTTAAATCCACCCGGCTGATATCAGCAAGTTCTTCACCAACTATCATCTCTGTTACTCCCACCAGAGTGATCACAGTCGTCTCGTCACCGCACACCCCCTCCGCTGCCACCTCCTGACTAGTTTTATTGACTTCTCTGAACATCACCTCTGTCACTCCGAGTGCAGGAGTGATCTCAATGGCCTCTTCACCTAATTGAGCCTCAACTACTCCCACAGGAGCGAGTTCAATCGTTTCTTCATTACACAGCCCCTCGGTTACTCCCAGTGCTGGAGAGATTTCAACGGGTTCTTCGCCCAGTAGAGCTTCTGTTACTCCCACTGGAGCGAGTTCAGTGGTCCCTTCACCACACACCCTCTCGGTCACTCCCACTGCTGAAATGGCTTCAACAGGCTCGACACGACTCTCAGTCTTGCTCCCTTCTGCTGCAGTGATTTGGTTGGTTTCTTCACCATGTAGAACCTCAGTCACACTTGCTGGGGTAACCTCAATGTGCTCTTCACAAGTCTCGACTGCGCTCACGTCCACTGGCTCCGCGATTTGCCCAGTCTCTTCAACAAGCACCGTCTCAATCACACCCTCTTCGACCTTTGCTGGGGCTTCTGCACTCTGTTCCTGCTCCTTCTCAACCTCCTGGACACCTGCATCCTCCGAGCCCTCGCCCAAGGTCTTCTCCGCCCCCATCTCTGGAGCATTGTCAATGACGTCCACAGAAGCAGCTTCAACCCTTCCTACTCTCTCCTGTTCGGCATCCCCTGGAGTCACGTCACCCACTTGCTCCATTGCTGCCTCTTCATCCCTGCTGACTGGTTCTGGGGTTACCTCAGCCTCTCCACTTTTCACCACTGGCTCTGCCTCTGTCTTCTCCGCCTGCACAGGTGAAAGATCAGTTGTCCGGTGTTCTGTCTGATATCCCTCCTCGGTGGCCTTGACAGACTGCTCCCCAGCAACCTCTGGTTCCTCAATGTCCACTCCGTGGCCAGTTTCCGAAGTGCGGGTCTCCCGTACAATTTCCACTATTTCGGTCCTCACCTCCTTTACCAAGGTGGCCAGGCCCTTGCTCATAGTTGTGGTTGTCGTGCTCTCGTGGGTCACGACGTTCTTGTTGATCGCGGACGACATCTCTTCACCGGCATGCTCTGCAAGCGTTTCCACCTCCTGCACCACTGCAGCTGCGGCGCTGCTCTCCGCCTCGGTCCCCTGCACGGCTGCCCCCTGCTGCACGGCTGGCACGATCACTTCAACAGGTCCCCCCTGGACGTCGCCCGGTGCGGGAGACCCAGTGATCGCTGCTTCGGAGATCTGCTCGGCTGCTTTCTCTCCACAATCTGCCGCCAGTACCTCAGCAGCGAGCGGCTCCTGTTTGCACGGCATCTTCCCGGTGGGAATCTCCGGCCCCGACTCAGCAACCTGCGTGCCGGCCGGGGTGTGGCAGGACCCGACCAGCTTCACCTTCTCCGCAGCCTCTTCCAGCACCTCCTGGGTTTGCCTGCTCACCACAGCCTCGTCCTCTTGGACGGGCGTGCCCTCTGCCGTAGTCACCGGCGTCTCCGTCAGCTGGGAGACCGCCGAGACCATCTCGGCCGTCTCCTCGGTGAACGACTCGTCTGCCGGGTGGTCCACTGCCGCTGCTCCCTTGGCGACGGCCGCCCGAGCTTCCTCGGCCACCTCATCTGGAGCGACCTCACCTGCCTCCTCCACCGGCACAGGTTTGGGACCATCCTCCGTTTGCTTCTTTACCGCCAGGGCCTCCTCAGCGACCTGATCTTCAACCACCTCCTCGATTATCTCCGAAACAGCCACCGATATCCACGAGGGAGACCTCTCGTCCACGCTGCTCTTGATGGCATCCAGAGATCCAGGTTCCCCTGCGGCGGTCTGCTCACCGCCCAGTTCCCCTGTTTGAGCGGCATCAGAGGTGGTGATAACTCCATCCACCTTTGGAACCGCCTCGGGCCCTGCTCTCAGCCTCTCCTCGTGCTCTTTCTGATCGTCCACGGCATCGTACTCGGAGAGTGGCACCACCGCCGGTGTCTCCGATTCATCTTCGCTCTTGCTTCCTCCAAACTCTGCCTCTTTGTCCACGAGCTCGCCCTGAAGTTGCTCTCCTTTAGCGTCCGACCTCTTCTTTTTTCTGCCCGGTATCAGTTTCTTCAGATTCACCCAGGATTCTTCCTTGCCGGCCTCAGCTTCTGGAAGAGCGGCTTCCGGGCAAGGTACGGATTCCTCCACGCGCTCTTCCAGCTTGGACTTTGACTTACGCCTGGAGGTCACCATTCTCTTGAAGGATTCCCAAGTGGAGATGGCCGCTTCTGTAGCCTCACCTTCCACAGGACTCTCAGCACATTCCGGAGATGTTCCTCCTTGCTCCTGTTCAGGTGCTTGTGGGCTGCTGACTTTCATCTCCTCTGTACTGTCTTGTACTTGGCCATTTCCCTCTGGACTTTGGGCCTCCTCGTTTGACTTCTGAAGCTCCGACTCGGACAGTTTCCTCGTCCTTTTCTTGGATGACCCGACGCAGATCAACGCCTCCCAAGTCACGGGGGCATCCGCTTTCTTCTTTGGGTCCTCGATGCTCCGTTCCAACTTCTGCTCCTCGCCATTGGACTTGGGTTCTTCTTGCTTCTCGGAGCCATTGCTCTCCACAGAGGAGATGGTGGCGCTCTTCGCCTTGTCGTTCTGCTCGTCGTCTCGGTCGCTCTCCGACGGCCCTTTGGATCGTTTCCTGGGGGTCACCAGCTTCTTGAAGGAGGCCCAGGCAGTGATGGCTTCCTTCCTCCTCTCCCCGTCAGCACCGCCGTTTACCTCCTCCTGCTCTGCGGGCAACAAACCCGATTCCGTCACCTCTGCCGAGATTCCCTTGCCCGTTTCCTCCGGGAATGTCGGCGGGCTGTCCGGCTTTTGGCCATCGGGGCTGCCTTCGGATTCGGTCGAGGACTGCAGTTTTGCCTCGTCGTCAGTGTCCCCTGCTCTGGACTCCCCTTTCTTGCCTTTTGCCTTCTTGCCGGACAGTTTTTTGATGCTGCTGCTTTTGAGAAGCTTCTTCAGTGGACTATCTTGATGCTTTGACCTTTGTGAAGACAGGAGCTCACCCTCGGCGGCAATTGGTTCTGAAGGTTTCTCTTGGGCCATCTCCTCGTGTTGGGCTTGAAGCTCCGTCGTGGCTTTGGGGGCAGCGGACTCTGCAACCACTGCTCCCTCTGGTGATTTTCCACCGCTGAAGATGACCTGACCCGTCCCTGTATCAGTGGCAACCAAGTTCTCCGCGGGGACACCAACCTCTTTAGCTTGTGAGGTCTTGCTTTCCACCATGGTCGGTGGCTCGCTTGCCACCCTAACGCATGCTAACTCTGAGGTGAGATCTTCAAAGTCCTCCTCTCCCCCTCGATTTTCTTCCGGCGCTTGAGCAGCCAGGACTTCGGCTGCTTCCTGGGAAGTGGAAGGCTGTGCCTCAGGTCCGTGCTCCATCTCCCCGCTCCCCCCAGCCTCAGCGGCACCAGCTTGCTCCCCGTTTGCTTCCGTCTTCTCCCCGATGATGAGCGGCTCATCCTTGGCCTTCTTGAAACTCTGCTTCCTTCGCAACCCCGAGAAAAAGCCCTGCTTGAAAAATCTCTTGAGCGGAGAGTCGACGGCAGGGTTCTCTGCTGTGTTGGCACTGGGCTCCGCGGTTGCCGGGGGCTCCGCGGTTGCCGGGGGCTCCGCGGTTGACGGGGGCTCCGCGGTTGCCGGGGGCTCCTCGGCGTCTGGTGGTTTGGTTTCTTCTTGCACAACGTTCTCTTCCACTTTTTCCGGCGAGAGGATCTCTGGTGGACTTCCCTCGGCCTCATCGGTGGGGCTTCCATTGGCTTCTGTGCCTCCTGCCACTACTTGCTGGGATTCACCGCCCGTTTCTCCTGCCCTGCCGTTTTCTTCCCTGGTCATGGTGAGCAGCTGGACGGGCTCAGGCTTCACCGACTTCTCCTTCTTCATGGTGAACTTCAAGCCGACAAACTTGAAGACCTTCTTGAAGCCAATCTCAGCTGCCTGCACTTCCTCGGCCTGCTCTCCCTTGTCTTCGTGCAAGTCCCCTCCCTCCTGGGCGTTGATCTGCTCTCCGCCTTCACTCTCGATCGGCACCTCCTCCTGGTTTAACTCCATTTCCTCCATCTCTTCCACTTCGGATACAACCGCAGGGTCTCCTTGTCCAACTGCAACACAAATACCCAAGTCACGTCACAGAACCAGACTTTTGACGGTATACAAAAGACAATGAACCCAATTTTCAAGTATGCTGTTCAAATAGAGATCCCAAAGCCAACCACCACTCAAGCTGAACTCTGAATCCTTGTTCATGCAACAACTCCACTTGGATTATGTGTTAAAATGCTTTGCCCTTTCTGGAAAGGCATTTATTGCAGATTTAAGGTGATTGATGTGGAAACCCTGGTTTTGCACAGTGCCAGTATTTAGAATTTACAGAGTCAGAGTCATACAGCATGGAAACAGGCCCTTTGGCCCAACTTGCCCATGCTGATTATCATGCCCCATCTACACTAGTCCTACCTGCCTGCATTTGGTCCCTATCCCTCCAAACCTGTCCTGCCCCTATAACCTGTCTCACTGTTTCTTAAAAGTTGTGATAGAACCTGCCTCAACTACCTCCAGCCGGCAGCTCGTTCCATATACCTACCACCCTTTGTGTAAGTCAAGTTGCCCCCCAGGTGCCTATTAAATATTTCCCCCCACCCCTACCCCACCCATTATAGATATATTTATGGATAATGCTTTCTGAATGAGACCATGATTGCAGGGTAGTCCTTCTACTCTTGGTCTTAACTCCTTCATATTCCTACTCGTCAACAACCATTACCTCATGAACGTGTTCCCCATTAGTTCGATCATTGCCCATTGCAATTAGCAGCCTAACAACCAGTGTAAAAATTAAAACCTGCGTCCTCTGTTAAGTCATCCCCCACTATAATTTGATACCTCCACTCATCCAATGTTAGCTACATCCCCTTCTGCTTCATGAAGTAAGGTCCTTCAGTTAAGGTCACAAACCCTGAACTACATTTCTACCTTTTCGTGACAAGAGACTGCAGATGCTGGAATCGACAAAAAAAATTAAGCTTCCTGTGTTCCACCCCGACCCAAACTCTCCTCAGAGCTCGCATTTCCTAGTCCTGGCAACATCTTTGTGAAGTGCCACTGCTCTCTTTCCAGTGTAAAATCTCATCTTTCCTGTCGTCTAGTATCCAGGACTGTAGGCAGCAAATACTCCATGTCCTCACCGATGTTGAATAAAGTTCCCGAATAGCTTTCCTGCTTTTATGGTCTATGCCTTGGATAATACAGGAAATAATCCAATGCCCCTTTCCACCTCTCACTGTCCTGTTCCAGAAAGATCTGCAAATATACAATCCAAGATCTCCCCCCACACCATCCAACATACTCCAATTAGGCATTTGGAATTTCATTGCACCCTGCTGTATCTGAAATTTGTACTGATCTGATTGATTTTTTTTGTGCATTCCCATTTTGCACCTCCAAGTACATTATTTCACACTTCTGAATTAAACATTTGCCCTTCCTTGTCCAACCTAGGGCATTCGATTCAATTTGAGATCACAGCTGTCAAGACAGATGTGTGTAACAATTCATTCTTCCCCCGCACAATTAAAGCATGGAATAGTCTTCACCCTACTAGTTATTCAACCAGACTCAACTAAATTTAAGGCAGCTCTTCTCCAAGAATTCCTTCTTGCTTAAGTCCATAACTCCACTACCTCCATTTTAAATTCCATTTGGAATATTTTGGAGGACCAAGAACCAAGAACTTAGCAGGCCATCTGTGGCTTCCTGCAGTCTATTTTCCCCCCCTCAGGATCAACTGCATAGAAGATAGTACCATTCAGTCAAACTACATGGTAGCAGGCCCTTCAGTCCAACTCATCTATGCTGACCAAGATGCCCCATCTAATCTAGTTCCATTTGTCCATGTTTGGCCCACGTCCTTCTAAACCTTTCCTATCCGTGTACCTGTCCAGGTGTCTAGGGGTGGGATGGGAGAGGTGAAGAGGTGGTTAAAATTATAATCGGGGATCAAGTAACCAACACCAAGCCCTGTAGAGCTCGACTGGTAGCATCCATCCACCATTGCCACAGACCTCCTGCCTCTGTATCAGTTTAGAATCAAAGTTGGCAACCTCCCTGAGCCTCTTACTACAAAACATGGGATTTAACACTTGGGGCAAACATTGCGGGTAAATAAATATCAGACTCACGGGCAAACAATGAGTCCAATTAGAGTAAACTTCAAAATCTGAGAGGCTTAGGGTGGCACAGTGGTGCTACGGTCGACCTGCTGCCTTACAGCTGCCGGAGACCCGGGTTCGATCCTGACCACGGGTGCCGTCTGTACGGAGTTTGTACCTTCTCCCTGTGACCACGTGGGTTTTCTCTGGGTGCTCTGATTTCCTCCCACTCCAAAAACGTACAGGTTTGCAGGTTAATTGGCTTCGGTAAAATTGTAAATTGTCCCTGGTGTGTGTGATGGATGTTTCTTTTTGTTTGATTGTGTGTGTTATTGCTTATTTTTATTGCTCTTGTTGTTGGACTGTGGGTAATCTTTCATTTCACTGCACATTTATGTGTATGTGACAAATAAACTTGACTTGAGACTTGAGATGACTTGAGGATGGTGTTATAGTATACGGGGTGATCGCTGGTCAGGTCGAACTCGGTGGTCCGAAGGGCCTGTTTCCTTGCTGTATCTATAAAGTATTTCAGGCACAACAATAAAGAGCTTCCCTGAAACAGAGGGCCAACGGGAGAAGCCATGCCTTTGCAACTGTACCGACAGTGCAAGTCAGTCATTATAATAAGCGTACAGCTATAGAGATAAATACACCCTTGACAATAACAGCACTGTGGAGTGCAGCAGACTAAGGGTTAAAGAAGCCTGACAAGAACAGGAAGCACACTACAGAACATTAGCCCTGCTGATTTCATACATCCATTATCTAGGCTTCAGATGCTTTTGGGTCACAATTGAAAGTCTATCCAGAGTGATCACACCAACATCTCTGATTCCGCAGACCTTCTGGTGTATAGAGTCCACTAAATCAGGTGCCATTTTGTCCAGTGTTAGACAAGTTCAGAAACAGACAGTCTCATGTTCTTTGCAATCCAGCATCGGCAGTCCCTGGTTTCTCCCATTCCTTCCTATCTTCAGCCACCACCCTCCTACCCCAGCATCCACACCACCACCTACGCCTCTCATCCCACCATCCAAACACCCCACCCCTTACCTTGCCAACAACCCCCCTTACCCTGTCACCTCCTCTCCTCCCCTCCCCTCATTCTTCCCCCCCCACCCCACCCCACCCCATTTCATCTGTAGTGCCTGCATGTTTGCTTTACTCTGATGCTGAAACGCACTCCATCTGAAATTTTAAAAATCATTGTCACAGTTCAGAGTAGGAAAGGTCTTTCAAACCTGATGGAGCTGTAATCCTTGCTCACCTCCCGGGGGCTGTGACTAGCAGCTCTTCTGGCAAGCTCTGCAACGGAGCAACACGCTGCAGCAACTTGACTCATCACAAGCCTCTCTTCAGAGGCACATACACTCCCCGCACCAGCCTCCACTCCCAGCTCTGAGCTGGCTCTGCAATGCAGTCTTTATCCAGCATCTCACTGTTCAGCCGTGCCGAGGGCTCTCTGATACCACACTATCAAGGTCACGCAATAGTGGCAAAAGACCATTTACTTTGAGCTCTGTGATCCCTGTACTGACACTTTATAACGGGGGGGGGGGGGGGGGGGGGGGGGAGGGCAGAAGGACAATTTCAAAGCACAATGTAGAAACAAAGAACTGCAGATGCTGGTTAATACACAAAAGGACAGAAAGTTCTGTAATAACTCAGGTCAGGCAGCATCTCTTGAGAACATGGATAGGTGACATTTAAAGAAAGTTCTTGACCCGAAATGTCACCTATCCATGTTCTCCAGAGATGCTGCCGGACCTGCTGAGTTAATGCAGCACTTTGTCTCCTTTTGTGATTTTCACAAGTACTTAATCCCCAGCCAGAGCAGGGAATTTAAACAGAGCTGCAGGAAAAAAAATGAATGCCTTCAGCTTCAAAACAATTTCACTGCCCACTTTTCTTGTCGAATTTTCACCTAAGGAACAGTCATTGTAAATCTAAAACTGGGTCACCGAGCTCCAGGTGCTTTCAAATAGAACCCCCCCCCCCCCCCCCCCCCCCCTAATCCCTCATGGCTGCTTTCTTCTGGTTCAGTTGACTCACAAGCAAATTGCAGAAAAATGTTCCACTACACCTCAGAAAACTAACGCTGATGAGATTTGAAGAAGCACCTTCAAAACGAGATGGGGGTGGGGATGGAGATCAAGGATCAGATGGAGATCAAGGAGAGATAGCTGAATGGATAGCAAATTGGCTCCATGGAAGGAAGCAGAGGATGATGGTGGAAGATTGCTTCTCGGACTGGAGGCCTGTAACTACTGGTATTCGGTGCTGGGCCCGTTACTGTTTGTCATCTACATCAACGATTTGGATGAGAACATACAGGGCAAGATTAGCAAGTTTGCTGATGATACAAAAGTGAATGGTTTTGCAGACAGTGAAGATGGTTGTGAAAGATTGCAGCAGGATCTGGATCGATTGGCCAGGTGGACTGCAGAATGGTTGAGGGAATTTAATACAGAAAAGTGTGAGGTGTTGCATTTTGAGACGTCGAACAAGGACAGGACCTACACAGTAAATGGTAGGCCTCTGGGTAGTGTTGTAGAGCAGAGGGATCTAGGAGTACAGGTGCATGGTTCCTTGAAGGTCGAGTCGCAGGTAGATAAGGTGATCAAAAAGGCTTTTGGCACATTGGCCTTCATCAGTCAGAGTTTAGAGTATAGAAGTTGGGAGGTCATGTCACAGTTGTATAGACGTTGGTGAGACCGCATTTAGAATATTGTGTTCAGTTCTGGGCACCATGTTATAGGAAAGATATTGTCAACTTGAAAGGGTAAAGAAATTATTTACGAGGATGTTGCCAGGACTAGAGGGTGTGAGCTTTCGGGAGAGGTTGAGAATGCTGGGTCTCTATTCCATGGAGCGCAGGAGGATGAGGGGTGATCTTATAGAGGTGTACAAAATCATGAGAGGCATAGATCGGGTAGATGCTCAGAGTCTCTTGCCCAGAGTAGGGGAATCGAGCCCCAGAGAACATAGGTTCAAGGTGAAGGGGAAAAGATTTAATAGGAATCTGAGGGTTAACATTTTCACACAAAGGGTGTTGGGTGAATGGAACAAGCTGCCAGAGGAGGTAGTTGAGGCTGGGACTATCCCATTGTTTAAGAAACAGTTAGACAGGTACATGGATAGGACAGGTTTGGAGGGATATGGACCAAGCGCAAGCAGGTGGGACTAGTTTAGCTGGGACAATGTTGGCCGGTGTGGGCAAGTTGGTCTCTTTGATTCTAGATGGGGTTTAAGATTTGCGACCACTGTTGTAGTTAGTTGAAGATCAATAAATACCACTCTTGGGCAAACACTTAAAATGCAGTTTGAAGAAGGGTCTTGAGCCGAAACGTCACCCATTCCTTCTCTCCAGAGATGCTGCCTGCTCCGCTGAGTTACTCTAACTTTTTGTGTCCATCCTCGGTGTAAATCAGCTTCTGCAGTTAGTTCCTTCCTACACTTAAAATGGCTGCCACAGCTCAAATAATCCAAAGTACAGCATACCTGACTTTAGGGTAATTTGTAGAATGAAGTCCTTGAGCCAACATCTTGCTAACCTCAACTAAACGCGCAGCCCAGAATATTATCCAAATTGCTGCTATGCAGGGGGATAGATAAAGTGTGGGCAAACGGACAAGCACTGGCCAGGCATTCAGAGGGAACTCCCTGGCTCGGCAACAGTGTCTTGGGATGGATCTCGGTTCAACATTAAAGTGCAGCACCCTCTACACTTGTGCACCAACCTGCCTCAGGCGCTAGTCTCTCCACAGGACCACACTAACTCAGAGTTACTGCACAAAGCCAGGCATTATGGATGGATTCTTCACTCTACCCAACCTTGGTCTCAGTGAACCTTGGCACAGCAGCTCAGTAGGTAGAGCTGCTATCTCACAGTTTAATTTCTTCGGCAAGAGCTAATATTTCCATCTTCTTTGATAGATTCTTGATTAGTATGGGTGTCAGGGGTTATGGGGAGAAGTCAGAGGAATGGGGTTGAGAGGGAAAGATAAATTAGGCATGATTAGCAATGGCGGAGTAGACTTGATGGGCTGAATGGCCTAATTCAGCTCCCAGAAGTTATGAACTTATACACCTGACGTTTTCAGTCTGGAAGATGATTTCAACTAACTTTTCTCAACATTAAAGCTTTAATAGGCATTGAAATTTTACCCAGTATTTTATTTAATCTACAGAATGTAAGGATAATGCTCATCACTGCATCAGGCTTTAGGGCCCACATTATCTGTACTGTTTTTTTATTAACCGCAGACCAATGTCAGCTGATAGAACTGCTGCCTCACAGCGCCAGAGACCTGGGTTCCATTTTCTGACCTTGGGCGATATCTGTGTGGAGTTTGCATGTTCTCTGTTACCACATGCGTTTCTTCCAGGTGCTCCGGTTTCCCGGTTTTTACGACATACCCAAGACGTGTGGGTTTGAAGGTTAATCGGCCTCTGTAAACTGTCCGGAGTGCTTAGGAAATGGATGCAAAAGTGGGATAACAAATCTGGTGTAAATGAGTAATCAACAGCTGGCATGGACTTGGTGGGCCGAAAGGCCAGTTCCCCTGCTGTATCATTCAATCAATTCAAATCAATTTTCCTCCACCCCCCTCCACCCCACCCCCCCCCCCCCCCCCCCCCCCAACACCTCAAAAAGATAAAATACAGCTTCATTAGCTAACCGCAAAATCCAGGCCTGTTATTAATGCACAGCCATTGATGGGCTAACAAAAGGTTAAAGTGGTTTAGCGATAAACCACACATTTTACATGAGGGAGCGTGGCAGGTTCTGTGTGCTAGCTTCCAACCGCAGCAGCAGACATGCAAATGAAACCCAAACGTGGCACCCAACTGTGAAACTGATTGCGACTCTGAGGAGGAGTGAAATGCGCTGTTTGCAGAGCTTTTATCCTCTTACATTAATGTTTTATTTAAAGAGCAGAGCACAGGGCAGCATCACCATCACTGCAGCTCAAGTGTACAACTGCAGCTGCCCCTCCACATGGAGACCTCGCCACCCAGCAGGGCAACATCCAGGCTTCAGCCCAGTACAATGGTGGGCCTCCAAAAACACCATACACAAGTTTTAGTTTAGAGATATAGCGCAGAAACAGGTCCTTCGGCCCACCAAGGTCGAGCCGACCAGCGATCAACCCGTACACCGACACTATCCTACACACTAGAGACGATTTACAATTTTTCCTAAGCCTGTACGTATTGGGGATGTGGGAGGAAACCGGAGCACCAGGAGAAAACCCACATGGTCATGGGGAGAACGTATAAACGCCACCTGTAGTCAGGATCGAACCCGGGTCTCTGGCGCTGCAAGGCAGCAACTCTGCCGCTGCGCCACTGTGCCGCCAAGGTGAGAGACAAAGTGCTGGAATAACTCAGCAGGTCGGGCAGCATGTCTGGAGCACATGGAGAGCTAGGTTCGATGGAGGGTCCCCCGCTGAGTTACTCTAGCACTTTGTGGCTCTTTGTTTTGGCTGAAACAACATAGGTAGAACAACTCTGATAGAAGGGAGTACAACACAGGGCTGGAGGATACCATCATCTGTTAAAAAGCCCTTCAGTCCCCTGCAAGATCTGCCACAAGGCTGCTCACTCATACAATAGATTAACACTCAAACAAGTAAATTGGACCAAAGAGAATAAAAACAAACATCATGTGACTGACGAATCATTCTTGAACAAATATCAATTGTATCAAGACCTTCTCGTTGCAGTCCATGAGTATTTCTGTGCAACACATTTAATGGTGAGCCCACAGCTCCTTTGTCTTCACCCATCTAAGATTAACATTTCTTCCTTACCCTGCAATCCAGAAACAAATTCCAGAGCCTCCCAGCCGGCCTCAAGCAATGTTTCTTCTGCTTATTGCTAATCCCTTGCATCTTTGGTCCTTTGTCTTTGACACACACTCAAAGTGACTTCCAGCTGCCACACTGTTCATGTGCCCATACCTACCAGTAAACCTCCCTTCACTTGGATAGGGATTAGTGTACGTCAAACTTAAGGTGCAGGAGAGGGCAATATAGCTACTGAAAAATCACTAGTAAAATTAGTTCTATGCAATAAACCACTTTGTTTGTATCAAATTGCTTCACTGTAGCAAAATATCAAGGAGCTGAGCAAATTTAAGATATTCACCGAATAGTGAAAGGCCTGGATAGAGTGGATGTGGAGAGGATGTTTCCAATAGTGGGAGAGTCTAGGACCAGAGATCATAGCCTCAGAGGTAAAGGAAGTTCCTTTAGGAATGGAGATGAAGGGAAATTTCTTCAGTCAGAGGGTGGTGAATCTGTGGAATTCATTACCACAGAAGGCTGTGGAGGCCAAGTCAATGAATATTTTTAAGGCGAAGATAGATAGATAGATTCTTGATTAGTACAGGTGTCAGGGGATATGGGGAGAAGGCAGGAGAATGGGGTTGTTGCTAGTGGTGGAAGCAGATATGACAATGATGTTTAAAAGGCTTTGATGTTTAACAGTGTGCGTGAATATGCAGGGGGGGGGGGAGCAATATGGATCAAGCGCAGGCAGAAGGTATTCATTTAATTTGGATCATGTTCAGTGCTGTCATTGTGGGCCAAAGAGCCTGTCCTATGCACTGTAAATTTAAAAAACTAAAATGCTTAGAAATGACTCAGAGGGTAATGGATCTCTGGAATTACCTGCGCTCGGGTTGGTTGTGGCCAGACCATTAAATACATTTAATGCGGTGAGAGCAAATATTGAAAGATCAAGGAGATTAAGGTTATGGGGAAGTGCCATAGAAGTAGCGGTGGGTCAGTGTAGATCAGCCACGATCATACCGAATTATGGGGCAGGTTTGAGGGGTCAGTGACACTCCTATTTTTTTGCTAAATCAACCATCCTTTTGCCCACATTAGTGCTGCTTTTAAACTTGATTATACTCTGTAATTAGCAATATTTCCCCAAGTCCCTACACAAGACCACATACACTTCACCCTGCGGCGAAGTGTTTATGTCTGCATTCCATCCCACCTTTCAAAAAGGCTGCAGTGATTAAATATATCCGGGATCTTCAGCCGGCAAGCAGTAGGAATCGTGCAGCAGCAGTAGATGGCGACGTTGAACAGAGAACCAGAGCCATCTTCCGATTAAAGACGCCTTATCATATCATATCATATATCTACAGCCGGAAACAGGCCTTTTCAGCCCTCCAAGTCCGTGCCGCCCAGTGATCCCCGTACATTAACACTATCCTACACCCACTAGGGACAATTTTTACATTTACCCAGCCAATTAACCTACATACCTGTACGTCTTTGGAGTGTGGGAGGAAACCGAAGATCTCGGAGAAAACCCACGCAGGTCACGGGGAGAACGTACAAACTCCTTACAGTGCAGCACCCGTAGTCAGGATCGAACCTGTGTCTCCGGCGCTGCATTCGCTGTAAAGCAGCAACTCTACCGCTGCGCTACCGTGATGAGCAAAGTGCGTATCCGATATTACAGACAGAAAAAAAACCCCACCCAAGGTCAGTAAACCCGCCCCCTTTAGAACAAATCTCATCTCTGGCATGAGATCCTGAAAAATGCATGAAATGAGCATTAGGAAATAAATTAGATCGGCACAGTAACGCAGCGGTAGAGTTGCCACCTCACAGCACCAGACACCCAGGTTCGATCCCGACTATGGGTGCTGTCTGTACATCGTTTCTATGTTCTCTCTGTGACCACGTGGGTTTCCTCCCACATTCCAAAGACATGCATGTTTGTAGGTTAATTGGCTTCTGTAAATCGTTCCTAGTGTGTAGGTTGACTAGTGAATGGGTGATCGCTGGTCAGCACGGACTCGGTAGCCCAGAGGGCCTGTTTCCACGCTGCATCTCTAAACTAAACTCAGCAGAAGTGGAAGCCCTGACAATTGTGAGCAGGAGAGGGAAAATGTTATGACGGATCTCAGTTTTTCTTCACGGGGGGGGGGGGGGGGGGGGGGGGAGAGCAACACAAGAGTACAATTCAATTGGCCCATCATCAGGAGATTTCCAATCGGCTTTCTAATCAGTTCAATTCTCCTGTCCACTCTCCTTTCACCACAAGCCGACCCAATTTATTTCCCATGTGCACAGCACGCTGCCCTTGAGTTAATAAATCTGCTTCCATCATCTTCTCTGGCAGTCCAATCAAACATCACAAAACATCCAGCAGGGAAACTCCTCCTCCCAATCCCTGCTGGATTTTGTGTCAACCATTTTAGCTTGAGCATCTGAAGGGCCCCAACCTGAAATGTCATCCATCGATCTGAAGGTCAGTCCTGACCAAAAACAACACCCATGCATGCTCTCCAGAGATGCTGCCTGACCAGCTGAGTTACTCTAGCACTTTTTTTTTTTGTAAACCAGCACCAACAGTTTTTTGTGTCTCCCTCATAGCCAACATTTTGTGTTTTGCTCAAGATTCCAGCACTTGCAGTTTCATGTCTCTCCGTTTTAAATTGGTCGTCTTGTTATACAGACCATCCTGCCAATAGTAATTAATATCTTCTCCACGTCCACTAAAACATCTCAGTTCGGGGCACGTCCATTCATTCTTCCCTCAGTCCTCGCTGCCCTCAAACACAATCAGGGCAGCACAGTGATGAGGAAACCGGAGCACCCGGAGAATATCCACAGGGTCACAGGGAGAATGTACAAACTCTCCACAGACAGTGCCCGCAGTCAGGATAGAACCTGGGTCTCTGGTGCTGCAAGGCAGCAACTCTACCGCTGCGCTACTGTGTTGACCATACGTGATTGCAATTTTGCAACTTGGCAGCCAAAAGCTAATGGCTAATAATAAAATGCAAAATATTCTACAGCAATCAAACGGAGGGAGGAACTGAACAGACTTTAAGAGTTGGAATATATTGACACAATGAGAATCAGTCGGGGGAACAGCAGGGAAATTTGCTTAAAAGCTTGGTAGAAAAGCAGGTCATTACACCACAATCTTTTTCCAATTAGTGTATAATAGGTCTTCTTTATGTTTACACACGAAATGGCATCTTTACTAGGGTCAAAGATCGACAGCATTGACAGGGCGGAAAAAAAATCACAAGGTTATAAAATGATGCATGCTTTTGAAACAAATTCATAGATTCACAGACAAAATTGGAGAATTCTCAGTCCCCAAAAAATGTCCATGTAATTGAAATGAAATTTAACTTAATCATCGTAAATCAGTGGTCTTGGTCAAAGGACATCATCACGCACTGTTGTTCAGCCTCTTGATTTATGGCAGCCATCTAATATATGATGTCAAGATTAAATAGAGGAAAATTGAGCCACAGCCGTGCAAAGTATTTACACTGGAGATAAAACAGGGTCACGGGGAACATTTTAAGGGAAAGGCTGCAAAAGCAGAAAAGTCAGATCGTGTCTCAGAAGAGCTGCGGATGAGAACGTTGGGCCTGCAAGAGAGATTGGCAGAGATATTAGACATTACCTCAGCTTCCTGGGAACAGACACACACACACAGAGAACAATCCAAATTACAGAGTGCAGTGAAGGCAGAGAAAGGGAAGCGCAGTAGAATCCTGGATGGATGGCCCGCCGACTGACACTGATGAACCTATAACATCAGCTACTGCATTAAACGAGAGGACATTGCGAGGCGGTGCTGGCGTCAGACTCTAGGCTTGCTCTCCAATGGATGTAGGCTTGTGTTAGGAAGTGCTGACTGTTTACAGATTCGAGGACTTGAAATGGAGTCCGAGCTACCATGCAGTGAAGACTTCCATTCACACTGTGCCTGGCACATTGGCATCTCCAAAGCGCTTTTAACAGTGTCAGCATTGTTTAAACAGTTGAAGGAGCCAATCTGCACACAGCAAGGCTCCATGGAGAACGTGAAGAGGATTAGACAAAGTTGGTAGATGCTGGAGAATGCCAAAGAGTCGACCTTGTCAGCATCTGTCATATTTCAGTGGTAGTATTTGGACCCACACCAGATTCCCTCCCCCCCCCCCCAACTCCAATCAAGAGCATGAAACAAACTGATCCAGCAGTGCAGTGCCAAGGGGGTGCTACATTGTCAGAGGTGTTATTTTTCAGGTGCGACGCTGGATCAATGCCTTATTTGCCCCTTCAGCCCGTCATTAAAATCCTAGCACTACTTAGGAGCAACGGGGTGGTTCCCTCGTGAACGGCCAAATATGAGACAACTACAAATCATCGAAAAGGACAATTGGCCTGAATTTGCTGTAACAATTCCACAAAGAAGGTGGTGGGTGTCTGGAATGAGCTGCCGGAGGAGGTAGTTGAGGCGAATACTATCGCAACCTTTAAGCAGCAATTGGACAGACACGTGGATGGGACAGGTTTAGAGGTATATGGGCCAAACGCAGGCAAGTGGGATAAGTGTAGACGGGACATGTTGGTCGCTGTGAGCAAGTTGGGCTGAAGAAGGGTCTCGACCCGAAACATCGCCCATTCCTTCTCTCCCGAGATGCTGCCTGACCTGCTGAGTTACTCCAGCATTTTGTGAATAAATACCTTCGAAGTTGGGCTGAAGGGTCTGTTTCCACACTGCACCACTGTGACTCTAATTTGGTGCATGTAAATTTGCCTGCAGAGCACTTCAGTCATCTTCTGCGAGTGCATAAAGTGAAGGCGGCTGAATGAACAAAAGACTGCAGACTTGGAGACTGCAGCTGATGCGTGGCGTGCCCAGTGGAGCCATGTCTAGAGTTTCAGGTGCTGAGACTGTCAAATAGAACGATGCTGGTGTCACACTGCGTAAAGACTGCCTCTCAACCAACCAGATCACTTCAGCATTCTTCTTCCAGCAAGCGGTTATCACTGTGCGCTAGTGTCTGCTACACAGTCCCTTTTCCTCATTAAATATTAGCATGGTTTCTGCTCTCGGACCTCAGCACCAGTCCGAATTGCCTGCATGATTCGATACACAAACCAGGCAGCACAACACACAAAAGGGCTGAACCAGCCAATTCCTATTCCTTAATAATGATCAGCCATGATCACATTGAGAATGATCAGCCATGATCACATTGAATGGCGGTGCTGGCTCGAAGGGCCGAATGGCCTCCTCCTGCACCTATTGTCTATAACAACTTGCATGCTAACCCCTGCATATGTTGGATCAACGCTGAACTCAAAAGCTGCAATCTTCTGCTGGAAATAGAAACATAGAAAATAGGTGCAGGAGGAGGCCATTCGGCCCTTCGAGCCAGCACCGCCATTCATTGTGATCATGGCTAATCATCCACAATCAGTAACCCGTGCCTGCCTTCTCCCCATATCCCTTGATTCCACCAGCCCCTAGAGCTCTATCTAAATGTTATGGGGATTTCGAACGCAGATACCTACCGAAACCCCCACTGAAATTGTGCTGTTAGCAATTAAGCCGTTCACTTTGTTTGCAGAGATATTTTACAACGAGGGTATTGATTAATGCCTTAAAACCAACACGAGGCAGCTGCAGTTAATCACTGAAAATGCAGGGAGAAATCTCTGAGCAAACACACACTGGTCCCCGGGCAACAGCTGCAACCCACTCTCCCTCCACCCAAGAACGCGGCTCTGGAAATGACAGGCATTTTGCAGGTTTCGGGGATTCGTTGACTCCCTCCATCCAGTGCCCATTGTTGCTCCCCTCCTGGAGCGCACAGAGCTTTCAGACTGACGACAATACAATAGGGTCGCTTCCACAAATTCCTCGGCCGGATTGGAGGATCTGAAAGCCTGACTCAATCTTGTTTTCCCAACTTGAACCTGGCCACATTTTGTAGTGTCTCCCCCCCCTCCCTCCCCACTCCCTGCAGGGGAGCTTAGCTCTGCACCAAGAAGAAGTATTTCATAAGCCAATGCTTATAGGTCTGTGATATGTTGCACTTGGCAGCGCGACAATCCAACGCTTGGCTACGCTTAGAATGGACGGCTTTAAAGTCAAAAGTACAGAGAATGCGAGGAAGGATAGAGAGGGGAAGGAGCAATCAAGGTCACTGAAAACTGCAGCCTCCCTTTGTTACCCGGCTGGATGAAGGCTGTAGGATTGCACAATACACGCCCCACCTCGGCCCCGAACATGCCACGCCCGCCTGCAACACCTCCACTATTTCTAACTCGTGAGAAGAAAGAGAGGAGCAATGGGAGAAACTTAGCAAAATGACCCCACATCTCTCTCTCTCTCTCTCTCTCTCTCCCCTTCCCTCCCCCCAGAATTTATTCTCAGCAAGTTCTAAAGATTTATCCCATTCCCAGGAGAAATTAAGGTGCTGTTGATAGATCAATTGGTGGAGAAACGATATATTCCAATGTCACCTCAAATTAAAACACTAGGTCCTGCAGAAGTTGATATCTGTAATCCTGGAGGATTCCTCGCTGCCTCCCCCCCACCCCCCACCCCCCCCCACCCCCCCACCTAAAAAACAGACTGTAGTCCCAATACAACCTGCGTTACAATACAACCAATTTTTATTCTCCCCCCCCCAGAGCGCAAATTAAAATAAAGTGATGCTCTAAACCTTTTCAGTTTTGAGATTTAATTTTTTTTTAAATCTTAAAGCTCAAACTGCTAGATTCAGAGCGTCGCTGTGTTTTAATCAGAGCACTAGAAGGAAGATATATTTTTGTTAAATCACACATTACAACTGATAAGAGGCAGCACAAGACTCAAACCCCTGGCAAACGGACCAGGCCACACCCTCCCCATTGAATCTCTCTCCAGCACAAAGACGCACAATTGCTAGAGCGTCTTAAGTTTAAATGAAGAAGGGGGAGAGAAAAAAAAAGCACACTCACACAGCTGGGATGAGAAGAGAGCCTTACCTGTGGCTTCTAAAGCACCCGGCATTCTGCAAGCCACTGCTACAGCTGGCGAAGAAATGACGCTTTATATCACACAGGGAGGCTTGAGCGAGAACAGCTGACTGCAGAGAGCACTTGGGTTAAACGCGGTCTGGTACAGTTCATTAAAAAGCAGTCAGCATGTGCTCCCTCGCTGGGTCCAAGAGTGAGGCAACCCGAATGCACATTACAACAGTCTCTTGCTATGTGAAGGATATTCTCCCCACCGGTTCCCCCCACCCCTCCCTCCCTCCCTCCCCCCCAGCTGACAACTGTCAGGCTGGTTGCTCTGTTGAGAGAAACACCTCAGAGATGGGGGGTGGGGAGAATGAATCGCATTCCTGCGTCTGGCGAGGGGAGGGGAGTGGAGATAGAGAGAGAGAGTCGCACGGTCGGTTTGGGGACCTTCCCAGGTCCAGCAGCCCAATCCCAACACACCAGCTGTTTAAAGTAACAGGCAGCAAATCTCAGCTACTCCCACCCACCCACCCACCTAACACACACACTTCGCAGAGAGAGAAAAACATTATTGGAATGTTACTCTCAAGACAATGACTGAACGAGCGGGGGGGGGGGGGGGGGTGGCGGGTTAGAGGGGCACAGGATATTTCACATAGTGTCAGCAGTTTTTGCTTTCTACCCCTCAAAGCCACATCCACCCAACTATCCCCATCCTCCATGTTCCCGATGCTTGGCTCAGCAGAGAACAAAGCCCCACCCATGTTCATAACCTCGAGGAGCGGAATTAGGCCATTCGGCCCATCAGGTCTACTCCGCCATTCAATCATGGCTGTTCTATCTTTCCCTCTCAACCCCATTCTCCTGCCTTCTCCTCACAACCCCTGACACCCTTACTGATCAATCTCCGCCTTAATAAAATATCTATTGACTTGGCCTCCACAGCCATCTGTGGCAATGAATTCCACACATTCACCACCCTCTGACTGAAGAAATTCCTCCTCCATCTTCTTTCCAAAGGTACAAACTTTTAAAATCCGAGGCGATGGCCGCTGGTATTAGACTCCTCCACTCGTGGAAACATAATTTCCACATTCACGCTATCCAGGTGTTTCACTAATCCGTACGTTTCAGTGAGGTCCCCCCTCATCCTTCTAAAGTCCAGCCAGTAAAGGCCCAGTGCCGTTAAACGCTTATCACATGTTAACCCAATCATTCTCATAAACCTCCTCTGCATCCTCTCCAATGCCAGCATATCCTCCCTCAGAAATGAGGCCCAAAACTGCTCACTCCCCTCTAAATGCAGTCTGAACAGTGCCTTTACAAGCCTCAGCATTACATCCGTGCCATAGACAATAGGTCTTGGCTCTTCCTATTCTCAAGCCGCGTGTACAGACAGAGGCAGCACGAAGTGATGCAGCCCACATCCCCAGTCTCACATTCAGCCCTGCATGGCAATGGAAGCCGTCATTGCCTCAGCTGTACACTGGATTAAATGTGCCAAGCCCTCGGGTCAAGAGGTCAGCACAATAGATAATAGACAATAGACAATAGGTGCAGGAGTAGGCCATTCAGCCCTTCGAGCCAGCACCGCCATTCAATGCGATCATGGCTGATCACTCTCAATCAGTACCCCGTTCCTGCCTTCTCCCCATACCCCCTCACTCCGCTATCCTTAAGAGCTCTATCCAGCTCTCTCTTGAAAGCATCCAACGAACTGGCCTCCACTGCCTTCTGAGGCAGAGAATTCCACACCTTCACCACTCTCTGACTGAAAAAGTTCTTCCTCATCTCCGTTCTAAATGGCCTACCCCTTATTCTTAAACTGTGGCCCCTTGTTCTGGACTCCCCCAACATTGGGAACATGTTTCCTGCCTCTAATGTGTCCAATCCCCTAATTATCTTATATGTTTTATTAAGATCCCCCCTCATCCTTCTAAATTCCAGTGTATACAAGCCTAATTGCTCCAACCTTTCAATATACGACAGTCCCGCCATTCCGGGAATTAACCTAGTGAACCTACGCTGCACGCCCTCAATAGCAAGAATATCCTTCCTCAAATTTGGAGACCAAAACTGCACACAGTACTCCAGGTGCGGTCTCACCAGGGCCCGGTACAACTGTAGAAGAACCTCTTTGCTCCTATACTCAACTCCTCTTGTTATGAAGGCCAACATTCCATTGGCTTTCTTCACTGCCTGCTGTACCTGCATGCTTCCTTTCAGTGACTGATGCACTAGGACACCCAGATCTCATTGACTTGACACCATTCAGATAATAATCTGCCTTTCTATTCTTACTTCCAAAGTGAATAACCTCACACTTATCTACATTAAACTGCATCTGCCATGTATCCGCCCACTCACACAACCTGTCCAAGTCACCCTGCAGCCTTATTGCATCTTCCTCACAATTCACACTACCCCCCAGCTTAGTATCATCTGCAAATTTGCTAATGGTACTTTTAATCTCTTCATCTAAGTCATTAACGTATATCGTAAATAGCTGGGGTCCCAGCACCGAACCTTGCGGTACCCCACTGGTCACTGCCTGCCATTCCGAAAGGGACCCATTTATCCCCACTCTTTGCTTTCTGTCTGTCAACCAATTTTCTATCCATGTCAGTACCCTACCCCCAATACCATGTGCTCTAATTTTGCCCACTAATCTCCTATGTGGGACCTTGTCGAAGGCTTTCTGAAAGTCGAGGTACACCACATCCACTGACTCTCCCCTGTCAATTTTCCTAGTTACATCCTCAAAAAATTCCAGTAGATTTGTCAAGCATGATTTCCCCTTCGTAAATCCATGCTGACTCAGAATGATCCTGTTACTGCTATCCAAATGCTCAGCAATTTCGTCTTTTATAATGCTTTGATTGTGGACACTGCACGAAGCATACCTCAGAGCTGTGGGACGGTGTTCGCCAGAACAACATCAGGCTTGCAAAATGCCTTGCAAAGCCTCCCGAGCTACTCTGAAAGTACCTCCCAACCCACAAAAACCCAACCGCCAGGAGCTGGGGCAGATCCTGGAATCTTGAGCACAAAGAAAAATGGCGGAGGAACTCAAAGAGGGTCAAGGCAGCATCTGTGGAGGGAAATGGGCAGACGATGATTGTCCAAGTCTTGAAGGGTCCCAGTCTGAAACATCACCTGCCCATTTCCCTCCACAAATGCTGCCTGACTGACCTGCTGTGTTCTTCCAGCAGTTTTTATTTTTGTTTGCCTTCTCGCCCCCACACCCCTTCCACTCAAGGTCCCACGCATAGTCCAGTCTCAGAATACTTTGCCATTCTTTCAAGAACTGGAAACTCCTAACCCAATCTGTGGGAGAACTTTGACCTTGCACACACTCAAAGCAGATCATCACCACTCAAAGGAAATTAAGGCAGGGTAATAAATACTGCCCTGGAAAGCATCATCCCGATCCCAAAAATGAATTACTTAAGTTGGGCCGAAGGGCCTGTTTTTATCCTGTACGGTTCCAAAGGTTAAATAAAGGCAAATAGTATCGGCTAGGATCGTAGAGTCAGACAGCATCGAAACAGGCCCTTCTGCCCAACTGCTCCATGGTGTCAACCAAGATGCCCCATCTGAGCTAGTCCCACTTGCCCCTCATTGGTCCATATATCCCTCTAAATCTTTCCTATCTGTGTTCTGTCAAGTGTCGTTTAAACGCCGTTAAGAGTTCCTGCCTCAACTACCTCCTTTGGCAAAATGTGTAGCAAGGAACTGCAGATGCTGGTTTACACTGAAGACAGACAAAAAATGATGGAGTAACTAGAGTGCGTCAGGCAGCATCTCCGGAGAAATTGAATAGGTGACATTGCAGGTTGAAGGATTTAATCCGCAATGTCGCCTGTTCCTTTTCTCCAGAGATGCTGCCTGATCTGCTAAGTTACTCCAGCATTTTGTGTCCATCTTCGGAGTACACCAGCGTCTACAGTTCCTTCCTGCACACTTACTGACATGCTGTATGCCCTTGGTCATACTGCAAGCTGGTCTGGCGAGGGAGGGGGCCCTTACCTTGGTACCATTCACTGGGCAGTCCCAGCTTCTGATCACCCCTAGCTACATAGGATGTACAGCACAATGCCAACACTGCCCACTTAGTCCATCCATTTATCTGTGCATTGCACACAAGTCTCCTCTCACTGTATATCTAGAATGGCCATTCAGAAATTTCAGATGAGTAGCTCATCGTTGAGAGGTGCAAATTCTACTAGAGCCAGTTAACCAACATTAGTTACCAAGGCCCCGAACTGCAGGAACAAAAGTATCATGAGTGGACAGAACTCAAATCACAGGTTAGGTAATGGTTGGCGTATGGTCCACACAAGTCTTGAGGGAAGGTACAAGAGGGCTTTAAAAAGATCAAGAGGTTTAAGACTGTTTAATAGATGAAAGACTTCAGTTAAGGGAGCCCAGAAATGCCAGGACTGTTCTTCTTGGAACAGAAGGCCAGAAAGTGGCCCAAGTGGTTTACAACGAGAGGTTGTGATGGAGAAGAATTAAAATCCTGAAGTTGGATAATAACCAGGGATTGCAAGTCGAAATTCATTGGCAAAAGATCAAGGAGAGACCTAAAAAAAAAAGCTTTCACTCCACTGTTGAAATGCAGAATGCTCCAATCCCAAAAAGGTGGTGGAAGCAGATTAAAAAGGGTATTAGACAAGCACTCTGGAATGGGGACATTCCAATTATGCAATGCAGGGGATGTGCACATAAGCAAAAGAGTTCTTCCAAAGTGCCAACACATGGAAAGTAAGCATACGGCGCTGCAAGTGGAAAAATAATTCAATAGATAAATCAGATTACTTTCGCCTTGATTTCTAATATAGTTTTGCCTCAGAAGCATCAATGCAACTCTCTAGTACCTTTGCCTCCCCCCTCGACTCCAGCCAAGGACCCAAACAGTCTTTCCAGGTGAGGCAGAGGTTCACCTGCACCTCCTCTGCTGTATCCACTGTTCCAGGTGTCAACTTCTCTACATCGGTGAGACCAAGCGCAGGCTCGGCGATCGTTTCGCTGAAGACGTTCGCTCGGTCCGTCTTAACCAACCTGATTTTCCTGGGGCTCAGCACTTTAACTCCCCTTCCCAATCTGACCTTTCTGTCCTGGGCCTCCTCCATTGCCAAAGTAAGGCCCAGCGCAAATTGGAGGATCAGCACCTCATATTTTGTTTGGGTAGTTTACACCCCAGCGGTATCAACATTGACTTCTCTAACTTCAGATAGTCCCTGCTTTCCCTCTCTATCCCCTCACCCTTCCCAGTTCTCCCATCAGTTTTCCTATCTCCTACTATATCCTATCTTTGTCCCGCCCCATCCCCTGACATCAGTCTGAAGAAGGGTCTCGACCTGAAACGTCGCCCATTCCTTCCCTCCAAAGATGTTGCCTGACCCGCTGAGTTACTCCAGCATTTTGTGTCCACCTTTGATTTAAACCAGCATCTGCAGTTCTTTCCTACACATCTCTCCAGTACTTGTGCAGGAAGGAACTGCAGATGCTTGTTTACCTCGAAGATAGACACAAAATGCTGGAGTAACTCAGTACACCCATTCCTTCTATCCAGAGATGCTGCCTATCCTGCTGAGTTACTCCAGCATTTTGTGTCGATCTCTCTCCTGTACTTCCTGCCTGGCATCTCTCGCTCCTCCCCCCCCCTCCAGCCTAGTCATCCTGCTAGTTCCACTGTTTGGATACATATATCCCTTCATTCACCTCTTTCACAGCCAACATTGGACCAATGGCTCCACCTTTCCTTCGTCATCGGTGCCGCTCTGATTTGTTCTGCACCTTTTCGTACCTCTAGTTTTCCTCTCCGCTGAATCTCAGTCTGAAGAAGGGTCTCGATCCGAAACGTCATCTATACCTTTTCTCCAGACGTGCTGCCTGACCCGCTGAGTTACTCCAGCACTTTGTGTCCATCCTGGGTGTAATCCAGCAGCGGCAGTTCCTTCCGACACACTTTGTCTACACTATCATTTTTGGATGAAAGTCTGATCTGACTTCCCACTGGATTTCTGAGTGACCACCTTGTATTAAATGTCAGGTCATACTTTTCCCTATAGCCTCTAACACATCCTCTCATACAGATGTGGCTGATTTTTTTGGAAGAGGGGAAGCCCCGTTTCCTGAAGAATAAGGATATCTCTGATGCCCTAGTGTGAAACACCTCATCCCGGGCGCAGATGCGGCGTAGACGGAGGAATTGGGAGTAGGGGATAGACCTTTTGCAGGAGACCGGGTGGGAAGAAGTGTAGTCCAGATAGCTGTGCGAGTCAGTGGGTTTATAGTAGATGTCAGTCACTAGTCTGTCTCCTGTGATGGAGATGGTGAGGTCCAGAAAGGGGAGGGAGATGTCGGAGATAGTCCAGGTATATTTAAGGGCAGGATGGAAATTGGAAGTGAAGTGTATGAAGTCAGTGAGTTCTGCATGGGTACAAGAGGTAGCACCAATGCAGTCGTCGACGTAGCGGAGGTAGAGTTCGGGGATGGGGCCGATGAACGTCCGGAACAGGGATTGTTCGATGTACCCTCTCATACAGAAGCTTTCTGGATCTACTACTCCTTAAAGACCTCCACCAGAACACGACCACTCTGCTCTTGGAAATTAAAGAGTCCTTCTCTGTATGGTTTCAATTGTGGTTTTTTTTCAAAAACTCCTTACACCCTCATCTCCATTATAGAATGTAGGCCAGAAATGGGGCCAAAGATTCACTACATATTTAATGATTTCCAACTGTATCATAGTGCTCTAATGGCTTGTCATGGCCTCATTGACCTGTGTTGTAACATTCAAGGAGTGGTCTACTTGCTTCCCCAGAGCAGAATCTTTTCTCCGTTAAATCATCCAGGGAACTATTTGCTCCAGGGGGACAATTATTTCCTCATCCTTCAACCAAAGCCTTGCAGTGGAATTCATTTGCCGATTACACAATGTTCCTGTCATTTTGTCCACGGCTTCCTTAGTACTAATTACATCAATTTGAAGGTTTAAAAAAAAAAAAAAAACAGAGGACAGGGGTTTAAAGTGAGGGGGAAAAAGATTTAATAGGAACCTGTGGGGTAACTTTTTCGCACAAAGGGTAGCGTGTGTATGGAACGAGCAGTTGGAGGAGGTAGTTGAGGCAGATAACGCAACGTTTAAGAAACATTTAGACAGGTATATGGATAGGGCAGGCTTAGAGGGATATGGGCAAAACAAAGGCCAGGTGGGATTACTGTAGATGCGACATGTTGGCCGGTGTGGGCAAGTTGGGCTGAGGGGCCTGTTTCCACACTCTATGACTCTAAATTTTGTAGTTCGACTCATTTCCAAGCCAGATTTAAGCAAATCGGGTACAATGGTGCAATTATTAATGCTGACAGTATCTTAATTGAAATCGTTTAACAATCTGTGCACTCAGCTCATCCATTATGCTATTTGTCCCTGTAGTTGTAAAAACTCAAGTACTTTGTTTTCAAACATTCAAATATACCACAATAGCTTTTGTTCATCTTTGATATCAAAAAGAATGTAATCATGGTGGCCTAACAGTTAGTTTATGCCGCCTACCACTTATAGTTTTGTGTTCTAGATGCACTCGTTACATCTTTCAATGAAGATTCTATCTGTCCTGCCACTGGCTGAGACATCCCTGGAACCTGCTTTATTTCTACGGCGCATCTGTAGAAGTTGGTGAGAGAAGTTGGGGACATGCCGAACTTCCTAAGCTTTCTAAGGAGGCGGAGGTGTTGGTATGCTTTCTTGGTCATTGCTTCTAAATGGGTGGTTCAGGAGAAGCCGTTGGTTCAACTGACTCCGAGGAGTTTGACGTTTCAAACATCTCTGCTTCGCCGCCTTTGGGCAAACTAGGGTATGTGTACTGCTACGCATCCTGAAGTCGATCACTATCAAGGCATTATTTCCCAGTGGTTCCGTTTGACATCCAAGAGGCAGCAATGTATTTTCACTATTGCTTTGGGGGCGAGAAATGGACTCACAACCTTCTGATTCAGTTCACAAGGTCAGGAGCAGAGGAGCAGTGGGCACACCATTACAGAGCACACCCAACAGAAAAATCTGCATTTGCAATGGATTTCTTCACTTCTATTCAAGGCATTGTTACTTCCCCATCCCACAATTCATCCTCGCCACATCCAGTGGCTCACAGTGACTGAGGTTATTGCATTTTGTCACTGGTTGGCGATTGCCTGCTTTATTTAACAACCTTTCCGGCCTCTGAACAAGGAAAGGTTTAATACTGACATGAGATCATTGGTCTTGGCACCATAGCAAGGTCCCATAGGGTCAATGCATGGGGATTCAAATCCATACTTGCGAGCTCCATGATGGAGTAAACTAGCATGTATACCACTGTCCACCTAGAGCTGTCAATAGCCCAAGAATAGACTTCCCAAACCAGCTACCTGCCCTGCATGACATTTGCAAAACCAAGGCATTTCCTCCATCAATCCAATCCGAGCATATTATCAGTGCCATCTTTTAGAGCCACACAACAAACAGGCCCTTCAGCCCATCATGTACATCCAACCCCGTCGGGTACATACCAATTTCATCTATCAGCATTTGGGCCATCGTCTCTATCACCTTGGCATCTCAAGTGCTTGCCCAGAGGTTTCTTGCATTTGCAGTGGGGTCTGTGGACACGAGGAACTAGATTTGAGGCAACTAATTTTACAAAATAGCCTTCGTGACCTTTCATCTCATCGGCTTGAGATGGCGTTGCCTACAAATCCCAAAGGATGAGGTCTGACACTCAGCATCACCTTTTGCTCTCCGTGTCATCCCCCACCCAAAGAAAAACCAACTCAACGTGCTTACCCTCTCTGGAAGGCATCTCCTCCTGGATCCCATTGAGCTGCTCGGATTTTTTATCAGGAGTCTCTTGAACCGCCGATTCCCCCTGCATTCCGGAAATCTGGCCATTCTTCCGAACAGACTGTGGGAACAGGAGGACACAGTTATTTTAGTAGGAAAAAAAACTGCAGATGCTGGTTTAAATCAAAGGTGGACACAAAATGCTGGAGTAACTCAGCGGGTCAGGCAACATCTCAGGAGAGAAGGAATGGGCGACGTTTCGGGTCGAGACCCTTCTTCAAGAATCTTTGCCCAAGGTAACTCCCTTCTCCGAAGGGGAAATAACATGAAGCCAAGTGAAATAAAGATGAGAGGTTGAAAAGCTGGTATCTCATGCTCAGACCAGACTGCCCGATGAAAGAAAATGAAATAAGGGTCTTCGGTCTGAAGAAGGGTCCCGACCAGAAACGTCACCTATTCCTTCTCTCCTGAGATGCTGCCTGACCCGCTGAGTTACTCCAGCATTTTGTGTCTACCCACACAGTTATTTTACTTCAGCCTGTTAAATGGACACACACTGGACCTTTGAGTTTAGTTTAGCTTAGTTTATTGTCATGTACAATAGGGTACAGCGAGAAGCTTTTTCGTTGCGCGCTCACCGTTCAGCAGAAAGACGATACATGATTACAATCGAGCCGTCCAGAGTGTATGGATACATGGTAAAGGGAATAACATTTAGTGCAAGGGAAAGTCCAGTAAAGTCCGATTAAAGATAGTCCGAGGGTCTTCAATGAGGAAGATGGTAGGTCAGGACCACTCTAGTTGTTAGTAGGATGGTTCAGTTGCCTGACAACAGCTGGGAAGAAACGGTTTCGGAATCTGGAGGTATGTGTTTTCACACTTCTGTACCTCTTGCCAGATGGGAGGGGGGAGAAGAGGGAGGAATAGGTTTCAAATCCATTTTTCCCCTCTGCCACGAGGTCACACCATTTTAGGCTGGCGTGGTGGGTGAGAGAAAGTCAATGTTATGACACAACACAAGATGTATTGGTTAATCCATGTACTGTACGTTCAGAGATGTATAGAATAAACCTCAAGGACAGATTTAAGTATCCAAATCCATATTTCTGTTCCATACCAAGCTTTTGAGTCAATAGACAATAGGTGCAGGAGGAGGCCATTCGGCCCTTCGAGCCAGCACTACCATTCAATGTGATCATGGCTGATCATTCTCAATCAGTACCCCGTTCCTGCCTTCTCCCCATACCCCCTGACTCCACTATCCTTGAGAGCTCTATCTAGCTCTCTCTTGAATGCATTCAGAGAATTGGCCTCCACTGCCTTCTGGGGCAGTGAATTCCACAGATTCACAACTCTCTGACTGAAAAAGTTTTTCCTCATCTCCGTTCTAAATGGCCTGAGTCGGAGGTGGATAATGCAGTATCTCTGTGAGAGAGGTAGGGGGAGGGGAATTAAATCAATTAATGAGGATTATCCACAAGCAGCTGGAAGAGTAACTAAAACATTTACAAAACTCAAGAGATAAGAATTGTTTAAAAATAAATCAGGAATCCTGCACCATAAAAGGCTTTATAAAGAGTATATGCCCATAGGCTGAAGCACTGAATAAAGTGGGTGGGAAGCTCAGAACAAGGATAGATCACTTATAGTATAAGAAAATAACTGCAGATGCTGGTACAAATCGATTTATTCACAAAATGCTGGAGTAACTCAGCAGGTCAGGCAGCATCTCGGGAGAGAAGGAATGGGTGACGTTTCGGGTCGAGACCCTTCTTCACTTATATGTGGCCATTGTTCTCAAGTAAAATAAACTAAAGGATGATCTGATTAAGTTGCTTAGGAAAATAACTGCAGATGCTGGTTTAAAATCGAAGGTAGGCACAAAATGCTGGAGTAACTCAGCGGGTCAGGCAGTGTCTCAGGAGAGAAGGAATGGGCGACGTTTCGGGTCGAGACCCTTCTTCAGATTAAGTTGCTTATTCATAAGTGAACAGATTCAAAGAAACCACTTCTTATGGGAGAAGGGGAGGGAAGGAGAGATTGAAATCAAGAACTAGAATATATAAAATGTAGGTCAATGGCCAGTGGTACTTTGTAACATGTACCGAGGTACGGTGAAATTCATGCTTGCACACAGAACAGTTATACATAAGCATAACATTAAATTAAGTACAAGGACATATTACACTGAGACAGTGTGCGAGTCTCCAGATTTGGCACCATTTTCAAATCCAAGTTGTTATTGGGGTAGAGTTCTTAACGGCCTGGTCATAAAGGCCTCTGGTCCTGGCAGTATTGCAGGGCAGGCCGGGCCAAGTGCAGCCACTGGTGTCCTTCACCACTGCTCCACCGTATAGAACAGGAAGGTTCTCCGTAATAAAGATGATGTTAGCCAAGGGGAAATGGAACAGAGGTACAGATCAGCCTCGATCTAATTGAAAGGCTCAGCTGACCCATTGGGTTAAGCAACCTCCATATGCAGCAATGGTTTCAATAAAGAGAGGCAAGGAACTACAGATGCTGGTTTAGGAAAAAAAAGTGCTGGAGCAACACAGTGGGTCAGGCAACACCACTGAAGAACATGGACAGGTGACCTTTTGGGTTAGGACTCTTCTTCAGACTTATTTGAGGGGGGAACGAAAGCTGGAAGTGAGGTGGGGCAAGTCAAGCCCCTGGCTATTAATAATGTTCGACTGGAATTGGGGGGCTGGGGGAAAGAGAGGAAATAATGGGATTAATTGTACAGTCCTTGCAAGAGGGGGTAGCATATGGAATGGCCTGAATCACCCCATGCAGCCCTGCAGGATTCACATCAGAAGCGAAGGCCTCCCTCCGTAAATCAGGGAAAAGATATGACTCTCCCCCTGCTAATAAAAAAACCCAACCAAGCAATCCGAAACAGAATCAAATCGACCGTAATCTGCTCGAACAGCTTAATGCATATCCACTGAATTTATATCTTTAATAAAAGCCAAGAGCCAAAAAGGCTTTTAAAAACAAATGGATGATGCAACGCGGGTCAGGGGCTTATTAACCCACGTCTGCACAACGTACTACGACTGCCTTTGCAGGAACAATGCAAGAAACAGTTAGCAAGAAACCAGCATTGTCCTTACAAAGTGCAGATCCAACAGTATCAATGTTATCAAGTGATTCAATTCTAGCAACTTGCATCAAGGAGGGTGGCGGATTGTTCTTTAAAGTGTTTCTATTAACAGAAGCCCCTTTATAGCGAGCGTCTGCGACTCGAGATAGGAGGGGTGGGGCAATAGCTGAAACATCCTCCTCACTCACGGCAGCAGTCAGAGGGCAAGCGACCTTGAGGAGTGCAATGCCTGTTTACAACGCTCAAGATAGTTTGCAAAACCCTCAGGGGCCACCGGACCTGGAGTGGCCGAATCCACCAAGAGGAAGAATTTCCTTTCAAATGCGGTCATATCCAGACATTCAGGCTCCTGATTATTGATAAGATTGCAATAGTCACCATTTCTAATCTGCCTCAAAGGCACACAGATCATCTCCCCTTGCACTGGATGAGCGACGCAGCTACTGAGCACGGGGTTTTTATTTGATAACTGGGACACTCAGACAGACTTACTGGAGTGGTTGAATGTATCTTTAAAGGAGAGAGAATAAACATTAAACATCACACTGCCTCAGTCTGAAGAAGGGTCTCGACCCGAAAAACGTCACCCATTCCTTCTCTCCCGAGATGCTGCCTGACCTGCTGAGTTACTCCAGCATTTTGTGAATAAATACCTTCGATTTGTACCAGCATCTGCAGTTATTTTCTTAAGCATTTAAGGCCAATCATTTGTTCTGTGTGCACATACATTGGGGGGCAGGGTGTGGTGGAGACGCCCCTCAAACAAGGGATACGATTATTAAGGGGTTGGACACGTTAGAGACAGGAAACATGTTCCCAATGTTGGGGGAGTCCAGAACAAGGGGCCACAGTTTAAGAATAAGGGGTAGGCCATTTAGAACTGAGATGAGGAAAAACATTTTCAGTCAGAGAGTTGTAAATCTGTGGAATTCTCTGCCTCAGAAGGCAGTGGAGGCCAATTCTCTGAATGCATTCAAGAGAGAGCTAGATAGAGCTCTTAAGGATAGCGGAGTCAGGGGGTATGGGGAGAAGGCTGGAACAGGGTACTGATTGAGAATGATCAGCCATGATCACATTGAATGGCGGTGCTGGCTCGAAGGGCCGAATGGCCTCCTCCTGCACCTATTGTCTATTGATATCGCCCTAGGGTGACACGAGTGGCAAGGGTGCTGGGCACAATGATATTTCAATGAACACTACCATACCACACTAATGAATTTATGCACAGCCTCTGAGAAAGTAGGAAGAAGTTTTGCACAGTTCTTGTTTTGTGTACATGTTTTGTTCTGAATAAATTTTATTTTGATTTTAAAATATATACACGAGTGAGAAAGGCTGGCAAAGTTGAGAAGGCATCAAATGTAACCCAACTGCAGAGAAAGGAAGGAGAGGCGAATAACAGAACCACACACAGGCCCATTAGACAGACCTGAGGAGCAGGAAAACGCAAGGGGAAACGGTGGCACAACACCGGTGGTGCCTCACCTCACGTAGCATGCAGGACGGTGGCGCAGCGGTAGAGTTGCTGCTTTACAGCGAATGCAGCACCGGAGACTCAGGTTCGATCCTGACTACGGGTGCTGCACTGTAAGGAGTTTGTACGTTCTCCCTGTGACCTGCGTGGGTTTTCTCCGAGATCTTCGGTTTCCTCCCACACTCCAAAGACGTACAGGTATGTAGGTTAATTGGCTGGGTAAATGTAAAAATTGTCCCTAGTGGGTGTAGGATAGTGTTAATGTACGGGGATCGCTGGGCGGCACGGACTTGGTGGGCCGAAAAGGCCTGTTTCCGGCTGTATATATATGATATGATATGATATGATGTATCTCCAGGAACAACTCTGCTTATGGTATCTGTGTTAAAAGGGGTCATCATAATGTTATAAATAAGAGAGGAGTTAGAAACAGTGCAGAAAAGGGCACCAAGTGCCATAGACAATAGGTGCAGGAGGAGGCCATTCGGCCCTTCGAGCCAGCACTACCATTCAATGTGATCATGGCTGATCATTCTCAATCAGTAACCCATTCCTGCCTTCTCCCCATACCCACTGACTCCGCTATCCTTAAGAGCTCGATCTAGCTCTCTCTTGAACGCATTCAGAGAATTGGCCTCCACTGCCTTCTGAGGCAGAGAATTCCACAGATTTACAACTCTCTGACCAAAAACGTTTTTCCTCATCTCCGTTCTAAATGGCCTACCCCTTATTCTTAAACTGTGACCCCTGGTTCTGGACTCCCCCAACATTGGGAACATGTTTCCTGCCTCTAACGTGTCCAACCCCTTAATAATATTATATGTTTCGATAAGATCTTAATAATCTTATATGTTTTGATAAGTGCTGGAGTAACTCAGTGGGCCAGGCAGCACCTCTGGAGATCATGGACTAGGTGACGTTTCAGATCCGAGACTTTTCTTCAGAACTGAGGTGTCATATCATATCATATCATATCATATATATACAGCCGGAAACAGGCCCTTTCGGCCCACCAAGTCCGTGCCGCCCAGCGATCCCCGTACATTAACATTATCCTACACCCACTAGGGACAATTTTTACATTTACCCAGCCAATTAACCTACATACCTGGAGAGTCTCAACCCTAAACGTCACCTACTCCTTTTCTCCTGACCCCGTTGAGTTACTCCAGCATTTTACGTCCATCTACAAGATCAGTGGGTACTGGATTGGGAACAGCCAACAGGCATTTAAAAGAAAGAAGAAAAAAATCACATTTAAGAAATCATCTGAAGTTGCAACCAGCAGAACAGACAAGGAGAAACCAATGGGTGTGGTGCACTAGACTTTCAGAAGGTTTTCAATAAAGTGCCACACAAGTGGTTACTTAAAATTAGAGTGCACATCATTTGCGGCAGATGATTTAACATAATCGGAACATGTCATTTTCAGGCTGGAAGATTGTCAATCATGCAGGGGTCAGTAATGAGGCACCAGTTGTTCACAATACAATGATTGAGGTAGGCACACCAAATACAACGTCCATATGTGTTGATGCCCCCGAGGTGGGTGGCAGTGCAAGTTGTGAGGGGATATAAATAGGCTAATGGGCAAACGGTATACAATTTGGATTGCCAGTGGCAGGGGATATCTGCTGAGGCACGGGTGAATAGCAAGATTGGTGGTAACTGAGGGTGTGCACCTACTGTCATTTAAACTGCTGAATGCAGGCTCTGGATCTTACAGCAATGTTCAATTCCATTTGCAGCTACTCAGCAAATAAGGCTCAGAAGGCAGTGGAGGCCAATTCTCTGGATGCTTTCAAGAGAGAGCTAAATAGAGCTCTGAAGGATAGCGGAGTCAGGGGGTATGGGGAGAAAGGCAGGAACGGGGTACTGATTGTAGATGATCAGCCATGATCACATTGAATGGCGGTCTGGCTCGAAGGGCCAAATAGCCTACTCCTGCACTTATTGTCCATTGTCTATTGTCTACTGGAACCAAACCTGTGTGCAGCAAGATGGAGACAACATTCAGGCATGGGCTGACAAGGAGCAAGGGAAATATGTATTACACAAGTCAGCAGCTGAAGAAAGACAATAGACAATAGGTGCAGGAGGAGGCCATTCGGCCCTTCGAGCCAGCACCGCCATTCAATGTGATCACGGCTGATCATTCTCAATCAGTACCCCGTTCCTGCCTTCTCCCCGTACCCCCTGACTCCACAGTGGCGCAGCAGTAGAGTTGCTGCCTCACAGCGCCACAGACCCGGGTTCGATCCGAGAGTACGAGGATTGCTGGTCGGCGCGGACTCAGTCGGTCTGTTTTCACACGGTATCTCGAAACTAAAGTCACAGGCATTGTCCATCCCCAAGAGTCACTCTTGAAATTTAATAGTATTACCATCACCGAGTCTGCCATTATTAATATCCATTAGTCATAAACACAGCAGGACCACCCATATAAATACCACGTCACAAGGGCATAGTTACCTATGGGTATCCTGCAGCAAAATACTTTCATCCTGATATCCCAAATTCTTTCCACCATTCACAGGGCACAAGTTAAATGGAATACTTTATTCCCTCTATCTGCGCAATTCTAACAAAGGCAGCTTGACAACACCAAGGTATTAATTTTATTGCCAACCTAACCACCACCCAATGGATTAATTCCCTCCACCACCAAAGCAGTGGTTGTAGGGTGCACTTTCCTTCTCCGCGGATTGTCACCTTGTCGTGGTGGAGAAGCTTGTGTGGTCCTGAGATCCTGAGAGCGATGCCGTCTGGAGTTATGCTCACCTAGAGATCCTACTGTATGTTTCATTTTTTTTTCCTTAGTACCTAATCAGATGTACAGCATTTGGTCAACGTGGGTTGTTTTTAAATGTGCTATACAAATAAAATTGACTTGACTTGACCCTTGGTGGTACGGTCGAGGGGGAGGTCCCTGACAAAGAGTAATCCAACGAAGACCTCAACGGTGGAATAGGCGGAGGATGATGGCTGACTTTAGTGGAGCGTCACAACGGCTGGGAAGGCAGATGAATGCTGCAGCAGAAAAGGGTCCCCGGTCGTCTTGGACTCCATGCCACTGGATCCTGACCCAGATCTGTCAAGGACCGTGTGGTGTCTGTCTGTGCAAGGGAATGAGGACAGTCATACTAGCTTCGAGTGGCCGCCAATGATGATGGAGTGCAATTTCTACAAAACACTGTGCAGTTACTCACCCAGGCTACTCCGATGGCATCGTCCGAAATCAAGACCTCCATCAGCCAGCAGAACAAGCCAGCAGCATTGGGAGCATCATCTGATTCTTTCTTTAACTCCCCACAAGCCACACACCAACCCAATGTAGAAATATCACCAATCCTATATTGCTGCTGAGACTAATCCCTGGAATTCCCTCACCAAAGGCCACGTGGGAACAACTTCACCAGAAAGGTGTGTGGAAAGGAACTGCAGATGCTGGTTTAAACCGAAGATAGACACAAATCTTAGATTTAGAGATACAGCGCGGAAACAGGCCCTTCGGCCCACCGGGTCCATGCTGCCCAGCGATCCCCGCACATTAACACTATCCTACACACACTAGGGACAATTTTTTACATTTTGCCCAGCCAATTAACCTACATACCTGTACGTCTTTGGAGTGTGGGAGGAAACCGAAGATCTCAGAGAAAACTCACACAGGTCACGGGGAGAAGGTACAAACTCCGTACAGCCGGCGCCCGCAGTCAGGATCGATCCTAGGTCTCCGGCGCTGCATTCGCTGTAAGGCAGCAACTCTACCGCTGCGCCACCGTGCCAACTTAGCGTGTCAGAGAAACGGAATAGGTGGCTTGGGTCAAGACCCTACTTCAGAAGAAGGATTACTCCAGCTTTTTGTGTCTACCTTCACCAGAAAGACTGACTTGAAACAAGAAAGCAGCGTAGCATCACCAAAGGCATATAGGGATGGGCAATAAAGATTGACAGTATTGCCCAGACCCTAAGAATAAATAAATTTTAAAAAACTGGCAACATATCTTCACATGTGGCCCTTAATCACATTTCCATTGACAGACACAGAGTATATTTGCGATGTATTTGGGAACTCCTGCAGTCATGAAACAGAACAGTACAGGAACAGGCCCTTTAGCCATAGTGCCTGTGCTAAACATGATCCCAAATTAAACCAATCTCTTCTGCCTCCACTTGATCCACAACCCTTCAAGTTCATGTACTAGTCTAAATGTCTCTTAAACGCCATCATCGTATCTACTTCCACCACTTCCCCCAGCAGCACCTTCCATGTACTTATCACCAAGAAGAAATTGCCCCAGGCATCTCCTTTTAAACTTTCCTTCTCTCACCTCATCCTCTAGAATGGACATTTCTACCCTGGGGAAAACACCGATTATCTACGCATCTTAATTTTATACACATCTATCAGGCCACTCCTCAGCCTCCGACACTCCAGAGAAAACAATGTAAGATTCTCCAAATTATAATTAATCCAGGCAACATCTTGGTGAACCTCTTCCACAACCTCTCCAAAGCCTCCACATATGTTGTTCAGTGGAGTGCCCAGGCTGCCAAGCCCAGCAAAGTTCACAAGCTGTTTGTTGCTGCTCCTATTTTCTATCTTGTGTTAAATTCTCTGACAAATGCCTTGGGATTTTTCACTATCACAAGGCTCAACTGTTGTTGCAATAACTGGGGAATTAAAATTAATACCATTTCTGAATAAAGATAAGAATCTTCATAATATATTACACATTGGCACGGGGAAACCTAAGTCTTCAGCTGAATCCAATTGATGTTAATTTAGGTGAATATCTGAAATAACCCACGTGTAGGATATCAATGATGGAACAACTCAGAAGCAGATTCAATCCCCATATCAAGTCAAGTTTTTACCCCTATATTTCTATCACCAAAGTTGCAAATTACCATTTTATAATAGAATTTTTCTGTAAACTTCCAAGGAAGTCAGATTATCAAGTTTCATGCTTCTTTAGATTCATGCATTCTAGGAGACCAGACCGATGCAAAAATCTTCTGAACTTGGACACTTTAGGGCGGTACAGTGGTGCAGCTGGTCGAGCCCCTGCCTCAAAGCACCAGGTTTGATCCTGACATCAGTCTGTGCGTTTGCAGGTTCTCCCTGTAACCATGTGGGTTTCCTCTCACATTCCAAGGATGTGTGGGTTTGTAAGTTAGTTGGCCTCTAATTTGCTCCTTGTGTGCAGGGAATGGATGTGAAAGTGGGACAACGTTGAACGTGAAAGGGTGAGCGATGGACAGTGTGGACTCGGTGGGCCGAAGGGCCCTCTTCCATGCTGTGCCTCTAACCTACACAAAAAAACTATAAATCACACAAGCCATCATCAAAATTCTGCTGAAGAATGGAACAAACTTGGAAAAAAGGGAGAACTCAGGCAATTGAATGAACCTAGACACTGGTATCTATTGCTAATCATCATTACACATGTGAAATTAAGAGCATTGTGCAGCACACTACCCACCCTGCAATAAGGTGGAGTAAATCATCAAATTGAGCAAGGCAGCTACGATTCATAGGAGCCCCCATAAGGTCAGCTCAGCTTGGTCTGTGCTGAGGCTCCACACATCGAGACTGTGCCTCTCAGAGCCTCCGTCTCTGAGATAAACATGAATAGCCCCAGCATTCTGCAGTTAATCACATGGTGAACAAATGTAAACTGCAAATCCCCGAATACAATGTTTAACCTCAATTGTACATTAACATTGTTGTGCCTGATTAAACAGTCGAGAAACACCAGCCTTGTGCTCCTCCCATTGCATTCTTAAAAAGATTCAAAGTATTTTCTCTGTAAACACTCATTTCCTTTCCATCTGCTGAGATGGAATTTGCAGTGTAACTATAAATCAGTCACACCACCAACCCTTCTCATTTCCACAGTAGACCCTTCCCCACTCGCACGCTGTGCCACTGCTTAGAGTCATAAGAGTGATACAGCGTGGAAACAAGCCCTTCGGCCCATCTTGCCCACACTGGCCAACATGTCCCATCTAGACTAGTCCTGTCCGCCCATATCCCTCTAAACCTGTCCCATCCATGTAACTGTCTGGGAAGGAACTGCAGATGCTGGTTTACACTGAAGATAGACACAAAATAGGGGGGTAACTCAACGGGACAGGTGGCATCTCTGGGGAGAAGGAATGTGAGACGTTGTGGCTTGAGACCCTTCTTCAGACAGAATCAGGCGAGAAGGAGCCTAATTGTCTAATTGTTTGTGGAATAACTACTTCATCCCAGCGGTATGAACATTGACTTCTCTAACTTTAGATAGTTTCTCTGTCCCTCTCTTCCCCTCCCCCTTCCCAGATCTCCCACTGTCTTCCTGTCTCCACCTATATCTTTCCTTTGTCCCACCCCCCTGACATCAGTCTGAAGAAGGGTCTCGACCCGAAACGTCACCCATTCCTTCTCTCCTGAGATGCTGCCTGACCTGCTGAGTTACTCCAGCATTTTGTGAATAAATACCTCCTCTGGTAGTTCATAGCAGACACCCACCACTCTTTGTGTGAAAAGGACACCCCTCAAATTCCTATTAAATCTTTCCCGCTTCACCTTAAACCCGTGTGCTCTGGTTCTCGATTCCCCTGCTCTGGGCATGAGACTGTGCGTTTACCCGATCTATTCCTCTCAGATTTTATTGAGTGTATAAAATCTCTTCAAAGGGTCAAAAGGATGTCTGCCATTTGGCCCATTGAACAAACAGTCTAAGTGCAATATATTGGTTTCACTGCTCCCTCCATGACACAAAGGTTTTCCCTTTTCACTTGCCACTTTCAAAGACCACCATTTCTGCCACCTTTGGTAGTTCATTCCAGATGATCAATGCACAAGACATTCTTCTTGCATGACTATGCAAAAATATAGAAAATAGGTGCAGGAGGAGGCCATTCGGTCCTTCAAGCCAGCACCGCCATTCATTATGATCATGGCTGATCATCCACAATCAGTAACCTGTGCCCAACTTCTCCCCATATCCCTTGATTCCATTAGCCCCCAGAGCTCTATCTAACTTCTCTTAAATTCATCCAGTGATTTGGCCTCCACTGCCCTCTGTGGCAGAGAATTCCACAAATTCACAACTCTCTGGGTGAAAAAGTTCCTTCTCATCTCAGTTTTAAATGGCCTCCCCTTTATTCTAAGACTGTGGCCCCTGGTTCTGGACTCCCCCAACATTGGGAACATTTTTCCTGCATCTAGCTTGTCCAGTCCTTTTATAATTTTATACGTCTCGATAAGATCCCCTATCATCCTTCTAAACTCCAGTGAATACAAGCCTACTCTTTTCAATCTTTCCTCATATGCCAGTCCCGCCATCCCAGGGATCAATCTCGTGAACCTACGCTGCACTGCCTCAATTACAAGGATGTCCTTCCTCAAATTAGGAGACCAAAACTGAACACAATACTCCAGATGTGGTCTTATCAGGGCCCTATACAACTGCAGAAGAACCTCTTTACTCCTATACTGAAATCCTCTCGTTATGAAGGCCAACATGCCATTAGTTTTCTTCACTGCCTGCTGTACCTGCACGCCAACTTTCAGTGAGTGGTGTACAAGGACACCCAGGTCTCGCTGCACTTCCCCCTTACCTAGCCTGACACCATTGAGCTAATAATCTGCCTCCTTCTTTTTGCAGCCAAAGTGGATAACCTCACATTTATCTATATTATACTGCATCTGCCACGCATCTACCCACTCACTCAACCTGTCCAGGTCATCCTGCAACCTCCTAACATCCTCTTTGCAGCTCACACTGCCACCCAGCTTTGTGTCATCTGCAAACTTGCTAGTGTTGCTTCTAATTCCTTCGTCCATTCTTTCCTTTCCCTTCGCCACCAAACACCTTCAAGTCCTCTAATTCCCATGACTGCAACATGCCTATTTCTAGGACAAAGCCCAAATTGAGTAATCAAGGAGATGAAATGGAGCTCCCAACATGATATTTGCGTCCTTATTCAACGTCGGAGACCAAGATGCCATACTTGTCTCTTTACTGGATTTACAACTGAAGTGAAATGCCCCAAAGTAACCCTACTTTGGTCATCACCCTCAACTCTTGACAACACGCTGTATTTGTGTAGAAAATTTTCTAGGATCTCCAGTTTCCTCCCACCCTCCAAAGATGTATGGGTTTGTCGGTTAATTGGTTTGATATAATCGTAAATTGTCCATGGCGTGTGTACGGTAGAGTTAGTGCGTGGGGATCGCTCGACGGCACGGACTCAGTGGGTCGAAGGGCCTGTTTCCGTGCTGTGTCTCCAAACTGAACTAAATGCCACAACACAATTAAAAAGAACATCAAAAGTCACGAAAGATTTGACCCTGCTCGAGACGAGACAGGCGATACAAGGGAGTGTTACAAAGCAACGGTATAGGAGCAATTTCCAGCGTCGACCAGTCAAACAGGCGAAGGCACCCTTGCCACCACAATAAATGGCCCACTTCCTGTGAAGCACTGGGTCACCAGTACTTGCGTGGAGCCTTTCAAGGTAAATCTTTGTCTTCCTTCAAAGATTTAGTCTTTCTAACCATAACTTGGAGCAAATGAGGCTGAGGAGTGATCTTAAGAGTGTTTAAAATCATAAGGAGAATCGATATGCCAGGCCCCAAGTGGTCAGGATGGGGGAACACACATCTAGCTCCCTCACCCTGAACATAGGATCCCCCCAGGGCTGCGTCCTTAGCCCCCTACTGTACTCCCTGTACACACATGACTGTGGGGCCAGGTTTAGCTCAAACTCCATCATCAAGTTTGCTGATGACACTGTGGTGGTGGGCCGGATCTCCAACAACGATGAGAAGGCCTACCGGGAGGAGGTGGCTGATCTGGCACTCTGGTGTCAGGACAATAGCCTCCTCTTGAATGTCACTAAAACAAAGGAGCTGATTGTGGACTTCAGAAGGGCTAAACATCCAAGGACGTACACGCCACTGGAGATAAATGGGTCGATTGTGGATAGGGTGAGCAGTTTTAAATACTTGGGAGTCCGCATCGTAGAGGATCTGACGTGGGCAACGCACATTGCCGCACTGGTGGGTAAGGCTAGGCAGCGCCTTTACCACCTTAGACAATTGAGGAAATTCAGAGTGTCTCTGAAGATCCTTCATTGCTTCTACTCTGGGGCTGTAGAGAGCATCCTGTCCGGCAACATTACAGTCTGGTTTGGGAACAGCTCTGCCCAGGACAGGATGGCCCTGCAGAGAGTAGTGCGTTCGGCAGAACGCGCCATGGGAACTACACTCATCCCCCTGTAGGACCTATACATCAGGAGATGCAGATCCAGAGCAAGTAAGATCATGAGGGACCCCTGCCACCCCAGTAACGGACAGTTCCAGATGCTACGATCAGGCAAACGCCTCCGCTGTCACGCTGTGAAAACGGAGAGGATGAGACGGAGCTTCTTCCCACAGGCCATCAGCACTGTCAACTTTTATAACCCCAGAGACTACATTTTTGTCGACACTAATAGTAACTTATTAACTTTATTTATATGCTGTAACTGTAATTCTTTTTGTGCACAACCCGCAGGCATTGCCACTTTCATTTCACTGCACATCGTGTATGTGTATGTGACAAATAAATTTGACTTGACTTGACTTGACTTGATAGGGTGAATGTACAGTCTTTTACCAGGGGTAAGGGAATGAAAAACCAGAGGGGGGGGGGGGGGGGGGGGGAGACAAAGTGCAGGAGTAAAGAAGGATCCCATCCTGAAACATTGCCTATCCATATTCTCCAAAGATGCTGCCTGGCCCACTGAGTTACTCCAGCACTCGTTTTTCCTCTGGGCTTTGATTCCCCTACCTTGGGTTAAACACTCACCAAATCTATTCCCCTTATGATTTTAAGCACCTCGGCAAGGTTCTGTTTTTGTAAACCAGCATTTGCAGTACCTTGTGTCTACAAAAACCATAGGTTTAAAGTGAAAGTGAAAAGATTTAATTGGAACCCAAGGGGTAACTTTTTTCCACTCAGAGGGTGGGGGAGGTATATGGAACAAGCTGCCAGAGATGGTAATTGTGGCAGATACGATAACAGCATTTCAAAGACAATTGAACAGGTGCATGGACAGGAAAGGCTTTGTGGGATATGGGCCAAAAGTGGGCAAATGGAACGAGTTTAGATAGGACATCTTGATCAGCATGGACGAGTTGGACTGAAGGGCCTGTTTCCGTGCTGTACGACTATGACTCTACAACCTGAAACTTGGCCCGCAGCCATCAACAAGAATTAGAAAATAAAAAACAAAAGCAAATATTTGGCACGCAGTGATGGTCCAAATCTGGAAAGCTTCATTGCTATTTCGGGATATTCGAGAATGGTTGAGAACTAGTCGGTCGCTTGTTGAACTCGGCACAGTGCTGTAAATGAGGAGAACGGCAAGATTTGTAGCTTGCAGCTTTCTGGAAAACAGTAGAAGCTGCCCGACAAAAACACAAGCTAATTGTTACTGTTCTGCTGTTCTTGTGTCTGCTGCAATTTAATTTGGGTTAGGGATATACTTTTAAGGAAACAGGCCCTTCGGTCAACTGAGACCGCACTGACCAGCGATACCCGCACACTAACACTATCTTACACGCACACTAGGGACAATTTACATCTATAGCAAGCCAATTAGCCCACAAACTTGAGTGTTGGGGGAAAAACTGGAGATTCTCGGAGAAAACCCACGCAGGTCATGGGGAGAATGTATAAACTCCATACAAACAACACCCGTAGTCAAGATCGAACCCGGATTCTGGCGCTGTAAGGCAGCAACTCTACCATTACGCCACCACAATATATTCTGCAAAAATTAAGGTTAACCACCATGGCTTTCTGTGAGAGAAATTGTGGCACACAAATTTTTTGAAGAGGGACGGAGTAGATTGACAAGGGCAGGGCAGCAAACTGTCCACATGGACTTCAGCAAGGCTTTGACAAGGTTGCACATGATAGGCTGCTCTGAAGGTTCGATCACATGGGATCTGGGGTGAATAGGATTTCTCTAATTTCATTGCATTCCCTCTCCCTGCGTCCCTCCCCCGCCATAGTCGTCATGTTAGTTTAACTGTTCGTATACCTTCCTTATCACCTCTTCCACAGCCAACAATGGACCATTGTAGGCTCCATCTTCCTCTCTCTCACCCCTCCTCCCCCCACCCCAAGTCTGATTTGATTTGTTCAGTACCTAATTTGAGCTGCTTGATTTGTTCTGGACCTATTCATACCTCTAGTTTCCCTCTCCCCTGACCCTCGGTCTGAAGAAGGGTCTCGACCATAAACGTCACCTATTTCTCTTCTCCAGAGATGCTGGCAGACCCGCTGAGGCACTCCAGCATTTTGTGTCTAAGTTGTCTTGCTGGAGGGAGTTAGAGAGTGATAGGGGAGGGCGGGTTTTCAGATTGGAAATGAGTGAGAATGGATGTGCCGCATGGATCAGTGCTGGCTCCCCTGCTGAATGTCATCTATATTAAAGATTTGGATGAATGGTAGTATAAGACAATAACTGCAGATGCTGGTACAAATCGAAGATATTTATTCACAAAACGCTGGAGTAACTCAGCAGGTCAGGCAGCATAGCATCTCAGGAGAGAAGGAATGGGTGACTTTTCTGCTCGAGACGGTCTCAGCCCGAAACGTCACCCATTCCTTCTCTCCTGAGATGCTGCCTGACCTGCTGAGTTACTCCAGCATTTTGTGGATGAATGGTTAGTACAGTTGCTGATGACTCCCAAACTGGCAGTGTAATGGAGGTGGATGCCTGAGGTTGCAACACGATCTAGATTAAATGGGAAAGTGGGCAAAGGAATGCAGATGGAATTTAGCTCAGACAACTGTGAAAAGAGGTGCATTTTGGAAAGATAAACTGGAGGAGCAGGACACACACACAGGCAAATTGCAGTGCCGTGCAGAACAGAGACCCCTAGGGGCATAAGTACACTCTGTGTCCACGTTCTGTTCCAGAGAACTATCTGCAAGCTAATTTTTTGTATAAGAAAATAACTGCAGATGCTGGTACAAATCGATTTATTCACAAAATGCTGGAGTAACTCAGCAGGTCAGGCAGCATCTCGGGAGAGAAGGAATGGGTGATGTTTCGGGTCGAGACCCTTCTTCAGACTGATCTTCGAAGGGTCTCGACCCGAAACGTCGCCCATTCCTTCTCTCCTGAGATGCTGCCTGACCTGCTGAGTTACTCCTGCAATTTGTGAATAAATAACTTCGAGACAGTATACAGAGTCGCCAGCTTTGGTGCTAATGTTCACATCCCAGTTGTTGTAAGTGCTGGGTTCTTGACCCGACCATGGAGGTCAGTTGCCACAAGTCAGAAGCACCTGTTTTCTATAGTTGCCCATAATTACTCTCTGCTTGCTTTAATTCTTTCATTTCATAATCGTCCAAACATTGCCCATAATTAAAATAAAGGAATATTATTGCATCCAGATTATGAATATCATGAAACATCATCATGGGTCGTTCTGGCATTACAGACGCCCGACTTATTAGCATGTACATCTGTCTGAAGAAGGGTCTCGACCCGAAACGTCACCCATTCCTTCTCTCCCGAGATGCTGCCTGACCCGCTGAGTTACTCCAGCATTTTGTGTCTACCTTATTGACATGTACATCTGAACAAATCCCATAATATCATTGAACTCAAAACCAGACATACATACATTTGACTACTCCAAAGAAAGACAAAAGTAGGCCTATCTCTACTTTTATTCATTGTTCTCAGTCTTGTTCTTTTGGTGTCATTCATTACAATTAGTGGACTTTGAAAGTGGGGAGTGAAAGGGAAAACATGTGTGCCCTGGAGGGAGGCGTGAGACTAGTGGATTGCCCTAAGGGAGGCGTGAGACTAGTGGATTGCCCCTAAGGGAGGCGTGAGACTAGTGGATTGCCCCTAAGGGAGGCGTGAGACTAGTGGATTGCCCTAAGGGAGGCGTGAGACTAGTGGATTGCCCCTAAGGGAGGCGTGAGACTAGTGGATTGCCCTAAGGGAGGCGTGAGACTAGTGGATTGCCCCTAAGGGAGGCGTGAGACTAGTGGATTGCCCCTAAGGGAGGCGTGAGACTAGTGGATTGCCCCTAAGGGAGGCGTGAGACTAGTGGATTGCCCCTAAGGGAGGCGTGAGACTAGTGGATTGCACTTGCAGAGTATCTGGAGGGAGGAGTGTAAAAATGGAACATGGTCGTTACCCAGGAACTGCCTGAACTAGTTTAAACACTGTTTTAAAAACATGGGAGAATCCGGGCGGGCACTGGTTCCAGTAAGTCAGGTTATTCACATACTGGCAAATCCCTGTACATAGTTTCCTGAAAGTGGGTAAAGGTGGTGCATGGTCCACTTGCCTTAATCAGCCAGGGCAAGTAGCAAAAGAATTTGGGTGGCACAGTTGCTGTCTTACAGCGCCAGGGACCCGGGTTCGATCTTGACAACAGGTGCTGTCAGTAAGGAGTTTGTATATTCTCCCTGTGACCCGTGTTGTTTTCCTCCAGGTGCTCTGATTTCCTCCCACACTCCAAAGACGTACAGGTTTGTAGGTTAATTGGCTTCGGTAAAATTAGTAAACTGACCCTAGTGTGTAGGATAGTATCAGTGTACGGGGTGATCTCTGGTCGGCTGTATCTCAAAGTCTTTACAAAAGTCTAAATTGGCATGTCACATTGCAGCTGTGCAAGGGAGCTAGGGAGAATGGACTTGGATATTGTATGCTGCTCTCGTCACAACACTTAAGGCTTAAGGATGGCAGTGATATTGTGGCCAGGACTGGAGAGTTTGAGTTACAAGGAGAGACTAGAACAGTTTTTCGTGAAGTGAAGGAAGCTCGGGAGTGACCCTTTAGTAGGGTTATAAAACCACGAGGGGCTTTGATAAGGTGGTCACAGTCTTTTATCAAGGGTGAGGGAGTCAAAAACTAGGGCAGGGGTTTAAGATGAAATTTAAAGGGGACCCGAGGGAAAAGCTCGATATATGGAACGATCTGCTAGGTAAATGATAATATTTAAAAGTCATTTTGACAGGCACATAGAAAGGAGAAGTTTACAGGGAAATGGGCCAAATAGATCTTGTCCAGTCAGGTACCTTGGTCAGCATGGATGAGTTGGGCCAAAGGCCCTATTTCCAAGCTGCGAACAGTTGGGGCGGTACAATGGTAGACTTGCTGCCTTACAGGGCCAGAGAACCAGATATAATCCCAACTACGGGTGCTTTCTGTACAGTGTTTGTACATTTTTCCCCAAGACCGTGTGGGTTTTCTATGGGTTTCCTTCCACATTCCAAAGATGTATAGGTTTGTAGGTCAACTGGCTGCTGTAAATTGTCCCTAGTGTGTAGGATAGTCCTTGCGCATGGGGTAATTGCTGGTTGGAATGGACTCAGTGGGCCGAATGGCCTGTTTCCACACTGTATGTCTAAAGTCTGGGATTCTGAATTAAATGCGTCAATTACCCCTTGTTATAAGTTGCCCATAACCAATACTAGAGGCCTGCTTTCTGCACAGCAACAATAATCCCAGTTTAATAAAAACTGCTGTGTGGAGTTCTTTGGTGTACTCAGCCCAGTGAATCGTCGGGGCAGCACAGCAACAAGCTATCCTCCTACCACTCACACATACAACAAGGGTTCAAATTCAGGAAAGATTAAAGGGTGATGTAGTTCTCCATCTGCTGATTGCAAGGGAGCAACATGAACTGAACCACTATCTGTCAGCCTCCAGAAAAGAAAAAAGGTCAAAGTACTTCAGGGAGTGAAAACGTACAAAAAAAAAAAGAGAGGCAAAGCTGTAGAAAGGGAATGGAATAGAAAAGGCTGAATAGCTGGTGGGCGTCGTGCCAGGTTGTAAAAGGCTTTGAGAAGACCAGTGAAAGTTCGTTCCCACTAGTTAACTGGAGTTGCAAACAAAGGAATTGTGGACTGAGGATAATCACCAGAAATGAAATGGGCAGGTTAGAAGTCTTTTCACCAAGGGTTATTAGAAGTGGTATTACATTACCCACGGATGCAGTTTGGTGTTCACACAACTTGTTCTGAAGTTGTTTACAGACAATAGAGTCGGGACCCTTCATCATGAAAACTTCTTCAAAGTAGGCATACCTTGAGGAAAGTTCGCAGTGGAGCAATCTAAATGCAGTAACAAGGAACTCCGGATCCTGGTTTACCAAGGAAAGACAAAATGCTAGAATAACTCAACAGGTCTGGCAGTATCCTAGAGTGGTGACGTTTCAGGTCAGGATCCTTTCTTGAAGCACAGACCTGATGGGTTGAGGGGCCCCCGTTTCTCTACGTTTGTTAATCAGCATTCAAGTACTGCAAACACACTGCACCATAGAGATTTGAACCCATGGCCTCTGACTCCCAAGGTCTCTGTGCTACTACCCATTCTTGGCCAAGAGTTGAAATAAACTATAAAGATGCTGCTATGAATCAGCCCCATCCCAAGAGCCAAAACGCAGGACGGCCAAATCCTTGCTCCCACCAATGTATTGCCACAAGTTGGTTGCCTCCAAGTGCCTATCCCTTGTCAATTTGAACCATGCCCCGAAGGCAATCAAAACTTTAATGTCATCCATTTAGGCTGAAATCATGCCAACATTTAAAACCAAGCCAAAAGGGATAAAACCCAAGGGAGCCCAGTTGCAGCGTATTCCAAAATACTGGTGAGGCCCCTCTCAAGGCACATTGAATGCAATTTAAAAAACAAAATGGTAGGCCATTCAACCCAACGTATCCATGCCAACTCTGAAAACTATCCAATGAATTCCACCCTGTTGACCTTTTACTGTACCCTTGAGCATTTAAAAGTGCAGGAACTTGTTAAACTATTTCCATCCCCCACTTTACAGATGTTTCAGAAAGTTGCCTTTGCATTTTGTTGCTTACCATAAAACATCACCCCTGTTTACCAACTCTTCTGCCATTTATTCTATAACGTTTAAAGTATGGAATGAAATTTTTTAATTCCAGGCAAACCACCGCTTCACCAAAACCCATTCACATTGTTCCATGGAAGGTTTGTATTGCTCAACAGGTGGTTAAGTACCACATTAGAACACCCAGACATTTTCTTGACAAGCATCATTGGCATTTACTGGGCCTCACTGTGAAAGGCTTCTTACAACCAAGGAACTCGATGGGCCGACTGAGAGGAAAATCAGGAAACATGCCATAACAAGGATCTGGGCACAGCGGTAGATTTGCTGCCTTACAGCGCCAGAGACCCGGGTTTGACCCTGACTACGGGTGCTGTCTGTACGGAGTTTGTACGTTCTCCCCATGACTACGTTGGTTTTCTCCAGGAGCACCGGTTTCTCCCCACTCTCCAAAGACATACAAGTTTGTAAGCTCATTGGCTTTGGTAAAGTTGTAAATTGTCCCTTGTGTGGAGGAGAGTGTCCGTGTGCGTAGATCGGTGGTCGGCGCGGACCTGGTGGGCCAAAGGGCCTGTTTCCGCATTGTATTTCTAAACTAAACCAGACCTGGCAAGGATATTGAACCAAAGATAGACACAAAAAGCTGGAGTAACTCAGCAGGACAGGAAGCATCTTTGGAGAGATGGAATGGGTGACGTTTCAGGTCGAGACCCTTCTTCAGACGATATTGAATCAGTTGGATTCCACATCTATTAGCCCCCGTTTTATTTTTAAAAATGCAAGGCAAGAAGCCAGAGATCTGCAGAAGGCTCAAAACGTGAAAGGGAGACAATGTGTGCACAGTCCCCAGAGGAAGGCCTCCAGGGAGGCGAGGATTACGCCAAGTTGATATCCTTCAAGATCAAAGAAAGGCGAGAGCCAGAGCTCCCTCCCCATCCCAATACTCTAGCCCTAAATGGAGAGGCAAGGCAGGCTGAGAAAACATTGCCCAAGACAATAGTCAGAACACGTCATTGCCACAAGGCAAAGACCAACTGGGCTGGCTCCCCAAACATTAGTGCACCAAATTCTTCAGTACACTCCACCATCCAATGAGATCTCCCCCTCAAATTTACCCATCTTCAATTCACAATCACCAAAAGCCAACTTAAAATATCGCAGCACAAGGCGAGAGTTTAATGCACTCTCCCCCTTTGTGAATGAATGTGTGTAGAACCTAATTAAATAGCTTCTGGCCGACTATGTAGACCACATTGATGCACTCCATGCTAGTGGCCTTAAATATCTGACTAGTTTCAGACAGAAGATCTGAAAATCTTTCAAGCCTGAAGGGTCCTAACCTCGTGCTGCCTGATCCACTGAGTTACTCCCAACACTTTGTCTGTCTTCTTTCAAATCAATGTCTATTTCACACATCTCATTCGTTCTAATGCTCACTTTAATTCCTGTAACAATTTCAACTCAAGTCTCTACGTACTTGTTTCTTTGTGTTCTTTTAAAAGTTTAGTTTGTTATTGTCACGTATACCAAGGTACAGTGAAAAGCTTTTGTTTGCTTGCTATCCAGTCAGAGAAAAGACTATACATAAATACAATCAAGCTGTCCACAGATAAAAGATAAAGGATACAACATTCAGTGCAAGATATATCATTGAAGTCTGAGTTAAGATAATTCAAAGGTCTCCAATGAGGTAGATGGGAGCTCAGGACTGCACTCTATCTGATGAAAGGACTGCTCATTTGCCTGGTAACAGCCAGGAAGAAACTGTCCCTGAATCTGAAGGCGTAAATTTTCAAATTTCTGTACCTCTTGCTGAATGGGAGAAGAGAGAGTGACTGGGGCAAGATTGGTCCTTGATTACACTGGCTGCCTTGCCAGCGCAGCATGAAGTGTAAATGGTGTCAATGGAAGGGAGATTGGTTTGTGTGATGGTCTGGGCCATGTCCACAACTCTCTGCAATTTCTTGTGGTCTTGGATAGAGCTGTTCCCAAACCAGCTGCATTTCAATAAGATGCTATGTGGCAAGAGGGAACTTCAAGCGCAAAAAGTTGGATTATCACTACAACATCTATAAATTTTTCACCCACTTGCTTTTTTGTTAGGTGGCCAAGGGAGGTCGTGAGGGGTTTAGAAGGACATGGGTCAAATGCAGGCAGGTGGGGCATCATGGTTGGCATGGGCAAGCTGGGCTGAATGGCCAGTTTCTATGCTGAATGAGATACTGGACTTTAAAAATTGTTACTCTCCCCATTAATATTTGGAATCAATTTGATTTTATTGTGTTACTGGTATTTAGACCTCAGTTTCTACAGGGGAAATGGGTGCAAAGTGACACATTTTAATACACTGCCATTTACTCTGATCAACACCATCTGCCTAATTTTCCCACCCCCCCTCCTCCCCAATCCATTTTCCCTGTCACCCACCAGCCTCCATCCCCAAAGGCTCCGTCCTGGGTCTATCTGACCATTGTTTGTCCACCTTACCTGCTTCCATCTTATCACCCCCAACCCACATCACCCCCAACCCGCATCACCCCCAACCCGCATCACCCCCAACCCGCATCACCCCCAACCCGCATCACCCCCAACCCGCATCACCCCCAACCCGCATCACCCCCAACCCGCATCACCCCCAACCCGCATCACCCCCAACCCGCATCACCCCCAACCCGCATCACCCCCAACCCGCATCACCCCCAACCCGCATCACCCCCAACCCGCATCACCCCCAACCCGCATCACCCCCAACCCGCATCACCCCCAACCCGCATCACCCCCAACCCGCATCACCCCCAACCCGCATCACCCCCAACCCGCATCATCCCCAACCCGCATCACCCCCAACCCGCATCACCCCCAACCCGCATCACCCCCAACCCGCATCACCCCCAACCCGCATCACCCCCAACCCGCATCACCCCCAACCCGCATCACCCCCAACCCGCATCACCCCCAACCCGCATCACCCCCAACCCGCATCACCCCCAACCCGCATCACCCCCAACCCGCATCACCCCTCCCTCATGGCTCTTTATACTGGCAAACAAACACAAAAAGCTAGAGCAGGTCAGGCAATCTTTGGAGAAGATGGATAGGTGATGTTTCAGGTCCCGACCCAAAACGTTACCCATCCATGTTCTCCAGAGATGCTGCCAAACCCAGAGTTACTCCAGCACTTTGTGCCTTTCTTTGCAGTGGCCTTCTTCCCTCCACACTCAGTCTTAATATGCACGGTTGAAGACCAAAATGTTGGCTTATCCTTTGCCTCCACGGATGCTATTTGACGCATTGGTGATTGGATTTTTTTAATCCAAATCTCAGCATCTGCAGCCTTTTATCCTCAGTAGTGGCAACATGTTCCCTCTGTACTGAACTGCATTTCTAACTCACATGATAGATTACGATGTGTGACTAGATCTACTATCTTGGCAATTGCTTTTGAAATATCTCAGAGGAAAACATTTATTGCACTTCTAATTAATGCATGCAATGAAAACTACCAGAACGCTCCCTGTTCACAAGCGGGCAGACATTTCAACCAAAATTTTAGATTAGAATTCCACCACCCAGGTCTCCAACGGACCGATTAAAGTCAGGAATATACACACAATACCAGAATTGAAGGAATGCAGTGATGTTAGGTTACAGCTGATTGGAGAGAAGGCAGGGAAAAGGCTTGAAAATAAGCAGAGAATTTCGCAGTCAATAGATAGTGTCCCATTTTGTATAATGGAGTCTGCAAGGCCAACAGCAAATATCAACTGAGCGGAATTTAATTAGATAAATATTTTGCAGAAGCTTTTAGCAGATATATGTGGCGGAGAGACTTGCACATTCCTCGCCCTCCTGTCAGCCTTTTGTTTTGTTTAATGTCAAAGTTTGGTGAATACACACTGCCAGTTGCAGAAAGAAAAGCTGCCAGGATTCTTTCAGATCAGACTGCACCGGCAGATACAAAGCTCTGTGCTCGGAAGGGCCCCCTACCCAGAAACGTCACCTATCCACATACTCCAGAGGTGCTGCCTGTCCCGCTGAGTTATGCCAGCACTTTTATGTGGTTTTTTTTTGTAAACCAGCATCTGCAGTTCCTCAGTCTGAAGGGTCAGTCGAAGAAGTCTCAACCCGAAACACCCATTCCTTCCCTCCAGAGGTGCTGCCTGTCCCGCTGAGTCACGCCAGCACTTTTGTGGGGTTTTTTGTAAACCAGCATCTGCAGTTCCTCAATCTGAAGGGTCAGTCGAAGAAGAAGTCTCAACCCGAAACACCCATTCCTTCCCTCCTGAGATGCTGCCTGTCCCGCTGAGTTACTCCAGCATTTTGTGTCTATCTGCAGTTCCTCATTTCTAATCTTCTAGGTCCTAGTTGAGGCAGAAGAGCACGAGTTAGACCTAGATATCAGAGTTAGACCCAGATATCACCTTAACATCCTTGGCTCAGGGGTTACATTCAACTTTGACTTTTACATCAACTTAACATTGGATACCAAAAGTGGTTTTATTTCCCCAGTGCTAAGATTGCTTATGTTACTCCAGCACTTTGTCTTTTTTTGTAAACCAGCATCTGCAGTTCCTCATTTCTCCATTTTAATGATCTTCAGTCCATTAGCTGGGACAGGTAGCACTGTTACTTAAAGTTTGAAGGGGAGCTAGTTAAATTCAGGATTTAAAAAATTTAAATGCCGGAAACACAAGACAGATAGACAAAATTTCTAGCTAGTCTCGAGTTTTGATGCAGATTTCCAGCATCTGCGAGTTTTTATTAATTTATTTTCTTTTGAAATTTTGAGGTGATTACCTCAATGTAGAAGTCCATCTTACGAAGCAAGAAGAGACACCGAACATACAACAATCACTCCCAAATAGGTAGGTTTGCCAAAGAACAGGCTATAGATTACTGCTAGAACAGCATTGTTCCACGTGCCAAGTGCTCAGAATGCTGGTTCCGATCATGACGTGTTTAAAACAGAAGAGCAAAGCGGGTCAGGGATCAAATACTCCACCATCAGCACCTACACAGATGTACACGTTTCCCCAAAACCTTCACATTAATTGGTGGCAAAACCCTCAGGCACAACAGCCATGGTTGAGGGGTAGCATTCCAGCCAGCTGGCCAAAAGTAGTAGATATAACCTCCATTCCAGGCACAATACCCGAGCTGACATATTCAATATGTGTAGGAAAGAACTACAGATGCTGGTTTAAATTGAAGATAGCCACAAAATGCGGGACAGGCAGCATCTCTGGAGAGAAGGAATGGGTGACGTTTCGGGTCGAGACCCTTCCTCAGACTGAAGGGTCTCGACCTGAAATGTCACACATTTCTTCTCTCCAGACATGCTGCCTGCCCCGCTGAGTTACTCCAGCATTTTGTATCTATACTCAATATCGTGCTGCATCAACAGGTGATAATGAACCACTGCCATCTATGGATACAGCATACATTGTGATGTCAATAGATGACCAGTTCTTGGGGTCCTAGAGTAATACACACCAACACCATTAACTGCCTACTATAGACACAAAATGCTGGAGTAACTCAGCAGGTCAGGCAGCATCTCTGGAGAAAAGGAATTGGTGATGTTTTGGGTCATAACCCTTCTTCAGACCATCCACTACAAAGCAATACAATGATGCTCAACTGGCCAGACTCACAACCGATCTGACAGCTGGGCATCCATAGGGCCCTGGGCTACATAACAAAATCTAATCTTGTATCTTGGCCTCTCATATAACATAGAACAGTACAGCACATGTGCAGGCCCTTCGGCCCACAACGTCTGTACTGAACATAATGCCAAGACCAACTCTTATCTTCCCGCACATACCCATATCCCTCCATTTCCATATGCTCATCCAAAAGTCTCTTTAAGACCACTATTGTATCCACCTCAATCACGACTCCCGGCAGCACATTCCTGGCATTCACCACCCTCTGTGGTAAAAATGCTTGCCCTGCACATCTCCTTTAGACTTTGCCCCTCTCACCTTAAAGCTCTGTCCTTTAATATTTCATTTCTCTATCCTGGGGAGAAAAGGTTCTGAATGTCTCCCCTATCTACGCCTCTCATAATCTTATACAGGTCTTGCTGTAACCTCTGGCATTCCAGAGAAAATAGTTCAAACCTGTCCATCCCATCTAGTCAATACAAAGATTATACATGATTAGAATCAAGCTGTCCACAGTATACAGATACAGGATAAAGGGAGTAATGTTTAGTGCAAGACAAGTCCAGTAACGTCCGATTAAAGAGTCAGAGGGTCTCCAGTGAAGCAGGTGGGAGGTCAGAGCGAGGTCCAATCTACCTCAGTGCCCTGCATTGGTGTTCAATGTCAAACTGCTCCCACCACCTCACCCATTTTAACTTCTGTCCATCAGTGAAACTAATTATCCACTACCCATTATTTTGGAAGTCAATAGACAATAGACAATAGGTGCAGGAGTAGGCCATTCAGCCCTTCGAGCCAGCACCGCCATTCAATGCGATCATGGCTGATCACTCTCAATCAGTACCCCGTTCCTGCCTTCTCCCCATACCCCCTCACTCCGCTATCCTTAAGAGCTCTATCCAGCTCTCTCTTGAAAGCATCCAACGAACTGGCCTCCACTGCCTTCTGAGGCAGAGAATTCCACACCTTCACCACTCTCTGACTGAAAAAGTTCTTCCTCATCTCCGTTCTAAATGGCCTACCCCTTATTCTTAAACTGTGGCCCCTTGTTCTGGACTCCCCCAACATTGGGAACATGTTATCTGCCTCTAATGTGTCCAATCCCCTAATTATCTTATATGTTTCAATAAGATTACCCCCTCATCCTTCTAAATTCCAGTGTATACAAGCCCAATCGCTCCAGCCTTTCAACATACGACAATCCCGACATTCCGGGAATTAACCTAGTGAACCTACGCTGCACGCCCTCCATAGCAAGAATATCCTTCCTCAAATTTGGAGACCAAAACTGCACACAGTACTCCAGGTGCGGTCTCACCAGGGCCCGGTACAACTGTAGAAGGACCTCTTTGCTCCTATACTCAACTCCTCTTGTTACGAAGGCCAACATTCCATTGGCTTTCTTCACTGCCTGCTGTACCTGCATGCTTCCTTTCATTGACTGATGCACTAGGACACCCAGATCTCGTTGAACTCCCCCTCCTCCAAACTTGACACCATTCAGATAATAATCTGCCTTTCTATTCTTACTTCCAAAGTGAATAACCTCACACTTATCTACATTAAACTGCATCTGCCATGTATCCGCCCACTCACACAACCTGTCCAAGTCACCCTGCAGCCTTATTGCATCTTCCTCACAATTCACACTACCCCCCAACTTAGTATCATCTGCAAATTTGCTAATGGTACTTTTAATCCCTTCGTCTAAGTCATTAATGTATATCGTAAATAGCTGGGGTCCCAGCACCGAACCTTGCGGTACCCCACTGGTCACTGCCTGCCATTCCGAAAGGGACCCATTTATCCCCACTCTTTGCTTTCTGTCTGTCAACCAATTTTCTATCCATGTCAGTACCCTACCCCCAATACCATGTGCCCTAATTTTGCCCACTAATCTCCTATGTGGGACCTTGTCGAAGGCTTTCTGAAAGTCGAGGTACACCACATCCACTGACTCTCCCTTGTCAATTTTCCTAGTTACATCCTCAAAAAATTCCAGTAGATTTGTCAAGCATGATTTCCCCTTCGTAAATCCATGCTGACTCGGAATGATCCCGTTACTGCTATCCAAATGCTCAGCAATTTCGTCTTTTATAATTGACTCCAGCATCTTCCCCACCACTGATGTCAGACTAACTGGTCTATAATTACCCGTTTTCTCTCTCCCTCCTTTCTTAAAAAGTGGGATAACATTTGCTATCCTCCAATCCACAGGAACTGATCCTGAATCTATAGAACATTGAAAAATGATCTCCAATGCTTCCACTATTTCTAGAGCCACCTCCTTAAGTACTCTGGGATGCAGACCATCAGGCCCTGGGGATTTATCAGCCTTCAGTCCCATCAGTCTACCCAAAACCATTTCCTGCCTAATGTGGATTTCCTTCAGTTCCTCCATCACCCTAGGTTCTCCGGCCCCTAGAACATTTGGGAGATTGTGTGTATCTTCCTCAGTGAAGACAGATCCAAAGTAACGGTTTAACTCGTCTGCCATTTCTTTGTTCCCCATAATAAATTCCCCTGCTTCTGTCTTCAAGGGACCCACACCTGTCTTCAAGGGACCCACATCAACGTCAACTTCTATTTGGAAGTTCCTCTAGTTCAATTGTTTGCCTGTTGAAAGACTGTTGAATGTTGTATGTTGAAAAACTGGAGCGACCAGGCTTGTATATGCTGGAATTTAGAAAGATGAGAGCGGATCTTATTGAAACATAAAAGATTATTAAGGGATTGGACACGTTAGAGGCAGGGAACATGTTCCCAAATGTCGGGGGAGTCCAGAACCAGGGGCCACAGTTTAAGAATAAGGGGTAGGCCATTTAGAACGGAGATGAGGAAAAACTTTTTCAATCAGAGTTGTAAATCTGTGGAACTCTCTGCCTCAGAAGGCGGTGGAGGCCAATTCTCCGGATGCTTTCACGAGAGAGCAAGATGGAGCTCTTAATGATAGCGAAGTCAGGGGTTATGGGGAGAAGGCAGGAAGGGGGTACTGATTGTGAATGATCTGCCATGATCACATTGAATGGTGGTGCTGGTTCGAAGGGCCGAATGGCCTCCTCCTGCACCTATTGTCTCGAGATTCTCCTAAAACATGTTGGACCTTTGAGCATCGCAGCAGTAGAGCTGCAGCCTTACAGCGCCAGAGATCCTGGTTCAATCCCGACTTATGGCTACTGTCTGTATGGAGTCTGTACATTTTTCCCATGACCGTGTGGGTTTACTCACTGGATAGAACAGAGCAAAAAAATGTTTTACTGTACCCCAGTTCAAATGGAAATAATGAACTAAACACTGGGTTGGATTTCCTCACTGGTGTGTTCGTAGAAAGCAAGCATGTCGATCACAAGCCTATGCTGAGATGTGGAACAATGAGAAGAATCTTTTAAAAATTCGTAAGAAAAAGGAATAAAAGTAGATTTGAGGGTGCATTTTAACACGGCTCAACTCGAACCACCCCCCCTCCATGCTCCCCAAATCCTCATTAGGATACTCTCAGATGGGCAGCTAGGAATAAACCAGTGGCATTGGTAACAAGACAATATCCTGGAGATGGTTGCCATGCAAAAATACTGCAAGCATGTGCTCCAACTACCATAATGTCCCATGAAAGAGAAAAAAAAACACTGACCACAAAGAAAAAGTCAGCATGATAACACTGAATGCAGTTCAGCACAAACCTAATGCAGTCGATTCCCAGAAACCTGACCACCCATATGCAATGAGTTTCCCTCTGGTAATTCCTTCCAATTTGCCATCACCCCTTTGCAAATCACTTAACATGCTTCCACATCCAAAATCTATGCAATAGGAATAAAAGAATGAAAATCAATCTTGCATTAGCGCATAACTTAACATTAAAATATTCCAAAACCCGTAAGTACGCCAATGTTGAATTTAGGTCACTTCAGCTAGTAAAGACAAGTCATGTATTATTAATTATTAGCCAGGTCCCTAAAGTAATGAAGTAACATATTACATGAATAGCAGCATTTAGCACCAGACAAGACTCTAAATGCCCCACTTCAGATAGTGACTCTCCACATTGAACAAACTGCTCAGAACATGTTTCAGTTGAACATCACACCCAACACTCCAGTGTACACACTGAGATTTGAAACTTGGGTGTTACAAGCCAGGATGGCAATGTCACTGAATCCACATGTGACAATGTTTTCGTTGTAGCACTGAGCGTTAGGTATAAAAGCACAGAACAAGGAACAGATCATCCAGCCCCTCAACCTCCTCACGTTGGACACCAAGGACCAGATAGAAACATAGAAAATAGGTGCAGGAGTAGGCCATTCGGCCCTTCGAGCCTGCACCGCCATTCAATATGATCATGGCTGATCATCCAACTCAGTATCCCATACCTGCCTTCTCTCCATACCCCCTGATCCCTTTAGCCACAAGGGCCACATCAAACTCCCTCTTAAATATAGCCAATGAACTGGCCTCAACTACCTTCTGTGGCAGAGAATTCCACAGATTCACCACTCTCTGTGTGAAAAAAAATGTTCTCATCTCGGTCCTATAAGACTTCCCCCTTATCCTTAAACTGTGACCCCTTGTTCTGGACTTCCCCAACATCGGGAACAATCTTCCTGCATCTAGCCTGTCCAACCCCTTAAGAATTTTGTAAGTTTCTATAAGATCCTATAGATCAAGGGTGGATTCAGAACCGTGAGAAACCCTGTGAGAGACACTTTTAGAATGGAAAACAGTACAACACAGGGACAGACCCATCGGCTCACAATGTCCGTGCCAAACATAATGCCAAGACCATCTCGTATCTGCCAGCACATAATCCATATCCCTATCCAAAATTGCCTTAATTGGCACTATTGTATCTGCCTCAACCATCAACTCCAGCAAGGTGTTCCAGGGACTCACCACTCTTTTAAAAAGTTGCCCCAAAGATAAGACACAAAAAGTTGGAGTAACTCAGCTGGTCAGACAGCATCTCTGGAGAAAAGGAATAGGTGACGTTTCAGGTCGAGACCCTTCTTCAGACTCCAGCTTTTTGTGTCCATCTTCAGTTTAAACCAGCATCTAGTTCCTTCCTACATAAAAAGTTGTCCCACACATATCCTATAAACTTTGTCCCTCTCTCCTTAAAGTTATGGGCTCAAGTCGATTTTTTTTTTCCATCCTGGGAAAAAAGGGTCTGACTGTCTACCTTATCTATGCCTCTCAATTTTATATATCATCTTATAGAGAGCAGGGATAAACAGGTGGAAAGATTCTGGTAAGAGATTCCTAGGTTTAGCATTGTGAAGCAGCAGCTCTACCAGATGCACAACTGTTAATCCAGAGTGATCATATTGGTGAAAAGTAGATGCCTGTAGAATCAAACATCAATGCCTACTAACCATTACAACTAGGTTGCCAGCTGTCTAGGTGAGAGCTGTGTACAGTCGAGGACACGGCACTTTAGGAAGGCTACCGAACTTCAAGTACAGAGGCTATACAAGATATCAGGTGTGGGCAAGTTCTGTGCAGGAGGAATGGAGATTGTTCCTCAGTTCCAGAGACATAGATGCCGTCTTTCAGGTGACTGCACATTTGTGATGGACGGGTTTATTCCGGGGTGCTCTGGCTTCCTCTCGTCCCAAAGACGTGCTGGCCGGTTAGAGTCATAGAGTGATACAGTGTGGAAACAGGCCCTTTGACCCAACTTGCACACACCGGCCAACATGCCCCAGCTACACTAGTCCCACCTGCCTGCACTTGATCATATCCCATCCCTCCAAACCTGTCCTATCCATGTACCCGTCTACATGTTTCTTAAAAGATGGGATAGTCCCAGCCTCAACTACCTCCTCTGGCAGCTTGTTCCATACACCCAACACCATTTGTGTGAAAAAGTTACCCCTCGGATTCCTATTATATCTTTTCCCTTTCACCTTGAACCTGTGTCCTCTGGTCCTCAATTCCCCTACTCTGGGCAAGAGACTCTGTGCATCTACCCGATCTATTCCTCTCATGATTTTGTACACCTCTAAGATCACCCCTCATCCTCCTGCACTCCAAGGAATATAGACCCAGCCTACTCAACCTCTCCCTGTAGCTCACACCCTCTATTCCTGGCAACATCCTCATAAATCCTTTCAAGTTTGACAATATCTTTCCTATAACATGGTGCCCAGAACTGAACACAATATTCTAAATGCGGTCTCACCAACTGCAACATGGCCTCCCAACGTCTATACTCAACACTCAGTGGTTTTTTCGCCACTGTACATTTGACACCTAGATTACCCCAGGGAAACAAGAGTTGATGGACATGCAAGGGAAGAAGTTAGAGGGCAAGGAAGGAATTGCACTCCGGGAACCCAATGGATTCATTATGTTGATGCAAGTTAATTTGGCGGTGCCGAGAAGGGGAACGGAAAAATGAAGTTGGAGAAGGTTGGAGAAAACTAAATCAGGTATTTAAAAGTGTCAGGGGCTTTGATGAAGAAATGAGAGCCTCTGATAAGTAGGACTTAAGCTAGAGGGCAATAGATTTTGAGGAATGAACCCAGAAGTTAATAAACTTGAATTAGACTCCATAACCACTTCAAAAGACAGCTGGACCTTCAATTGAAAGTGGCCAATTTACAGGGCAAGGCTGAGAGGGAGATTAAATTGAACAGCTTTGAACTGACACAAAGACTATGGATCAAATGTGCTGCTTGATTTTGAAGCTCTGTCACAGAAAACCCAGTCGCCACAGTTATAAACCTGCTTCTGTAATTGATGGGTTCACTGAGTGAGCACACCGCTCTGTAAATCAGCAGCTGTCTGAAGGGTAGTGCTGCACATAGCACATTTATATAGAACACAAAAAGCTGGAGTAACTCAGCGGGACAGGCAGCGTCTCTGGAGAGAAGGAATGGGTGACGTTTCGGGCCGAGAGCCTTCTTCTCGACCCGAAACGTCACCCATTCCCTCTCTGCAGAGATGCTGCCTGTCCCGCTGAGTTACTCCAGCTTTTTTGTGTCTATCTTTGGTTTAAACCAGCACCTGTAGTTCATTCCTACACATTTATGTAGAACACAGTTGTAAATCTGTGGAATTCACTGCCTCAGAAGGCAGTGGAGGCCAAGTCTCTGAATGCATTCAAGAGAGAGCTAGATAGAGCAGGGCCGTCTTAACACATGGGCCTGATGGGCACTTGCCCGGGGCCCCACGAGCATAGGGGCCCCATTTTATCGACCATTTACATTTTTATTCCTGTGAGTAGTTGTCGTAGGGGCCCCAGTACACTGCTTTGCCCGGGGCCCATAATGCTGTAAAGACGGCCCTGAGATAGAGCTCTTAAGGATAGCGGATTCAGGGGTATGGGGAGAGGGCAGGAATGGGGTACTGATTGGGAATGATCAGCCATGATCACATTGAATGGCGGTGCTGGCTCGAAGGGCCGAATGGCCACTCCTGCACCTATTGTCTATTGTCTAACACACAGCCATCATGTTTACTTGGTGAGCAGAATATAGCGGTGTACCACCAGTGAAGAATCAGGATCCAAAAGAGCATCGCTAAAAGCATTAAAATCAAAAGGAATTAGGACAGTGGTCACATTGAGCTTGCATCAGAATGCTGGCGGCATTTGTACTCACATGCTGTATATTTTCTCATGCTATTTTTAGTTGTTCTTGCAGCCACCGTCAGTTTTGCAGCAGCTGCAGAACATCTCATCCATTGGTCTCCCCTTCCTCAGATCAGAAAATGAAACAAGCCATAATATCCAGCACAGTGGGATGTAAAAGGGAATGGGTGGAAGAGGAGAGGAGGGGACCAACAGAAGAAACTTCCATTCATCACCATCACTGCGCCCCAGGTCACTGCCGCCAGTGGAGGTCTTTCAAGGAACAACCACAACAGCAACTTAGGAAAGCTCTGGAGATAATTCCAGCAAAGCACGATTTGTAAAATGTAATTGTCAAACAGCCAAATAAATGCATGTTTGGTTAAGGGCCTGTCCCACAGACAATTTTAAGGCGACTGCCGGCGACTAGGCTGTCACCGACAGTTCGCGGGCATGATCTTCCAAGAATCGTAGTGGATCTCAGCGCGTCGCTGAGAAATCATCCGGAGTGAAATTTCTCGGCGACAGCTGGCTTGTCGCCAGGTATCGGCACTTATTGCGGGCGCTGTCGCATGCTGTCCCCAGGTTTGCTAGTTTCTCTTAGATGCATTTAGAAGCACATAATATTAAAATAAGTAAAGTCATTTCAAGATACCATAAAATACTTGTGTTTCACCAATTTATTTACCGTCAGGACATTTGACAGGTAGATTGGAGGCGACAGTTTGACAGTCAGGTAAGCGTGGGAATTTTCACGATGTTTATGGCCATCAGCCATTACATTTAAAGTGGGCTCCCAACCCAGATATGCAACCCAGAAACCAGATATGCATCTCCCGTACATTTTCAATGAATGCCCACACACTTTTCACAAAAATCCATTTAACCACTTTTAAAATTAAATTTCTTAATACTGCCATTAGTAAACTGGACGTCAATCCAGTTTATGCCTTGTTACAGTGAAGCTTGGTTTTTAAGTAACCCATACAAGATGTAGAGTTCAAAACTCTCAAGTACTTACCAACTTGTCAGTGATTTCAGCGAAAATTAGGACGCCGGAGAAGCATTGACAGCGTGGAAATTTTGCGACGTTTCCGAAGACGGTGTAATCTCGACCTGACTCGGCATTGTTGTGGTCATTGTCGTTGGGTAAAAGAAAATTTTGCCGATCTGCTACGACTTTGACAGTCGCCTAAAAAATTTTTTTGCCTAAGTGGGACAGGCCCTTTAAGATGATGAAAACCATTGAGGACACCAAAAATTCCCTGGTCTTCAGATCAATGCCGCGGTGTATTTTAAATCCAACTGTTGGAGAGGTCAGAGGAGGGATTGAGGGGTTGGGGGGGAATGATAATGGATAAGAGTATAGTTTCTATTAAGTTTACTTTAGAGAACTGGTCCTTCATCCCATGATTCCATGCCGACCATTGACTACTCGTTCAACTAGATCTACGTAATCCCATTTTCTCGTCCACTCCTACATACTACAGGCAATTTATACATGCCATTTAACCTAAAATGGTTATGGGGGGGAAGGCAGGAGAATGGGGTGAGTAGGGAGAGATAGATCAGCCATGAATGAATGACAGAGTAGACGTGATGGGCCGAATGGCCTAATTCTGCTCCCATCACTTATGAACAACCCTGCGGGTCTTTGGAATGTGGGAGGAAAGGAGAGCACATATCCTGTGTTATAAGAAAATAACTGCAGATGCTGGTTCAAATTGATTTATTCACAAAATGCTGGAGTAACTCAGCAGGTCAGGCAGCATCTCGGGAGAGAAGGAATGGGTGGCGTTTCGGGTCGAGACCCTTCTTCAGACTGATGTCGGGGGTGGGACAAAGGAAGGATATAGGTGGAGACAGGAAGATAGAGGGAGATCTGGGAAGGAGGAGGGGAAGGGAGGGACAGAGGAGCTATCTGAAGTTGGAGAAGTCGACGTTCATACCACCGGGCCGCAAACTGCCCAGGCGAAATATGAGGTGCTGCTCCTCCAATTTCCGGCGGGCCTCACTATGGCACTGGAGGAGGCCCATGACAGAGAGGTCAGACTGGGAATGGGAGGGGGAGTTAAAGTGCTGGGCCACCGGGAGATCAGTTGCGTTAATCCAGGCGAAATATGAGGTGCTGCTCCTCCAATTCCAGGCGAAATGTGTGTGATGGATTTCAAACATGTCACACTACTTTTGAAGTTTGTGTTTTGTACATTATTGTTAAATGTACTGAGGTACAGCGAAAATCTTGGTGTGCTGTCCATTCAAATCAAATCATACTATGTACAAGTATAATCAAGCCATGTACAGTTTTGCGGCGGCATAGTGGTGCAGTGGTAGCCTTACAATGCCAGAGACCTGGGTTTAATGCTGACTACCGATGCTGTCTGTACAGAGTTTAGACATTCCCCCTGTGACCGCGTGGGTTCTCTCCAGGTGCTCCGATTTCCTCCATACTCCAAAGATGAACAGGTTTGTAGGTTAATTGGCTTCAGTTTTTTAAAATTGTAAATTGCCCCCCGTGTGTGGAATGGTGTTAGTTAGTATACGGGGTGATCACAGGCCAAAGTGCCCATTTCCCTGTTGCATCTCTAAAGTCTAATTACACCAGATAGTAAAAAGAGGGGAAAAAAAATCAGAGCAGAATACAATGTCACAGCATTGTAGCATTACAGAGAAAGTGCAGATAATTAATTTACTTACTTACTGCCAGGATAAAGAGAGCATCTTTCCAACACGCTCTTAATTTTGATTCTCATTGCCAGAGTCACAACATTCCATTAACAATAGCCTTGAGCTAAGCCAACACAAAACAGATTCCCATGAGAATCCTAGGGCCACCACCATCACTGAAGACACGACTAAATCTATTCAAATCTTCTCATGTAAAAGCCAATTGGAAGCACAAAACTTGCAGCATCTAACACGTTTTTGCTCAACTTAGAATTTCTCCAGGATGAGGTTCGTTGACCAAATTGCTCCAAAATTCCACAAATACAAGATCAAGATACAGCCAGATGGAATCGTTTGGATGAGATGAAATGGATGAGGTTCCAACTGCGTTCAGCTGATGGAAATAATCCTACACCTCCTATTTCGCTTGGGCGGCGGACCACCCAGCGGTATGAATATTGACTTCTCTAAATTCAAGTAACCCTTGCTTTCCACATCTCCATCACTCCCCTATCCAGTCTGAAGAAGGGTCTCGACCCGAAACGTCACCCATTCCTTCTCTCCCAAGATGCTGCCTGACCTGCTGAGTTACTCCAGCATTTTGTGAATAAATCAATTTGTACCAGCATCTGCAGTTATTTTCTTATACTCCCCTATCCTAGTTCTCCAAGCAGTCTGAGTGTCCGCCTGATTGAATTTTAACATTGTATGCCTCGTCGTCACTTTCCCATATGATCTTTTCTACATTTTCCTTGAACTTCATCTCCTTTGTTCTTTTGTTTTCACACGTTACCCTTCTATACCTGTGATCCCTCTCCCCTGACTCCCAGTCTGAAGAGCCTCGATGCAAAGCGTCACCCATTCCGTCTATCTAGAGATGTGTTCTGCCGAGTTTCTCCAGCATTGTGTCGTTCCTACAATCTGTCACAGTTTAAGTACAGAATTAATTGTGGATTCTTGGTCAATATTTAATCCTTCGCCCAGAGTGGTTTCCCCACAAATAACTGATTTATTGTTGTATTGTAGCATTTAATGTGCCTGAATTAATGGCAAGTAATTGGTCTGGTCCCAATGCATACGACAATTAAGCACTCTCGACACAGGATCTGGCCATCATCGTTGGCAGGGTCTTAAATGATAGGATAATTAGGCCATTTGGCCCATCGGGCGGCACCAGCAATGGCTGCCTTGCCAACAGTCTGTCTGTCCCTTCTTTGTGTTTTAATAGTATGGGTTAAATGTATGTTTTTGGAGTTCTTTAGCTTGTTTTATGGGGAATTGGAGAAACATTTTCTAGTCTCCTACCTCGACGGAGATGCGACTTTTCTCCGTATCGTATCTCGGTCCGCACTGCGGCCTAACATCGAGGAGCTGGCAGCCTATGCTGGAGAGCTCCACCGCGGGGAGCCTGCGGGACTTTAACATTGCTAAGTCTGCGATCCCTTTGCCAGGGATCGACCTCGGTGCTCCAGCCGTGGATGCTTGCGATCGTGGAGCTCGCGGTCTCTGGTCAGAGATCAACTTCGGGAACTCCAAGCTGCAGGAGCTTCGACCGCCGGCTGCGGGAGCTTCGAACGCCCCGACGGATGGTTCGACTGCCCCTGGACTTTTTTGCCTTCCATCACAGTAAGCAATGTGGGGAATCCACTGTGGTGGATGTTTATGTTAACTTTTATGTACTTGTGTGTCTTGCTGCTTTTTTTTTTTCGTGTGGTAATTCGAATATGACTGCACCTTAATTGGTACGTGTGACAATAAAAGATGGCCCCCAGGGATCAAAGTGAAATCCATTAAGTTTTGAGATACATAAAGTTGGCTTCCTCCAAGAGCATCCCATAAACATGTGGCATCACCAAACACAAGGTACAAAAGTTGACAAAATGCTGGAGTAACATCTTGTCCGGTAGCATCTCTGGAGAAAAAGGATTGGTGAGGTTTCAGGTCAGAACCCTTCTTCTGAAGAAGGGTTCTGACCCAAAACATCACCCATCCTTTTTCTCCAGCACTTTGTGTCTATCACTTTGTGTCTATCTTGGATATCAACCAGCACATGTAGTTCCTTCCTACACAAAATTCAAGTTACTTGCACCCAAACAACACCCATAATATCATCTTACCTGCATGGCATCAGACACTAGGGTATACAATTGCTTTGTAACAGGCAGCCAGAGCAACCAAGGAGACAAATCTAGAATAGGCCTAGAGCACAAAATGCTTTTCCAACAAGAGGACTATGCTTTACCACATTTCTCGGCCACCCAAGTACCACAGTGACAATGAAAAGCATGTTCAAAATCAAACCAATTCCAATACCAGCCAAAGTACTCACAAAAGAATCTAGAACATAAAACAAAGAACAGAACAGCACCAGAAAAAGGGCCTTCGGCCCACGATGTGTGTGCTGAACATGATGCGGAGCTCAACTGATCTCATCTGCATGTATATTATCTCCCCATTCCCTGCCCTTCCATGTGCCTGTCAAAAAGTCTCTTAAACGTCACTATATCTGCCTCCACCAACATCCCAGGCCCCCACCACTCCATCTAAAAAATATTTTCCCCCACCTCTTCATTAATCTGTTCTAGAACGAGTACATTTTTCCTCACAGAATGGCATTGCAATAATGACTCCTGCAGGCTCACTTTCATACCTTAGTGTGAACTTTGAGTAAAAGTGCATTCCAACATAAACCTTCAAAATAGCGTGTACGAGTTCTGGAAATTGTCTTCAGATTCTCGCCTGCAAACGGTTAACAAGAATAGCCAGCCAAGAAAATGCCATTTTCTAGGGTTGTAGCGAGTTAATCCAAATATCCTGCCAAGTTGTAAACTTAGAGAGTACAGAGTCAGAGTAAAACCCACTACAAGATAGAATGGCTTAGTATGGCTGTGCGGTAACTCAAATTCCACTGTACCTTAATTGGTACATGTGACAATAAACTGACCTCAAAACCTTGAAAAACGATTCCAGAAAAAAACAGGAGCTTTTTGGGAAACCACAAACCACTTGACTTTCCTAGAGGGCCAAGTGGGAAGGAGAGAAGCAGAAGTTTCAACTCAAATGTAATACCCTGGTGCATTTGATCACAATACCTGAAGGACTCCTGATGGGTGAGCAAGTGCTTTGCCATGTATCAACAGGATCCATAGTACATTCCACAACAAGCTCAGCAAGGAAGGAAGGAAGGAAGGAAGTGGCTAATGCATGGACGTAGTTTAGTTTTGAGATACAGCATGGACACAGGCCCGTCGACCCACAGAGTCCACGCCGATGAATAAATGAATGAATAAGTTTATTGGCCAAGTATGTGCATATACCAGGAATGTGCCTTAGTGCTCCGCTCACAAATGACAACACAAACATAGTTAACAATTAAGAATAAAGCATAACCACATCAAAACAATAAGGACACAACATTACGGTCTAAACATGTGGGTGAAAATAAACCAGAGCAAAAAAGAGACTACAGACTTTGGTTATTGAGTAGAACTATCACTCGTGGGAAAAAGCTGTTTTTATGTCTGGCTGTGGCTGCTTTGACAGTCCGGAGTCGCCTTCCAGAGTTCGGAGTCGCCTTCGAAGAGTTTGTGGCCAGGGTGAGAGGGGGTCAGAGATGATCTTGCCCGCTCGCTTCCTGGCCCTTGCAGTGTACAGTTCGTCAATGGGGGGGAAGGTTGCAGCCAACAACCTTCTCAGATGTGCGAACGATCTGTTGCAGCCTCCGGATGTCGTGCTTGGTGGCTGAGCCAAACCAGACCATGATGGAGAAGGTGAGGACGGACTCAATGATAGCAGTATAGAATTGGACCATCATTGCCTGTGGCAGATTGTGTTTCTTAAGTTGCCGCAGGAAGTACATCCTCTGTTAGGCCTCTTTGACTGTGGAGTCGATGGTGGCCCCCCATTTAAGGTCCCTGGAGATGATGGTTCCAAGGAACTTAAATGACTCCACAGATGTGACTATGTTGTTGTTGATGGTGAGTGGGGGAGGGGAGGGGGATCTCTTCAAAAGTCTACAATTCGTTCCACTGTCTTGAGAGCATTGAGCTCCAGGTTGTTGTGATGGCACCAGGACGCCAGCTGTGTCACTTCCCGTCTGTAGGCAGATTCCTCCCCATCCTGGATCAGTCCAATCAGGGTAGTGTCATCTACAAACTTGAGGAGCATGACAGAGGAGTCTGTGGAGGTGCAGTCGTTGGTATAGACAGAGTAAAGAAGAGGGGAGAGTACGCAGCCTTGAGGAGCTCCTACGCTGAGGGTCTGCGGGTCCGAGATGTGCTTTCCCAGCCTCACATGCTGCTTCCTGTCCGTCAGGAAGTTGATGATCCACTGACAGAGGGGTTCAGGCACAGTCAGCTGGGAGAGTTTGTAGTGTAGTAGCTCTGGCACAATGGTGTTAAAAGCAGAGCTAAAGTCAACAAACAGAATCCTGGCATAGGTCCCCTTGCGGTCAGTCTAGGTGCTGGAGGATGAAGTGCAGGCCTAGATTGACTGCGTCTTCCACCGATCTATTGGCCCTATATGCAAACTGCAGGGGGTCCAGCAGGGGGTTTGTGATGATTTTCAGCTGGGCCAGCACAAGTCTTTCAAAGATCTTCATGACTACAGAGGTAAGTGCGACAGGCCTGTGGTCATTAAGACCAGCGATCTTTCCATCACCCTGTTAGCTCTAGTTCTATGTGGCCCCACTATAATACCCACTCCATACACACTTAGGGGAATTTACAGACCTGCAAACCCACAAGTCATGTGGATGGCACAGTGGCACAGGCTTAGAGTTTCTGCAACACAGAGCCAGAGACCCAGGTTTGATCCTAACTGCGCTGTCTGTACGGAGTTTTTCGTTATTCCCGTGACCTGCGCCCGTTTTCTCCGGGTGCTCCGGTTCCCTCCTACACTCCAAATACGTACAGGTTTGTAGGACAATTGGCTTGGTAAAATTGTATATTGCCCCTAGTGTGTGGGATAGTGTTAGTGTGCGGGGATCACCAGTCAGCACAGACTTGCTCGGCTGAAGGGCCTGTTTCCGTGCAGTATCTCTAAACTAAACTCTTTGAGATGTGGGAGGAAACTCAACTGGTCACAGGGAGAAAATGCAAACCGCGCACAGACAATATCCAAGGTCAGGATCGAACCTGGGTGTTTGGCACTGTGAGGCAGCAGCTCTACCAGCCACACCACCGTGCCACTCCAGCCAGACCTCTTACCTATCTGACTTCCAGCATTCAGACACAGTCAAATTTGGTCTCCAAATTTGAGGAAGGATATTCTTGCTATTGAGGGCGTGCAGCGTAGGTTTACTAGGTTAATTCCCGGAATGGCGGGACTGTCATATGTTGAAAGACTGGAGCGACTAGGCTTGTATACACTGGAATTTAGACGGATGAGAGGAGATCTTATCGAAACGTATAAGATTATTAAGGGGTTGGACACGTTAGAGGCAAGAAACATGTTCCCAATGTTGGGGGAAGTCCAGAACAAGGGACCACAGTTTAAGAATAAGGGGTAGGCCATTTAGAACTGAGATGAGGAAAACCTTTTTCAGTCAGAGAGTTGTGAATCTGTGGAATTCTCTGCCTCAGAAGGCAGTGGAGGCTAATTCTCTGAATGCATTCAAGAGAGAGCTAGATAGAGCTCTTAAGGATAGCAGAGTCAGGGGGTATGGGGAGAAGGCAGGAACGGGGTACTGATTGAGAATGATCAACCATGATCACATTGAATGGCGGTGCTGGCTCGAAGGGCCGAATGGCCTCCTCCTGCACCTATTGTCTATTGTCTAACCTGGCCGTCAAAGCCTCAAAACATTAAACCTCTACTTCTTTCAAACACGCCTCACGACCTACCCACTGACCAACCTTTTAATCTTTCTCCCAATACTTCCTATATATTGTTGGATTAATTTCCTACAGACCATTTTGAAGCTGTTCATACTTGATTTAAAAAAACGCACCAAAACAAGTGTTAAGTTGTTTTTATTTAGAAAGGGAGCAGAATAATTTGGCAGAGAGTTTTAAGAATGTGAAAATCCAAAGAATAGACAATAGGTGCAGGAGTAGGCCATTCACCATGCTCATGGCTGATCATCCACAATCAGTACCTCGTTCCTGCCTTCTCCCCATATCCCTTGACTTTGCTATCATTAAGAGCTCTAACTCTGTCTTGAAAGCATTTCAGGGAATTGGCCTCCACTGCCTTCTGAGGCAGAGAGTTCCACAGCTTCACAACTCTGAGTGAAAAAGTTTTTCCTCATCTCCGTTCTAAATGGCCTACCCCTTAGTCTTAAACTGTGGCCCCTGGTTCGGGACTCCCCCAACATCGGGAACATGTTTCCTGCCTCTAGCTTGTCCAATCCCTTAATAATCTTATATGTTTCAAATGTGAAGGATGGTGTTAGTGTACAGGGTGATCGCTGGTCGTCGCAGATTCAGTGGGCCAAAAGGGCCTGTTTCCACGCTGTATCTCCAAAGTCTAAAAGTAGAGAGGTTTCTGAAGCAAATTACAGGCCTGGGTATTTGACAGTGCAGCCTCTGAATGTCAGGGACAGAGGGGGAATGTTTACAGAGTCAGAAGAAACAGAACAATAGAGTTAAGATTAACATCAACATAGCAAGAAGTGGAGGAAATTAGGAATTTCACAAGTGTCTGACAAGATCCTCAAAGATCACTGCATTTTCAAAACATTTTCATTGGCCTATTACAAGAATGAGACAAGCATTGTCATCATCTATTCCTTATCTCCAGAGGTGTTGGCTGATCTGCTGAATTACTCCAGCTCTTTTCGCCCATCTAAAAGTTATGTTCTTTCATTCAAAACAAAACGCAGAAATCTTTATGCTTTAAAACAAAATGGCAAATTGAAAAAAGGACTATTCTGTCCAAAATATGTTTGAAATTATCTTGGGGCGAACTACCATAATTTGGGCCAAGTGTAGGATGTTCAAAATTGATTTGTGTGGATTTAGTGCAAATATAATTCAAGGCATTTTTTCTCTGACTGGGGGCCAATCAATATTAAGAACACTGGGCATTGCCTGGCGATCAAATGGGTTCGAGACAAATATTTTACCTCATGGAAAATAACCAAGACAATCTCGGTTTTATTACAGTGGCAGAAATCAATATCATGACGCAGGAGAGGAGTCGAAAAAATATAGCTTTAATAAAGTTGGGATCAAAAGGTCAAGGGAAGGCAATCAAGATTACGAGGTCAGTCTACCCCTCAGACCCGTTTAGCTTTAGTTTACAGATACAACATGTAAACAGGCCCTTCGGCCCACCAAGTCTGTGCCGACCAGCGATCCCAGTTACACCAGCACACGCTATGGACAATTTACTATTTTTTAAACCTACAAACCTGTCCGTCTTTAGAGTGTGGGAGGAAACCGGAGCACCCGGGGAAAACACGCATGGTCATGGGAATAACGCATAAACTCCTTCAGTCTGAAGGGTCTTGACCTGAAACATCACCCATTCCTTCTCTCTAGAGATGCTGTCTGTCCCTACTGAGTTACTCAAGCATTTTGTGCCTATCTTTGGTTTAAACCAGCATCTGCAGTTCTTTCCTACACACCAAGATCATGAATGATCTGTACTCCATTTGCTTGTCCTTAAATAAACTAACAAAATGTATAAAAATCCACAAAGTGCGTGAGTAACTCAGCGGGTCAGGCAGCATTTCTGGAGAAGGATCCTGACCCAAAACATCACTTATAGATGTCATCACCTACATCTCTCCAAAGACGTACAGGTATGTAGGTTAATTGGCTGGGTAAATATAAAAATTGTCCCTAGTGGGTGTAGGATAGTGTTAATGTGCGGGGATCACTGGGCGGCACGGACTTGGAGGGCCGAAAAGGCCTGTTTCCGGCTGTATACATATGATATGATATGATATGCTGCCTGACCCACTGAGTTACTCCAGCACCGTGTATTTTTTTGTAAACCAGCACCCTGCAGTTCCTCATTTCTGACAAAAACCTATTATTTCCTGGAAGATTTTTCCCCAAAGACTGTGCCACACGAGGAACAATTTTATTCTCCTCACCCCCCACGACCGGGAAGCCACCCGCTGGCGAGAGTATCCTGGGGAGCTGCAGACCGTTGAACGAGGACCTGCCTGGAAGTTCCAATTCGCCCGCCAGGTAGGCCTCACTCACCCGCCGAGACCAGTGGCCCCACGTCACAAACCGGATCCCACCCGGTAGGCCCGGACCACCCACCCGCCCACCACACACTGGGGACTTGCCCACACAGAGAGAGGAGGACCCAAACACACCCGGAAAACATGGCTCGCCCGCCGCGGATCGAGGACCCATGGGAACCCCACCTGGAGGTCCGGTGAGCAGATCGGCGGTGGGAACCAGTGCACGGCCTCGACGAGGGAGTGGGCCTCCATCGGACCGGGCACCACTCCCAGAGACAGAGCACGTGGACCAGACGCGGCCTGCAGTGGCGGAGGACACCATCAGCCACGCCGGCCCTCCAACGCCACCAGGACAACGGGTCTTCGTGGTCAGATCAAGGTCCCTGCATTTACAACAAGTGGGACTTGAAAATGGCGCCAAACTGGCGACTTTCTAGGCTGTCTCAGTGTAACACTGCTCTACGCTTGTACTGTATCTGAGATGCTTATCCAATGTGTATCTAAGTGCTTATGTACAGTGATACTTGTACAGAACTGTATACAAAAATGAATTTCACTGTGTACACGTGACAAATAAAGTACCATACCATTCCCTCTCCACCCCCTTCAGGGATTGAGGTCAGTATGCAAGATTCACATGATAGGGAAAGCGGAAAAGGAGGGAGGGGATTAATGGGATGGCCACCACCTCCCCTAGCCCAAGGAAAGAATGGGCAAAATGGCCTCCTGCATCATCAGTTACAAGACCTGATCACATGACAGCACAAAATTCAAAGCAGTTTTATTTTGATATCAAACAAAAGTTACACAACGAGAGGGGGAGACCAATAAACCACCACAAAAAGTATTCGATACAAAACACCACATTTGGCCTCACCGAATTATTTATTGGTCACTATAATTAAGCTCAACACGACCAAAGGCAACAGACCTCATCCAATAACCCCAGGCCACAACCACAAGAGAGTCATCTGTCCAAGTTATAAGCGATTTGCTCAGTTGGATGCAGATGTTATATGATCTGTAGCACTGAAGCAATCTATTGTTTGGTGCCAGTGTTTATACTCCCACACAAACCTCTCCCCAGTCCAAATACTTCATCTCCCCATTCTCCTCGCCTAAATTCTGCAGCACATATTTAAATGAAGCACCCCTTGAAATACAAGAATGCTGTCAGCTTCAATCACTCCGCATTTACTATGCTGTTGAGGTAGACTCGCTTCCAATTGTTTTATGTAATCCAGTTAAAATATTTTTCACAAATGCCATGAGACACTGGTGTCCGTACGGCTCAATGCACTTAATTCCCCCTTGAAACAAGGACAGATACACAGGGTTGTCCAATTAAGATTCGCACAAAGAAAGAAAGCCAATGTTTTAATTTCTTCCGTCTCTTCGTTTGGGAGAGCAAGGCGAGGGGGGTGGGGAGGGGAAAGAGAGGCCATGAGAACTCATGTAAACAATATAAAGTTTGCAACTAATTTTACTTAAACTGTAATAAAATTCAATGGTGCAATTCTGCAGACACCCAGACCAACCAAGATGGTGTTTGTTCCTCAGCATCAGGAGAGAATGGGGACAAAAAAGATAACATAGATGCTGCAGTGCTTAGGTGGTTCATCATTTTACAGTGCTGCAAGGCCATTCGGCCAGACTGTTCATGCTAGCCTTTATTCTCTTTCGATGCTCCGCCACATCGTTATAATACACCCCGGTCGTCCTTGCACTTGCGGGTACTCCCGGCTTACAAAACCCCAACGTATGTCTATCCTTTACATACAAATAGGCCTTTGGGAGTCGGCAAGATGGAAATGCTGGCTGCTGCGGGTGTCTTCTGGTGCGCTTCTGGCATTTCCAGCTCAAACGCCTGGTTACAAACCATTTCTGAGGAGTGGAATGGAGACACAAAATGCTGGAATAACTCAGCGGGACAGGCAGCATCACAGGAGAGAAGGAATGGGTGACGTTTCGGGTCGAGACCTTTCTTCAAATTGAAGAAGGGCTTCAACCTGAAACGTCACCCATTCCTTCACTCCCGAGATGTTGCCTGACCCGCTGAGTTACTCCAGCATTTTGTGTCTACATTCGATTTAAACCAGCATCTGCAGTTTTCTTTCCTACACATTCTCGATTAGCATCTATACAGAAATAGTCTATTGAGCCCACATGCAAGAGGAGCCATGGTTTGGCACCATTTTCAAAGTCCAGCCTGCGCTACAGTTCTTATGAGCGGCGCCCGATGCAGGCCTCAGGCTTCTGTGGGCCTCCAGCCACCGCCTTCCTTGCACACGTCGTCCCTCTGCTCGCCAGTCCACCTTTGCGTCTGTCGTCATCAACACCGGCTCCATCCTCTCTGATCGTCGTGGGATGAGCAGAGGCCTGCTCGACATCTCCCCCCTGTAGGCCGCTGTCCACCGGGTCGTGCGTTGGGCCGTGGGAGACGAACACGGGCCGACTCTCTCCCCACAGGCCGGCAGACCGATGGAATTATCCACGTTTCCCAGAGATGCTGCATGGCCCGCTGAGTTACTCCAGCGTTTTGTGCCCTTTTTTGTACACTAGTATCTGCAGTTCCTAGCTTCTGCTTTCTAGGTCAATGGAACTGTCCTATTCACAGAGTTGTCACCAATCTGACTCAGTATACTAATACCCTCACAGGTCGGGGGGGGAAGAACGTACAAACTCATTACAGAAGCACCTAGTATCAGGATCGAACCCGGGTCTCTGGCGCTGAAAGGCAGCAACTTTTCTGCCGCCCTAGAATTTCATTTCTGAAATGACATTTAACAACAAACAATTCACAATATCAGACGCCAAAACACCAGGTCAAAGAGGTAGATTTTAACAAGCATTTCAAAAAGTTTAAAGGTGGGAAGATTTGTGAAGGGAAGTCTAGAACTTAGGATCTTAGCAGGTTTACCCACCGATGGTGGGCTGGATCAGGCAGCCAAAGGTTAAATGTGATGAAGAAAGCTGGCAGAAATGACAGGGAAAGCACAAGACCATGCTGGGATATGAAAGCAATGGAGTGTAAAATAGGCCATTGCCTAACTCAAGGTCTTGAAGATGGCATGGGCAGGAATGGTGGGAAGGGTTTGAGGAAAGATCAAAGCTAGGGAAGCAGCTCCATGCCTTGCAATATTCAGGTCCAGAGGGCAACCAAGACAGCAACATACGGTCCGATAGAACTTTATTTATCCCAGGAGGGAAATTGGTCTGCCCACAGTCATAAAACACAAGATACATGAAATATGAACTTAAAGTGACGAGTGTAAAGGATTGGGGAGGTGCAAAGATTGGGAGAGGGGGGGAGGGAGTCAGTCTACCCTACGGCAGAAGGGGAAGGAGTTGTACAGTTTGATAGCCACAGGGAAAAAGGATCTCCTGTGGTGTTCTGTGCTGCAGTCTATTGCTGAATGTACTCCTCAGGTTGACCAGCGAGCGGGTCATGGAGGGGGTGAGCTGTATTGTCCAAGATGCTCCGAAGTTTGAGGAGCATCCTCCCCTCCAAGACCACCTCCCACGAATCCAAACTCCGCCCCCAGGACGGAGCCAGCCTTCCTGATGAGCATTTATTCACAAAATGCTGTAGTAACTCAGCAGGTCAGGCAGCATCTCGGGAGAGAAGGAATGGGTGACATTTCGGGTCGAGACCCTTCTTTACAGCCCTTTCCTGATGAGCATGATTGGACGTTTACACAAACAGGTTGAGTTGGGAAAGGAAATCAGCAGTCTCTGCAAGAGTGCGCCCATAAATATAGTGTCCAGATCAATTAAGATACCGAGATTGCAAACACAATCTGGTTTAGTTTTAGGGAAGGAGTTGTGCAAGAGACTGAAGAGAATTATTATTTTCCCTTTCCAATACTTAGTTTGAGAAAATGACAATGCTGGATATCAAACAAGCAATTGAATAATTTCAAGACAGCGCAAGAGTCAAGTAGTACAGACATGGTCCCAATGGTTGTTGCCAAAGTACATTTGGAAATCGATGTGTTTACAGATGTTCCCCAGGAGCAACATTTGAGCAAGAGTTGGAGAGGAAGTCATTTTCCAGCTGCAACCGGAGAAATGCAAATGGTTCCAGGCGTGAGATTTGGGAGGTGGTGGAAAAAGAAAGAGAAAAACAGGAAGTCAGGCTCAATGGACTAGGTGTGTAGGAAGGAGTTTGCCTGCTAACTCAATAACGCCAAGTCTTGACAACTGGCTGTACAGGAGCTCTTCCAAATACGAGGATTCTCAATTGCAAAAAGTTGGCAATCAAAAAACTTACAGCAACTCACAACTATTCATCGGCTACAGTAAAACTAACTTAAATTCAACTGTTTCCCCAAGTTAAATTAACCAACCTCCACCCTGTTATTGCAATCAAGGTCATCCAGTCTGACCTGGTGTAGCAAAATGCTGGAGTAACTCAGCAGGTCAGGCAGCATCTTGGAGAGAAGGAATGGGCATAACCTGGAGTAGGTATCCCACGAAGACATTGCAGGAGAAAGAATTACTACAACAGTGGCGGGGAAAGGGTTGGTAAAATTAATTGGAAACTTGTTTCTACGGTTATTTTCATATGGTGACAACATAGGATTACTCATCTCGGGGTCAAGCAGTTGTGGATTCAAACAAGACCACAACCCAGCCTGACCCAGTTGTGGACAAGAACATTGTTCTTTAAATCATAACCTTCTGGCCCACATTCCTCATTTTTCCCCAAAACAAAGCTCGCCAAAGAACCTGTTAACTGCCTGAAAGTGTGCAACAAATGAATGCTACATTGACATGCAAAAACCTGTTGTGCCAAGTAATTAGGTGCCAAATAAAGAGCCATTAAACGGCTTTTGGAACCTAGTTTTTTGTATGATTTTGCTGCTATTATTATTCAGTGGAGCAAGAGTAAATAAACTTCAGAAAACCAGGCAGGAATTCTGAAGTGATCTGCACAGGATAATTTGCCTCCAAATAGAAAACACTCAAACGATGATGCTGGCCCGTCATAGGTTCAGTCTTAAGTTAGGGAGTCAAACAGCCATGGAGCACAGAAACTGGACCTGTTTCCCAATTCGACCATACCAACCTATTGCCCCATCTAAGCTAGTCCCATTTGCCTGTGTTTGGCTCATACCTGTCTAAACCTTTTCTCTCTATGTACATGTCCAATTGTCTTTTACATTGTGTTATTGTACCTGCCTCAACTACTTACAAGAATGATCCGAGAAATGAGTAGGTTAACCTATGATGAGCGTATGTCGGCACTGGGCCTGTACTCGCTGAAGTTTAGAAGAATGAGGGGGGGGGGGCCTCATTGAAACGTACAGAAGAGTGAAAGGCTTGGATAGAGTGGAAAGGATGCTTCCACTAGTGGGAGAGTCTAGGATGAGAGGTCATAGCCCTAGAATTAAAGGACGTTCTTTTAGAAAGGAGATGGAGAAAATTCTTTAGTGAGAGGGTGGTGAATCTGTGGAATTTTTGCCATAGAAGACTAGAGGCCAAGTCAGTGGATATTTTGAAGTGAAGGCAGAGATAGATTTTTGATTAGTACAGGTGTCAGCAGTTATGGGGCAAAAGGAAGGAGAATGGGATTAGGAGGGAGAGATAGATCAACCATGATTGAATGGCGGAGTTGACTTGATGGGCCAAATGGCCTAATTCTACTCCTATCACTTTTGACCTTCCTTTAACAGGCCCTTCCTTATACCCACCACCCTGCGTAGAAATATTGCCCCTCAGGTCCCTATAAATCTTTCCGTTCTCACCTTAAACCTATGCTCTCTAATTCTTGATTCTCTTACCCTAGGACAAAGTCTGTACTGTACATTCACCTTATTTATTCCTCATGATTTTATACATTTCTGCAAGATCATCCCTCAGCCTCCTGCACTCCAAGAAATAAAATGCCAGGATGCCCAAGCTCTGCCAATAGCTCAGGCCCTCAAATCCTGGCAACATCCTTGTAAATCTTCTCTGCACCCTATCTAGGTCAATGTTGCAGGGTGAACAAAACTAAACACATTACTACCAAACTCTTGTACAACTGTAACACACCACCTTCTACATGGTTCTCTGACTGATGAAGGCTAATGTGCCAAAAGCTGTCTTCACCACCCTATCTGCCTACAAGGCCACTTTCAGGGAGCTACAGACAAGTGGTCCTAAATCCCTCTGCTCTCCAATATTCCACAGGGCCCTATCATGGACTGTGAAGGTCCTGCCCTGGTTTGACTTCCTAAAATGCAGCACCTCACACTTATGTGAATTAAACTCCATTAGTCATTCCTCAGCCCACTTGCCCAGCCGATCAAGATCCCGCTGTGATTCCAGCTAAGCATCTTCACCATTTACAATACCACCTATTTTGGCGACATCCGTCAACTTACTAATCATGCCTTGTGCATTCTCTTCCAAAACATTAATATTGATGACAAACGCCAATAAGCCCAATACCCAATACTGCAGCCCAAAACAATCTTCCACTACCATCCTCTGCTTCCTGCCATGAAACGAATTTGGGATCCTGTTAGCTTGCTCTCCCTAGATTGCACATAATCTAACCTTCCAGAGCAGCCCACCATGCAAACCCTTTAGAGATACTGCTGAAGTCCATATAGACTATATATATGGCCCTGACTTCAGCCTTCTTACATATTTCTTCAAAAAAACATCATATTCCTGAGACATGACCACCCAGGCACAAAACCATACTTAATTAATCCTTCTTTCCAAATGTATGTACATCTTACCCCCAGAATCCTCTCCAGTAACTTTCTTATCATGGATGATGGTCTATAGTTCCCAGGTTTTTTTTTTTGCAGCCTCTTTTAAAGAGGCACAACATTAACCATCCATCCTCCAGTGTTCTAGCACTTTTCCCATGGAAAACAATGATTTGTATATTTCAGCCAGGACTCCTGTAATTTGTTCTTTAGCTTCCCAGTGTCCTTGGGTGCATCTAATAAAGCCCAGGAGATTTATCCATCTTCACACATCTTAGGATATGTAGCATCTCCGCCACTTTCATACAGACTGTCCTCAATACTACTCTATTAAGTTCATTAAATTCCCTTGTCTTCATTACTTTTTTTGTGGTAAAAATAATTAGCTTGGCGAGTGAAACAACACTGATGTACAGGTTTTGAGTGCAATCACTTTAAATATCGCAAAACAACTTGTTGGTATTTGGCAGAATTTTGTCCCGTTAAATTCGAACTAAACAGAAACTGCTCTAAAGTGAAGAGATTTCTCGCACAATTAATGCACCAGGTTCACTCACAGTTCAATCTTCAGAATAAAACAGACTTGTTAATCAGTCCCATTGCCTGGAATGTTATGGTTGGAGCGTCTCAAGGAGGTCTAATCTAATGTGCACGAGCCCAATGCAAAACAATTTAAATCCATATGCGGATCTATGCATCTTTCCAACAAGCGATGGAGGTTGCATGCAAGACCATCTGACATTTTATTTTAAAAAGAGATGTTCTTGGAAATAAAAGTCCCCACCAAAAAATTCATTACACTGTCGATTCATAATCGTCTCTCACGGACTGAGTGAGACATAATAACAGCAAGTATCCTGCAATGGCTAATAATCGGCAGAAAGTGAACACGTTTAAGTGAACTGTATGTCAAGAACTTTACAGCAAAATTCCTCCCAAATCGTCGTTAAAAAAGGGGGGAGAGTGTGCGTGGGTGGGTGGATGGGGGGGGGGGGGGGAGAGCAAGTAGGTGGGTGGATGGGGGGGGGGAGAGAGAGCGAGTAGGTGGGTGGATGGGGGGGGGGAGAGAGAGCGAGTAGGTGGGTGGATGGGGGGGAGAGAGAGCGAGTAGGTGGGTGGTTGGGGGGGAGAGAGAGTGGGTTTCTGTTTTCTACTGCACAACCGCCAACAGCTGGGGTATCTCGTGCAGGGTGGGTGGGTGGGGGAGAGAGTGGGTGGGTGGATGGGGGGAGAGAGAGTGGGTGGGTGGATGGGGGGAGAGAGAGTGGGTGGGTGGATGGGGGGAGAGAGAGTGGGTGGGTGGATGGGGGGAGAGAGAGTGGGTGGGTGGATGGGGGGAGAGAGAGTGGGTGGGTGGATGGGGGGAGAGAGAGTGGGTGGGTGGATGGGGGGAGAGAGAGTGGGTGGGTGAATGGGGGGGGGAGAGTGGGTGGGTGGATGGGGGGGGGGTGAGAGTGGATGGGGGGGTGAGAGTGGATGGGGGGGTGAGTGGGTGGATGGATGGGGGGGTGAGAGTGGGTGTGTGGATGGGGGGGTGAGAGTGGGTGGGTGGATGGGGGGGAGAGTGGGTGGATGGGGGGGGAGAGTGGATGGGGGGGGGTGGGTGGGTGAATGGGGGGGGTGAATGGGGGGGGGGGAGTGGGTGGGGGGGGAGTGGGTGTGTGGATGTGGGGAGAGAGTGGGTGTGTGAATGGGGGGGGAAGAGTGGGTGTGGGGAGAGAGTGGGTGTGGGGAGAGAGTGGGTGTGGGGAGAGAGTGGGTGTGGGGAGAGAGTGGGTGTGGGGAGAGAGTGGGTGTGGGGAGAGAGTGGGTGTGGGGAGAGAGTGGGTGTGGGGAGAGAGTGGGTGTGGGGAGAGAGTGGGTGTGGGGAGAGAGTGGGTGTGGGGAGAGAGTGGGTGTGTGGATGGGGGGGAGAGAGAGTGGGTGTGTGGATGGGGGGGAGAGAGAGTGGGTGTGTGGATGGGGGGGGAGAGAGGGTGGGTGTGTGGATGGGGGGGTGGGAGTGGATGGGGGGGTGGGAGTGGGTGCGTGGATGGGGGGGGGTGGGAGTGGGTCACTGACAAAGTCAGGTTGATCCATGGCAATTCCTTCACATCCTAGGACATCTCTGCCCAACCAAGTCCTGGCCAGCTCACCTCGCTCGCCTCCCGCTGGCTCTTCACCTTCTCCACCACCTCCACCACCACCACCTCCTCCTCCTGCTGCTGACCCGTGCCGTCGGGCGGGCTGGGGCCGGAGCTGTCCTGCACCGATGTGCCGGCTCCCATCTTCTCGAGTTTAACGGGGGGAACGGTTGTCCAAACGAAGACGAAGTATGTGTGCACAAGGTGTCCGCTTGCACCCAACCCCTCTCCGGACTGGCCGCTGGGTCAGACCAGGGCTGGCCGCTCCACCATCCCACACTGACCGCCTCCCCGAGCCAGGGGTGATCAGCTCCTGCTCCCGACCTCTCTCGGCTCACACCTGGACTGCGATGGGTCCCTCCCTCACTGTGAGTGTTCAGGGCTTCTGGACTGGACACTGGTTCTCCCTCCTCTGGGGGTCAGACTGGACACTGGTTCTCTCTCCCCTGGGTCAGACTGGACACTATCTCTCCCTCCTCTGGGAGTCAGACTGGACACTGGCTCTCCCTCCTCTGGGGGGTCAGACTGGACTGGCTCTCCTCTGGGGGCCAGACAGGACACTGGCTCTCCTCTGGGGGTCAGACTGGACACTGGTTCTCCCTCCCCTGGTGGGGGGTCAGGCTGGACACTGGCTCTCCTCTGGGGGTCAGACTGGACACTGGTTCTCCCTCCCCTGGTGGGGGTCAGGCTGGACACTGGCTCTCCTCTGGGGGTCTGGCTGGACACTGGCTGTCCGCCCTCTGGGGCCGCTCCGGACACTGGATCGCCACTGGGTCAACACTGGATCTATCCTTCCTCCCTCTGCCTGTCTTTGTCGCCGCTGAGGAGCGTGCTGTCCAGTGTCCGTCTCTGGTGTCCGTCTCTGTCTCTGTCTCTGGTCTGCTCGCTGTCTGTCCTCAGCTTCCAGCCACCTACTCCCTGGACCGGGCCGTGTTCCAAGCCAATGAGAGCGGCTCAGGGCGCGGCCAAGCCCCAGCTGCAACCGAGCCCGACTGACTGCAAGAGGCAACTTCCAATCAAGGTCCGCGGTGATTTATTGCTGTGTATACAATGCCGTCTCTGCGATTCGGATTCGGATTCGGATTCACATTCACCATGTTCACAGCGTTAACCCTCTCCTCGCCAAACATCTGCAGAATGAAACGTCGCCTTGCCCATGCTTTCCAGAGAAGCTGAGTTACTTAGCGTTAACCCTTTCTTCTCCAATCATAGTCATAAAGAATCATCATAGAAACATAGAAAATAGGTGCAGGAGTAGGCCATTCGGCCCTTCGAGCCTGCACCGCCATTCCATGTGATCATGGCTAATCATCCAGCTCAGTAACCTATACCTGCCTTCTCTCCAAACCCCCTGATCCCTTTAGCCACAAGGGCCACATCTAACTCCCTCTTAAATATAGCCAATCATAATCATAGTCATGTGGAAACTGGCCCTTCGGTCCAACATGCCCACGCCAACCAACATGCCCACGCCAACTAACATGCCCACGCCAACCAACATGCCCACGCCAACCAACATGCCCACGCCAACCAACATGCCCACGCCAACCAACATGCCCACGCCAACCAACATGCCCACGCCAACCAACCTGTCCGCGTTTGGCCCATATCCCTCTAAACCTATCCGGTCCCTGTACCTGTCTGAATGTATCTTAAAATGTTGTGATAGTACCTGCCACAAATACCTCCTCCAGTAACTGAAGAAGGGTCTCGACCCAAAACGTCGCCCATTCATTCTCTCCCGAGATGCTGCCTGACCTGCTGAGTTACTCCAGCATTTTGTGAATAAATACCTTCGATTTGTACCAGCATCTGCAGTTATTTTCTTCCACCCCCCTACCATTTTTTGTGTTAAAAAAGTTGCCCCTCAGGTTCCTATTACACCGTTTCTCCCTCACCTTAAACCTCCCTCTCCTTAGGTTCTTGATTCCTCTACTCTGGGTGTGAGACTCTGTTCATTTACCCTATCTATTTCTCTCGTGATTTTGAACACCTTTATAAAGTTACCTCTCATCCTCATGCGTTCCAAGGAATAAAGTACTTGCCAGCTCAACCTCTCCCTGCAGCTCGCACCCTAGTGTTCTGGCAACAACCGTGTCAATCTTCCCTGCATCCTTGCCTTCTTAACAACTTTCTTCCCAATAACAGCATGGCCCAAACTGAACACAATGCTCTAAATGTGCATCATCAATGTCTTGTACAACTGTAACATGACCTCCCAACTTCTACACTCCATATTCTGACTGATGAAGGCCAATGTGCCAAAAGCCTTCTTGACCCCCCCCCCCCCCCCCCCAACTACTTGTGACACAACTTTCAAGGAATGTGGTACATGTTTGTCATTCATAGTATAAAAACACATGAAATTTTGTCAATTCTCTGTGGAATACACAAAGAATATTTGCAAAATTAACTTTTACAAGGCATCTCTCGTGATAGAATATCTCAAATGTTTCCCAGTCAACTATGTACCTTTGGAAGCATGATTATTTTGGCATGTGTGAAATAGCAACAATTCCTCCTCAATAACCAACAGCAAAGGGGAACTTCAAGGCTGTGTGACTCGGCTCAGCCGCCTACTCTAGTCACTCTATACCCATGGCTGTGTAGTCAGACACAGTTCCAAACCCATCTTTAAATCTGCTGACTACACCACCGAAGTTGGACAAATTACGGACAGTGATGAGTGAGAGATAGGGGAGAGACCAATCATCTGATTGAATGGTGCCAGAACAAAGACCTTGCTCTAAACTAAGGAACTGCTTGTTGACTTTAGAAGAGGAAGGCCGAGGATCCACAAACCTGTCTTCATCAACAGGTTGGGAGTGTAGAGAGTCAACTTCAAGTTCCAGGGTGTGCATATCTATCAAGATCTGTCCTGGACCCTGATGCAATTATAAAGAAAACCCATGAGCCCATCCTTAGAAGATTGAGGAGATTTGGCACGTTGACGAATAATCTCCTGAATTTCTACAGGTGCAAAGCAATGTTGGGTAAGGAATAGTGTTGAAAAGACCACAGGGAGAACCCCTTCATTCCCCCTTCCCCAACTCTTTTTGAAATAGTGCCATGGGCTCTTTCAGTCTCTCTAAGGGATGGGGGTGGGGAGGGGAGAGATTAGTGCTTGGCCAAAAGAGCAGTACCCCTAACTGTGCACCTTTCCCTCAGTACCTATTTCACAAAATGCTGGAGTAACTCAGCAGGTCAAAGGCAGCATCTCAGGAGAGAAGGAATGGGTGACGTTTCAGGTCGAGACCCTTCCCTCAGTAACACTGAGATTAAATTTGCAACAAGACAATTTGAACTGGGTTCCTTGCCAATTTACATTGGTCTATCTCTTAATCTATTTAGAAATACAGTTACATTTTTAATCTGCGTTACATCCTGTGAGGAAGGGTTGTCAGCTGATTAGCTGCACCACAAAAGGTAGCTTTATAGTCGGATGATAGTAAACACGTTAACTGAAAGCCAAAGATAGACACAAATGTTGGAGTAACTCAGCGGGTCAGGCTGACTCTCTGGCAAAAAAGGATAGGTGATGTTTCGGGTCGGGACACTTCTGCAGACGAAAGTAAGGGATGAGATGGGGTGAAGAACTGGAGGGCCAGTCACAAATTACCTCAGGCAGGGTGGGGCCCATTGTTGGCTAGGGAAGGGGTTGGGCAGGAGCATAAGAAAATAACTGCAGATGCTGGTACAAATCGAAGGTATTTATTCACAAAATGCTGGAGTAACTCAGCAGGTCAGGCAGCATCTCAGGAGAGAAGGAATGGGTGACGTTTCGGGTTGAGACCCTTCTTCAGACTGATGTCATGGGGCGGGACAAAGGAAGGATATAGGTGGAGACAGGAAGATAGAGGGAGAACTGGGAAGGGGGAGGGGAAGAGAGGGACAGAGGAACTATCTAAAGTTGGGGAAGTCAATGTTCATACCGCTGGGCTGCAAGCTGCCCAAGCGAAATATGAGGTGCTGTTCCTCCAATTTCCGGTGGGCCTCACTATGGCACTGGAGGAGGCCCATGACAGAAAGGTCAGACTGGGAGTGGGAGGTGGAGTTGAAGTGCTCAGCCACCGGGAGATCAGGTTGGTTAAGGTGGACTGAGCAAAGGTGTTGAGCGAAACGATCGCCGAGCCTGCGTTTGGTTTCGCCGATGTAAAGAAGTTGACATCTAGAGCAGCGGAAACAATAGATGAGGTTGGAGGAGGTGTAGGTGGACCCCTGTCTCACCTGGAAAGACTGTTTGGGTCCTTGGATGGAGTTGAGGGGGGAGGTAAAGGGACAGGTGTTGCATCTCCTGCGGTTGCAGGGGAAAGTGCCCGGGGATGGGGTGGTTTGGGTAGGAAAGGACGAGTGGACCAGGGAGTTACGGAGGGAACGGTCTCTGCGGAACGCAGAAAGGGGAGGGGATGGGAAGATGTGGCCAGTAGTGAGGTCCCGTTGTAGGTGACGGAAATGTTGGAGGATGATTTGTTGGATACGCTGGCTGATGGGGTGGAAGGTGAGAACGAGGGGGATTCTGTCCTTGTTATGAATGGGGGGAGGGGGAGCAAGAGCGGAGCTGCGGGATGTAGAAGAGACCCTAGTGAGAACCTCATCTATAATGGAAGAGGGGAGCAGTGAATGAGGATCTTGCAGTACTCCCATCGGAGAGAGGAAGAGTACTTTAAAGTAGGCATACCTTGAAGAGATTTCACAGAGGAGCAAGCCAAAAAAGCAGAAACAAAGAATCGCAGATGCTGGTTCATACCAAAGATAGACAAGAAGCGTTGGAATAACATTGGATGCTGGCTCCCAGCCAATTTTGTTTAAACTCTCCCAAGTAGAACTAGCGATCTTGCTGCAAGATATTAGTTCCCCTCCAGTTCAGGTGCAATCTATTCTTCTTGTTCAGCTCACCTCTGTCCCACGAAAGATCCAAATGGTCCAAAAATTGGAACCCCTGCTCCCTGCACTCCCAGCCACGCCTGCACTTGTCTTATCTTCCCGTTCCTACCCACTCTAGTATGTGGCTGCAGGGGATCTGGAGATTACTACCCTTGATGTCCTACTCTTTAAACTTATTCCGAGCTCCCTGAATTTATTCTGCAGTACATCATCCCTTTTCCTGGACACTCTACCTATTCCATTTCCTGCAGATCACCGAACTACTTTCTGTCCATACCCGAGGTGTAGCCATCTCACTGTTACTCCTCCTATCTATGACATCTTCAGTCTCCTGGAGACTGTCTGTTTTACGCTTTGTCCAGAACTGAACCTGCTTCATTAATCACTTTTCTAACCTGCCCATGTCACTTTCATGGACACATACTCCTGATTCCTCTGGTCATGACCTCCTTTTATCCTTTATTGGTATTCTTCCCACCAAATTTCATCACCTCATGTTTCTCCACATTAAACTCAACTGCCATGGGTTTTCCCATTTCACTGACCCGTCAATATTCTGCTGCAATCTATATCTTTCCCACATGAGGTTACCAAAGTTGGAAAAATTGGGTCATCCACACATTTGGAAATTAAAGCTGGCATACCCAGGACAAGGTCCTAAATAATGATCAGAAAGAAATGCCCCCAACCACAGATCTGGTGAACTTTGCTTTTCACAACCTTTCAGCTCAACTCTTTGTTGCTTGTTACTGTTATCCATGCCATCAGCGTAACTTGTATGCTGATGTGCTTCAACATTGCTGATAGGTTGTTCTGTGGCACCTTATCAAAAACCTTCTAGAAGTCCAACACACCATATCAGCTGCATTACCCCCCATCAACCTTGTACATTAACTCATCAATACATTCTATCAATTTGGCTAAACCCGATTTGCCCTTAAAATCTTGCAAGTTTACCTCAATTAATCCTATTCCTTCCAGACGACTTTTAATCCTGAAACAGATAAATGTTCACAAAAGCGTTCCCACCACTAAAGATTAAACGTCTGACCGGCAGCTCTTTGAGAGAGCAACATTTGTCCTTCTCCAGTTCTTTGACACCACACCATGTTCAAAGAGCAATGGATGATCATAGTCCATTCCCGTTTCTTCCTTTAAAATCCAAGGATGTATCTCGACTGGTCCTGGTGACTTAGCTACCTTAAGACTGGCCATCTTTTTTTAATACTGCTGTGCTATCAACTTTTAACCTTTACATAACTTTAGAAGCACACTCTTCCATGTAAAGTTCTCATTCAGTGCCTTCACAAAGTTGTCAGCATCCGAGCAATTTTCTATTTTTGTCCATAATCGGCCCAATTTCTTCATGTAATATTCCTTTCCCACGTATTTTCCTCTAGAAAACTGATGGATTCAATTTTTGTTTGGCTGTATCCCATTGAATTCACTCTTGATGCCCCCCATTTTTAATTTTCATTTGTTCTCCGATTGTTTTTGTGATTGTTGTTACTTACAACCCAACATATATGATAAGCATATTCTTTTTTTTTTCTGATTCCTCTGTATCTCTTTCATTATACTTTAACCCTCATGGGAATGTGGCTCAACTGAACCTGAACCATCTCACATTTAAAGGCAGCCCATTGTTCTGTTCCTGTTTTGTCTGTCAACATTTGGTTCTAATTTATCTGGACCATATCCATTCTCATGCCATTGAAATTGACCTTCCTCCAATTAATTGTGTTTAGGTTGAATTGCTTCTTCTGCTTTTCTGTAACTAACCTAAATGTTATAAAGTAAAAAATCTACCATCTTCAAAAGTTGGTGCATTTGACCAACCTCTTTCTCTGGAACAGGTTGGTTGTGAGAGAACACACACCTCCAGATTCAGGGACAGCTTCTTCCCATTTGTTATTGGGCAAGTGAATCATCCTACCAAGTATAAACGCAGTCCTGAGCTACTATCTACCTCATTGGAGACCCTCGAACTATCTTTGATCAGATGTTACTGGTCTTTATCTTGTACTAAATGTTATTCACGTTATTCCGTTTATCATATACTGTGGATTGCTTGATTGTAATCATGTATTGTTTCTCTGTTGACTGGTTAGCAAGCAACAAAAGCTTTCCAGTGTACCTCGGTACACGTGACAATAAACCAAACCAAACTAAACTAAAGTGTATTTTCAAAATATCCTTTGAAAGTTCAATTCCTTTGACTGGTTCTTTAGAAAGATAAAGTATTGTCAGTGGTGGCTGTGTGGTAACTTTGGTGTGCAAACCAAAATCATGGTAAATGTCTAGTGCTATCCTACTAATTCTTTAAATATTTTAGCCAGATTGATTCGTATTTAATATTTGTCTCTCCTAATTTTGTATTAATATTCCACATTTATCTTACTCTTTCCAGATCCAAATTCTACATAGGAAAGAACTTGACATATAATTCTGGGGATACAAGGAATTGCAGATTTTGGTTTACCAATAAAGAGACAAAGTGCTGGAGTAACTCAACGGGTCAGGTAGCAACTCTGGAGAACATGGATAGGTGATGTTTCGGTTCGGGACCCTTCTTCAGATTCTAGGATTATTCGAGTAATTCTGGGGTGTGTACGTATCCAAGAGACATGTACTTACTCCTGTACGCTACTTTCTATCCGTCAGCCATTGCACTCATTTCAATTAGTCCCTTGTGTGACACTTCCTAAAAAGCACATTAAATCACTCAAGTACATTAAAAGCACAATAATCTTTCTGACTACAAGCTCAGTAACTTCTTTGTAGTGCCCAAATTACAAGACATTGTACAATATGTTGGCGAGGCTGCATTTGGAGTACGGTGATCTGTTTTGATCATCCTGTTACAGGAAGGATGTCATTAAGCTGGGAAGAGGACAGAGAAGATTTACGAGGTTGTTGCTAGGACATGAGAACCTGAACTATAGGGAATGATTGAAAAGGGTAGGAGTGCTGGAAGCTGAGAGGGGATTTTATAGAGGTGTAAAAAATCATGAGATGAATATATTAGGTGAATGCACAAAGTCCTTTAACTAGGGCAGGGAATCAAGAACCAGAGGACATAGGTTTAAGGTGAGAGGGGCAAGATTTAATAGGAATCTGACCAGCAACTTTTTCACGCAGATGGTGGCGGGTATATGGAATGAGCTACCAAAGGAGGTAGTTGAGGCAGGGAGGAGTTGGCTGCGCCTAACGGCTGCGGCTCTCTGGCAGTCTGTTGTCTTTTTTTCTTTTTTTTGTTTGTGTCGGTGTTGGGATGGTTTTTGTTTCTGTTTTTGGCTGTGTATGTGTGGTGGGGGTGTGGGGTGGGGGAGGGGCGGGGGGAAACCTTTCTTTTGTTAGGTTTCTTCCCCGGGGCGCAGCTCGCCCGCGGGGCCTTACATCGCCCGGCGCGGCTCGGCTGCGGGCCGTAACATCGCCGGCGCGGCTCGGCCGCGGGACGTTTCAGTGCCCGGTGCGGCTCGGCCGCTGGACTTAACATCGCCCGGTGCGGCCGCGGGACGTTTCAGTGCCCGATGCGGCTCGGCCGCTGGACTTAACATCGCCCGGTGTGGCCGCGGGACGTTTCGGTGCCTGGGGCGGCTCGGCCAGGGGGCCTTCCATCCCCTTGCAGTGGCTGTGCGTGTCGTTTGCCTCGGTAGGGTTCGAGCTGCCTGTCCGTGTGTGCGGGGGGAAGAGAGGGAAAGTTTTGTTGCCTCCATCACAGTGAGGGGGTGTTTGGAGTCACTGTGATGGATGTTTGTGTTGGGGTCGGGTGTCCTGTGTTCTTTTCTTTTTTGCTGTGTTTTGTGTGACTGCTGAAATTTCGCTTGGTGTTGTGCCGAGTGACAATAAAGTGTTGTTATGTTATGTTATGTTATGTTATGTTATTATAAAAGCATTTAAAAGACATTCCATTGGTACATGATTAGGGAAGGTTTAGAGGGATATGGACCAAATGCGTGCAAATGGATTTAGCTTAGATGGGGCATCTTGGTCGGCATGGATGTTGGGCTGAAGTGCCTGTTGCCATGCTGTATGACTATGATTCTTATTTGTATACAATATGAAGTTGTTTGGCCTGTCCCTGATTAGCCCGACTGTTCCTAAGTGCTCCATAACTTGGAAACACCTCTAGTCCTGTGAAGCTATCAGTCTACTAACGGGCGGTACGGTGGCGCAGGGGTAGAGTTGCTGCCTTACAGCGAATGCAGTGCCGGAGACTCAGGTTCGATCCTGACAATGGGCGCCGTCTGTACGGAGTTTGTACGTTCTCCCCGTGACCTGTGTGGGTTTTCTCCGAGATCTTCGGTTTCCTCCCACACTCCAAAGACGTACAGGTATGTAGGTTAATTGACTGGGTGAAATGTTTAAATTGTCCATAGTGTGTGTAGGATAGTGTTAATGTGCGTGGATCGCTGGGCGGCGCGGACTCGGTGGGCCGAAGGGCCTGTTTCCGCGCTTTACCTCTAAGTCTAAAAAAAATAAATCTAAATCTACATTGCTTGGGTGCATTGCTACACTCATTTTGATCAGAATTATAGCTTTTGCCACCTTTCAACACAGTGCAGGTTTGTAGGTTAATTGGCTTCTGTAAATTGTCCATAGTGTGTAGGATAACTGGGATAACGTAGAACTAGCATTGGGGTGATTGTTGGTCAGCACGGACTCGATGGGGCGAAGGGCCTGTTTCAACGCTGTATCTCTAAACTAACCGAAAACTGAGTTCATTTTTTTCTGAAGAAACTTCAAATTTGTGGCTGACTGAGTTTCAATACACAATAGAAAACAATAGAAAATAGGTGCAGGAGGAGGCCATTCGGCCCTTCGAGCCAGCACCGCCATTCAATGTGATTATGGCTGATCATTCTCAATCAGTACCCCGTTCCTGCCTTCTCCCCATACCCCCTGACTCCGCTATCCTTAAGAGCTTTAACTCAAGTAGCAAGAACTCATAACATTGCCTGTAAATTAAATTCAGACCCATATTTGGGAATTATTCCAAGACTTCAATAGGCTGGGATTTTATTCCTTGGAGCACTGGAGGATTCACCCAGAGAGTTGTGAATCTGTGGAATTCTCTGCCACAGAAGGCAGTGGAGGCCAATTCACTGGATGTTTTAGATTTAGCTCTCAAGGCTAAAGGAATCAAGGGATATGTGGAAAAAGCAGGAACTTTTAGATGATCAGCCATGATCATATTGAATGGTGGTGCTGTCTCGAAGGGTCGAACAACCTAGTCCTGCACCTATTTTTCTATGTTTCTTTGAGGGGTGATCTTATTGAGGTGTATAAAATCATGACAGGAATAGATCAGGTAGATGCACAGAGTCTCTTGCCCAGAGTAGGTGAATCAAAGACCAGAGGACATAGGTTTAAATGAAGGGGAAAAGATTTAATAGGAATCTGAGGGGTAACCTTTTCACACAAAGGGTGGTGGGTGTATGGAACAAGCTGCCAAAGGAGGTAGTTGAGACAGGGACTATCCCAACGTTCAAGAAACAGTCAGACGGGCACATGGATGGGACTAGTTTGGAGGGATAGGAACCAAACGCAGACAGGTGGGACTAGTGTGGCTGGGACATGTTGGCCGGTGGGACCAAGTTGGGCCGCATGGCCTGTTTTCACACTGTGTCACTCTATGACTCTGTGACATCTTATCTTTCAATTGTGTTGCTGGACAGAAAGCAGAAAACCTAATGCAGGATCCGTGACCTTTCTCACACATCTAGATGCCATACTCCCTTGCCAGGAGAAATTATGTAGTATTTTCCTATTTGTTGAAAGACACTATCCCGGAGCTTCCACAGTAATTAATCCAGTAAATTCATTTATTTGCATATGGACGAAGTGAGAATCACTGCATGCAGGTGTCGTCAGTCTTCTGCATACTATTGTGCTCAATCTATTGAATGTTAAATGGTCAAAGCTTTGGTAAATAACTGCCACAGTCAACCTCTAAACATGCTGGGTTTATGGAATGAGCTGCCAGAGGAGGTAGGTATTTATTCACAAAATGCTGGAGTAATTCAGCAGGTCAGGCAGCATCTCAGGAGAGAAGGAATGGGTGACGTTTCGGGTCGAGACCCTTCTTCAGACTGATGTCAGGGGGGCGGGACAAAGGAAGGATCTAGGTGGAGACAGGAAGATAGAGGAAGAACTGGGAAGGGGGAGGGGAAGAGAGGGACAGAGGAACTATCTAAATTTGGAGAAGTCAATGTTCATACCGCTGGGCAGCAAGCTGCCCAAGCGAAATATGAGGTGCTGTTCCTCCAATTTCCGGTGGGCCTCGCTATGGCACTGGAGGAGGCCCATGACAGAAAGGTCAGACTGGGAGTTGGAGGGGGAGTTGAAGTGTTCAGCCACCGGGAGTACAGGTTGGTTAAGGCGGACTGAGCAAAGGTGTTGAGCGAAACGATCGCCAAGCCTGCGTTTGGTTTCGCCGATGTAAAGAAGTTGACATCTCGAGCAGCGGATGCAATACATGAGGTTGGAGGAGGTGCAGGTGAACCTCTGTCTCACCTGGAAAGACTGTTTGGGTCCTTGGATGGAGTTGAGGGAGGGAGGTAAAGGGACAGGTGTTGCATCTCCTGTGGTTGCAGGGGAAAGTGCCCGGGGATGGGGTTTGGGTAGGAAGGGATGCCAGAGGAGGTAGCTGAGGCAGATACTACAACAGCATTTAAAAGACACCTTGGACTGGTATGCAAATAAGAAAGGTTTGGAGGGATATGGGCCAAATGCATGCAAATAGGACCAACTTAGAAGGGTAATCTTGGTCTGTATGGACGGGTTGGGCTGAAGGGCCTGTTTCAGTGCTCTATGACTCTGTAACCTTATTACTATACACTATCTGAATTCTACTACAATTAACGATCGATGCTATTTTGTCAGTCTTCTGAAAACTGCAGTTGATAACCCTTTGAAATCTAACTTTGTTAATCATCTAAACGTTACTAAAGTTAATCTGAATGCTATGATTTAAATCTTTGTGACTATGTTGTCCCCAGGTTACAAACACCTGACGTATGGACATCCCTTGGGCGACACAGTGGCGCAGTGTAGAGTTGCTGTAGTGCCAGAGACCCGGGTCCAGACTACTGGTGCTATCTGAATAAAGTTTCCCTGTGACAACGTGGGTTTCCTCCAGGTGCACTGGTTTCTACCCACACTCCAAATACGTACAGGTTTGTAGGTTAATTGGTTTTGCTAACATAATTGTAAATTGTCCCTCGTGTGTAGGATAGTGTTAGTGTATGGGGGTGACCAATGGTTGGGGCGGACCTGGTGGGCCTAAGGACCAGTTTCCGCGCTGTACCTCTAAAATCTAAAGTCTAGGGTCTAAATTCCATACATACGAACAAGCTCCCATGAATTCAAAAGCCCAATTTATGTACACCCATTCATTCCTACGAGCGGCAGTTTCTTACACGGGGCAAATTAGATCACTTGACGGGAATACAACTCAAACCTCCCATGCAATGCTGGTTATCTTGAAAGTGCACATTGAGAATAAGATTGTGACTCTTTGTAAACACTGTGCAGGTACTGTGCTGTATAATTCTCACAGTAGTTTGCCATTACCACACCTCCCAAAAGCAAAAAAAGGTACTCATGATGGTAGTGCATCTAAGAAAAGGAAAACCATCTCAATGGAAGTTAACATGGATACAATTAAGCATATGAGAAGGAAGAAGCATAATTAAAAATTGGCAAAGCATTGGTAGGGTCCACCATAATGAACAAAGCAAGCATTCTTGAGCATGTTAAAGGATCGGGCCAGATGCAAGCTTCTTTCATTACAAAGCAACAAAGTGGTTTGATAATTAAGATGAAAAATTGTCAGTGATTTGGCTTGAAGATCAAAATCATCGCCGACACCCATTAGGCTGATGATTATTCAAGAGAAAGCAAAGACTGCTGCAGGACATAATGCAGCAAGAGGAAGAGTACAACTTCATAAGTTCATAAATAGTAGGAGCAGAATTAGGCCATTTCATCAAGTCTACTCCGCCATGGAATCATGGCTGATCCATCTTTCCCTCTCTGCCCCATTCTCCTGCCTTCTCCCCAGTTACTGGAATCTTGAAAGTGCTGGAGTGACTCAGCGAGTCAGGCAGCATCTGTGAAGGAAATGGATAGGCGATGTCTCAGGTCAGGACCTTTCTTCAAGTCTGGAGTCAGATGATGGTAGAGTAGTAGGATAGCAGCAGGAATCGCAGAGGGGGAGCCGTGAGAGATGAAAATCCTAATACCTCTCTAATAGGAGATGCACAACTTGGTGGATATGCTGTGGGAGATTGATTATCCGTTCAGGAACCTTGGAATCTTAAAGGAATTTGAAAGGCATCCCTTCCCGTCACCCGGAAGACCAATAGAATGGCTTGGGAGACATTGCCCTTTTAAAGCATAAGACTGTTTAAGACACTGTTTTGTCCAGAGGTGGAAAGATATAGTGTGCTTCCAAGAATATCCCATTCAAAATGTTATTTGTTCTCGATAATGCCCTGAGCAATCTGCTTTTGCAATGATTTTCATCCAAGCATGTCCACTGAACACTAAAGCTGTCCTCCAGCCCATGGATCAAGTTTTAAAGCATATGACCTCCACAAGCCATTAAAGTAACCAATGTAGCAGAAAGCAAGAAGGAAATTTGGAAGTCAGACAACATCCACGATGTCGTGAAGACTATTGGAGATGCACGGGCTGAGGTAAAGCCAACAATAATGAATGTTAAGAGGTGCAAGGAACTGCAGATGCGGGTTTATACAAAAAAAGACACAAAATGCTGGAGTAACTTAGCCAGTCAGATAGCTGACCTTTCAGGTTGAAACCCTTCTTCAGGCAGGAACGTACAGTATGAATGTTGCCTGGAAGAAACTTTGCCCTAACTTTATTCATGATTTCCAAATTCCATAGTTAATCCTCCAAATTTTATAGCCAGTGCTAAATAACGTAATTTATTCATTTTATTTGAAGTCACCTGCTTAATATGAATGGTAAATCCTTTGAAGATGACGGGCATATTACTATTATGGTAAATATTTTGGATTGTACAATTGTTGGCCGTCTCTGAACTATCATGGTAGACAATCCAATGAGTTACGATAATAATTCTATTAATACCACCATAGTATTATTAATCCTATCACAGTTAGCTCTCTTCAATAATCAGTCTCAAAACATCATAAGTTTTAATCCTCTCAACATTACAATGATTAATTATCTGAACACCACTGCAGATAATATTCTAAAACCTCTTATACGCAGCTTCGGAATACTACTCAGCGATTTTCCACTAAAGTCTGTACAAAATCTTGACGCAAAATATCACTGGGCAATAACTCGACCAGTAAAATCGTTAATTAATCTGATACTGCAATATTAAATTTTCTTTTGCAGCTACAGTCAATATTACTTTAGCAAATGATCAGAATATTGTTTCTGGTAATAGTGCAAAATATACCATAGTTAATTCTCTGAATACTACAATAGTCAGTTCTTTGAAATTTACATTACACACTTATCAGAAGATAATAGTTGATACGCCATTAATTAATACAATAACCAATTTCCTAAATGTGGCCATAGTTAACCACCTGAATATTCCTGTAGTCAATCTTGCAAGTGTGTTTGACAATAGGTAATCCTCTAAATAATTATTTAGAGATATCTGTAAAATCCGCAATGAATACACTATGAATATTAGAGCAGTGATAATTTTTCCTTATTCCCCAGAAAATTGGGGAGTCAATAGTCTTAATATAGCAATAATCTGTATTACTTTAGAGTCAGAATATTACTACAGAAAATTATCTAAATACTACTGTGAGGCAGTAAGTAAATAACAATAAAGTACATTTTCTGACTATTACAGAACCTAAAAACCTATCCTCTGAATGTGACTGTTACCCTGAATACCACTGTTGTTAATCTTCTGAATACCTGTTGAATAAATTCTCTGAATACAGTAATCGTCTAATCCTCCAGATACAATTAGGCTATGAATTGAAAGCTGGACAATGAGATTAACATTGATACCTACTTAATGGGTAGCATGGACACAGGGGACCAAAGAGCCTTTTTCTATAGATAGATACGAAATGCTGGAGTAACTCAGCAGGTCAGGCAGCATCTGTGGAGAAAAGGAATAGGTGAGGGGCATAGGAATAGGAATAGCCTTTTTCCACGCTAGACGATTATGACTGTAATTAATCTTGTAGCCCCTGAAGTGGAGCTGATACATGTTCTGATGCACAGAACCAGACTTCATGACAAGCAAAATTTCACAGTACTCATCTGAACCCCGGTCACTTTCTTTACCCATAATTTGATAAAATGCAGAAATGACGAAAACAGAAACAAAGGAAAATGGCAGGAAGAAAAGGAAATGAAGAATGACACGATGTAGAAAGCAATAGAGCATTATGAAGGGTGACCGGATATGCTTCAGTTTCCTAAATTAGCAGGGAATCAGGAAACATAGGCGGCGATACTCAGTCTTCATAGCGAAAGTCAAAACATGTCCCAACTGCATGTGGCGATGGCTCCTCAAACTATGTTAACAAATACAAAAAATAAATAAAGATTTTTTTTTTATCATCTTGAGGTATTTACTTATTGGTAAACATGACATAATAAGCGACTAAAATTACATTGGGATCTCAAATACTCCACTGGTCTTAATCTGGTACACCAGAAATGAAAGGACTAGCGGTAGCCGTACTTTTGAACATGCACCGGATTCTATACCCCTCCATGTTTTTGCCCACCCCTACACTTCCAGAGGCAAAATGGTTCAGAATCACAAGGAGACACATTCTCAGTAATTTACCCAATGCCTGGTGATGTTAGTTGAAGGTTAAATAGTCTGTGCCAATCTTCAAAGTATAAACTGTGTGATATCATGGAAGACAGCACCAGCAGTCCAGCATTTCCTATGGACTTTACTGTCAGTGTAGACTTTTCACCCAAGGACGTTCTTTTAGGAAGGAGATGAGAAGAAATTTATTTAGTCAGAGGGTGGGGAATCTGTGGAATTCTTTGCCACAGAAGGCTGTGGAGGCCAAGTCAATGGATATTTTCAAGGCAGAGATAGATAGATTCTTGATTAGTACGGGTGTCAGAGGTTATGGGGAGAAGGCAGGAGAATGGGATTAGGAGGGAGAGATAGACCTGCCATGATTGACTTGATGGGCCGAATGACCTAATCCTATTGCTATTCCTTATGACCTGAAGTCTTTGAAGCAGTGATTCATATTTGCTGGTGAGATTGTTTCCTGAGTACCCACTTTCCAGTTTCACACAGTCTCTAATTGTTAGAAGGGGTGACACAGTGCACAGCAGTAGAGTTGCTGCCTTACACAATGGATGTTATCTGAATGGAGTTTGTACGTTCTCCCTGTGACCGCGTGGGTTGTCTCCGGGTGCTCCACTTTCCTCCCACACTCCAAAGACGTGCAGGTCTGCAGGTTAATTGACTTCGGTGAAATTGTAAATTGTCTCTTGAGTGTAGGATAGTGCTAGTGTACGGGGTGATCGCTGGTTGGCACAGACACGGTGGGCCGAAGGGCCTTTTATTGCATTGTATCTCTAAAGTCTGAAGACTGGATGAGCAAGGTCTTATTTGGAAGACAGCACCACCAGTCCAGTATTTCCTCTGGACTGGACTGTCAGTGTAGGTTTTGCACGCAACTCTTTGTCGCAGTGATGCACAATTGCTGGTGAGAATGTTTCCTGGGCATCCCACTTTCCAGTTTCACCCAGTCTCTTTAATTGTTAGAAGTAAATATGCAATTCTTCACTGGAGAGGAAGATTCACCAGCATGCTGCCTGGATTGGAGCATTTCAATTTTAAGGATAGACAGAGCAGGCTGGGTTTGTTTTCTCTGGGTCAGAGGAGGCTGAAGTGACCTGATGGAGGCATATAAATTTATGAGGGGGATAGATAAAAAAGATAGTGAGGGTTCTAATTATATCCTTCCATACCTTGGATAGACTGAAAAAGCTGGAGGAACTCAGCGGGTCAGACAGCATCTCTGGAGAAAAGGAATAGGTGAAGTTTCGGGTCGAGACCCTCCTCCTGAAGAATTTACAGTTTAAACCAGCATCTGCAGTTCTTTTCCACGCACTCCTTCCAATGCCTTGCCTATGTAAGTGCTCAGCTAATTGCCTCTTAAATGTAGTGATTGTATCTGATTCCAGCACCTCCTCTGACAGTGTGTTTGTTCCTAATAACAACCACCCTTGAGGAAAGCAACCACCCCCCCCCCCCCCCCCCCCCCTCCTCCCCTCTCCCGTCAGGCAAGAGGTAAAGAAGTTTGAAAATGCATACCTCCAGATTCTGGGACAGTTTCTTCCCAGCTGATATCAGTCAACGGAACAGTCTGCACACCAGCTAGAGTGTTGTCCTGACCACCCATCTACCTCATTGGAGACCCTTGAACTATCTTCAATTGACCTTTTTCTTGCACATAACTTTGTACCCTTTATCCTCTTATCTGTACACTCTGGACGGCTCGAGTGTCATCCTGTTTACAATCCTTTCTCTGACTGGCTAGCACGCAACAAAAGCTTTTTCACTGCACCTCAGTACACGTGAATAATGAACTAAACGAAAACTAAACTAAATTAAACTATTCCCTGCAGCTCTGTGCCTCCCATCCTGAAAGAGCAACTTTGGAATCCTTTCAGACTGTACGTGCCTGCCTGTGACCTTTGACGGTATCTTTCATGTAACGTCTGAAGCAGTGGTTTTGCTGAAAATGTATCTTTTGCAATTCCAGTGTCAGATGGTCCCAGTAGATACTCCTGAGAGAAGTTCATTTAATATCGAATCCAGTCTCACCAAGATAAAATAAGTCCTCTATGTAACATTTTGTCGTACATGCTGTTCGCTGGAGGCCTGAGGTCAGGTTATTGGTAGGATTTCCACCATTGCCTCTGCTTCTCCTCCAAGTACTGGTCTGCCTACCTTGAGTTTAGTTTATCGTCACGTGTACCTAGGAAGGTGAAGAGCTTTTGCTGCGTGCTAACCAGTCATCGGAATGACAATATATGACTACAATCGAACCATCAACAGTGTACAGATACATGATGCAGAGAATAACAAGAATAACGTTTTGAGCAATATAAAGCCAGTAAAGTCCAATCAAAGATAGTCCGAGGGTCTCCAATGAGGGAGAGAGCAGCTCAGGACCGCTCTCAAGTTGTGGTAGGATGGTTCAGTTGCCTGATAACATATAGTACAAGGTAAAGGCAGTGAAGTCCGATCAAAGATAGTCCAAGGGTCACCAATGCATTAGATAGTAGTTCAGCACTGCTCTCCAGTTGTGGTGGGATGGTTCAGTTGCCCGATAACAGCTGAGGAGAAACTGTCCCTGAATTTGAAGGTGTGTGTTTTCACATTTCTATACCTTTTGCCCGATGGGAGAGGGGAGAAGAGGGAGTGGCCAGGGTGCGACTCGTCCTCGATTATGCTGCTGGCCTAGCGTGAGGTATAAGTGGAGTAAATGGAAGGGAAGACAGACACAGAATGCTGTAGTAACTCAGCGGGTCAGGCAGCATCTCTGAAGAGAAGGAATGTGTGATGTTTTGGGTCGAGACCCTTGTTCAGAAGGTTGGTTTGCATGATGGCCTGAGCAGTGCCCACAATTCTCTACAATTTATTGCCAGTGTGAATGTCTGACTAAACCCACCTGCCACCATTGTGATGCAAATCCAAACCCACCTTTTGTGAGAAGTATGAGCAACATGGTGCTTCGTCATTCTTCTTTCAGATGATCATGGACCACGCAACAACTCAGTGAGAAAACAGATGTCGTCATGTCCATAGCCTCTGCTGGCTGTGAACAGAGTTACCTGGGCAAGTCAGAGTGCAGCAACTCTGGCTCTCCACCCCTCAGTGCAAGGGAGCTTTAAACTTATCTGTTACTCACCCATACATGGAGCATGTGGACTGACAGCAGCTGTTCCAGCAGGAGTTCGGCGCTGATGAGAAGACATAGCCCAACGAGCCAAAGATGGAGTGTCCGTCCACGAGAGCTTCACCAACCTTGGTTCCAGCCCTGCAGTCCATGGGCTTACCACTAACAGCAGTGGCAACCCCCTGGGCAAGGACAACCTATCTGAGAAACTAGCAGTGGTCTGGTCTGGTAATTGCTAAAGACATGAACCTACTGGGTCTGGATGAGTCCTAATGGCATGGTCCCAGTGGGTCTAGGTGTCCTAATGGCATGGTCCCAGTGGGTCAGGGTGTCCTAATGGCATGGTCCCAGTGGGTCTAGGTGTCCTAATGGCATGGTCCCAGTGGGTCAGGTGTCCTAATGGCATGGTCCCAGTGGGTCTAGGTGTCCTAATGGCATGGTCCCAGTGGGTCTAGGTGTCCTAATGGCATGGTCCCAGTGGGTCTAGGTGTCCTAATGGCATGGTCCCAGTGGGTCAGGGTGTCCTAATGACATGGTCCCAGTGGGTCTAGGTGTCCTAATGGCATGGTCCCAGTGGGTCTAGGTGTCCTAATGGCATGGTCCCAGTGGGTCAGGGTGTCCTAATGGCATGGTCCCAGTGGGTCAGGGTGTCCTAATGGCATGGTCCCAGTGGGTCAGGGTGTCCTAATAGAATCCCAGCCCTATTAATCCAGTTGACTCACTGACCCTGTCACAGATAGACCCTCTGCCCTATCCATTTGACCCAACTCTGCAACCTGAAACGTTCTTTTTTTCAATCTCTCCATCCTAGATGTGATCAGAAATTCTTCGACCTGAAAAGTTAACTCAGTTTCACCTTCCACGGATGCTTCCTGACCAGCCGAGTATTTCCAGTATTTATGTGAGGTACTCCTAGAATCATACGTCAGAGAAGCAGGCCCTTCAGCCCAACGTGTCCATGCTGATTATCGAACACGCATCGATGCTCATGCCAAAGTAAGGAACTGCGGGTGCTGATTAATACAGAAAAGGACACAAGGTGCTGGAGTAAGTGAGGACGATAGGCGGCACTTCTGGAGAACATGTATAGGCAACGTTTCGGGACAAGCCCCTTCTTCCAAAGCGTCACCTATCCATGTTCTCCACAGATGCTGCCTGACCTGCTGAGTTACACCAGCACTTTGTGTCCTATTTTGATACTCACGCCATTTACTCGGGAAGTTCCATAATGTTCCAAATTCCAACCAGCCTTGAGGTGAAACAAAAACTCTGCTTTAGATCCCCTCTGAACCTCTTGCCCTTTGCTCTGAACCTTTGCCCTCAAGTATTAGATACTTCTGGTGCAGGCAAAGGCTACTATCTACCCTGTCTATGCCCTCATGTACTGTTGGACTGAATGATCAGCTCAAGTCTCTGGAATGGGCCTTGGGTCAAGACCTTCTGGTACAATGAGCAGAACCAGCAATTAGATTTTGAGTCACAGTTACACAGTTTAGAAGATGAGGGTAGTCATCATCTCTGGTTCTAATTAACTTAAAAACTTTCAGGGGTGACAGTTCCCAAACATGCAGCAAAGCCTGGAAATCTAATCTGTGCTTAGAAACAAATCAAAGGCAGACGAGAGGTCAGTCAGTGAATGTAGCACCAGGGTTCAAATAACCAACTGAGACCAAAAAAAATGAATCCACTCCAACAAGAGCATCATGTTGCAGCTGTACGAGATGTTGCTTCGGCCACACTTGGAATATTGTGTGGTGTGGAAGGGTCAGCATTCTGGTCTGAAAAGGGGTCTTGACCCAAAACATTACCTATTCCTTTCCTCCAGAGATGCTGCCTGACCCGCTGCGTTACTCCAGCTCTTTGTGCCGATCTTCGGTTTAAACCAGCATCTGCAGTTCCTCCCTACACATATCATGTGCAGTTCTGGACACCATACTATAGAAAGGTTGGGGCAGGGAATCTTATAGAAACTTACAAAATTCTTAAGGGGTTGGACAGGCTAGATGCAGGAAGATTGTTCCCGATGTTGGGGAAGTCCAGAACAAGGGGTCACAGTTTAAGGATAAGGGGAAAGTCTTTTAGGACCGAGATGAGAACGTTTTTTTTCACACAGAGAGTGGTGAAGCTGTGGAATTCTCTGCCACAGAAGGTAGTTGAGGCCAGTTCATTGGCTATATTTAAGAGGGAGTTAGATGTGGCCCTTGTGGCTAAAGGGATCAGAGGGTATGGAGAGAAGGCAGGTACGGGATACTGAGTTGGATGATCAGCCATGATCATATTGAATGGCGGTGCAGGCTCAAAGGGCCGAATGGCCTACTCCTGCACCTATTTTCTATGTTTCTATGTTTCTATGCTAGAATGAGTGCAGGACTGAATCTCTCTTGCCTTTTTCTGAGTGTTGGAGTTGGAGTGTTGGAGTTGCTGGGATCATTCTCACTGAAGTGCAGGAGGCTGAGGGGGTAGCATGGTGGAGGCTCACAAATTGTGAGCGGCATGAATAGGGTAGAAAATCACAGTCTTTTTCATAGATACGGTGAGTCTATAAAGCTAAATGACATAAGTTTAAGTTGCAAGGAGAAATATTTAAAGGAGATGCGAGGGGCAAGATTTCCAGAGAGAGGGCAGTGGGATTATGGAATGAGCTGCCAGATGAGGTCATAGATTTATAGAGTGATACAGCGTGGAAACAGGCCCTTCGGCCCAACTTGTCCACCCCGACCAACATGTCCCATCTGCACTAGTCCCGCCTGCTTGCGTTTGGCCCATATCCAAACCTGTCCTATCCATGTACCGGTCCAAATGTTTCTTAAACATTGTGATAATACCTGGCTGAACTGCCTCCTGCAGCAGCTCGTTCCATGATGCCCCGCAGGTCCCTATTAAATCTTTCCCTCCTCACCTTGAACCTATGTTCTCAGGTTCTCAATTCCCCTAATCTGGGCAAGAGACACTCTGCGTCTAGCATAGGTGTTAGCAGAAGTTACAAGGACAACATTTAAAAAGCATTTGGACAGATAGTTGGATAGGAAAGGAATGGCGGGATATGGGCCAAATGCAGAAAAATGTGATTAAAGAGCCTGTTTCTGTGGCGTATAACCCGATGAATATCTGACTCTTTATGACTCCATAAGGCATTCTGTCCTCTTCCAAAAATAATCCTGCCTTCCAATTAAGCCAGAATTCTAATTAAACATACTTCGTGGTCGGACAACAAGGCAAATATTGAGCAGCTGATCTGAACACACTGGGCTCTGTCTTCCTTGGCATGTTACCGAGAGAAGTCCATTGAAACTGACTGGGGGTTTATTGTGCCTGACCAGCAAAAGAAAACACCATTGTTTGATCAACTGAGAGGGCAGCATGTGGTTGGAAGGACTGCTCTGAAAATTAGTTATTCAACTGCCTTTAATTACCGGCGAGTTTGTAAACACTTGGCTGGCTTTTGACACAAAGCAATAAGGGGATGTAGCAGCTCAGGGAGAGACTCTGTGCCAGTGGGTTCCTGCTGTTTGCCTGGGATTATCAGGAATAGTATGTTCAAGTTCCTGAGGAACATAGCAGCCTAATGTCAAATAAACGAGCTCGGAGTCCAATAGCCCGGAGACACTTATTAGCAGCAGACGCAACAGTTTTGTACAGGAAGGAACTGCAGATGCTGGTTCACGATGTTGGGGGGGGGGGGGGTCCAGAACCAGGAGTCACAGTTTAAGAATAAGGGGTAAGGCCATTTAAGACAGAGATTTCACCCAGAGAGTTGTGAATCCGTGGAATTCTCTGCCACAGAAAGCAGTGGAGGCCAATTCACTGATGTTTTCAAGAGAGAGTTAAATTTAGCTCTGAGCATAACGGAATCAAGGGATATGGGAAAAAAGCAGGAACAGGGTACTGATTTTGGATGATCAGCCATGATCATATTGAATGGCTGCGCTGTCTCGAAGGGCTGAATGGCCTACTCCTGCACCTATTTTCTATGTTTCTATGTTTACACCGAAAATAGACACAAAATGCTGATGTAACTCAGCGAATCAGGCAGCATCTCTGGAGAAAAGGAAAAGGTGATATTTCGGGTCGAAACTCTTCTTCAGACTGAGAGTCAGGGGGGGAAGGGTGCTAAAAGATATGAAGAGGTACAAAGAACAAATGAATGAAAGGTATGCACAAGGGCAAACCAAAGCCAGCAACAAAAATCAAGGAAAGGTAGAGCCCACTATGGTCTATTGTTGGCAGTGGAGAAGGTCATAACATGTGAAACTAACGAGTGAAACTAGGCGGTGAAACTAGATGGATGACTATGGTGGGGGGGGGGGGGGGGGGGGGGGGGAGGACGGAGAGAGAGAGAATGCAAGGGTTACTTGAAGTTGGAGAAATCAAAAATCATACCTCTGGGTTGTAAGCTGCCCACCCGAAATATGAGGTGCAATATGGAACTGCAGATGCTGATTTACACCAAAGATGGACACAAAATGCTGGAGTAACTCTGCGGGTCAGGCAGCACCTCTGGAGAAAAGGAATAGGTGACGTTTCGGGTCGAAACCCTTCTTCAAACTGAGAGTCAGGGGGATGGGAAACTAGAGGTATGAAAAGGTTAAGAACAAATCAGAGCCAGCACGGTTGACCAAGGAAAGGTGGAACCCACAATGGTTCATTGTTGGCTGTGGAAGAGGTGATAACGAAGGAATAGATGCTTGTGAACCGTGGAACTGGCAGGGCAACTAGGGTGGGGGAGGGGGAGAGGGCGGAGGGAGAGGGAATGCAGGCGTTCCATGAAATTAGAGAAATCAACACTCTTGCCGTTGGACTGTAAACTGCCCAGGCGAAATATGAGATTAGTATAATTGGATTAGTAAGTATGCAGATGATACTAAGATAGGTGGTGTAGTTAATAATGAAGTAGATTTTCAAAATCTACAGAGAGACTTGGGCCTTTTGGAAGGGTGGGCTGAAAGATGGCAGATGGAGTTTAATGCTGATAAGTGTGAGGTGCTGCATTTTGGTAGGAGAAATCAAAATAGGACGTACAGGGTAAATGGTAGGGAATTGAGGAATGCAGTGGAACAGAGGGATCTGGGAATAACTGTGCATTGTTCCCTGAAGGTGGAATCTCATGTGGATAGGGTGGTGAAGAAGGCGTTTGGTATGCTTGCCTTTATAAATCAGAGCATCGAATATAGAAGTTGGGATGTAATGTTGAAATTGTACAGGGCATTGGTGAGGCCGAATCTGGAGTATGGTGTGCAGTTCTGGTCGCCAAATTATAGGAAGGATGTCGACAAAATGGAGAGGGTACAGAGGAGATTTACTAGAATGTTGCCTGGGTTTCAGCACTTAAGCTACAGAGAGAGGTTGAACAGGTTGGGTCTTTATTCTTTGGAGCGTAGAAGGTTGATAGAGGTTTTTAAAATTTTAAGAGGGACGGACAGAGTTGAAGTGGGTAGGCTTTTCCCTTTGAGAGTGGGGAAGATTCCAACAAGGGGACATAACTTCAGAATTAAGGGACAAAAGTTTAGGGGTAACATGAGGGGTAACTTCTTTACTCAGAGGGTGGTGGCTGTGTGGAATGAGCTTCCGGTGGAAGTGGTGGAGGCAGGCTCGATTTTATTATTTAAGAGTAAATTGGATAGGTATATGGATGGGAGGGGATTGGAGGGTTATGGTCTGAGAGCAGGTAGATGAGACTAGGTCAGAGAAAGTGGTCGGCGTGGACTGATAGGGCCGAACGGGCCTGTTTCCGTGCTGTAATTGTTATATGGTTATATGAGGTGCTGTACCTCCAATTTGCGTTTGGTTTCACTCTGACAATGGAGGAGGGCCAAGACATAAAGGTCAACGTGGGAATAGGAAGGGGTGTTAAAATGTTTGGCAACCGTGAAATCACGTAGGCCAAGGCGGTCTGAGCGTACGTGTTTAGTGAAACGATCGTCCAGTCTGCACTTGGTCTCGCCGATATATAGGAGTCCACACCGAGAACAACGGATAGAGTAGATGAGGCTGCAGTTTGGTGGCTATTCATCTCTTGTTTGAGGGATACAGCGTGGAAACAGGTCCTTCGGCCCACTGAATGACCAGTGATCCTCGCACATTAACGCTACCCCACACACACTAGGGACTATTTTTTACATTTATACCAAGCCAATTAACATACAAACTTGAACATGTTTGGTGTGTGGGAGAAAACTGAAGATCTCGGAGAAAACCCACGCAGGTCACGGGGAGAACGTACAAACTCCGTCCTTACAAGCATCTATAGTCAGGATTGAACCCGGGTCTCTGGTGCTGTAAGGTAGTAGCTCTACCACTACGCCACCGTGCTGCCACCGTGCATCTGCAACCAAGCCTGGTCAGGTTACTAGGGCTTGTGAACAGGATGGGTCAGCCTTGCATTCGCCCCAGTCGTGACAATAGACAATAGACAATAGGTGCAGGAGTAGGCCATTCAGCCCTTCGAGCCAGCACCGCCATTCAATGCGATCATGGCTGATCACTCTCAATCAGTACCCCGTTCCTGCCTTCTCCCCATACCCCCTGACTCCGCTATCCTTAAGAGCTCTATCCAGCTCTCTCTTGAAAGCATCCAACGAACTGGCCTCCACTGCCTTCTGAGGCTGAGAATTCCACACCTTCACCACTCTCTGACTGAAAAAGTTCTTCCTCATCTCCGTTCTAAATGACTGGTCACCTGTGCACTGGATTGAGCTGATATTTGGTCCTGGGGTTGGAGCGTGGTCCTGGCTCCCACCTCGCAGTGAGAGGTGCCGCTCACGACGTTCAGTCATTTAAAAAGGGGATTGAGCAACCAGAACTCCTCAACTCGGTCAAAAAGGCCCACTTCAAAATGTAATCACTACTCTACTCACTCCGACCTGCGCGAGATAACCACTTATGAGGTGCTTGCACAGTAATCAACCAGAGAGCCTGGCTCCCTGCACACTGGATAGACGCAAAATGCTGGAGTAACTCAGCAGGTCAGGCAGCATCTCTGGAGAGAAGGAATGGGTGACGTTTTGGGTCGAGACCCTTCTTCAGACCTCGACCTAAAACATCAAGGGATATGGGGAGAAGGCAGGCACGGGTTATTGATTGTGGACGATCAGCCATGATCACAATGAATGGCGGTGCTGGCTCGAAGGGCCGAATGGCCTCCTGCTGCACCTATTTTCTATGTTTCTAGAAAATGGCGGGACTGTCGTATGTTGAAAGGCTGGAGCAATTAGGCTTGTTGTATACACTGGAATTTAGAAGGATGAGGGGGGATCTTATTGAAACATATAAGATAATTAGGGGATTGGACACGTTAGAGGCAGGAAACATGTTCCCAATGTTGGGGGAGTCCAGAACCAGGGGCCACAGTTTAAGAATAAGGGGTAGGCCATTTAGAACGGAGATGAGGAAGAACTTTTTCAGTCAGAGAGTGGTGAAGGTGTGGAATTCTCTGCCTCAGAAGGCAGTGGAGGCCAGTTCGTTGGATGCTTTCAAGAGAGAGCTGGATAGAGCTCTTAAGGATAGCGGAGTGAGGGGGTATGGGGAGAAGGCAGGAACGGGGTACTGATTGAGAGTGATCAGCCATGATCGCATTGAATGGGGGTGCTAGCTCGAAGGGCTGAATGGCCTACTCCTGCACCTATTGTCTATTGTCTATTGTCTATGTGTCCATCTTCGATTCAAACCAGCATATCCTGTTCTTTCCTACACATTTTCCCTGCACTGGCACGGCCCAATGTGACGCACTGAGGTCCAGGGTCTGTCGCATTGTCCCTGGATGCGGGCGTGGGCACGAGGGTGTGGTGCACTACTGTGCTCCTGCCCCAACCCTTCACCACTCCCCCGACTCACCCAGACACCCAGCTCCAGCTCAATGACCATCAAAGATCCCACAGAACTGAATGTTTGCGAACATGTCCGATGAAAATTACTCAGCACCTTCGGAAGATCACATTTGCCCCATTCTTTCCCAAAGTTTAAAGAGCAAGAAAACGAACACATTCTTGAAAATGATTATAAGATTACTCACTTAAATCAAACAGAAAGCTCTGCTGACCAAGGGCAGCTGATTTTCTCATTCATTTTAATTAGACCCATTGCCTCCCTCCTAATTTCCCTCTGCTCCTACAACATATTCTCACTTAAACACCTGACAACTCCTGGAACTATATTTTTGCCGTTAAGCTGTAATGTGGGGTAATTTACAGTGGCCAATTAATCACATGGGGAGTTGGGAGGAAAATGGAGCATGCAGAGGAAACCCAGAGATGCAAGGTTCATGAGATCCCCTGGTTCATGAGTTGCCCGCTTTTCATGCGTCCCAATTGTCCATGTTGCCCATTGGTTCATGACTTGTCGACTGGTTCATGAGTTCTCCTGATTGATCTGTTGCCTGTTGGCTAATGAGTAGAGTCAGGAGGTTTAGGCACTAAAAATCTCTGAAATAGGCAGGCAAATAGGCATAATAAAATTACAAAAAAGGCATTTATTGACAAAAAAAAGCATAAAAGGCATGTATTTCCACCACCAAAATGTGGTTAAAAATGATAATATAAAGGTATACTACATTAAATGGGCAACCTACGACCTGAACGAGTTCTACTGCAGGTTCGATAAACAGAAACTTAAACCTGGTCCCCCCTCCCCTCCTCCCCTACCAACACTTCACACCTACTCACAGCCTGACTCCAGCCTGAAAAGACTGGACTCTTCCCCACCCACCCCTCTCCAATCAGCACTTAACACCCACTTACAGCCTGACTGCAAAAGACTGGGGCCTCGTCCACTACCCACGAATGAATGACCGATGGTGGCGTCCCCTGTTTCACCCCGGTGGTGGAAATTCTCTTGTAAGTTACGTTAACATGGCAAAAAAAGGCTAATTTAGGCACTCGATCGTGAAAAGGGCATTATCTTGCTGAAATCGTCAAAAAAGGCATAAAAAGGCACATGGCAATTATGGCAAAATCCTGGCTCTACTAATGAGTTACCCTGGCTTATGAGTTTACATGGTTCTTGAGATGCCCACTGGTTCACGAGTTCCCCCTGCTTCATGTGATCTTCAATACTCGAACTGATAAAGGCCAGGGTGCCAAAAGCCTTTTTGACCACCTTATCTACCTGTGACTCGACCTTCAAGGAACCAAGCACATGCATTCCTAGATCCCTCTGCTCTACAACACTCCCCAAAGCCATACATTTCACTGTGTAAGTCCTGCCCATGTTAGACTTCCAAAAATGCAACACCTCACAGTTCTCTGTCTTAAATTCCATCAACTATTCCTCAAACCACCTGGCCAATCAATCAAGATCCTGCTGCAATTTTCTACAACCATCTTCACTATCTGCAAAACCACCCACTTTTGTATCATCAGCAAACCTGCTAATCTTACCATGTGTGTTCTCATCCAAATCATTGATGTAGATGACAAACAGTAACAGGCCCCGCACCGAACCAATGATGAGCATTTGACAGCAATGGGCCTGTACTCGCTGGAGTTTAGAAGAATGAGGGGGGCCTCATTGAAACATACAGAGTAGTGAAAGGCTTGGATAGAGTGGATGCGGAGAGGATATTTCCACTAGTGGGAGAGTCTAGGACAGGAGGTCATAGCCTCAGAATTAAAGGACGTTCTTTTGGGAAAGAGACAAGGAGAAATTTATTTAGTCAGAGGGTGGTGAATCTGTGGAATTCTTTGCCACAGAAAGCTGTGGAGGCCAAGTCAGTGGATACTTTTTCAAGGTAGATATAGATAGATTCTTGATTAGTACAGGTGGGGAGAAGGTAGGAGAATGGGGTTTGGAGGGAGACTTAGAGACATAGATCAGCTATGATTGAATGGCGGAGTAAACTTGATGGGCTGAATGGCTTAATTCTGCACCTATCACTTATGAACGTGTACTGAGGTACAGTGAAAAGTTGTTTGTTGCGGGCAAATTTACAAGTTGCAGATTTACAACTCTCTGACTGAAAAGGTTTTTCCTCATCTCCGTTCTAAATGGCCTACTCCTTTTTCTTAAACTGTGGCCCCTGGTTCTGGACTCCCCCAACATTGGGAGCATGTTTCCTGCCTCTAACGTGTCCAATCCCTTAATAATCATTTATGTTTCAATAAGATCCCCTCTCATCCTTCTAAATTCCAGTGTATACAAGCCTTGTCGCTCCAGTCTTTCAACATACGACAGTCCCGCCATTCCGGAAATTAACCCAGAGAACCTACGCTGCACGGCCTCGTGTGTGTGTGTGTGTGTGTGTGTGTGTGTGTGTGTGTGTGTGTGTGTGTGTGTGCGCGTGTGCGTGTGGTGTGCGTGTGCGTGTGCGTGTTCTTGTTCTGACTTATTAAGTTACTGTGTATTTTGTCTCCACCTCTTCTCGCCCAATGTGTTCTGGATGATATATACAAATTGACTTTAGACTTTAGAGATGCCGTGTCGAAAAAGGCTCTTCAGCCCACCTAGTCCACGCTGACCGGCGATCACCACATACACTAACACGATCCTAGTAAAAAAATCCAGAGAAAGCCCATACGATCACAGGGAGAATGCGAAAACTCTGTACAGACTGTACCCGTAGTCAGGATGGAACCCGGGTCTCTTGCGCTATAAGGCAGCAACTCTACCGCTGCGCCACAGTGCCACCCCTTCAATCAAGCTCCTTCTAAATGCCAACGGTTACAAGTCTGGCCGGCACAACCATTCCTCATTAGATAATGGGTTCATCCATAGAGCAATTGAGTGTTGTTGTGAGAAATATCCTGCACTTTTCTTTTTTTCTCTGCCTTGGTCTGACAGTGTAGAGGTCTGACTTCCTCTCTTTCCTGACTCGTCTCTGCTTGGGTGGCCGCACCAGGCTGGGTGTCTCGGCATGCTGTCCACTGAGGACATGCAAGTTGTTATGTTCATTGAATTAAGGCAACCGCTGACAATTTGCAGCTGCTATTCTGTTCCTGGTTGATTTCTTTTGCATCAGAATTCCCCAGATTAATAATTCCAATAATGCAGCACCACGGCACTGGGTCAAATCAAGTCAAGTTTATTGTCATATGCACATCCAGGGAGATGCAGGTCCAATGAACATAGAACATGAAACAATACAGCACAGGTCCCCAATGTCTGTGCTACATAGAAACATAGAAACATAGAAAATAGGTGCAGGAGTAGGCCATTCGGCCCTTCGAGCCTGCACCGCCATTCAATATGATCATGGGTGATCATCCAGCTCACAGTTCTCTGTCTTAAATTCCATCAACTATTCCTCAGACCACCTGGCCAATCAATCAAGATCCTGCTGCAATTTTTCACAACCATCTTCACTATCTGCAAAACCACCCACTGTACCTGCCTTCAAGATTCAAGATTCAAGATAGCTTTATTGTCATCCAAATTGGACGAAATTCAGTCACCCACAGTCCAACAACAAAAGCATCAAAATAGGCATTAAAATTACACAACCCCAAAACACACAAAAGAAACATCCATCAAGAAAACATCCATCACAGTCTCCTCCAGTCCTCTCCTCACTGTGATGGAAGGCCACAATGTCTTTTCCCTTCTCCTGCTGTCCTCTCCCGCGGTCAGGTTGTTGTGGTTGCAGGCCGCGTTGGACGGTCCGCAGCGGGCCGAGCCTAAGGCGAGTCGCAGCCGCTCCTGCAGCCTCCGAAGACGGCCGGCTCCGCCGATGATAAGTCCGATCCGGGGCGGGCGAACAGGCTGCTGCTGCCGCTGTTGCTGCACGTCGGGGCGGTCGTGGCTCCCGACATTGAAGCCCCCGCCCAGCAGAGAAATATCCCGCGGCCTATTTTATGCCGCGCCGGACGGTGAAATGTCCGTGACCCAAGCCCCGCGATCCGGGGCGGGCGAACACGCTGCCGCTGAACGAGCTCCCGATGTCGGCATCCACGCGGCCCGAGCCTAAGGCGAGTCGCAGCTGCTCTCGCAGCCTCCGAAGACGGCCGGCTCCGCTGATGGTAAGTCCGATCCGCGGGCTCTGCGAACCGGAGCCCTGGAGGCCGACAGCTCCAGGAGTTGGGCCGATGGTAGGCCGCAGCAGGAACGGAGACAACACCCAGAACACAAAGGTCGGGTCTCCGTTCGGAAGGGATACCTATTTACAATTTTACAGTTACCCCCCTCCCCCCCACATACACACATAGTACACAAACACAAAAACACGACATCACAACTACAATTAAGACAAAAAAACAACAAAAACACAAAGACAAATGGACCGCAGGTAAGCAGCAGCTGCTATGGCAGCGCCGCCATTTTGGGTATTCTCCATACCCCCTGATCCCTTTTGCCACAAGGGCCACATCTAACTCCCTCTTAAATATAGCCAATGAACTGGCCTCAACTACCATCTGTGGCAGAGAATTCCACAGACTCACCACTCTCTGTGTGAAGAAATGTTTTCTCATCTCGGTCCTAAAAGACTTCCCCCTTATCCTTAAGCTGTGACCCCTGGTTCTGGACTTCCCCAACATCGGGAACAATCTTCCCGCATCTAGCCTCTCCAACCCCATAAGAATTTTATATGTTTCTATAAGATCCCCCCTCAGTCTTCTAAATTCCAGCGAGTATAAGCCTAGTCTATCCAGTCTTTCTTCATATGAAAGTCCTGCCATCCCAGGGATCAATCTGGTGAACCTTCTCTGTACTCCCTCTAAGGCTAGAATGTCTTTCCTCAGATTACATGCTGAACATGATGCCAAGCTAAACTAAATCGGCATGGTGGCGCAGTGGTGGAGTTGCTGCCTTACAGTGCTTCCAGCACCAGAGACTCGGGTTCGATCCTGACTACGGGTGCCGTTGGTACGTAATATGTAAGTTTTCGGTTCTCCCTGTGACCGGTGGGTTTTTCCTTAGATCTTCGATTTCCTCCCACACTCCAAAGATGTACAGGTTTGTAGGTTAATTGACTGGGTATAAATGTAAAATTGTCCCAAGTGTGTGTAGGATTGTGTTGACGTATGGGGATCGCTGGTTGATGCAGAATCGGTGGGTCGAAGGGCCTGTTTCTCTAAATTAAACTAAACTAAATTAATCTCTTCTGCCTGCATGCACGGTAGCGCAGCGGTAGAGTTGCTGCTTTACAGCGAATGCAGCGCCGGAGACTCAGGTTCGATCCTGACTACGGGTGCTGCACTGTAAGGAGTTTGTACGTTCTCCCCGTGACCTGCGTGGGTTTTCTCCGAGATCTTCGGTTTCCTCCCACACTCCAAAGACGTACAGGTATGTAGGTTAATTGGCTGGGTAAAATGTAAAAATTGTCCCTAGTGGGTGTAGGATAGTGTTAATGTGCGGGGATCGCTGGGCGGCACGGACTTGGAGGGCCGAAAAGGCCTGTTTCCGGCTGTATATATATGATGATGATGATGATGCATGTGATGCAAATTCTCCATTTTCTGCAATATTCATGAGTTGGTCCAAATACCACTGTCTTAGCTGCTTCCACCACAGCTCCTGGCAACGTGTTCCAGGCACCCGTCAACAAATGTGTACAACAAATCTCGCTCGCAGCTGTATCACAGACACACAGATTCAGACAACACATGAGAACATTCATTATGCTCAAAATATGCAAGACCCATAAAAAGAAAAATGTGACAAAAAGAAGACTTTAGTGCAAAACGAAATTAGGAAAACAAGAAATTCATGACCAGGCAAGACGTGGTCCATAGTGTTCCAGGACTGAGGATGGACTAGGATCAGGCAGATCAGTTCAAGGACCTAATGTAGGAAAAAAGCTAGATACAAAGAGATGGGGTAACTCAGTGGGACAGGCAGCGTTTCTGGAGAGAAGGAATGGGTGACGTTTCGGGTCGAGACCTTTCTTCAGACAGAAGAAGCTGTTCCTGAACCTGGTGGTGCCTTAATCTTTTTTTGAATGGTATAGCAGGCACAAGGGACTGAGTTGCCAACCAGATGACTTTGGTGATGCAGCAATTGTGAGCATCTTGAAGAACGGAGACAGAATGGACCATGGACGGTTCTCGCTGCTGCCATCCACAGTCCTCCTCAAGCAGCTGCTCCCACTGTGTGACGGTCCAGAGAGGAGTGCAGGGAGCACCAGCGCCGTACGTGGCCGTCTTCATCCTCACCACAGCCTTGGGCTTCCTCAGTCCGGAGAGTCTGTGGAGCGCTCTCCTCTAATCTGACTGCCCACAGAACTGTATCTCTGACTAACACTTGCTTCACGATGGCGTGCAAGCAGCGATCCCCTTCAACCGAGGAGCCACAGGACAACCAATCTCAGTGAAGACTGATGACAAACAATGCTGCAACATTGGAACCCGCACTTTCAATCCGACTCGCCGAAATGTTGTGCCCATCTCCACCGGGTCCCTGTTTGGAGTGGAGCTAGTCCATGCGATAAATAAGAAACTGTTCAACCCATGCTGTCTGCACTCTGGGACACTTGAACCTCCGTAGCTGAGCTGCAACACACAGAAGGTGCTCATGAATGTGTGAACTCTGAGGGCCATTGTCGACTCATTTACTCATAAGCCTACAAGTGGATGGGACATACTCTTAGCATCTCCAAGGCTAAGGTCCTGGGCCCTTTGTCAGCGCCGTAGGTGGCTGCCATTTGTATATATTGGGTACGCAAGCAAAGAATTTCACCGTGCCAAGTCCGCATGTGTACAAGAAAGTATTCCATTCCATTCCAACCGCTTCTCACTTCACAAAGAACTACCTCTCAGCAGAGGCTCAACGATGGCAACTTCACCGGCAAGCCTTTAGGCTGACTCAGTTATAGACCAAGATCTCAGACTGGGCACAAAGCTCATGGGAGCACAGAGCACTGTGGAGGATAATCCTGCAGTCCTCCACAACTCTGAGCCCGGCACCACCCACAGCAGGCACCGCAAGGCACTGGAAAAATATTACTAACACTTTCTCCACAAAATACTCCAAATTCCCTGGAAGGAACCAGGGAACCAGGTACCAGGGAACAAGGTACCAGAGTCCTCACCCAGTACAACATCCCCAGCACTGAGCTCCCAGTAATTCTCACTTAGCAATGTTGAGCAGTGTCGTTGTTCCCAACCCCCCCACTACAGGCTCCTGAAACATTCTATTCCAAGTTCTGTCATTGGAAAGATTACCAGGCGGACAGAGCAAAAGATTCAAGGTCACGCTCAAAGCTCTTACATATAAAATTCTTAAGGGATCGGACAGGCTAGATGCAGGAAATATGTTCCCCACGTTGAGGGAGTCCAGAATCAGGGGGTCACATTTTAAGAATAAGGGGCAGGCCATTTAGGACTATGATAAGGAAAAACTTTTTCACCCAGAGAATTGTGAAATCTGTGGAATTCTCCACCACAGAAGGCAGTGGAGGCCAATTCACTGGATGGTTTCAAGAGAGAGTTAGATTTAGCTCCTCAGGCTAAAGGAATCAAGGGATACGGGGAAAAAGCTGGAACGGGGTACTGATTTTGGATGATCAGCCATGATCATATTGAATGGCGGTGCTGGCTCGAAGGGCCGAATAGCCTACTCCTGCACCTATTTTCTATGTCTATGTCTATGTTCATGGAGCCATGGAGTTATAGAGCAATATAGCACAGAAACAGGCCCTTTGACTCAACTCGTTCAAGAATCTAGCCCCACTTGCTCGTGTTTGGCCCATGTCCCTTTCCTATCCATGTACCATGTCTTTTAAACGCGGTTGTACCTATCTCTCACACTTTCTCTGGCCGCCTGTTTCATGCCTGTTTCATCTGTGTGAAACAGTTCAATAGCTTCACAATTCACAACTCGTCAATCCTTTTGTCTCCCATCTTCAGTCATTTCATCTCTGGCCTTTGTCCAACCATCTGCCCAATCAAGAAACCCTCCTCACCTGTATCACTTATTATTTGCGAGGCTTTGTCCTGCCCCTCCTTTCTCCCAACTTTCTTCCCAACCCCCCAACAATGTCTGAAGAAGGATCACCTTTCCATGTTGTTCAGAGATGCTGCCTGACCCGCGGAGTTACTCCAGCATTTTGTGTCTTTACTTGTAAAACAGCATCTGCAGCTCCTTGTTCCTGTATTCAATACCCTGGCCAATGAAGGCAAGTATGTCAAATGCCTTCTTCAACGCCTTGTCCACTATGTACCTGCCCCCCTCGTTCTCTCTGTCCTCCAACACTCTCAGGCCTCCACCATTTACTGTGTAAGTCTTGCCCTGGTTTGCCCCACCATAATGCAACAGCTCGCATATTTCTGAATTAAACTCTATTTGCCATTTCTTGGCCCCTTGGCCCAGTCAATCAAGATCCCATTGCAATCAGTAGATGACCTTTGTCACCGCCCAGTATACTAGTATCATCCACAAACTTACTAGAGATGCCACCTATTTCCACATCCAAGTTGTTCACATAAATAACGAACAACTGTGGACCCAGCTCCGAGCCCTGAGGTACAGGCCTCCAGCATGAAAGATAATCTTCTACACCCTCTGTTTCCTACAATCAAACCAATAGACAATAGACAATAGGTGCAGGAGTAGGCCATTCGGCCCTTCGAGCCAGCACCACCATTCAATGTGATCATGGCTGATCATTCTCAATCAGTACCCCGTTCCTGCCTTCTCCCCATACCCCCTGACTCCGCTATCCTTAAGAGCTCTATCTAGCCCTCTCTTGAATGCATTCAGAGAACTGGCCAGAGAATTGAACCGATTTTAATCCAGTTGGCTAGCTCACCCTGGATCCCATGTGATTGAACTCTCCAGACCAGGCTGACGTGCAGTATCTTGTCAAAAGCCTTGATGAAGTCCATGTAGACAATGTCTGTCGCCACACCGCCCTCATCAATCTTCCCCGAGTTGCCGAGCATCCATGCTTTTTTTTTCCACAGTAAATTCAGACAAGAAACATTCATTTAACATCAGGTCCCACATTGGCCTCAGGGGCCACCCGAAGATCCACAGAACTTAAGTGGGTACAGTCACCCTCGAGGGACAGCTGACGAAGAAGACGTCTCGCCATGTTATTACAGTGACTACACTTTGAAAGCTGATCCACAGCAGTGATGAGCTTGGATGGGGGTGGGTGAGGGGGGGGGAGGGGTGAGGGGGGGGAGGGGGGTGGATGAGGGGGGTGGGGGGGGGGTGAAGGGGGGGGCACATACTCAGAATGGGGAAGTTGATGTTTAAAAGGTGGCCCTTCAAATTCCTAGCACATAAAAACTGTAGAGAACATGGCAAATGTGAATCTAGGATGGGAATGGGTAAAGCTAGGAATCTGACAACTCCTCGTCATGCAGGGTGGTGGAATTAAGCGCAAGAAGGAATATGAAGCTTCACTAAGGCTGCCCCAAATGTTCCCAAGAAGCAGCAGTCACATGGAGAGCAACTTGTGACAAGGAACAACTAATATGACTTGAAAATGTCATTATTTCATTAGAAGCTGTGGTCAACAGGACATTTCACGTGAAGCGCACTGTAGACCCAATTAGGGACTTGAATCTTAGCTCTGTTTACGATCGATTGTGAGAGACCTGGTATGTGCTCAGAGCTCTTGAACTGTGTTTATTTCGGAGGGAGGAAGGGGAAATAACAGAGGCTGAGAAACCCTGTGCTCACCCTGGCTGTCTCTCGGGGACAGGGTCTAATCTGCCTCGTCCCTGGAAGGTCGACACAAACTGCTGGGGTAACTCAGCGGGACAGGCAGCATCTCTGGAGGGAAGGAATGGGTGACACTTCAGATCGAGACCCTTCTTCCAGGGAACATGACACAAGCCCAAAGATCCGTCTGCCACAGTGTTTATAACTTAGTGTTAGGCCACGAGGAAACATCTCTCCTCACCGTGCACAACAGGAGCACTCAGTGAAGTATCTCCACAGCAGGACAAACATTTTATGCCACTTCTGCCGGCACCCACTCTCACCCTCTTCCCAACTGAGAGAAGCCTGATGTGTGTGCCTAAAGTTTGCTCTATGTTTGCATTCAGTTTTAGTACCAGGTATGGGGTAAAACTGTCTAGAACTAGGGCGGCTAGTCCCAAAGGGTCCTTAGGGTCGGATAAAGCTGAGATAGATATTTCTCTACCCAAGACGATGGTGGTGGTGAAAAGTCGGTCACTGACTTTGATGGTTGTGATATTAAAGCAATCTGAGGTGTGGGCAAGCATACCATATGCCTTCTTTACGACCCCATCAATTTTTGCTGTCACTTTTAGTGAACTATGAACTTGTACTCCAAGATCCCTCTGCACATCAATGCTGTTAAGGGTCTTGCCATTACCAGCATACTTTCTCAAATTATACATATTATCTGTAGGTTTGTGGATGACACAAAGCTTAGTGGGAGTATGATACGTGAGTTGGACATGGAAAGGATCACTTGTCCAGCTGATCGAGATCCCGCTGTAATTCCAGATCATCATCACTGGCTACGATATCACTTATTTTAGCAAGTGTTGCAGAGCAGAAGAATCCAGGAATACTAGTACATAATTCCCTGAAAGTGGCATGTAGATAGCTAAGGTTAATGAAGAAGGCTTTTGCCATGCTGGCCTTCATTAGTTAGGGAATTCAGGAGAAGAAGTTGGGACATTGTATTGTATGGGACACAAAGTGCAGGAATAACTCAGCGGGTCTGGCAGCATCTTGGAAGGGCATGGAAAGGCGATGATTTGGGTTGTGACCCTTCTTCAGACCGACCCGAAATGTCTCCTGTCCACGTCCTCCAGTGAAGCTGCCCGTCCTGCTGAGTTACTTCAGCACACAAAATGCGTAGGAAGGAACTGCAGATGTTGGTTTAAACCGAAGATAGACACATAAAGCTGGAATAACTCAGCGGGACAGGCAGCATGTCTGGAGAGAAGGAATGGGTGATGTTTTGGGTCCAGACCCTTCTTCAGACTGGTTAGGGATAAGGGAAACGAGAGATAGAAACATAGACAATAGGTGCAGGAGTAGGCCATTTGGCCTTTCGAGCCAGCACCGCCATCCATTGTAATCATGGCTGATCATCTACAATCAGTAACCTGTGCCCAACTTCTCCCCATATCCCTTAATTCCACTTTGCCCCTCGAGCTCTTTCCATGTTGCAGAACTCTTGTTGGAAAGAGCAGAACTTCGTCAAAGTAGATATACCTTGAGGAAATTTCGCAGTGGAGCTGACGAAATGTATAGAAAGGAACGGTAGATTCTACTTTGAAGAAGTTCTCCTCCTCTCTCTGACGAGAGATCTGGATCATCCTCTCATCTATATCTCTCGTTTCCCTTATCCCTAACCAGTCTGAGGAAGGGTCTCGACCCGAAATGTCACCCATTCCTTCTCTCCAGAGATGCTGCCTGTCCCGCTGAGTTATTTCAGCTTTTTGTGTCTATCTTCGAGCAACTTCAGCACTTTGTGTTCATCGCCAAATTCCAGCATCCGCAGTTCCTTGTGTCAATATTGTGTGACAGTTGTACAAGACGTGTGTTCAAGAGAGAGTTAGTTAGAGCTCTTAGGGCTAACGGAATCAAGGGATATGGGGGGAAAGCAGGAACGGGGTACAGATTTTGGATGATCACATTGAATGGCGGTGCTGGCTTGAAGGGCCGAATGGCCTACTCCTGCACCTATTTTCCATGTTGCTATGTTTGTGAGGTCACCCTGCTATGGGAGGATGCCATTAAGCCGAAAAGAGTGCTGAGAATATTTATGAGGCCGCTGCCAGGACTTGAGGGCCAGTGAGAGGGTGGGCAGCCGAGGCAGGGCGGGAGTGTTGATGGGAATATGGAGAGCTGTGACGCAGAATCTCTTTCTCTTCCCCCCCACCCCCCCCCCATGTTGCCTGCGCTGGTGAGCACTTCACGTTAGATTTAAACCATTCACATTGTTTTGCATTTGTTTGTTTGGAGAATCGGCCATTTAATTGTTCATTCTGGAACAGCCCCGGATAGAGCACCATCCGGAAGCACTTTGTGGAATGTGGGAGAGGAGTTGGGAATGGAACATTTCCCGGCATTAGCCACTGCCAGATAAGCCCGGGAAAAACGTGGCTTTTCCTCTCGTTCGCAAAACAAACCCCCCGGAAGATTCCCAGGAATAACACAGCACGTCCACACCCAAACACCCAGCTATTTTCCCTGCGGGAAAAGAATTCAAGGGCATTCCCTGAGAGCAAAGGAAAGTGGTTTTAGGCCAGCAAGGGTCTTTGAGAGGCAGGTCATGCCCAATACATCGATGAAATCACTTCAGCTTGCAACTGTGCTTAGGGGAGTAATGGTAGGAGGAATTCAGGCAAAACATCTGTGGCAAAAGCAACAAAACAAATCCCTTTGGATTGAGGAGGAAGTTGTAAACTGGATAATAAATTGGCTGTTTAATGGGAAGTTAGGAGTAGCAATCTCTGGCGGGGTTGCACAAGGGATCACCCTAATCTCACTTAGAGTATATTTTCTTGGGGGTTTGAAGGTGGGTGGGTAGGAGGTCTCTGAAGAAAAATGTTTTGCAGGATTCAGATTCAGAACTCTTCGGAGACTAAGGTCTGCAAAGCTGTCAGACAGCACTGCAAGGACAGGATGTTCCGATATGTAATTACCAGTCTGGACGTGACTGACGCCGTGACTCAGGGTTGAAACGTTGCAGGGTGACCCAGCACATTGATGCAATCAGACAGAAAGCCCATCAACACTTCTACTTGGAAGATTGAGGAGATTTGGTATGTCAGAGAATACTCTCTTCAACTTCGACTGTACGGGAGAGAACACATTGAACGGTTCAGCAAGTCAAATACGAAATATGGTCAACATGAACACTGGCTGGTCCATCACGGGTACTGACCTCCCCACCATCCAAGGGATCTACAGGAGGTGCTGCTTCACAAAAGTGTCATCAAGGTCCCTCACTAACCTGGCCACACTCTCATTTTCACTCCTGCCATCGGGAAGAATTTATAGGAGTCTGAAAACTGTAAGATCCAGGGTTCAGGAACAGCTTCATCCCAATAACCATCAAGCTATTGAACACTACAAACTCCAACTAAACTCTGGACTACGGACTGCCTTGGCTGCACTCAGGACTTTGGGCTTAATAGACAATAGACAATAGGTGCAGGAGTAGGCCATTCGGCCCTTCGAGCCAGCACCGCCATTCACTGTGATTATGGCTGATCATTCTCAATCAGTACCCCGTTCCTGCCATCTCCCCATACCCCCTGACTCCGCTATCTTTAAGAGCTCTATCTAGCTCTCTCTTGAAAGCATCCAGAGAATTGACCTCCACTGCCTTCTGAGGCAGAGCATTCCACAGATTTACAACTCTCTGACTGAAAAAGTTTTTCTTCATCTCCGTTCTAAATGGCCTACCCCTTATTCTTAAACTGTGGCCCCTGTTTCTGGACTCCCCCAACATTGGGAACATGTTTCCTGCCTCTAATGTGTCCAATCCCTTAATAATCTTATATGTTTCAATAAGATCCCCTCTCATCCTTCTAAATACCAGTGTATACAAGCCTAGTCGCTCCAGTCTTTCAACATACGACAGTCCCGCTATTCCGGGAATTAACCTAATGAACCTACGCTGCACGCCCTCAATAGCAAGAATATCCTTCCTCAAATTTTGAGACCAAAATTGTAACACACAGTACTCCAGATGCGGTCTCACTAGGGCCCTGTACAACTGCAGAAGGACCTCTTTGCTCCTATACTCAGCTCCTCTTGTTATGAAGGTCAACATTCCATTGGCTTTCTTCACTGCCTACTGTACCTGCATGCTAACTTTCAGTGACTGATGCACTAGGACACCCAGATCTCGTTGTACGTCCCCTTTTCCTAACTTGACACCATTCAGATAATTTTTTGTTTTGTTTTTGCACTACATTGGGCTTTTTATTTAATGGGACTTACTTTTTGTTTGTTTATTATATTATTGATTGAGTACTGTGTATACCAAGCTATTGTGCTGTTGCAAGTAAGAATTTCATTGTTCCGTTTTTGGGACATATGACAATAAAGCACTCTTGACCTTTGAGTTTGACCATGTCTGGTGTACCGTATTGAGTTGAGACCCAGGCATTACATCTCAGGGAAGTCTTAGAGCTAACGGAATCAAGGGATACGGGGAGAAAGCAGGAACGGGTTACTGATTTTGGATGATCAGCCATGATCATATTGAACGGCAGTGCTGGCTCGAAAGGCCGAATGGCCTACTCCTGCACCTACTTTCTATGTTTCTAAGTTGTGGAGGCTGGGGCTGGGGGAGATGGAGGGGAGAGGAGATCTCATGATTTGACCCTGTTAAACTGGGCAGCAGCTTGTAGAAATAACTGGATTAAAATGGCCAAACTTTGAGGACACGATGCATAGCCTAGGATGCAGCTTTCCAAAGTACCGATCGAATAGGGAGTTAAAGTGTTAGTACATAGATGGGCCTCATATTTTTCTATGAATATTTAATGCATAAAATATAGTTATATAATACACGACAATGTGCTGTCTTAATTCACTGTGCCTAGCGTGTCATTACATTAGCTTGTCATACTTACATTATGTCCACGTGACATTTGTTTTTCATTCCTAAGTGCTCCATCAGTGATGGGTTTGAGAGGCTGATTACACAGGGCCCAGCCACTCAATGGCCAGTGGCTGCCTGACCCTCGACTTTGGCTGTTTCCCCCATTGAGTGTTTGCGTTGTCTGCATTGACTCAGTGTGTTCCTCAGCACGTACTCCTGCACCCAGGAATGCACCAGCCATCAGCGTTCGCTCCCGGTTATCTCCCCGCGCTGGAAGGCCAACATGCTTTGGACAGACAAAGTAGGTCTTTCACTCGATCAGTGATCTTCCATCAGCAGTTGATGCGTTCCTCGTGTTCTGTGCTCCTGGAAGCAGCCCCTGGAGTTGAGAGTCACGTCTTACACAGACACGCAGGACAAATCTTGACAAAGACCACGGCATCCTTTCCACCCCTTCTTGGAACCATCCCGTAGGCTGTCTGTGCCGACCATTGCCTGAAGGACTTGTGGGCGAAGATGGAGACACCGCTGAGAACAATGGGGGACCACCAAGAGAACAAAGGGGCACCCAGTGTGGGGGGACCGCCAAGAGAACAACGGGAGGACCCAGTGTGGGGGGACCACTGAGACAACAATGGGGGACCCAGTTTGGGGGGGATCGCCGAGAGAACAACGGGGGACCCAGTTTGGGGGGACCACCAAGAGAACAAAGGGGGACCCAGTGTGGGGGGATCGCCGAGAGAACAAAGGATGACCCAGTGTGGGGGGACCGCCGAGATAACAAAGGGGGACCCAGTGTGGGGAGGAACGGCGAGAGAACAAAGGGGGACCGAGTGTGAGGGGGACCGCCGAGAGAGCAAAGGGGGACCCAGTGTGGGGGGGACCACCAAGATAACAAAGGGGGACCCAGTGTGGGGGAGAACGCCGAGAGAACAAAGGGGGACCCAGTGTGGGGGGGACCGTCCAGAGAAAACAATGGGGGACCCAGTGTGGGGGGGAACGCCGAGAGAACAAAGGGGGACCCAGTGTGGGGGGGCCGCCAAGAGAACAAAGGGGGACCCAGTGTGAGGGGGATCGACGAGAGAACAAAGGGGGACCCAGTGTGAGGGGGACCACTGAGAGAACAAAGGGGGACCCAGTGTGGGGGGGTCGCCGAGAGAACAAAGGGGGATCCAGCATGGTGGGGGGGGGGAGGGGGAAATCATTAGGGTCTAAATAGAATACTTTGTAACTTTGTCGGTGCCCTATTTGTGGTGACTCTTTGAATACTTGTGTATGAAAAACAAAGAATGTCACTGTGACAATAAAGTATCATTCATTCATTCGGGAGCTGCAGATACTGGAATCTTGAGCAAAGCACGTACTGAACGAACTCAGCGGGTCAGGCAGCATCTGCGGAGGAAATGGAGAGACAATGTTTTGGATCTGGACTCATCTTCAGGCTGAATCAAAATGTCTGTCCATTCCACCCACAGATGTTGCCTGACCTGTCGAGTTCCTCCAGCACTTTATGTGTTGTGGTCAACGACGTTTTCCCACAGGAACGTCCACACAATGGGGCAGGTGGGGCAATACAGTGCTAATTCAATGGAACAAGGGCAGGCCCATCCTTTGCAACACAGGGTACAGGGACCAGCCTCAGCACCTGCTTTACATTCCCTGACTCTGCAAACAAGGTGGTCATCAGACCAAGTGGACTGTCCTCCCCTTTGTCTGGAGACTTGGGCACCAACTCACCACCGAGGTGATCGATGTTGGACTTTCAGATAGAAGGGAAGATGGTCGAGGTGGGTACTGCAGTGCAGGAGCAGGGAACGGCTCAGGTGTGCTACCGGCAGCAACACCAAGATCACCTTTCACCCGACGTCCTAACGTCGAGAGTCGACGCCACACCTCTCGATTTCTGTTTCACCTCAAAGATAGACACAAAGTGATGGAGCTACATTAGTGGCTCGGGTAGCATCTCTGGAGAAAGGATGGGTGACATTTCGGGTCGGGGCCCTTCTTCGGACTGAAAGTCGAGGATGGGAGAGGTGAAGAGCTGGAGGTGGGAAAAGACCAGGGGCAGTCAGGGTTAGTGATAATTCCGCTTCGCTTCAGCTATCCGCCCCAGTTAATGTCCTCCTGACCAGATTCCCAGCCTCTTTAGGTGCAGTAAAACTCTGCCCATCTGGCATCTCAGAGGCTTTGGAAATCCTGACACTCGGCATCTGGCTCAGTCGTTAGTTGGGAACGTGAGCTGCGAGCCTTCATCTATTGTGGTCAGGGCCAGGTCGCTGGCAGCGAGCCTGGTTTGAGGTCTGGAATACCAGGGGTCACGGACACGGGTGGGATTGGGTCCGATCTGCTAGTATATTTCCACCCCCCCCTTTAGACTCACGGGAATATTTATATTACAATGCAACATTAAAAAAGTGAAATAGTAGTGTTAGGATATTAATAGGAGTGACATCTGTTAGTCTGGAAAATTCAGCGGGCCCTTTCACCGAAGTCCTCAGGGGGCTAGATTATCAGAGTTTCACTGTAATCCAAACCAATGATGGTGGGAACAAAGGATTGCTTGGTCGAGTCCTGGAGCTATACAGCTTGGGAACAAACCCTTCAACCCCATTTGTCCATGCTGATCAAGTTGCCCATCTGAGTTTGTCCTATTTGCCTGCATTTCACCCACATCTTTTAAAGCTTTTCACGGTATCAGGGCGGCACGGTGGCGCAGCGGTAGAGTTGCTGCCTTGCAGCGAATGCAGCGCCGGAGACCCGGGTTCGATCCTGACTACGGGTGCTGTCTGTACAGAGTTTGTACGTTCTCCCCGTGACCTGCGTGGGTTTTCTCCAAGATCTTCAGTTTCCTCCCACACTCCAAAGACGTTCAGGTATGTAGGTTAATTGGCTTGGTAAATGTAAAAATTGTCCCTAGTGGGTGTAGGATAATGTTAATGTGCGGGGATCACTGGTCGGCGCGGACCCGGTGGGCTCTTGTCTGATGTTCAACCATTTCTCACAGTCCCTACCTCTCCTGCTCCTTTCCACCTATATCCTTTCCACAGGCTTCACATTTTGTGCCTCTTCTACCCTTATCTCCTGCTTATTGTTGTTTCATCCCTGGCATCCATTTGTCCAACCATCTGACAATCACATCCCCCCCCCACATCCATCTATCATTTGCCAGACTTTGTCTCGCCCCCACCCAGCTTTCTCCACTTCCCTTCCTTCTGCAATCAGTCAGAAGAAGAATCCTGACCCGAAATGTCACCTATCCAGATGCAGCCTGACCCGCTGAGTTACTCCAGCACTTTGCGTCTTTTTTTTTGTACACCAACATCTGCAGTTCCTTGTGTCTACAAACAACTTCATTTGTCTGGAAGAGAGCAGCTTCCACAACACCATACAGGACACCAGGTCGTTTGATAGGCATCCCATAACCATTCACTCCCGCCACCATCAGCCCTGACCATCCCATCCACAGGATGCACTCCAGCAACTCACCGGGATTCCTCGGACAGCACATTCCAAACCCAGGGTCTCTATTAGCTAAAAGGACCAGGGCAGCAAAATCACAGGAACCACACCACTTAAGGTAGATAGCCAGGACCTTTTCCCAAGGGGGGAAATGTCAAAGACTTTAGGGTACGGCTTTAACGTCAGAAGGGGAAAGTTTAATGGAGATTAAAGGGCTCTGCAGTATAGTTGTTGCCTTACAGTGCCAGAGGCCCGTGTTCGATCCAGACCACAGGCACTCTCTGTACAGAGTTTGTCTGTTCTCCCTGTGACCGCGTGGGCTTCCTCCCTCCAAAGACGTACAGGTTTGTAGGTTAATTGGCTTTGGTAGAATTGCAAATTGTCTTTCGCGTGTAGGATAGTGCCAGTGTACAGGGTAATCGCTGGTCGGCAAGGGACTTGATGGGCCGAAGGGCCTGTTTCCGAAGGGAAGTTTTTTTGTTTTACCGAGGGGTGGTGGGTGCAGGTAACACGCTGCCAGGGGTGGTGGCGGGAGCAGATACGAACAGTGGCAATCAGGAGGCTTTTAGATAGGCACGTGGATATGCAGGGAATGGAGAGAACTGGATCGTGTGCAGATAAGAGGTGAACCATGCATTCATGTTCGGCAGGGACACTGTGGGCCGAGGGGCCTGTTCCTATGCTGTACTGTTCAATGGGAGTTACCCTGTAAGCCACCATCCTGACTTGGGAAATATATGGCTGTCCATTCACTGTTGTGGGTGTGCTCTCTCCTCAAGATGGCAGCTAACAAACAACCACCTTCCCAAGGGCAATTAAATGCTGGACTAGCCATCGGAACCCACAGCCCTTGAGTGAATTATAATCACACTCGAAATGCCTGTACAAAGCAGGTTCAATGGAAAATGAATACCAATAATATAGAAAATAAGGTGGTGTATTTCGTAGAAGGAGTATTGGCAGCAATATGGCAGAAGGAATAGTAGAATTAAGTATCAGGTGGATAAGACTGCACATGCACAAATCATTAAAGCAGTACCATCAGTTAATGGGAACTTTAAAAGGCAGAAAGACATCGGGATTCACTTCTGGAGCAATAAATAACTGGTGTTGAGTTTGTGTAAAGTCTTGTAAGAAAATAACTGCAGATGCTGGTACAAATCGAAGGGTTTTATTTCACAAAATGCTGGAGTAACTCAGCAGGTCAGGCAGCATCTCAGGAGAGAAGGAACGGATGACGTTTCACGTCGAGACTCTTCCTCAGACTGTTTAGTCCATGTGGGAGTACGGTGCAGATTGCATGTTGCAAATAGACTAAGGTCACTTATAGGGAAAAATATGATATAAAATCAATAAAGGAACTACTGAGCACTTTACAGTAAAATTCAGAGCTCAGAATGTTGGCGGTGCGAGAATAATGGATTTTCCGGAATGCTGGATGTTACTCCTATTCCTAACCCAACACTTTTGAGTTCACAGTTAAATTTAAAGGGAATACATGAACCAGGGGAACCGGTAACTGGGTGAGGAGTGCAGCAACTGGGGCCTTAGCGATCGATCGGGACCACGGCAACCGGTGCCCCGGCAACCGAGCGGGGACCACGGCAACCGTGGCGAGCGGGCAACAAGCCAAACGTCAAACAAATGGGATTTCCGTAAGTTCAGACAGCAAATTATTAGAGGTTTCCTGCATTTCCAATTATGTCCCAACTTAAAATGCGGTTAAAATTAAACAGCAGTCGTCAAGAAATTTGAAATGCGTAAAAAAATAAAATGAGGTGGAAAGAAGGCAACGAAAGATCTGCAGTCTGGAACGGGAACTCGGTTTCCATTTCCATTGAGGCTCCCCGACCTGCTGAGTGTTTCTAGTATTTTGTATTTATCTCAAAACTTATAAACCTACTGTTAGTCAGATTCTCTCTCACACAAGAACGTACGCACAATCTCTAGTCAAGTCCAAACAAGTTTCATAGTTTTTTTAATGTTATGTCACACACAGTGAAAAGAAATTCTAAGTTAGTCAAAATACAAATGCGCGTATGTGAAAGTGACTGCAGAACAAAAAGTGTAAACATTTGCAAGAATATCTTCCAAATTTGTTGCTATCTCAAGCTAAAAGAGGCACCTTATTTACCGGTGAATGCGTGAACACCCTCCGCAGGCTTGCACCTAGCCCCGTCTCGCTTCCAATGACCACAGCGGCAGATGCCTCTGCATGCGGGATGTGACAGGGGAAGGTTGGGTGCTGAGACTGTTCACTTCACGGCCAATACTTCCCACTATTTCAGGTGTCGGAGGTCTAGTGAAGGTAGAATCTTGGTCACCTTGTGACCATGGTGATCTGTGACCTTAGTCACAGACGTTTATTAGCAAGAGGGCAGCTGAACACTTGAGAAAGCAGTCATGGAAAGATTAATAACAAGTACACTTGACCCTTGCATGTTCTGCTCAGGGTGTGGAAAACCAACAGTTAACTGTTCAAGATGTAGAAACAAGGAACTGCAAATACTGATTTACAAAAAACCCCCAACAAAGTGCTGAAGTGACTCGGTTGGTCAGGCAGCATCCCGGGAGAACACAGAGTCCCGATGTTTCGGGTCAGGACCCTTCTTCCTTCTTGTACGGAGAAGGGCCCTGACCCGAAACGTCACCTATCCATGTTCTCCAGGGAGCTGCGTGACCTGCTAAGTTACTCCAGCACTTTGTGTTGTTAACTGTTCAAGTATTTGCTGACAACAACCTGCAATAAATAATGGAGCTCGATATAATCTTTTTAAAAATGGACCCGAGGGATGATTATCAGTAGTTTTAAGCCTAATGGGCGATAAAATAAAACAAAAACGTCCTCAAGATCAATTTTAGGCTCCTAACAAGAGTCCAGGTGGGTGTGGTATTGTGCATGGAAAGGAAACATGGATGCATTGCCATTTGGCACTTTAAGTGATGTCAAGGAATAAATTGGTGGTTTCAAAAATCCACAAAATGCTCAGAATTAATTACAAAATACTTTAAGGTACTTGTTTTCAGCCCCATCTAGGTCTGGAATGTGCAAGCCATTTGTCTGTTTGTTTCTGATAAAGTATTCCTAAAGATGAACGAAAGAGACATTGTCAAATTTAGATGCAACGATCCTTTGCCTCTGATCAACCATGTAATGCCATGAACAGCTATGTAATGTTTCCTTGTATGCTTCAAAGTGTGTGTGTGAGGGTGTGAGTGTGTGTGGCATTGGGCACGGCATCCATGTCACCTTCACAGAATACTGAAATATAAAATGACACCAAAGTGCCAAACCTATAACACATTTTAAATTAGTTATTCAGCATCGTCATATCCAACCACAAATATTAAAACTTATTAAATATTTAAATCATTGCTGTAGATAGAGACTGGATAAGTTTCAACAGTGCAGAATGCTTGCTTCAGGAAGCTAGGGCTTAACTTATTACAAAACACAAAACTTGATCAAGGCGTTGGTAATCTTCCCACAACTTCATTAAAAGGCAGATGGAGCTGGTATTTATTCATCAGGAAACAAGACAGGATATTTCTGAGTAATCTGGAATGCACACAGAAAATCAAATTATTAGATGCAATTTCATGCACTACTTTTACCATCCTTCCCCCCCACGCGATTGATACACCAGACCTCCATGCAGGCTCCGCCTACTTCAGTCAGACATTGAACACCCGTGTGGAATTTGGTTGAGGGTGGCATGGTGGTGCAGCGGTAGAGTTGCTGCCTTAGAGACCCGGGTTCGATCCTGGCTGCAGATGCTGTCTGTACGGAGTTAGTATGTTCTCCCTGTGACCTGTGTAGGTTTTCTCCAGAAGCTCTGGTTTCCTTCCACATTCCAAAGACGTGCAGGTTTGTAGGTTATTTGGCTTGGTAAAATTGTAAATTGTCCCTAGTGTGTGTAGGATAGTGTTAGTTGGCGGGAATTGCTGGTTGGTGCGGTCTCAGCGGGCCAAAAGGCCTGTTTCTGTGCTGTATAGAAACATAGACATTGAACATAGAAAGGGCCATTTGGCCCTTTGAGCCAGCACCGCCATTAAATATGATCATGGCTGATCATCCAGAATCAGTGTCCAGTTCCTGGTTTCCCCCCATATCCCTTGATTCCATTAGCCCTAAGAGCAGGCAAGGTGAAGAAACAAGGAACTGCAGATGTGAAAAATCCTGAGCAAAACACAAAGCGCTGGAGTAACTCAGCTGGTCAATCAGTGCCTGTGGAGCAAAGATACTAGAGGAGCAAGATGAACCACTCCGTCAAAATCGCATATACTGAAGTGTAGTACGCAAAGGAGCGTAACGTCCGCCATTTTAGTAAGCAAAACCCACCGTTCGCTCTGCCTCTCGCAGTGTAATCAGAGATTTGGGGGAACAGCATGTGTGATGATACCATAAAAACGCAGAATATATCGCATCTATCAATTCATAGATTTCTGTTATTTTTCTTTTTAAATGTGTCTGCAAGTTTCTGCCTACTAAAATGGCGCCATGACATACTGCGTTTTTTAGCGTCGAGTGGTCTATCTTGCTCTGCTCTATTATCTTTGCTGTGGAGTGAATGGATGGGGGATGTTACGGACTGAAGAAGGGTCCTGGCCTGAAAGATCACATACTCACCCCCCCCACACAAGCTGGCGGACCCGCGGAATTACACCAGCACTTTGTGTTTCGAAACGTGATCTGACTTTGACAGCGACATACACATACTGTTGTTTTCTGAGTTGTAAGACAAGGTTGATGAATGAGCCACTAAGAGAAGATCACCAAAGGTTGGACCATAAGAAGAAAGAATGGAAAAAGTGGTCCAAAAGTGTATCCCACATGAGCTACACCACACCCCACAAAGTGGTCCAATCTCTTCCGATGTATCAAATACACAGCAGAACAAGCTCTAACCCTACCCGGGCAATGTCACCCATGCTGGTGCTGTCCACATTGCGGTAGTGAAAAGGAAAACACTTCTGATGGGAATGTCTCCTGTGATGCACAGACCATGGTGGAAGGTGCTGTTTTGTGCGCCACTTGTTGCATGGGTAGATTGCTCTGCCCCACTTTGGCTGTGTAAATATGAATTTGCAGCGGTCGACGAAGTAAGTCATAGTGACATTGTTGATATTCCCTACACTGCAATTGTGCAGCTGCTCTCTGGGAGACACTTGCTGCGAGACACTCACTGGGCAGGGTTCATTTGTGGAGTGTAGCACGCCCCTGCCCCAGGATGTGCATGCTGACTATTCCTCCTCGCTGGCAGCTCCCAGTAAGTTCTGTGTATGTGTAGTATGTGTAGGAAGGAACTGCAAATGCTGGTTTACACCGAAGATGGACACAAAATGCTGGAGTAACTCAGCGGTTTCAGGTCGAGACCCTTCTTCAGAGTGAGAGTCCAAATTGGTCCTAACGCCGGTCGTCAAGTCAAGTCAAGTTTATTTGTCACATACACATACACAATGTGCAGTGAAATGAAAGTGGCAATGCCTGCGGATTGTGCACAAAAAAGAATTACAGTTACAGCATATAAATAAAGTTAATAAAGTTACTATAGTGTAGACAAAATTTAGTCTCTGGACAATTCCCTCCCAACCAGTGTCCAAGACACTTCATACGCCCTTCGTCTGTTTAATGACTTCCATTTTCCTGGCTCCATCTTTAAAAAAGACTCTCAGTCTGAAGAAGGGTCTCGACCCGAAACATTACCTATTCCTTCTCTCCAGAGTTGCTGGCTGACCCGCTGAGCTACTCCAGCATTTTGTGTCTAAGTTCTGTGTATGGCAACATGTGTACCATTTGCTTCCGTCACCTCACACAGTGCCTTGGATTGGGTTAAGGCAGCGTCTGCAGAGTTATACACCTTCACTACAGCACTAGGATTACAAACCAGCATCTCAGTCCTTGACTAGGGCTCCATTGCACATCTTCCTCACTTCACCAAGCTCTGGCTAGAACAAAAAGATGACAGGCAGGATCTGATGTTGACAATATAATTAATCCGACTCTGCTCCTTGCTTTCATTTTAGGATAGAAAGTGCAATCAGGGGTTATTAAATGTTCAGCATTAATATAGCTGGAGAAATGGCCTCTGCAATAAAGTTGAAGTCCCAAAGCACAGAAGTAGCTTCCACTGTGCTGAAGCAGTAACTGCAGCACCCAGGGGTTTATGCATCACAGTCCATTAGGTCTTGAGGGATTAAGGGATAAATATTGCTCAAACTACCAAAGAGAAGTCCTGCCTTCAGTGGCGCAGGGGTGGAGTTGCTGCCTTCCAGTATCAGAGACCTAGATTGATCCTGACTACGGGTGCTGCCTGTACGGAGTTTGCACATACTCCCCGTGACCGTGTGGGTGTTCTCCGGGTGCTCCGGTTTCCTCCTAAACTCCAAAGGCATACAGGTTTGTAGGTTAATTGGCTTTGGTAAAATTGTAAATTGGTCCTAGTGTGTGGGATAGTGCTAGTGTACAGGTTGATCACTGGTTGGCACAGACCCGGTGGGCCGAAAGGTCTGTTTCCACGCTGCATCTCTAAAGTAAAGTAAAGCAAAGCGCAATCTGGACGATGACACTGCAAGTGTAACAATGAGAACCGTTGCACTCTTTCCTTGTTACATGCCATGGTCTCATTTCGCTTCCTTCCATTTCAGAATCGCTTCCAGCCCTTCTCCTGTCTTACCGACACGACATCGAACTTTGTCATTGACTGGGGGCTATATTTAACTGGTGGCTTTGATAGATATGGCAAAAACTCTGGAGCAAGGCTTGAACTGGCATCATCAGCTTAGATTCTTGGATGTGACTACCGAGACAAAGCCCTTGCACTATCTTAAAACCACTGTTAAGAATTGATCCTCACCATGTATCTGACTACACAGGGTCAAAGATGGGCTTTCAAATTAACATTTTCTCTATAACAAGTTCCACCAGAACTATAAATAGAAGTAAACATGGCCCACTTTGACTGCCCTTACAAGCAACATTGAAGCACTCATGAAAGCATGTAATTACATTTTCTCCAGCTATAATAACCTGATAACATTTATTAAGCTCTGAATGCACTTTATGTCCTAAAACAAACAGGAGGAACAGGATAGAATTATATTGTCTAAATCAGTTCTGGACAGACTTTTTTGATTTAGCAACAAGCAAGCTCACCCCAGAGTAAGAAAGATGAGGAACCAAGGCTAACACAATACTAACGCTCAACATATGAGGAGCAGTTGGCAGCTCTGGGTCTGAACTCGTTGGAGTACAGAAAGATGTGGAGAGGATGCTTCCTTCATTGAAACTTACCAAATAGCAAAAGGCCTGGATAGAGTGGATGTGGAGAGGATGTTTTCACTGATGGAAGTGTCTAGGACCAGAGGACACAGCCTCAGAATAAAAGGAAGTACCTTTAAGAAAGGAGATGAGGAGGCATTTCTTTCGTCAGAGGGTGACGAATCTGTGGGATTCATTGCCACGGACGGCAGTGGAGGCCAAGTCTTTTTAAAGCGGAGATGCTTGATTAGTAAGGGTGTCAAAGGTTACAGGGAGAAGGCAGGAGAGTGGGGTTGAGAGGGAAAGATAGATCAGCCGTGATTGAATGGCAGAGTAGACTCGATGGGTCGGTCGAATGGCCCAATTCTGCTCCTACGACATATGTGCTTATTCCTCTGCCGCAGTGGAGGAGGACGGCACTGCCGGCCGGAGGTGCTCAGCTAATCCAAGGCGCCATGTGTATTCATTGGTGGACATTAAAAAATCCGACAAGAAGGTTTCCACAAGGGCAGGTCAATATCCAACTATATCACAAATATCCTGAAGACAAAGTATAGTGAGTGACCAACTTCCAAGTCACAAGGCACTTCCCTCCTCTGTGCCCCTCCAAAGTCAGATCCCCATTCAATGCTGATCACTTCCCCTCCCTTGGTAACATCACTGAGATTGAAATCCAGTGCCACGGGATTTTAACCAACTGTGAAAGAGAGCGTTTGAAGACAAAGACCTGGAAACCCGGCAGGAGGCACATTACTCGAGATGCTGGCAGTCATCTTCACCCTCCTGAACTATTGGAGACAAGGACAACTGATAGCAGGAGCTTCAAAAGCTTCGAAGAACCACAAACGTTGTCTCCCCAAAGTGCTCCAGGTCTATCGGCAGGAGAGCGGATGATTTGTCGTGTCTTCTCCTTGATAAACAGCACCGTGTGATGACTCTGCTCACGGTGGTACAAGTCTGACAAGGAGGTCACACTGTTTGCACAGATTCCCACAACGGGGCCTCCCCTCCCCAAAGCTCAATCACAGCCAGTAGGTTCCCTGGGGAAAGAAATGCTTCTAAGATGTTCTCAAAACAACCATTGAGAATATAACATCCCCACTGGACCAAGACTACTCAGACTCACGGAGAAGCAACTAGGAAGGCGTCCAAAAGGACGGGAGAATTTTGAAGGCAAATGCCAAAAAAAGGGGTGCACAATAATTAAACCAACCCCCATCCAGTCAAACAGTTCCCAATGTTGGGGGAGTCCAGAACAAGGGGCCACAGTTTAAGAATAAGGGGTAGGCCATTTAGGACGGAGATGAGGAAAAATGTTTTCAGTCAGAGAGTTGTGAATCTGTGGAATTCTCAGCCTCAGAAGGCAGTGGAGGCCAATTCTCTGAGTGCATTCAAGAGAGAGCTGGATAGAGCTCTTAAGGATAGCGGAGTCAGGGGGTATGAGGAGAAGGCAGGAACGGGGTACGGATTGAGAATAATCAGCCATGATCACATTGAATGGCTCGAAGGGCCGAATGGCCTCCTCCTACACCTATTGTCTATTGTCTATTAACTCCAGTCTCCAGTAGAGGTTGAAGATAGGACTCGTTAGTGGCCTCTGGACTGAGGGAACTGCGGTGGAGTTAACCCGTCCTTGACCCCGAGGGACAGCCTGAGAAGATGCCATATTGAATCCTTGCTTTCCATATCGAGATCTTGGCGATGTGCCATATTTTTTTATCACCACAGCTGAGCCGGAATGAGCAATAACTCGAGAGGCAAGTGCTTTGGAAATCACGTTAACATTTTCCCAAACTCAAACCACAATGGCTTGTGCATGTGTCTCTTTGTACGGGCAGGAATCGGGTTGCATACATGCAAAGCCATAAAGATCCAAGTTTGCTTTGTATCAAATGCATCCGTCGAGAACTAAGGGGGGTGGTGGGGAGGGGAGGGGGTGGTGGGGGTAACCATTGGCAAACAAAGAGTACTTTTTGGCGCCCCCCACGTGGCGATTCTTTGTATGCCTAGGTATGCAAAACAAAGCATCTCACTGTAACTTGTCGCATGTGACAATAAATGCACCTCAATCTCAATCAGGAAAGGCTAGCTATGTGAAATTGTTGAATTCAATACTAAATCTCCGATAAGACCAGCAATGTTCATTTTTACTTCAGATTTCCAGCATCTGCAGTTTGATTTTCAAGGGAAGGCATAACAGTCTGGTCTACCCCAACAGCTGCTGACGACCTTCTACCGCTGCACCATAGAGAGCATCCTAACACATGGCATCCCTGTGTGGTACCTCAGCTGCACCGAGGCAGAAAGGAAAGCTCTTCAGCGGGTAGTTCATAGAGCTCAGAGGACCATCGGAACACAGCTACCAGCCTTGGAGGGCATCTACAACACACGATGCCTCAGAAAAACCACCAGCATCCACAAAGACTCTTCACACCCCTGCAACAGTCTGTTCGAACTCCTTCCATCGGGCAGACGATACACGGCCTTCTATGCCCGCACCTCCAGACTCAGGAACAGCTTCATCCCCAGGGCCATAGCTGCTATGAACCGGTCCTGCTGAGCCGGATGGTCACATCGCACAGTGATCCGGCACAGATCTACTTGCACTTTATTCTGTCTTAAAACTGTTACAATTTGTTTCGCTGGGTTGTTGTTGTTTAAATTAATACTGACTAGCTAATTAAATTATTGCATCGTAAGGGAGACGCATTCCCAATCTCGTTGTACCCCTGTACAATGACAATAAAGATATATTGTATTGTATTGTATTGTATTTGCTAAAGGTACTAAGAGTATTTAGTTTAGTTTAGTTTAGAGGTACGGTGTGGAAACAGGCCCTTCAGCCCACCGGGTCCATGCCGACCCGTGATCCCTGCACACTAACACCATCCTACACACTAGGGACAATTTACAGTTTTATCATAGCCAATTAACCTACAAAACTGTACGTCTTTCGAGTGTGGGAGGAAACCTGAGCTCCCGGAGAAAGCCCACGCAGGTCACGTGGAGAACGTACAAACTTCGTACAGACAGCACCCGTAGTCAGAATCGAACCTGGGTCTCGGGCGCTGAAAGGCAGCAACTCTACCGCTGCGTCACTGTATCGCCCGTATTCTTCATACAAAGGAAAATCTCAGTTGTCATATTGTTAGTACCTGCAGTCTGAGAGTTGCCTTCAGAACAATCCCCGCACCTGCTCCGTGTCCGAGTCGAGGTCGATGTCATAGAAGCAAGGCCGAGTGGGTAGTCCTGGCATGGTGCTCATCTGCAAGGACCAAAGAGAATACGTCAAGAGACATAACATTCACTACAGAGACTTGTGGTGCTGCCTACGGCTTGCACCAGTCAGTGTTCAAAATGCATCTGTGTTTAACCCTGGAGCGAAGACCTGCTCGATGATATTCTGTGCATGGAAACGGGCTGCAATTTGTTATTCTACCCGAAATTCTCTGAAAGCAACTCCATAATAGTTCAACCATTAAACTGCTTCCTTAGTGTAACTTTCAAGGCTTTTTGTTCATTACCTCAAAATAACAGGAGAGAGAACTCATCAGCTAATTTGCAGGAATATTAGCTTCGTGATTAGGGGGTGGCACAGTGGCGTAGCGGTAGCGTTACTGCCTTACAGCGCCAGAGATCCTGACTACGGGTGCTGTCTGTACGTGCTCCCCGTGGCTGCGTGCGTTTTCTCCGGGTGCCCCGGTTTCCTCCTGCACTCCAAAGACGTACAGGCTTGTAGCTTAATTAGCTTCGGTGAAAATTGTAAATTGTCCCCAGTGTGTAGGATACTGTTAGTCTACGGGGTCATCGCTGGTCGGCGCGAACTCGGTGGACTGAAGGGCCTACTTCCGCACTGTATCTCTAAACTAAACTAAACCCCCTTTTATCATCCTTATCATGAGACAAAAGATGTAGCTGAGCAGAACTACAGCAGGCTAACAGAACATCAGTCGATGACGGAAAAGGTCAAACACAAAGGGGAGGTAGTGATGCTTTGGTTTTATGGAGGCTGGTCAGACCCAGATGGAGAGCAGTGTTAAGCTGCTGCTAGGACACCCCAGGAAGGAAGTGCTGAGCCTGGAGAGGGTGCAGCACCTGGAGAATAATCAGACTTTGAAGCGTTATATTCAGCGGCACATCAGGAGTTCCAATCTGCTGGCAGGTGGAGAAGCCTTGCATTCACAACCTGTTTCAATTTAAAGAGACATAAAAATTATATTTAAATCTTTTTAGGTTTTAAGATGGAGAAAAGTCTTTGTTTATGTTGAGATAGTTTTGTTTATTGTCACTTGTACCGAGGTGCAGCGAAAAGCTTTAGTGGCATGCTATCCAGCCAGCGGAAAGACTATACATGATATGATAACAATCCACAGTGTCCACAGTGTAAAGTCCACACAGCTCATCAACCACCCATTCACACATTCATGCTCCACACTCCCTGCACACGAGGGGCAATTTACAGAGGCCAATCAACTTACAAACCTGCACATCTTTGGGATGTGGGAGGAAACCGGAGCACCCGAAGGAAACCCACACGGTCACAGGGAGAACGTGCAAACTTCACACAGACAGCATTTGAGGTTGGGATCGACTCTGGGTCTCTGGTGTTGTGAGGCAGCAGCTCTTAAAATGGAGAATGCAGCAGCTTTAGAAAGATTTAAGCCTTTGAGAGGTCTACCCCAGCCAGGATATCTTTTAGTCAACGATCAGACTTCTTTCTCGTCATTTTGTAAAGTCTTGGACACATCTAATGGCACTTTTATACACAGACCCACTGGTTTCACCACAGAGAATCCTCAAGGATTTCCTCAACTGCCCGCAGGGAATATTGCGGGAGGTCGGGTTGTTAATTGGAAGCAAAACTATCTCGCGGCTGGTGAAAAGGCCTGCCGCAGTGTGCATCGTCTGCCTCCCATCCAAAAGGGACTGGGTCCTCTGCTTTTCAGCATATTAATACACGACCAAGGAGGAGGCATCCAGGAGACAGGAAACTGCAGATGCAGGAATCTCGAGCAAAACACAAAGTGCTGGAGGAACACAACCTCTGAGAGGCAGCATCAGTGGACAGAATGAACAGGTGATGTTTTGGTTCGGGACCCATCCGAAGACACAGGAGCAAAAGAGGGCCACATTCCATCAAAAGGACACAAAGTGTGGAGTAACTCAGCAGGTCAGGCAGCAACTCTGGAGAACATGGATAGGCAGATAGTTGGAACATAGGCCAGAGAGTGGAAAGAAGCAGGAGCGGGGGGGCTTCACAACTCTTCAAACCCGTCTCATACCCTCTGTTCTTATTGCTGGCCTTTTTTCCAATCATCTGCCTATCAACCCCCCCCCCCTCGCCTATGTCGGCCTATGACCTGCTACACTTTGCACAGCCTCTCACCTTTTCCAGCTTTCTTCTCCCTCCCTACAATCAGTCTGAAGAAAGGGTCCCGATACGAAACGTCACCTATCCATGTTCTCCAGAGATGCTGTCTGACCTGCTGAGTTACTCCACAACTTTGTGCCCTTTTGCGTATTAACCGGCATCCGTGGTTATTTGTTTCTACATATAACACACGTTTGCTGGCAACTTCGATTTCTATACTTGCATTTCTGAACAGTTGGAGTCACACAGCACCTTAACAGGTCTTTCGGCCCACACTCAAGCACCCACTTTACGCCAGTGCCAGACCAATCCTATTCTCATCTCCCAACATTCATGGCAATAATACGCCACCTGCCAGATTCTACCAGTCACCCACTCATCAGGAGAAATTGATAGTGGCCAATTAACCCACCAGTTCACACATCGTTGGGAAGAAGTAGGAAACCGAAGCACTCAGTTGTAGTGGATGACACCATCACAGGACGAGCATGCAAACTCCGCACAGACAGTGCCTAGGTTGCCACCACAATACGTCAGAATGCGGAAGTTAAAAGACATCTCCAAGGTCCAGTAAATCGATCACATTTTTACATTCATAAAAGGCAGCCATCAAGTACTCATGCATTTTGACCACACATTTACAGCACTGAGGCATCTACCAATGTACTGAAACACGCTTTGAGACTATTCAGAGAATCGCAACTGTTGAAAGTTGTTTGTTTCAGTTCTTCTGCGTAATATTAGATAACACCGCACTAAAACATGCCAATATTCTGAAGCTTATAAAGGGAAGTGTACTTTCCATCCCATCTTCATTATAAAATCAGAAAGCATAAAATTACACCGAGTAGCAATGGGAAAAGCCTGATGTTAGACGCATCTCCCAGATCGCAGGCCTCTTATTTTGATGGCCGGCCAAAAGTCTGGCAATTTTACAAACAACCTTGGCTGGCCTTTCATTCCCATGCCCAAAGGAACATTCAGTTTCAAAAGTGTCTGGGAAAGGCTACTCCAACACTGCGACAGCAGTTGATAGTGATAGTGAGGTAGATTTTCAAAGTCTACAGAGAGACTTGGGCCTTTTGGAAGGGTGGGCTGAAAGATGGCAGATGGAGTTTAATGCTGATAAGTGTGAGGTGCTGCATTTTGGTAGGACAAATCAAAATAGGACGTACAGGGTAAATGGTAGGGAATTGAGGAATGCAGTGGAACAGAGGGATCTGGGAATAACTGTGCATTGTTCCCTGAAGGTGGAATCTCATGTGGATAGGGTGGTGAAGAAGGCGTTTGGTATGCTTGCCTTTATAAATCAGAGCATCGAGTATAGAAGTTGGGATGTAATGTTGAAATTGTACAGGGCATTGGTGAGGCCAAATCTGGAGTATGGTGTGCAGTTCTGGTCGCCAAATTATAGGAAGGATGTCGACAAAATGGAGAGGGTACAGAGGAGATTTACTAGAATGTTGCCTGGGTTTCAGCACTTAGGCTACAGAGAGAGGTTGAACAGGTTGGGTCTTTATTCTTTGGAGCGTAGAAGGTTGAGGGGGGACTTGATAGAGGTTTTTAAAATTTTGAGAGGGACGGACAGAGTTGACGTGGGTAGGCTTTTCCCTTTGAGAGTGGGGAAGATTCCAACAAGGGGACATAGCTTCAGAATTGAGGGACAAAGGTTTAGGGGTAACATGAGGGGGAACTTCTTTACTCAGAGGGTTGTGGCTGTATGGAATGGGCTTCCGGTGGAAATGGTGGAGGCTGGCTCGATTTTATTATTTAAGAGTAAATTGGATAGGTATATGGATAGGAGGGGATTGGAGGGTTATGGTCTGAGTGCAGGTAGATGAGACTAGGTCAGGGAGAATGGTCGGCGTGGACTGGTAGGGCCGGACAGGCCTGTTTCCATGCTGTAGTTGTTATATGTTATATGTTATAAGACAGATTTTCCCTCCACCCCATTTACACTGACTACATACAGGTTGTGACAGGGTCTGCTCCCATGAACTGTTTGCAACGTGAATATTTCATCAGTCAGAATTGAAGAAGTGTGTGGCGGAGGATCACAGAAAGGCCGGTGATGGGATAGTAAGCAGGCGCGGGAAGAGTGGCCACACTGAGTCAGGGAGTGAGCCTGCTCGGTGCTCCCCCTCGATCGTTGAGCTGGGGGTGAGAGGCCCTGTGGAAATGCCCCATCCCACCCAGCCCCACAATAGCCAGTGTACTCAATCCTCCGATCTCCCAAACGCTTGCTCGTGTGTACGAAGTGTATAAACGTTGGGTGTTTGTAATCCAGGGAGGACCTGTACACTGAGCGGAGCTACTCTAGAACTTTGTGTTTTACTCTAGATTCCAGCATACATAGTTCCTTGTATGGCCACAACTGTTGGACCAGGACTGGGCACAAGAAACTGCAGATGCTGGAATCTTGAGCAAAAATCAAAGTGCTGCAGGTCAGGCAGCATCTGGGAACGGACAGGCAATGCTTTGGCTCGTAATGGTTCTTCAGTCTGAAGGGTCGCAACGCCAAACATCGTTTGTCCATTTCCTCCACAGATGCTGCCTGATCTGTTGAGTTCTTCCAGCATTTGTTTTTTTTTCACTCTAGGAACCGTACAGGTAATCACTTAACCAGTACTGAGGTAGAAATCTCTTCATTCAGCTCATGGTTACTATCCTGAGGCAAATAGCATCGGGATAATGGAGTGGGAGAACCTAGACAACAATCGTCAGAATCAAATGAGCCACCAATGTTTGACCTGCAAATTTCATTCACTTCAGATCCTCAGGTCCTTTCTTACAGCAACACAACTGTGATTGGGTTTTCAAGAACCAAGTTTAGATTTTGTTTTCAGGAGTGAGAGAGACTGCTATAAATTGAAGTGATCCCACTCTGTGGTGAGGGGGTTGCTGGGCAGAGGACAGTCTTGTGCAGTTTTGACCACACTGCACACAGAGGTCAGCGGGCGGCACGGTGGCGCAGGGGTAGAGTTGCGGCCCTACACCGCCAGAGACCTGGGTTCGATCCTGAATACGGGCGCTGTCTGTACGGAATTTGTACGTTTTCTCCATGTCCTGCGTGAGTTTTAGATTTAGATTTTAGATTTAGATGTAGATTCTACAGCGCGGAAACAGGCCCTTTCGGCCCACCAAGTCCGTGCCGCCCAGTGATCCCCGCACATTAACACTATCCTACACACACCAGGGACAATTTTTACATTTACCCAGTCAATTAACCTACAAACCTGCACGTCTTTGGAGTGTGGGAGGAAACCGAAGATCTCGGAGAAAACCCACGCAGGTCACAGGGAGAACGTACAAACTCCATACAGACGGCGCCCATAGTCAGGATCGAACCTGAGTCTCCGGCGCTGCATTCGCTGTAAGGCAGCAACTCTACCGCCGCGCCACCGTGCCGCACAAGCTCGGGAGCTTCTCCGGGAGCTCCGGTTTCCTCCCACACTCGTACAGGTTTTGTGTTTATTGGCGACGGTAAGATCGTAAATTGTGCCTAGAGTGCGTAGGATGGTGTTACTGTGCCGGGATCGCTGGTCGGCGTGAACTCGGTGGGCCGAAGGGCCAGTTTCCGTGCTGTATCTTTACAACTAAAAACTAAAACTCAGACAGGCTTGCTGCACCACTACTACTCTGCCTGCATGCCAAGTAGTCAGATGCATAAAAAAACTTCAGCATAAATCAGACTTCCAGTAAAACTGATGGCACCCAACTGAGCAATGACTCACAGAATCTAATAAAGCTCAGACAGTTACGAGCCCATGAGGGGTAAAGGTACAAGGACCATGAAGTCTAAAGAATTTTTACAACAAAATAAAATAAATTGAACCAATATTTGGTTCAATGGTGCATTTATTGTCGTGTGTGCGCGTGCAAACTTACAGTATTTTCTTACAGTCCAGTAGAGTATTGTCATACCTAAGCACGTCCCCAATTAGTAAATAGTACAGAAATAGTCCACTGATCCCGGGTGCCTGTTTTGGCGTCATTATCAGAGTCCAGTCCGCGCTCTAGGTATTATGAGTGGTGCCCGTTATAGGCGAGCCCCAGGCTACTGCGGGTCCCCCTGCCATCGCCTTTCCTTGGACACACGGGTTGACCTCCAAACCGATGTCCCTCTCCTGTACATATGTGACCAGCTCAGGAAGTTAACTTGGTTGGCATGGATGAGTTGGGCCAAAGGGCCTGTTTCTGCGCTGTATAACTATGACTATGACTGATCTAACCTGCTTGACTCCTGTTGGATGCCATTGTGCTTAGTTTCGTTTAGAGATACGGCGTGGAAAGAGGCCCTTCGGCCCACCGAGTCTGCACCGACCAGCGATCACCCGATACACTATCCTACACACCAAGGACAATTTACAATTTTACAGAAATCAATCAACTACAAACCAGAATGTCTTTGGAATGTGGGAGGAAACCGGAGCACTCGGAGAAAACCCATGCGGTCCCTGAGAGAACATGCAAACTCCGTACAGAGAAAACCTGTAGTCGGGATTGAACCCGGGTCTCTGGCGCTGTAAGGCCGCGACTCTACCACTGCGCCACTGTGCCACCCCATATAATGTTTAAAAGTGGCTTAACATTTTAAGACCTTCAGTTTATCAAACAAATATCGGCAAACTTATTGATTACAATGTAGTCAAAAAGAATGACACGTGATTGACCGGCATGAAATTTCTATTTCTGAATCAACCTGGTCTTGAAAAACCACATACTTTCAAAAAGCAAACCATCTCAAAGTCTGCATTTTCTGGAAACTACTATGAATATTGTTGGTGATTTTGCCAATTCAACCAGCGAGTACAGGCCCAGTGCTGTCAAGTGGTCATCAGATGTTAATCCACTCATTCATGCCTGAGATCATTCTTGTAAACGTCTGGACCCTCTCCAGAGCCAGCACATCCTTCTCCTCAGATATGGTGCCCAAAATTTCTCACAAGGGATAGAGGTGATCGATGGAGAGTGGGGCTTGGTTGGTTGAAGGGCCTGTTTTCCATGCTATACCTTTAAACTAAACTAAAAGATGGTGCTATCCTACTGTGAACTGTTGTATCCTGCATTAATTTTGAATAAGCTAAGTTTCTCCATGGGGATAAGATGGAAACATTAACGAATCTTTCATGAGGCCACTTTCTTTTACACACAGCAAGCATGGCTTTGGGCTGGAACTCTGCTAGGCAGTTGGTAAAATGAGTAGTCCCACTCTCACCAGAGGCCTGGCTTCCCATTAGTCCCACCCCGACTATCAGTTGAGGCCTACTGGGCACACAGGGAGACTGCAGGCAGCACTGCTGATTCACAGTCCCACCGACTCAAGCTCCATTCTGTATTCTGATGCTGTCTGTGAAGAGTTTGCAAGTTCCTCCCTTGACTACACAAGTTTCCAGAAGGTTCTCCGGTGCCCCCCCACCCTCCCACGAGAAGAGAGGCTGGTGGGAGAATTGGAAGGAGGGCACAGGTTTATGGTGAGAGGAGGAAGATTTAATGGGTACCGAAGGAGCATTTTTCCCAAACACAGAGAGAATGAGCTGCCAGAGGAGGGAGTTGAGGCAGATACAACATTAACACAAGGACTGGTACTTAAAAGACACTTGGACAGGCACATGGACAGGAAGGGTTTAGAAGGATATGTGCCACACATAACCAAATGGGACTAGCATAGATGGGGCATCCTGGTCAGCGTGGATGAGTTGGGCCAAAGAGAAGTCTGTTGAAGGGTCTCGACCCAAAACGTCACCTATTCCGTTTCTCCAGAGATGCTGCCTGACCCACTGAGTTTCTCCAGCATTTTGTGTCTGCCTTCGGTGTAAGCTGCAGTTCCTTCTGACATGTCTCCCAAAAAGGTATCAGGTTGTCTCTACAATTCAAAGTTTTACAGTTCTTTTTCTTGCTGCCAGGCACAAAGTAAGGATACAGGCACCAAGAATTGGGCCACAGTTCCTACATCAGCTTGTTCAATGGCCGAGGGACTGAATGAGGTAATCCCTGCCCTAAATTGTCATACGGACTGGATTCAATTTCACAACTGGATGCAGATGGGTTGGCTCTCACACAGTCTAAGCGTCAAAGCATAAGTTGTAAACAAAAAAAAGGCTTTTCAGTCACACCACTCTTCCTGATGAGTTCTGTTCCGTTGCCTTGCGTGTGACAACAGATAGCTTCAGCAAAGCATCGAGGTCATGCCCCCGGGTTGGAGGAGGAAGCAGGTTATCAAATGTCCTGCCCTGCATGTGACTGCAATTGTGAGCAAATTTACTTTACTGAAATTCCTCTCCAGATCAGTTTTGTAAACATGTGACAAAACAAGTGGTGTGTGTGTGAGAGAGATGCAAGGCTCTCCAACTGAGCATGCAAACAAGATCGTACAGATAACGAGCATGGCTTTTTACTGCATTCAATTACGTCCATCTATTTTAGGCAGAACAAAGTCAATGTCTTCACTCCTGATCGCAACGAGCCCTGGACACAACTCCTCTCTGCACACGAACAGCCACAACAACAAAAGGACACGAAGTGCTGGAGTAACTCGGTGGGTCAGGCAGCTACTCTGGAGAACATGGATGGGTGATGTTTCGGGTCGGTATCCTTCATCAAACTGGTTCTTCGTCAACATGCTCACAACTTGGGCTTTGTGGTCAAACCCAAGACTTTCTCCTAATACCACAACACTCCTATCATAGACAGTCCCACAGTTTCTCGTCTGCCTCATCTCATCATTATCACTATCAATTATTAATATTAAACATTATCAATTCCAATGCTCTGCTCACCTTGAACCTTCTTTAAACTGGAGATGGTTCAAATGCTAATTCCAACTCTCCTGTGGACCAAATACCCTCATTGTCAGCAACCAACACCAGCTCTCAGTGCAGCAATCTTGATCTTAAAACCCTCATCTTTACTTTCAAATCCCTGCCACCTTCCCTGTCCACGTTCGTTGCCTCCTCCATCCCCAAAGCTCTCTGGAATCCTGTACCTTCAACTCTTAGCCTCTAATGCATCTCGATTTCCGAAACTTTACTGTTGGCACTCACACCATCAGCTCCCCACAACCCAAGATGCTTCTTTCAACTTGCCTCTTTGGCCAGGTGTATTTCCAATAATCTCAGGGCCTCAAAAATCAGTTCGACAATGTTTAGAGATACAGTGAAAAGCTCTTGTTGCGTGCTAACCATTCGGCGGAAAGACAAAACATGATTACAATCAAGCCGTCCACAGTGTACAAATACATGCTAAAGGAATTAACATGAATAATGTATAGTGCAAGATAATGTCCAGTAAAGTCTGATCAAAGATAATCCAAGGGTTTCATGAGGTAGATAGCAGCTCAGGACTGCTCTCTAGCTGGGGAGAGGACAGTTCAGTTACCTGAAACTGTCCCTGAATCTGGATGTGTGCATTTTCACATTTCTGTACCTCTTGCCTGATGCCGCAATTTTGCACCAAGACCTGCACCAATACACGTGCTCACCTGTGCAGACATAGATTTCCTTTATGTTACAAACCTACAAACCTGTACATCTTTGGAGTGTGGGAGGAAACCGGAGCACCCAGAGAAAACCCACGCAGGTCACGGGTTGAATGTACCGACAGCACCCATAGTCAGGATCGAACCCGGGTCTCTGGCGCTGTAAGGCAGCAACTCTACCGCCCTTGTGTGACACTCCAAAGACGTACAGGTTTGCAGGTTAATTGGCTCGGTATAATTGTAAATTGTCCCTCTTGTGTGTAGGATCGTGTTAGTGTGCAGATGTCGATGGTAGGCGTGGACTCGGTGGGCCTGTTTCCACGCTGTATCTCTGGACTAAATCAGACATCATTACTCGATGGTTGACTTCACAACAAGTCATGGCACACCTCCTTTAGTGAGTAACAGCAAAACTCAAATAAAATTCAATGCCTATCTATGTTATTCTTTTTGAGAGGTGGAAGAAGGGAATCAGTCTTCAGTGACTTAGGATGCACTTAAGGCGCAACAGAGAAGACCACCAAGCCTTTCAGCTCAGTTTAGATGTCTCAAGTGTGAGCGTTGTAGGAAACCGAGTGGGAACATAATGGAATATGTAACACAAACCCAGGCATACAGGGAGTCGTTCCCATCACGTGTGCTGGTAATGGTGCCATTTGATATTACATTCAACGTTATTTTACAATTCATCATTCTACGGATATTGCTTTTGTCCCATTTGCCTACTGAACCAACATTTTGGGGTCATTTGATCAGCTTGCATGCTCATCACTAACGAGACTGAAGATTGCTGTGCGTGCATTCAGCAAGGCGTTCCAGCCCAGTAAAAACCAGCTGATCGCACAGAAATCTACACAAGCTATTCTCTCCACAGCAGCTGCAGGCTTCTTTTGTGGGTATAATTACTTTCCAAAGCTCACAGGATAAATCTTGTGAGTTCCCAAAGGTTCCACAAGAACCCTCCCTCCAAAATGCTTGCGACCTGAGAGGAGGACATGGGATGTTCACATTCTCAACAAACATCAGTGCAGCGTCATCAGCTAGATCGAGGCAAACAGTTTTTTTTAAAAAGGGAGGCGTTTAATCTATCAGGCTTGTGCAAACATCTAGAAAGGTCTGATGAAGGGTCTCGATCCGAAACGTCACCTATTCCTTTACTCCAGAGATGCTGCCTGACCCGCTGAGTTGCTCCAGCATTTTGTGTCGATCTAGAAAGTTAATCATACCCCTTCGCTCAGTCCACGACTGCACAGTGCAGAGACCGAAGAAGGGTCTTGACCCGAAATACCATCTGTCCATTCCTTCCGGAGATGCTGCCTGACAATAGACAATAGACAATAGGTGCAGGAGGAGGCCATTCAGCCCTTCGAGCCAGCACCGCCATTCAATGCGATCATGGCTGATCACTCTCAATCAGTACCCCGTTCCTGCCTTCTCCCCATACCCCCTCACTCCGCTATCCTTAAGAGCTCTATCCAGCTCTCTCTTGAAAGCATCCAACGAACTGGCCTCCACTGCCTTCTGAGGCAGAGAATTCCACACCTTCACCACTCTCTGACTGAAAAAGTTCTTCCTCATCTCCGTTCTAAATGGCCTACCCCTTATTCTTAAACTGTGGCCCCTTGTTCTGGACTCCACCAACATTGGGAACATGTTTCCTGCCTCTAATGTGTCCAATCCCCTAATTATCTTATATGTTTCAATAAGATCCCCCCTCATCCTTCTAAATTCCAGTGTATACAAGCCCAATCGCTCCAGCCTTTCACCATACGACAGTCCCGCCATTCCGGGAATTAACCTATTGAACCTACGCTGCACGCCCTCCATAGCAAGAATATCCTTCCTCAAATTTGGAGACCAAAACTGCACACAGTACTCCAGGTGCGGTCTCACCAGGGCCCGGTACAACTGTAGAAGGACCTCTTTGCTCCTATACTCAACTCCTCTTGTTATGAAGGCCAACATTCCATTGGCTTTCTTCACTGCCTGCTGTACTTGCATGCTTCCTTTCATTGACTGATGCACTAGGACACCCAGATCTCGTTGAACTCCCCCTCCTCCTAACTTGACACCATTCAGATAATAATCTGCCTTTCTATTCTTACTTCCAAAGTGAATAACCTCACACTTATCTACATTAAGCTGCATCTGCCATGTATCCGCCCACTCACACAACCTGTCCAAGTCACCCTGCAGCCTTATTGCATCTTCCTCACAATTCACACTACCCCCCAGCTTAGTATCATCTGCAAATTTGCTAATGGTACTTTTAATCCCTTCGTCTAAGTCATTAATGTATATCGTAAATAGCTGGGGTCCCAGCACCGAACCTTGCGGTACCCCACTGGTCACTGCCTGCCATTCCGAAAGGGACCCATTTATCCCCACTCTTTGCTTTCTGTCTGTCAACCAATTTTCTATCCATGTCAGTACCCTATCCCCAATACCATGTGCCCTAATTTTGCCCACTAATCTCCTATGTGGGACCTTGTCGAAGGCTTTCTGATAGTCGAGGTACACCACATCCACTGACTCTCCCTTGTCAATTTTCCTAGTTACATCCTCAAAGAATTCCAGTAGATTTGTCAAGCATGATTTCCCCTTCATAAATCCATGCTGACTCGGAATGATCCTGTTACTGCTATCCAAATGCTCAGCAATTTCGTCTTTTATAATTGACTCCAGCATCTTCCCCACCACTGATGTCAGACTAACTGGTCTATAATTACCCGTTTTCTCTCTCCCTCCTTTCTTAAAAAGTGGGATAACATTTGCTATCCTCCAATCCACAGGAACTGATCCTGAATCTATAGAACATTGAAAAATGATCTCCAATGCTTCCACTATTTCTAGAGCCACCTCCTTAAGTACCCTGGGATGCAGACCATCAGGCCCTGGGGATTTATCAGCCTTCAGTCCCATCAGTCTACCCAAAACCATTTCTTGCCTAATGTGGATTTCCTTCAGTTCCTCCATCACCCTAGGTTCTCCGGCCCCTAGAACATTTGGGAGATTGTGTGTATCTTCCTCAGTGAAGACAGATCCAAAGTAACGGTTTAACTCGTCTGCCATTTCTTTGTTCCCATAATAAATTTGCCTGCTTCTGTCTTCAAGGGACCCAGCGAGGTCCTCTGGCATTTTATCGTTTGCACAGCTAAGCAGCTTCTTTGCTCAAATTATATATTCAAGATTCAAGATCTTGATTCAAGATAGCTTTATTTGTCATCCAAATTGGACGAAATTCAGTCACCCACAGTCCAACAATAAAAGCATTAAAATAGGCAGGTTACACAATAAAGCATTAAAATAGGCAAATTACACAACCCCAAAAACACACAAAAAAAAGAAACATCCATCAAAGAAACATCCATCACAGTGAGTCTCCTCCAATCCTCTCCTCACTGTGATGGAAGGCCACAATGTCCAGTTCCTTTCCGGAAGTCAATCTCCACCTTGCTTTCAGGCAGGTCATTCAAAATCAGACTTTTATGTTAAAGTGCTTCAGTTCCTTTATCTGGTTCTTTTGCCGATGATCTTAAAGGGATGTTCTCTGATTATCAATCGCTTGTCAATGAAAGTATTTTTTTTCCCTATTTACCTAATCAATACGTCTTAATTTTACCCAACTTTGTTCACAAAACCAGCTGGTGCTCAGGGAAGGATATCGTGCCTCTTATGGCATCTCCCTTAAACACAAATGTAATATCCATGGTATCTAGAAAATGGCCTGGGAGGAGAAAATTGTTTGCAGAAAGGCTGATTGATCTTGCATCTATATATAAAAATGCCATCCTGTGCTTTCCAAACCTTTGGCCCAAGTCCAGCAGCAGATTAGTTTCAAAGATGCTCATAAACTGGAGTCCATTTGGCCCCTCGAGCCTACTCTGTCATTCAATAAGATAATGGCTGGTCTGTCCTTGGCCCGTACACTTGCCTGCCATTCTTCATTATCTTTGCTTCTCTGACTGTCAAAAGATCTGTCCCAGCTGTAAATAGATTCAATCCTGTGGCTTTTACTGATAGGGAGAGAATTCCAAGGATTCACAACATTCAGTGAGATAAATTCTCCTCGGCCTCACTTTAAATGCTCCGAAAATTGTGGCTTCCTAGATGTAGATTTCCCTCATGAAGTGAAACATCTGCTCAGCATGTACCCAGCCAAGCCAGATCTGAATCTTGAATCTTTCAGTAAGGTCACCTCTCATTCTCTTAAACTCTCAATGACAGGACCAGCCTTTCCTCATACAATGATCCCTTTATCCCGGCAATTATTCCCTTCCCTCAACACCCTCCAATGCAAGTATCTTTCTTCCTGCCTGCAAGCTGACAGCCAGGAGTATTTGGAAAGTTTTTGTTTAAAAAGCAGCTGCTGAAAATGTGAAATCAAACAAAACACTCAGCAGGTCAGGCAGCAACTGCGGAAAGAGAAACAGTTAATTTTCGGGTGAATATTATCTTTCTTTCATTTGTTCTATATCACCATCTATAATTCTTGTTTCTTTTCCCCTTGACTCTCAGTCTGAAGAAGGGTCGCAAAGGTCTGAAGATTTGTCTCTCTCTGCCTTGAAAATATCCACTGACCTGGCCTTCACAGCCCACCGATTAACTACCCTCTGACTAAAGAAGTTACTCCCCATCTCCTTTCTAAAAGGAGCGCCCTTTAATCCTGAGGCTATGACCTCTGGTCCTACTCTCCCACCAGTGGAAACATCCTTTCTACATCCACTCCATCTATGCCTTTCACTATTCTGTGAGTTTCAATGAGTTCCCCCTTCAACCTTCTAAACTTCAGTGAGTAGAGGCCCAGTGCTGTCAAACGCATATCATATGTTAATCCACTTATTCCTGGAATCATTCTTGTAAACCTCTTCTGGGCCAGCACATCCTTCCTCAGATATTGGGCCCAAATTTGCTCACAGGCTCCAAATGCGGCCTGCCCAGCGCCTTACAGAACCACAGCATTACGTCTCTGTTTTTGTATTCCAGTCCTCTTGATATAAATGCTAGCATTGAATATTTGCCTTCCTGATTACCGATTCGACTTGCAAATTAACTTTTTGGGAATCCTGCACCAGCACTCCCAAGTCCCTTTGCACCTCCGATTTCTGGATTCTCTCTCTATTTAGAAAATAATCGAAGCCGTTATTCTTAGTACCAAAATGCATGACTCCGCACTTTGCTATACTGAATTTCATCTGCCACTTCTCTGCCCACTTCCTAACCTGTCCAAGTCCTTCGGCAGAGTCCTTGTTTCTGTTTTAGTCTGGTACGTTGCAACGTCTTCCATGTTGAATGCTACAATTTCTGGTAACATTTCTGGTAAATTTCTCTGTATCATTGATCAGAATGGCCGTTTCTGCTATGGGATATCCATTTGTGATACTGGCCTGGGTTTTCTCTTTCCATCAGCACATTCTGACTGGCTGGACGAACCTCACAACCCTGCATTTACACTCCTTTGCTTTATCATTTTCTAACATCCATGAAGCCATTGACCATTCCTTATCCCCACTGCAGCAATGGCCTTACCTGACCATAAGTATTCCCTCTGTCAAGATTCAAGATTCAAGATAGCTTTATTTGTCATCCAATATTGGACGAAATTCAGTCACCCACAGTCCAACAATAAAAGCATTAAATAGGCATTAAAATTACACAACCCCAAAAACACACAAAAAAAGAAACATCCATCAAAGAAACATCCATCACAGTGAGTCTCCTCCAGTCCTCTCCTCACTGTGATGGAAGGCCACAATGTCTTTCCCTTCTCCTGCCGTCTTCTCCCGCGGTCAGGTTGTTGTGGTTGCAGGCCGCGCCGGACGGTCCGCAGCGAGTCCCAGCCGCTCCCGCAGCCTCCGAAGACGGCCGGCTCCGCCGATGATAAGTCCGATCCGGGGCGGGCGAACACGCTGCTGCTGCCGCTGTTGCTGCACGTCGGGGCGGTCGTGGCTCCCGACATTGAAGCCCCCGCCCAGCAGAGAAATATCCCGCGGCATATCTTAGGCCGCGCCGGACGGTGAAATGTCCGCGACCCAAGCCCCGCGATCCGGGGCGGGCGAACACGCTGCCGCTGCCGGGTCCAATTCATCATTACAACCCCGCCTCCCCCCCCCCCCCATTCTCTGCAACTTAAAACTAACTTGGGGGTGGCACAGTGGCGCAGCAGTAGAGTTGCTGCCTTTCAGGTCGAGTCTGAAGTCTGAACAGGGAGAACGTGCAAACTCCGTACAAACAGCACCTGTAGTCTTTCAGTCTGAAGAAGGGTCTCGACCCGAAATGTCACCTGTTCCTTTTCTCCAGAGATACTGCCTGACTCGCAGAGTTACTCCAGCATTCTGTGTCTATCTTTTGAAATGGAGTTGCTTTGCGACCGACCGACAACACTACACCGATAACAAATACTTGGGTTTCAAGATACCGTTAACTCCAACTCACACGAGCTATTCAAATAATGACAGCCATCTGATTTGGCATCTCCGTGTGGTGTTCGACATACAAATACAAACCATCAAACACTCAACTACTCAACACCTGTTTCTCCTTAAATAATAAACCTGACCAATTGGGAAAATACTGGTGAACCTTTAGTTGCAGCATTGACACAAGAGCCCACCAAATCCCCAGTCTGATATCCAAATGTTAAAAAAAGCCCATTCAGAAGACCAGACGTCTTGACATGTATCCATAAGATGGCCCCCCGAATACCCTGGAGCTCTGAAAGAGATTCAAAGGTGAAAGAAGGAGCTTACACTAATAAACACACATCCACAACTGCAGATGTCCCAATGCACTTCACAGCTAATTAAGTACTCTCTCAAGAGCATTTGCTGTTTTAAATCAGGAAGCTGGCCAGCCACGTTAACCGAGCAAGTCCCACAAAACGTGATGTGATCCTGTTAGTCATGGAGTCATAGAGCCATAGTTACAGTGTCATACAGCTGTCCAGCACGAAAAGAGGCCTTTCGGCCCACCTGGTCAATGCCGACCAAGTTGACACACTGGGTTACATATGACTCTGCACATACTATGTGTCTGCATTTGACTCACAGGCCTCTAAATCTTTCCTATCCATATATCTGTCCAAATGGTTTTTTTCTAAGAAACGGCCTGACCAACGCCTGATAGAGCCTCAGCATTACATATCTGTTCCGTGAACTGGGAACTGGCCGAGACCATGAACCTGAGGAGCTGCAAACTAATGAAAAGCAGGTCATTGTCAGATCAGTGAATGCCAAGAAAAACAGCATTTTAAAGGGGAAAGGTCCATGCCATAAAACTGACACTAATATTAAACTTTATCTTCCCCAAATTGAATTGTTTCATTTCACATTCACCTGACCAATGCAGCTGCCTTTATGACTGCTGGTGATTCAGGCCTAAACAATACCATCTGCAGGTCATTATGTTCTTATTTAATGGGGAATCCAGGATAACAATCATAAAAAAAACAATTAGGACATCTGACAGATTGTTTTACTGTCTACACAGCGAGTTTTTTTGTTGCTCACCACTTAAATTGTAAATCTAATTGCTTCTGTCCTTGTGAAATACATTACATACATACTATTGGGCACGCACACAAGCCACTCGATGCAGACACTGAAAGCAGAGTACAATACCTCACCATGCAAGCTTTTCTCATACTGCAGAGAAAACATTACTCACTGTCAGTACTGCAGACTCCAAAAGTGGCACATGTTGGTTTTTTTTAAAATACCAAGACTGCTCGGGAGTTGTTTAGATGATTCACATTCAAGTTAACACTTCAAATGCCAAAACCTGCTCCTCCCGACCCGAAACGCCACCCATTACTCCAGCTTTTGTGTCTATCTCCCATTCATAACGATGAGTTACGATGATTTTCCTCTTCTCCTTTCTGGCCTTTCCCACCCCAATCATGTTAAATCCCTACCTCTAGTAATCCTTCCACCTCCCACTCCCACTTACTCGATTAAAAATCAATGCAATTTTGAAGCAAGCCTTTCCTTGACCCTGCTATCCAAAGTGGCATTTTAATCATCCCCAATCTTAATTTAATAACCATTTTTTAAAAAAAATCTCCCGTCAGTCTTCATTCTGAATGTTAAAGATGAAAAGGCTGCTTCTTTCGTTGCAAACGTTAATTGGTCTGTTTCCTATGTTCGTAGCTCGGATATTCTCCCCATTATCACACCCATTAATATTAAGTTCAATATATATGGAGTCAAAGTTTTAGATTAGTTTATTATCACGTGAAAAGCTTTTTGTTGCGTCAGCGGGAAGACAATACATGATTACAATCAAACGATCCACAGTGTGCAGATGCATGATAAAGGACATAACAATTGCTCAGAAGACAACACTAACCTTAGTACCCAGATCTACAATCTCAGTTGTGGAGTTTCCTCGCTTCTAATTTCATATAGAAATTAACAGAATTGTACAGCACAGAAACCGGCCCCTTTTGCCCAACTCGCCCCTGCCGGCTAAAATGCCTATCTACCCTGATTCCATTTGCAAAGGTTTGGTCCATATTCATCTAAAACTTTCCTATTCATATACTTGACTAAATGTCTTTTAAATGTCGCAATTGTTCTTCAACAGGAAAGCAACCAAAGATTGGACCCATCTTGCAAATAAACTTGCAGCTATCTCAAGTGTTCACTAGTTCAGTGCATGGAATGAGAAATTATTTTATTCATTTCAATACTTGGATTGAATAGATTGGGGTGGGGGAGGAGAGGAGATTTCCCTTTAATAAAATTAGCTTCTTTTAAGCAAACCAAAAGATCGTGTGTGCAACCTTTGTGTTGCGATGGTCTGTGTCCACGAGTTATGTGGGATCCCCACATTGTCCTGGACACATGCCTAAAGGATGGTTTATTTTTAAATGGCCCAACACGCTACATGGCCTGACTTGGTCCCATGTAAAATGGAGACAAGACACGGTAGATGTTGCAATGTGGATCAAAAGACAAACAGCTGGAGGAACTCAGCTGGTCACATCTGCAGTATCTGTGAAGGTAAAGGGATAAGACAATGCTTTGTGCAGCTCGGGTCTTGAATCGAAATGTCGACCACCCTTTCACCTCCACAAATGCTGCTTGACCTGCTGAGTTTAGTTTAGTTTAGAGAAACAGTGTGGAAGCAAGCTCTTCAGCCCACCAAGTCCTCGCTGACCAGTGATCCCTGCACATTAACACCATCCTACACACACTAGGGACAATTTACAATTTTACTGAAGACAAATAACCTCCAAACTGCACGTCTTCGGAGTGTGGGAGGAAACTGGAACACCCGGAAAAAACCCACGCAGGTCACAGGGAGAACGTACAAACTATGTGCAGACAGTACACACATTCAGGATCCAACCCGGGTCTCTGGCGCTGAAAGGCAGCAGCTGCATCACCGTGCCGCCCACACTGTTCCTCCAGCGCTTTTTTTTAGCCCCCTGTAAATATCTTTGATAGATGTCTCCTCGCTCACAGGATTATGTTCTGGGTACGCCCTAAAATGATCTGTTCCAAGACACCTTCCAGCTTTATCTAGATTCCACGCAAGAACATTCGTATAGTGTTGGTGTGACTTTGTTGAAATGATCATGCAAACATGAAATCAAGTCTTGTTTCCATTACCAAATGGCTTCCATACAGCTGGAACCTGCAAACGCTGTGCTAATCTTGTAAACTTTCCAGTGAATAAATAATGTGACCCACTCACTCACACCTGCTTCCCACTGCCCCTTGGCACACTCGAGTCCTGGGTCAGTGTTTTGTTCTGCCAATGTGTTGTTTGGCCGAAGGGGAAGGTTTTTTGGTTTTGTTAAAAAAAAGGACCTGTGGCCAGAAAATTATAGTCTTTGACAATAACAAACCCTCGGGGGTCACAAAACATCTCGGAGTTCAACTAAATTAATCTCCAACCCTGCAAGTAATGCTTTACCTTCCTTCCAGAAAATAAACCTAGATCTCTCGATCACATCTCCTTCCAGATAGGATCTTACTGATCAGACTTGCGGATGTCATACTTTGATACCATTTTTAAATTATTTGATGGCACGGTGGCAGCGGTAGAGTTTCTGCCTTTCAGCGCCAGAGACCCAGGTTCAATCCTGACTATGGGTGCTGTCTGTACGGAGTTTGTACGTTCTCCCCGTGACCATGTGGGTCTTCTTTGGGTGCTCCGGTTTCCTTCTACACTCCAAGGACGTAAGTTGATTTGGCTTCGGTAAAAATTGTAAATTGTCCCTTTGGATAGCAGTAACAGGATTTACGAAGGGGAAATCATGCTTCACTAATCTTCTGGAATTTTTTGAGGATGTAACTGGGAAAATGGACAAGGGAGAGCCACTGGATGTAATGTACCTGGACTTTCAGAAAGCCTTTGACAAGGTCCCACATAGGAGATTAGTGGGCAGAATTAGAGCATGTGGTATTGGGGGTAGGGTACTGACAGGGATAGAAAATTGGTTGGCAGACAGAAACAAAGCGTAGGGATTAACGGGTCCCTTTCAGAATGGCAGGCAGTGACAAGTGGGGTACCGCAAGGCTCGTGGCTGGGACCACATCTATTTACAATGATGAAGGGAGTAAAAGTAACTAGCAAATTTGCGGATGACACAAAGCTGGGTGGCAGTGTGAACTGTGAGGAGGATGCTATGAGGATGCAGGATGACTTGGACAGGTTGGGTGAGTGGGCAGATGCAGTTTAATGTGGATAAATGTGAGGTTATCCACTTTGGTGGCAAGAACAGGAAGGCAGATTATTATATGAATGGTGTCGTTAGGAAAAGGGGAAGTTTAACAAGATCTGGGTGTCCTTGTTCATCAGTCACTGAATGTAAGCATGCAGGTACAGCAGGCAGTGAAGAATGGTAATGACATGTTGGCCTTCAAAACAAGAGGAGTTGAGTATAAGAGCAAAGAGGTCCTTCTGCAGTTGTACAGGGTCCTAGTGAGACCATACCTGGAGTATTGTGTGCAGTTTTGGTCTCCAAATTTGAGGAAGGACATTCTTGCTATTGAGGGAGTGCAGCATAGGTTCACGAGGTTAATTTCCGGGATCGCGGGACTGTCATATGTTGAAAAAATGGAGTGACTGAGCTTGTATACACTGGAATTTAGAAGGATGAGAGGGGATCTTATTGAAACAAGATTATTCAAGGATTGGGCACACTGGAGGCAGGAAACGGGTTCCCAATGTTGGGGGAGTCCAGAACCAAGGGCCACAGTTTAATAATAAGGGGTAGGCCATTTAGAACAGGGATGAGGAGAAACTTTTTCACCCAGAGAGTTGTGAATCTGTGGAATTCTCTGCCTCAGAAGGCAGTGGAGGCCAATTCTCTGGATGCTTTCAAGAGAGAGTTAGATAGAGCTCTTAAAGATAGCAGAGTCAAGGGATATGGGGAGAAGGCAGGAACGGGGTATTGATTGTGGATGATCAGCCATGATCACAGTGAATGGCGGTGCTGGCGCGAAGGGCCGAATGGCCTACTCCTGCACCTATTGTCCATTGTCTAGTGTGTAGGATAGTGCTAGTGTACGGGGAATGGCTGGTCATTGTGGACATGGTTGGCCGAAGGGCCTGTTTCCGTGCTGTGGCTCTAAACTAAACTAAAAAGCAATCAATGTTCCATTTGGCCTCTCGGGTAGATGTAAAAAGGCCCATCAATGTGGTGAAGGAAGCAAAAGACCTTTCTTCATTATCTGTACTTCTGCCTGTGGGACCTTGCTGTGCATTAACTAGTTGGCACTTCCCCATGCTTTGCTTGTAACGATTATATCCACCCAACTAACAATGTAACAGAATATAGTACTCCCTGGGTATGATGCTGGAAGAGTTGGCGTGGATTATGAGCTCAACCCACATCCTTCTGGCTCAGAGGGAATAACCCCATCTTGGAACCAAGCTGCCATTGAGTGAATAGTACACCCCGCCCCGCCCAACATCCTCAAATGGACGCTGTTTATTTTCTATGGATGCTTGCTTGCATTGATTTTTTTTTGTCTCTAGGGATGCTAGTTGATGGCTGTTTTGCATTGAGCAACGTGGGACATCTACATGCAAAGTGAACAGGTGCTCACCATTAAATGTGTAGTGAAAAAAACGTTTGGCCAAACCAATGACTATATTTGCACCACTTCTTAACACCTCCCCCCCTGCCCTCTCCAATCCACGTTGCTCAAGGCCTTCTACCTTCCAAATAAGCATCGTCTGGAGTTACATATTCTTAATGCACGCTTTACAGCAAAATAAGCCCCCACCACCGATCTATGGCCCAATGAGAGTTTGATTCTGTACTTTGGTCCATTAGACCATCATTTTTAAATGAGTACATTTAGGAATTTTATAAAGTCCCAATATCCATTAAAGCAAAACAAGCCAAGCTGCCAGCATCCTAATGTTGACTTGGAGTGTGAACTATTCAGCACAGAGCAAAAGGACAGAACCTGAGCCAACAATCCAGGCCCTCCTTTCTCTCTAACTTTGCTAAATAACCTCATTAAATTGGCACACGCCCAAATGCTACCAGCTAAACAGATAAACATTAGACCGATTACACAACTGTTCTTTTTCCCCCTTTAAGTGCTGCTTGGCTGGATTCTTAGATGCTTGAACTGTGGGAAGGAACCAGCTAATCAACATTCAGCTCAAGGCTCTTTTGTCTGAAGAGGCTTCCAACTCTCCAGCTTTAGAGTGATGTCTCTGATGAAATACCGCGGGCAGACTAGAAAAGGAGTACCAGACCCTTAAATAGCTGGAAACACAATATCTTATTCACAAAATGCTGGAGTAACTCAGCAGGTCAGGCAGCACGGAAACAGGCCATTCGGTCCACAGAGTCAGTGCATTAGGGCCTTTTGGCTAAGATCAAGTGTAGTATCTGTTCTGGCACAATCTAATGTTCTTATAAGAACAGGGTAAGTATAAGAGCAGTATTTGCATTAGATCATCGACGAGGAGCGGAGGTCAGGAGCACGTGTCTGGTTTAGGGGTGGATCCATGCTGGTTGGGTAACCAACCTAACACCCTTATCCAGGTGGGATGGCAGTAGCAAGTGGAGCTGGAGGGCAGGGTATCCGGAATACCCTGCGTGTATCGGTGAAGGACCTCAAGGAGGGGAACCCTTTCTCAAGGGATCTCTTCATCAAGAAGGTGCTGCTGGAGGCCTGTGGATTCAAGGCCGGGGACATCTTCTGCCTCCAGGACTTCCCAGGTAACGGATACTTCGACGTTACCTTCCAGAACCCGGCGGGATGGCAGAAGTTGCTGCAGGACTTCCGGGAGAAGGGGGATGAAGCCCCGCTGTCGCTCCTGAAGGTGCAGCCGCTCTTCACCCTCCCCACCCAGAGGGAACGGATGATCACGGTGCACATGTTTAACCCACATGTGCCCGTCGTGGATGTCCTCACCTTCCTTGCGCGCTACGTCGAAGGGGCCGGGAACTGCGTGGACATCAAGGACTTGTTCGGGATCTGGACGAGCAAGAGGCAGGTAAAGGTGAAGCTGAGGGTGGACGGGAAGGGATTCATTGTCCACCCTCCCTCGGTGTTCGCTATCGGAGGGAACCGGGGCTACATGACGTACGTGGGGCAGCCCAGGGTGTGCAGGAAATGCAACAAACCTGGGCACGTGGCGGCAGAATGCAGGACAATCGTCTGCAGAAACTGCAAGTTAGAAGGCCACGAGACAAGGGATTGTAAAGAGAGTAAGAGCTGCAACCTGTGTGGGGAGGCAGGCCACCTTTACAGGGCCTGCCCTAAAAGAGCTAGCACTTATGCACAGGCGATAAGAGGGGCCGCTGCCAGCACCCCCAGGGTGGACGAGACGCCTCCTACCACGGAAAAAGCCCAAAAAGGAAAGGAGAGCAGGGGCGAGGACAACGCGACCACCAGGAGCCCCCAACCGCAGGACGGAGCCCCCCAGGCCCCTCCCCACGAGGGTGAGTCGATGGAAGAGGGGGAACAGGAAGAGGAGGGATGGAAGCTGGTACAGTCGAGGAAAACATTGAAGGCTGTGCGCACGGAAAAAAAGGCGGAGGGGGCAAGCAAGTCCCAAAAAAGAGTCCTCTCCCAGGACGAGGCCAGCAGCCTCTCCGCATCGGAGGATGAGACGACCGGGAGGAGCCGACAACGGAGGCAGAGGCAGAGGAAGGAAACGGGGGAGGAGGAAGGTAAGAGAAAGAACGTGTCTGTTGCCCCCCAGCCTCAGGAGACTGGGAGCAGTGCCAATGGGCCCCAGCCCCAGGAGACCGTGAGCGGCACAACGGCCAATGGGCCCCTGCTCCGGGAGACCGTGAGCGGCACAACGGCCAATGGGCCCCTGCTCCGGGAGACCGGGAGCGGCACAATGGCCAATGGGCCCCAGCTCCGGGAGACCGGGAGCAGTGCAGTGGCCAATGGGCCCCAGCTCCGGGAGACCGGGAGCAGTGCAGTGGCCAATGGGCCCCAGCTCCAGGACACTGGGAGCAGCGCAGTGGCTTCGCCAGAAAATACACCCTGTGCTGAGGAAGCCACCAACCTGTACCACTACCTGTGCGACAAAAATGTGCAGGAACTGAGCCAGATGATTGGCATGCGGGAGGATCGCCTGGGACAATAAAGGACAATGGAGCTGAAACTGGCATCCTTAAACGTGCGCAGTGTGAAGAGCACTGTGCGATGTGTATCCGCCTTGCAGTACCTGGCCAAGGTAAAGGCGGATGTGACTTTTTTACAGGAGTGCGGGCTGCCACACCTTCGCTGCTATCGGAGGTGGTCGCGATGGTGGCCCCACGGACTGTCGGTATGGTCGGGGGGAAATGATTGTCGTGCGTCCGGTCTGGGGATCTTGCTGCGGGGAGGGGGCTTCACCATCACTGAGGTAAGGGAGGTGGTGGGGGGTCGTCTCTTGGTGGTGGATGTAATGTACCGTGGTTCTCCGCTCCGGCTGATAAATGTGTATGCCTCACCCAGGTGGAGCGAGCGGGTGGCCGTCCTCCAGCAGCTCCCACCGCTGCTGGCCACGTCTAGACCGCTCGTTCTGGCCGGTGACTTCAACTGCATCATCGATGCGGCTGGACGATCCGGCAGTGCCAACCACAGACTGGACGGCACCTCCAAACTCCTGGTGGAAACGGTCAAAGATGCAAAGCTGCGCGACGCCTTCAGTGACCCTGCAGGCGGAGTCCAGCCACGGTTCACCTGGTCAGGACCAAACGGTTCAGCCCAGTCCCGGATAGACTTCCTCTTCACATCGAGGGCCGTCATGGTCAGACACACCGACCTCGCCCCGGTGTTTCTTCTCTGACCACTGCCTCCTTCAGGCCACCTGTCACCTACAGGAGGACCGGAAGGCGGGCAGAGGGACGTGGAAGCTAAACGTGGAGCTGTTGACCCCGGAGAACGTTAAGGAGCTAAAGAGGGACTACGCATGTTGGAGAACTGTGAGGCCCCTCTTTGACTCCCAGACACTCTGGTGGGAGGCAACAAAGGAGAACATCAAGAAGTTCTTCGTCTCCAAAGGTGTTCAGAGAGCAAGACAGGGTAAGAGGGAACTGTGTCAACTCCAGACAGATTTGCAGCAGCTACTCCTTCTGCAGAGGAGAGGGGTGGATGTGAGGGAGGAACTGAGAGAGTTGAAGGGCCGGCAAGCTCGGCTCTTTACCTCTGAATCCTCCAAGATCATCTTCCGGTCCAGGGTCCGCCATGTTGAGCAGGATGAGACGTGCTCACGTTACTTCTTCCATAAGGTTCACAGGGGGAGCTCTGTGATCAAAAGCCTTAGGGAGGAGGACGGCTCGGTAACATCCTCGCAGACAGACATGCTCAAGATCTGCAGATCCTTTTATAAGGATCTGTACGATGTAAAGACCACAGACAGCACCGCCTCCCAGAACTTCCTGTCCTCCATCACGGAAGTCTTGGACGACAGCAAGCGGGAGAGTCTGGACCAACCACTGACCCTGGAGGAGCTGACTGGCTCCATCCGTTCCTTTGACTCGAGTAAGACTCCCGGAGGCGATGGCTTACCGGCAGAGTTGTACTCGGCTCTGTGGGACTGGGTGGGCCCGGACCTGCTGGAAGTGTACAACGATATACTCCTAGCAGGCAGCATATCAGACTCTATGAGGAAGGGCAACATCACCCTGATCTACAAGCAGAAGGGGGAGATGAATGACTTAAGGAATTGGAGACCCATCACATTGTTGAATGTAGACTACAAGATCCTGTCTAAGGCCATCGCCAACCGGGTCAAGTCTGCTCTGGGACAGGTGATCCACCCAGACCAAACCTGTGCTGTACCTGGCAGGAAAATCTCAGACAGCCTGGTGCTGCTGAGAGATACCATTGCCTACGTGCAGGACAGACGGGTGGATGCCTGCCTGGTCAGCTTGGACCAGGAGAAGGCCTTCGACAGGATATCGCACACGTACATGAGGGACGTGCTCTCCAAAATGGGCTTTGGGGAGGGAATCAGGAAGTGGATACAACTGCTCTACTCTGATATCTGTAGTGCAGTCCAAATTAATGGGTGGGAATCAGACAGCTTCCCCGTCAGGTCTGGAGTCAGGCAGGGTTGCCCTCTTTCCCCTGTCTTGTTTGTCTGTTGCATTGAACCCTTTGCCGAATCCATCAGGAAGGATGCGAGCATAAGAGGAGTGACACTGCCAGGCAGTGGGGGCACTCAGGTCAAGGCCTCCCTGTATATGGACGATGTCGCCGTCTTCTGCTCGGATCCAGGGTCGGTCCGCAGACTGATCAGCGTCTGCGACCAGTTTGAGTTGGCCACGGGGGCCAGGGTAAACCGCAGGAAGAGCGAGGCCATGCTCTTTGGCAACTGGCCCGACCGATCTTCCATCCCCTTCACCATCAAGCCTGACTTCCTGAAGGTGCTGGGGATCTGGTTCGGGAAGGCTGAGGCATGTGACAAAAATTGGCTGGAGCGGATAGCCAAGGTGGGGAAGAAGCTGGAGCTGTGGAAGCAGCGCTCCCTCTCCATCACGGGGAAAAACCTGGTCATCAGGTGTGAGGTGCTCTCGGGGCTGCTGTACTTGGCGCAAGTGTGGCCCGTCCCTCCCTCCTACGCCACGGGGATCACCCGGGCCGTCTTCCGCTTCATCTGGGGGTCGGCGATGGACCGGGTGCGACGAGCCACAATGCACAAGTCGGCAGACAACGGGGGTGAAGACGTGCCCAACGTCGCCCTCATTCTGATGGCCACCTTCGTGTGTGGCTGTATCAGGCGGAGCATAGAGCCAAGGCACGTGGGCACCAAATGCCACTACCTGCTGAGGTTCTACCTGTCCCCGGTGTTGCGAAGGATGGGCCTGGCGCAGATGCCACGCAATGTGCCAGTCAGCTGGACATTGCCGAACCATCTGTCGTTTGTGGACAGGTTCTTCCGGACCAACACCTTTGACCACAAGTCCATCGGGCAGTGGTCAGCACGGAACGTCCTGCAGGCACTGCAGGGGAATGACTCCATGGATCCTGTGGCGTGGTTCCCAGAACAGACAGCCCAGCTTGTCTGGCAAAATGCCTCATCGTCAGAACTCACCAACAAGCACCAAGACCTGGCTTGGCTGGCGGTGAGGGGAGCCCTCCCAGTCAGATCCTTCCTGCACCGCCGGAACCTCACTACCAGCGCACGCTGCCCTCGGGACGGCTGCTACGGAGAGGAAACGGTGGCCCACCTCTTCAAAGAGTGTGGATTTGCCAGGAGAGTCTGGAGAGGTCTGCAGGGGTCCCTGTCACGATTCATTCCGAGCAGCTCCGTCACAGAGGACTCTGTGCTCTACGGACTGTTCCCAGGGACGCATTCCGAGACTGACATCGAGTGCGGCTGGAAGGTCATCAACTCGGTGAAAGACGCCCTTTGGTCTGCCCGATCCTTGTTGACCTCCCAGCGGAGCGAGCTGTCCGTCAAGGAATGTTGCCGACTGGCCCACTGCAGACTGCAGGAGTACGTGCTGAGGGACGCTCTGAAGCTCGGTGCAGCCAACGCCAAGGCCCTGTGGGGGAGGACCACAGTCTAGGGTCCTTCCGCTGCTGGACATGGGGGGCAGGGTGTGGTGGAGAGAGACGCCCCTCCAAATAAGGGATATGTATGTAAATGTATGTAAAGGTCTAAGTAAATGCCTGTATTGAATATGTAACCTCCGGGAATGTCGGATGGGTTTGTTTTAAAAATGATGTTTTGTAAATGATATTTATAACTTGAATAAAGTATTTTTTGATAAAAAAAAAATCTCGGGAGAGAAGGAATGGGTGACGTTTTGGGTCGAGACCCTTCTTCAGACTGATGTCAGGGGGGCGGGACAAAGGAAGCCTTTGACAAAGGAAGAAGGGTCTCGACCCGAAACGTCACCCATTCCTTCTCTCCCGAGATGCTGCCTGACCTGCTGAGTTACTCCAGCATTTTGTGAATAAATACCTTCGATTTGTACCAGCATATGCAGTTATTTTCTTAAAGCACAATATCTTAACTGGAAACCCCCCCGAGTTTGACTTTGGTTTTAGTTTTTTTTAGTTTTAGAGATACATCGTGGAAACAGGCCCTTTGGCCCACCGAGTCCGCACCGACCAGCAATCCCCGCACGTTAACACTATCCTACACACACTAGGGGCAATTTTTACATTTACACCAAGCCAATTAACCTACAAACCTCTACGTCATTGGAGTGTGGGAGGAAACCGAAGATCTTGGAGAAAACCCACGCAGGTCACGGGGAGAACGTACAAACTCCGTACAGACACCCGCAGTTAGATTTGTTTGCAAGAGTAAACAGTGTTACATAAGTGAACTTGTATAGTCTTGACGACTTTGGTTTACAACATAGTTCAGGCTAAATAATGTTCAAATTCCACCACAGAACCCAGTGGCAATAACCATTGTTACCATTTGGTGGCGGCACAGTGGCGCCGGCGGTAGAGTTGCTGCCTTACAGCACCAGAGACCGATTATTCAATCCCGACTATGGGTGCTATTTGCATGGAGTTTGCACGTTCACCCCGTGACCTGTGTGGGTTTTCTCCGGGAGCTCTGGTTTCCTTCCACACTCCAAAGACGCAGAGGCTTGCTAAAATTGTAAATCATGCCTCGTGTGTACAGGATAGTGTTAGCGTGCGGGGATCGCTGGTCAGCCAAAGGGCCCGTTTCCGCGCTGTATCTCTAAACTAAACGAAATAGTTGCTCGTCAGTGATGGCTGTTTTACCAAAAAGCAATTCAACAGTTGACGAGTGACGGTAAAGAACAGCATCCATTTGCAATCATCCACTGCTACGCCAACTGCTCCCACTGTTTCGCAGGGCTGTAAGGAGTCACAGCGGCTTTCAATCAAGTGTAATGGCAAACAGCTGTATCATTAACAAGTGTGGTTCCAGAGTCTCAATGGACATTTAGTACTTTACCCCAAACTCCACCACTGGAGATAGATGGGTCTACTGTGGATAGGGTGAGCAGTTTTAAATACTTGGGAGTCCGCATCACAGAGGATCTGACGTGGGCAACGCACATTGCCGCACTGGTGGGTAAGGCTAGGCAGTGCCTTTACCACCTTAGACAATTGAGGAAATTCAGAGTGTCTCTGAGGATCCTTCATTGCTTCTACTCTGGGGCTGTAGAGAGCATCCTGTCCGGCAACATTACAGTCTGGTTTGGGAACAGCTCTGCCCAGGACAGGATGGCCCTGCAGAGAGTAGTGCGTTCGGCAGAACGCACCATGGGAACTACACTCATCCCCCTGCAGGACCTATACATCAGGAGGTGCAGATCCAGAGCAAGCAAGATCATGAGGGACCCCTGCCACCCCAGTAACGGACTGTTCCAGATGCTACGAACAGGCAAACGCCTCCGCTGTCACGCTGCGAAAAAGGAGAGGATGAGACGGAGCTTCTTCCCACAGGCCATCAGGACTGTCAACTTTTATAACCCCAGAGACTAAATTTTTGCCGACACTAATAGTAACTTATTAACTTTATTTATATGCTGTAACTGTAATTCTTTTTGTGCACAACCCGCAGGCATTGCCACTTTCATTTCACTGCACATCGTGTTTGTGTATGTGACAAATAAATTTGACTTGACTTGCATGTAACTTGATCAATCCATGCATGTCTGCTTGCTTCCAAAATTTCACGGTCACGTCAAGAATGGCAGTGCTAAACCAAAGACAATTCTGGGAACTGGGTCACCAGCGCATAACGGAAAAGTTGGTCAATTAAATTTGAGATGACGATGGCAGCAATGATTGTATAACTAGCGATGTTGTTATCTGGGAATGTAGCAAAGTGGTTCAGTTGCACAATTCATAACTGAATGCAAATGCAGGGCCATGGAGACATGTGGATTGGGCAGTAGGCAGATGAAAACGAGGAAACTTGCAGCAATCACCTTCTTGCCATTACATCCTGGCTCTCTACGATTAAAAACAAACGGGTATCTCCAAAGTGAATATGGAATTCATTGCCAAAGACGGCTGTGGAGGCCAAGTCATTGGGCATTGATCGGCTCTTGATTCGTAAGAGTGCCAAAGGTTACAGGGAGAATGGAGGAGAATGGGGTTGAGAGGGGAAAAAAAATGATAGAATGGGGCCGAATGGCCTATTCTGCTCCAATATCATAATAGCGTGCAGCGTAGGTTTACTAGGTTAATTCCCGGAATGGCGGGACTGTCATATGTTGAAAGACTGGAGCGACTAGGCTTGGATATACTGGAATTTAGAAGGATGAGATGAGATCTTATCGAAATGTATAAGATTATTAAGGGGTTGGACACGTTAGAGGCAGGAAACATGTTCCCAATGTTGGGGGAGTCCAGAACAAGGGGACACAGTTTAAGAATAAGGGGTAGACCATTTAGAACTGAGATGAGGAAAAACGTTTTCAGTCAGAGAGTTGTGAATCTATGGAATTCTCTGCCTCAGAAGGCAGTGGAGGCCAATTCTCTGAATGCATTCAAGAGAGAGCTAGATAGAGCTCTTAAGGATAGCGGAGTCAGGGGGTATGGGGAGAAGGCAGGAACGGGGTACTGATTGAGAATGATCAGCCATGATCACATTGAATGGTGGTGTTGGCTCGAAGGGCCGAATGGCCTCCTCCTGCACCTATTGTCTATTGTCTATTGTTTAAGGACTCTCTGAAGCACTTCTGTCCGTTAAATGCTTCAAACACATTTACCTTTACAGTGCAGCAAATGCATCAATTAATTGGCACACAAGATGGCATGTGAAGCTGTGGGGTAATAATCAGGTGCATTTAAAAAACATTAAAGTATACATATTGCAAGGATACCTGCAAGAAGCCTCTACTTTGTTCAAAGAATGGATTTACGGGTTCCACTGCAGACTGGACTAGTAGAAATGCCAGGTTAATTATCACCTCAGTATACGTGAGGTTGTTTTCCTTATTTAAGCACCTTATTTCGAGGAGCAACTGGGAACCTCCAAGCTTTCTAAATGTACATTTGACACCATGACCAAGTGAAGCTTGGAGACTGTAATCTGTGTTTTGGGATGGGATTCAACTCTGAAATTGAGGGGGAGAATGGAAAACAAACTAACAATCACACACAGGAGTGGCCCCTTGTCATGAATGGCGGAGCAAACTCCATTGAATAGGATGAAGTGTATAGAGAGGCTGGAATAACAACAGGATTTCAGGGTTAAGATAACATGGAGAAACAGAGGCATCAGCACAGGGGTATACAGAGGCATCACAGCACAAATCCAGAGCTTATACCTGCCCGATGTAAAAGAAAAACATTGGTTTTACTGGCAAAACTACCAACTGCTGCATGTCAAAATCCAACATTGTAATCTTTTCAATCGCACATTAATTGCACAAAACTGCCCTAAGGCGAATTTGACAATGAGGCACAAATGTGATGACAAAAGGTTGTCAAAGATGTTTTTTAGGAAAGCCTCATAAGTGTTAGGGTAGGTGGGGGAAGCAGAGAGGTTTGGGAATGCAGTTTCAGTCTGAAGAAGGGTCTCGACCCGAAACGTCACCTTTTCCTTTTCTCCAGAGATGCAGCCTGACCTGCTGAGTTACTCCCGCTTTTTGTGTCTATCTTCCAAGATTTGATCTCTCAGCACTGCGTGTTTCGTGAGCTGGCTGTAGGCAAAGGGGCTGACGTGGACCAAGAGTGGCTGCTTGGGGGAGTCATAAGAAAGGGACACTTTCATTTAGCTCCAGAAATATCAAATAGCAGAGCTAAGGGGTCTATGCATCATATCAAAATGTGTCATTTGTCTCAGTTAGTAAAAGATAAAGGAAGGAAAAAAATCTTTACTCAATGACTGACAATTATTTGGAATAAATATAAATGAGGAAGAAATCTAAAAGTTAATGAGTTCAGGATGTGACTGGACGTTAATTCAATGGACTAGCATAACCACAATACAAACTTAACAGACTCTACTGTAATTAAGTTGATTTTAATTAATTTAATTAAAATATTAATGTTTTATTGTCAAGGACCACTCTAGCTTTACTGACCAATATCCACAATGATACGTACATAATCAAAACGAGACAAAATCAATGTCATTATATATTTGTTTACTCAGATATTAATCTATATCCTGATGGGACAAATCAAGGTCGTTTTCGATGTTTTGGTTCAGATAGATTTGCTATAACAGGAATCCAGCTTTAATCAAATGGAGAAAATGAATAATTGGTTGAAGTTGATCGTTATTGATCATCTTGGTGACCAAGGTCAAACCACACAGAGATCTGAGTGCCAAGTGATAAGCAACAATAACCTCCCTAAAACAACTTCCTTCAACCTGAAAGTTCTGTCCAAGCCCAGATTGAGAATACCCTTGCTTTAAAAGATGCAGAACCCAACTACAAGGTCACTGCCAATCTGTTCAATGTGACAAACATTTTCAGTCGCATGGCGGAGGATGCAATGTCAGAACTGTTCTGAGGTAAAGAAGATTAAGCGAACAATTAGCAGGGATGAGAGGGGATCTTATAGAAACATATAAAATTCTTAAGGGATTGGACAGGCTAGATGCAGGAAAAATGTTCCCCTTGTTGGGATAGTCCAGAACTAGGGGTCACAATTTATGAATAAGGGGTAGGCCATTTAGGACTGAGATGAGGAAAAACTTTTTTCAGCCAGAGAGTTGTGAATCTGTGGAATTCTCTGTCACAGAAGGCAGAGGCCGATTCACTGGATGTATTCAAGAGAGAGTTAGATTTAACTCTTGGGGCTAACGGAATCAAGGGATATGGGGGTAAAGCAGGAACAGGGTAGTGATTCTGGAAGATCAGCCATGATTATATTGAATGGCGGCGCTGGCTCGAAGGGCCGAATGGCCTACTCCTGCACTTACTTTCTATATATGAAAGGCGGGGCAGCATGGTGGCGCAGCGGTAGAGTTGCTGCCTTACAGCGAATGCAGCGCCGGAGACTCAGGTTCGATCCTGACTACGGGTGCTGTACTGTACGGAGTTTGTACGTTCTCCCCATGACCTGCGTGGGTTTTCTCTGAGATCTTCGGTTTCCTCCCACACTCCAAAAACGTACAGGTTTGTAGGTTAATAGGCTGGGCAAATGTAAAAATTGTCCCTAGTGGGTGTAGGATAGTGTTAATGTGCGGGGATCGCTGGGCGGCGCGGACCCGGTGGGCCGAAGGGCCTGTTTCTGCGCTGTATCTCTAAATCTAAAAAAATATAAATAAATAAATAAATATCTTATTTCTATGTTCAATATTAATGAGATATTTTGATGGCTGTGGTATCCACTCATGAGAGGCAGAAGAATATGGATTTAAGTTTCCCTGTGGTAGATGGCAAAATTGATGGTCAGCGTGGACTTGGTGGGTCGAATGGCCTGTTTCCATGCTGTATCTTTAAATTTAAACTAAACTACACAAGCCTTGCAACCAAGTGATCAAGCCAAAACCCGAAATGACAAGAAAATCAGCTATCTTTTCTCATGGATTATTAGGGCTGGAGGTCTTTGTGGTGAATCCAATTGGTTGGAGCTCTTAGAACTTGCTTATTTTTGTTAAAAAGCATTTAACACAGTGACGTTGGAGCCACCACATTGGTGCAGCTAGTAGAGCTACTGCTTCACTGAGGAAAGACGTTCTTGCCTTAGAGGGAGTACAGAGAAGGTTCACCAGATTGATCCCTGGGATGGCGGGACTTTCATATGAAGAAAGACTGGATAGACTAGGCTTGTACTCGCTGGAATTTAGAAGACTGAGGGGTGATCTTATAGAAACATATCAAATTCTTAAGGGGTTGGAGAGGCTAGATGCGGGAAGATTGTTCCCGATGTTGGGGGAGTCCAGAACAAGGGGTCACAGCTTAAGGATAAGGGGGAAGTCTTTTAGGACCGAGATGAGAAAACATTTCTTCACACAGAGAGTGGTGAGACTGTGGAATTCTCTGCCACAGAAGGTAGTTGAGGCCAATTCATTGGCTATATTTAAGAGGGAGTTAGATGGGGCCCTTTTTGCTAAAGGGATCAGGGGGTATGGAGAGAAGGCAGGTACGGGTTACTGAGCTGGATGATCAGCCATGATCATATTGAATGGCGGTGCAGGCTCGAAGGGCCGAATGGCCTACTCCTGCACCTATTTTCTATGTTTCTATGTTTCTATGTTTCACAGCTCCGGCAGCCTGGGTTCAAACCTGACCTCTGGTTCTGTGTGTGGACTTTACACTTACTCTGTGTGTTGTTCTTCCAGGTTTTAGCGCGTTCTCCGTGTGACATTCTCCAGGATTTCCCCCAGGTGCTCCAAACTCCTCCTACATCCCAAACATGTGTGTGTTGGCAGGTTAATTCGCCATTGTAAAATGTCCCTGGTGTGTAAGCGAATGGTAGAATCTAGGGGTTGCTGAGGCAGTGGGGAGAATAAAGTGGGATTGCTGTAAGCAGGTGCTTGATCATCAGTGTAGACTCAATGGACTGAGATGCCTGTTTTGGTGGTTGTGTGACATTTAACTCTGGTTTAATAATCAGAGCTACACTTAGCGTGAGAATAGCTATTTACTGGTTCAAGCGTAGGAACTGCAGATGCTGGTTCGTACTGAAGATAGACACAAAGTGCTGAAGCAATGCAGCGGGTCAGGCAGCATCTCCGAAGAAGAGGAACAGGTTACCTTTCAGGTCGGAACCTTTCCGAAGAAAGGTTTCGACCTGAAACGACACCTGTTCCTTTTCTCCAGAGATGCTGTCTGATCCGCTGAGTTGCTTTAGTACTTTGTTTCTATTTATTTACTAGCCTACAAAACATGCTACCTGACCTGCTGAGTTACTCCAGCTTTTTGTGTCTATATTCAATAAAACTAGCTGGCCATTCAACCCTTCACGCTTGCTTGAGCCCATTCCAAACTTCAAGCTCATTTACTTGCTCTCACTCCATAGCCCTTGCCTGAGAAAACCTACTGATCTTAGTGTTAGAAACTTCAGGCTCACTTTAGTTTAGTTTAGAGGTACAGCGCGGAAACAGGCCTTTTGGACCACCGAGTTCGCACTGACCAGCAGTCCCTGAACATTAATACTACCCAACACACATTAGCGACAATTTTACATTTGTACCAAGCCAATTAACCTACAAACCTGTACATCTATGGAGGATTGGAGGAAACCGAAGATCTCAGAGTAAACCCACGCAGGTCATGGGGAGAACGTACAAATTCCCCACAGATAAGCACCTGTAGTCAGGATCGAACCCGGGTCTCTGGCTCTGCAAGACAGCAACTCTACTGCCACGCCAACGTTATCGCCCGATATGAAGGAAGAGAATGCTACAGATTCCTGCCAACATTCTTGCTCAAAGGGACAAGCATCGAATTCCACGTTTGCAAGTCCCAATCACCCATTCCTTCTCTCCAGAGATGCTGCCTGTCCCACTGAGTTACTCCAGCATTTTGCGCCTATCCTAATTTTAAGGTTTCAAGCTTCAAGGTTCAAGGTTTGTTTATTGTCACATGTACAGTGTAATTCAGATTGCCTAACAGTCATATCAATAAAGAGCAAGACACCCAAATAATGTTTTAACATGAACATCCCCCACAGCGGATGCCACGCATTCCTCACTGTGATGGAAGGTAAAAAAAGTTCAATCCTCTTCCCTTCTTTGTTCTCCCGCGGTCGGGGCACTCGAACCTTCCGTTGTCGGGACGATCTTGGCTCCCGCAACCGGTGGTCGAGCCCTCCGCATCGGGGAGATCAAGCTCCCACGTCGGGGGGCGATCTCAGCTCCCCCGCGCCGGGCGATCAGACTCCCGAGTCGGGGCTGGTCGAACTTTGATTCACTCAGAGGAAATAGTTTCTGCCTATTGAATCCTTTTAAGCATTGAGATGTTAAGAATCTCAATGAGGTCAGAGTTCCATCCACTAATCATGGGGGAATACATCAGCATCAATTTGTTAAATTAAACATGACAGCAAGACTGGTTGAAAGAGCTCCGTTGCCCATGTTATTGCAATCAAATTGGTCATCACAGTCGATAACCACAGGAGGTCTGTTCTTGTGCATGGTGGTGCCCATTATCAAAGCAGCCTCATTTATACAGCTGGCACTAGCTCTGCCGGCTGGCCATATGTACCCTTAACGCTGCTCCTCCTTAATAACATTGCGGCACGGGGCGGCACATTGGCACAGCTGGTAGAACTACTGCCTCACAGCGCCCAAGACCCAGGCTCAATCCTCACATGAGGTACTGCCTGTGTGGAATTTGCACGTTTTCCCAGTGACCGCATGGGCTCCCTCCCACATCCCAAAGACGTGCAAGTTTGTACTTTAATGGGACTCTGTTAAATTGCCCCCGGTGTTTAGAGAGTGCATGAGAAAGCGGGATAACATAGAGCTAGTGTGAATGGGTAATCGATGGTCGGCGTGGACCAGGTGGACTGAAGGGTCTGTATCTCTAAACTAAACTGCCTCTGAATGTTGTAGTAAAGGAAGAGCAATGGGTAATGTATGATCTATATAATGTAGGTTTTGGGGCATTTGAGACAATACCCAGACTTAAACCCCCCCCCCCCCAAAAAAAACTCTGTCCCAGCCCACTATCACTGGGCATGTGTGTGGCAGAGCTTGGTTGGGGAGGTGAGGGGTGGGTGGGGAGGGAAGGAGGGAGAGGGAGAAGCAGATAGGAAAGAGGGCCAGAGGGGTTCTCCTGGCTTTAGACAATCAAATTCTCTCAGCTGGCAGGCAAGGGGCAAGGTAGTTAAATAGCGGTGCAGGTCGGGACAGAGACACATTAGTAAGTTTTAGCTTTAAAGGACAAACGCAATATGGAAACAGACTTTTCTGTTGTGTCAAGTTGAATTAAACACAAGGAATGTAGACAGATTACAGTGCCACCTACTAGAGCATTAAAACTCTGAATGAAGGGTCTAAAAGTCTGAAGAAGGGTCTCGACCCGAAACGTCACCCATTCCTTCTCTCCCGAGATGCTGCCTGACCTGCTGAGTTACTCCAGCATTTTGTGAATAAAACTCTAGAGCTCTATACAGACACTGGAAATTATCCCCGTAGAGGCAATCTCTGGGGGAATCCACTGATAATGGAACACGGAGACCCACCCAGTAGTTCTGGTACACAACAGATGCAAACATGTTTGCTCTCCTTCAGATGGATAGTTGCTTGCCCAAAATTAAAGCAGTGTATTAATTAGATGGCGAAGGCAGATCCCAACTGATACATTCGTTATGTAAAAATGCACTTCACTTTTCCTACGAGATTCCCTTCTGTGACCGCTAGAAATGGGATGGAGGTCAGCTTTGGAAAACAAAAGCATTCATTTGGCAATGGAAGGGGCTGCTACGTCCCGCTGGACTAGCAGTTATGGAAACAGTGCACGTAGTTTCTCTGCATACAATATTGACTACTCCACCCATTCTATTCCCTCTCCTTCATGCATTTGCCTCACATTCTTTCTTAAATGCAGCCAAGCTCTTAGCCTCAACAATTCTTGTTACGCCCTTAAGTTGCTCCTCGATTTGCACGAGGAAAGAAAAGAAATCCCATTGCTGTACTGATCCCAATTTTGGTTTCCTTGAAAATCGATCCATCATTCTCAACATTAATTCTGACAACGTCCTTTAGATAGTCATCTCAGAATGGGGTTGAGAGGGAAAGATAGTTCAGCCATGGTAGACACAAAATGATGGAGTAACTCAGCGGGACAGACAGCATCTCTGGAGAGAAGGCATGGGTGATGTTTCGGGTCGAGACCCTTCTTCAGACTGATGTCAGGGGAGTGGATATAGATATAGGAGGGAGATAGATAGATAGATCAGCCATGGTTGGATGGCGAAGTAGACTTGATGGGCCGAATGGCCTAATTCTGCTCCTATGAGTTATGAGCCTCATGGTCCAATACACCCATCTCACCACCATCCTGTGTAGGAAGGAACTGCAGATGCTGGTTTAAATAGTAGATTGACACAAAAAAAATCTGGAGTATCTCACCACTATCATCATTGCCAAGCCAAGGAATGGTTCGATGAGTGCAGCAGGACATGCTGGAGCTGTGCCTGTCACTCCTAAAAATGGCCTCATTCTGCCCCTAATATATGCTGGCATTCCCACATGTCGAATTCTCTAAAGAAAAAAGAAGGAATGCTGCAAAAATGGCCCGGCTGTCCAACATTTCCCGACAGGGCTTTGCACTAATACGATCTTTTTTCCCCCCCCATTTCACTGTGGTGCAGTATTTATGAGTAATTTATGTATAATTCATGTTTATGTGTGTGGCGAGTCTAAGTGCCCATGTTGTTGCTGCAATGCAAGGCTTTCTTAGTACTTGTGCAGATGACAATTAACGCGACTGAACCTCATTTCCAGAGACACATTTACAGATTGACTCTAGCACCTTCGACAACACCACCACGTTCTTTTCATGATTTTCTCAGAGATCTGCGGCGTGAGCTGTCGCTGTAGAGACGCAGGTGAGCAGACACTCTCCGTGCACGCAGAAAGCCGAGTGCTTAACTTACGGCTCTCTTCATCGCAGAAAGCAAGTTGGCTGCTCTTGCAAAGGGCAATGAATAATTCAGATACTTCTGTCGCTGCCAGCTGCAAACATGCTGACGTCAAACACTCAGTCAAGTTTTATGAGCACTAACCCGGAATTCTGCGCCACAGCTATCTGGAAAACCTATTTGATTTTGATCGCAAATCGCAGTCTTCGGTATCCGAAGAGGCATTAATTCTGTAAAAGCTTTCACCATTTATAGTGGGAAAGTGCCAGGTTTTATTGTGACCCGGTCATGCTGGAACTTCTCCAAGTATTCCGCATCAAACTGATTCCCTGCAACACTTTGGCAGCACTAACAAGCTCACTTAAACTACCGGCTTAAACACCGATTCCCCGTTGCACCCCACATTTGCAGCATGTTGCTGGAATTTAGAAGACTGAGGGGGGATCTTATTGAAACATATAAAATTCTTAAGGGGTTGGAGAGGCTAGATGCGGGAAGATTGTTCCCGATGTTGGGGAAGTCCAGAACCAGGGGTCACAGCTTAAGGATAAGGGGGAAGTCTTTTAGGACCGAGATGAGAAAACATTTCTTCACACAGAGTGGTGAGTCTGTGGAATTCTCTGCCACAGAAGGTAGTTGAGGCCAGTTCATTGGCTATATTTAAGAGGGAGTTAGATGTGGCCCTTGTGGCTAAAGGGATCAGGGGGTATGGAGAGAAGGCAGGTACAGGTTACTGAGCTGGATGATCAGCCATGATCATATTGAATGGCGGTGCAGGCTCGAAGGGCCGAATGGCCTACTCCTGCACCTATTTTCTATGTTTCTATGTTTCTAAAATGCAAGGCACTTTTACTTAAAAAAACAAACAAAATGTTACAAGTGCAACCACGCAATCGTATTCCTAATTTAACTAGTCTAGGCAGATAGCTTTTTTAGATAAGGGCATTCTTTACACTTTAGGGATACAGCGCGGGAAAGAGGCTCTTCGGCTCACCAGGTCAGTGCCGACCAGCAATCACCCCACACACTAACACGCGGCAATTTTCAATGTTACCAAAGCCAATTAGCCTACAAGCCTGTACGTCTTTGGAGTGTGGGGGGAAACTGGAGCGCCCGGGGAAAACCCACGCAGGTCACGGGGAGAACGTACAAACTCTGAACAGACAGCACTCGTGGTCGGGATCGAATCTGGTGCTGTGAGGCAGCAACTCTACCGCTGCGCCACTGTGCCCCCCCCAAAATGTATTCACCATTCCAAAAAACCCCCATTTCCAAACGAATTGAAATAACGGTTGATACCAATGCCACAAAACAGCTCGTATCTATGTAGTAAACAATCTCCTGCAATGTGCCTTCAGGTGAGCAGTCAAAACCTGACAGCAAACTGCTGTTGAGTTGAATTTAATTTATTGCACGGGATATTTGGAAAGATACTCCACAACTGGACAAATAATTAGTTTTAAAGCGATTTAAAAGGTAGTCGCAGTTTAAAGCAGGATTTCCAGGTGCAGTCCAGACAGCTGAAGGAGCAGCACTTCAAATTGCAAGTATTTCAGTAAACAGAACTGGAGCTTCTAAGAGCTTGGAGATGTGTAGGAATTGGAGATCGCAAAGCTGTGGGAAGGAAGAACAGTTTCTTCCAAGCTGTTAGCAGGCAACTAAACCATCCTACCAACAACTACAGAGCAGTCCTGAGCTACTATCTACCTCATTGAAGACCCTCAGACTATCTTTAATCGGAGTTTACTAAACTTTATCTTGCACTTAAACGTAATTCCTTTTATCATGTATCTGTACACTGTGGATAGCTCGATTGTAATTATGTGTAGTCATTCCGCTGACAGGTTAGCACGCTGGTTAGTCCAATCCCTTTATCCTGTGGACACTCGAATGTAATCATGTATAGTCTTTCCGCTGGTTACGGAAAGCTACAACAAGAAAGCTTTTCACTGCACCTTGGTACACGTGATAATAAACTAAACTAACTAACAAGCAGGGATTTGAAAACAAGGATGAAAATTTTGAAAGAGCGATGTTGTCAGAAGTTTAACGTCAGTCAGTGGCTACTGGGTACAGCTGGTGAATGAGAGCTGGTGAGTTTGGCTACGGGCAGGTGTTTGGAAGGTGTGAGATTAAGTATTTGCACAGTCAAGTCGTGAAGAAAAATGAAGGCATGGATACGAGCTCCTGCAGCAGATCAGCTAGGAAGTGGAAAATAGTCATGTGATGGGGACGGTGGTGGGCGCTGATGAATTAAATGAACCTTCACATTGTACTGCACTCCAATCCATTAAGCACAGAGCGACAAGACTCGAGTAACACTTATGAATTCAGCAAAGGCTTTCAAAAGAAGTTACCTTTTTACTTAACACACTTCTGCACCAACCAAGTGTAAAAGCCGGGAAGGTTTGATGCAACGTTTTAGGGTGCTGGTGAGACTGTACTGCATTTGGTTTTGCTCCTGATACTTAGGGAAGGATATGCCTGCTTTGGAGGCAGTGCAGAGATTTTCATTCCTGCAATGAAAGAAGTGGCTGATGTGTGAAGAGAGGGTGGGAATGTTAGACCTGTCCTCATTTAAGTGGAGACTAAAGCAAAGTTATCTTATTGAAACATGTTATCCTGAGCGGGGGGAAATCAAAAAGCGGGGTACTGACAGAATGTTTTTTCACTTCATGGGAATGCCCCAAACAAGTAATTAGGGGCAGCCCAATGGCGCAGCGGTAGAGTTGCTGCCTTACAGCGCCAGGGACCCGGGTTCGATCCTGACTACGGGTGTTGTCTGTACAGAGTTTGTACGTTCTCCCTGTGACAGTGTGGGTTTTCTCTGGCTGCTCCAGTTTCCTGCCACCTTCCAAAGACGTACAGGTTTGTAGGTTAATTGGCTTTGGTAAAATTGTCCCTAGTGTGTATGATAATGCTAGTGAATGGGGTGATTGCTGGTTGGCACGCTCGGTAGGCCGAATGGCCTGATTCCACGCTGTATCTCTAAAGTCTAAAGTAAAGTAAGGATAATTTCAATGAAAGGACCCTTCCATTTCAGACAGAGGTGCAATTTCTTAGAGGGCCATGAAACTTTGGAATTCTCTACCATGAAGAGCTGGAATCATTGAGCGTGTTCAGGGAGAAGACTGACATTTTGACTACAAGAGAGTTGAAGGGTATGGGGAAGAGAGCAGGAAAGACTGGATCGACTAGGCTTGTATACACTGGAATTTAGAAGGATGAGAGGAGATCTTATCGAAACGTATAAGATTATTAAGGGGTTGGACACGTTAGAGGCAGGAAACATGTTCCCAATGTTGGGGGAGTCCAGAACAAGGGGCCACAGTTTAAGAATAAGGGGTAGGCCATTTAGAACTGAGATGAGGAAAAACTTTTTCAGTCAGAGAGTTGTAAATCTGTGGAATTCTCTGCCTCAGAAGGCAGTGGAGGCCAATTCTCTGAATGCATTCAAGAGAGAGCTAGATAGAGCTCTTAAGGATAGCGGAGTCAGGGGGTATGGGGAGAAGGCAGGAACGGGGTAGATTGAGAATGATCAGCCATGATCACATTAAATGGCGGTGCTGGCTCGAAGGGCCGAACGGCCTCCTCCTGCACCTAATAACTATTGAAAGTGTTAAAGCTAAGACTGAATCAACTGTGATCCTGTTGAATGATGGAGCAGGCTCAAATGGAAAACTAGCATATTTCTGTTTAGTTTAGAGATACAGCGTGGAAACAGGCCCTTCAGCCCACCGAGTCCCCGCCGACCAGCGATCCCAGTACACTGGCACTACTTTACATACTAGGGACAATTTACAAATTTTACTGAAGCCAAAGCCAAATTAACCTACAAACCTGTACGTCTTTGGAATGTGGGAGGAAACCGGAGCACCCGGAGAAAACCCACGTGGTCGCAGAAAGAACATACAAACTCCATACAGACAGCGCCTGTAGTCTGGATGGAACCCGGGATTCTGGCGCTGCAAGGCAGCAACTCTACCACTGCACCACTGTGCCGACCACACTCTGCTATTGTGCTTAGTATAAAGGACGCCCCTGCATTATGACAGTTCGGGTAATGGAAATGCACTCTTGTGCAATTCACAAATCATTTTCAAAATATCTAGGACAAGAAACGAAAAAAATTGCTCTGAAACAAAAAAACACAAATCTTTTTTTCAACGCATTTCTTGATACCCAAGCAGATGACTAGGCTTTGCACACAATCGGGGCCGTTTTCTAGGAACCCAAACTCCCTGCAGTGAGCAAAAACAAGAAACTGCAGATGCTAGTTTACAAAAAAGGACACAAAGTGCTGGAGTAACTCAGCGGGTCAGGCAGCATCTCTGGAGAACATGATAGGTGACGTTTCTGGTCTTGACCCTTCTTTAGAATGGAGAAGGGCCTTGACCCCAAACCTCACCGATGCACGTTCTCCAGAAATGCTGCCTGACCTGCTTAGTGACTCCAGCACTTTGTGTCCCCTGCAGTTAGTACTCTGTATTTTAAGAAAGAGTGACACCTTGGTGACACAGCCCTTTCTTCATCATGCCTCATAAAAGAACTGCTTCTGGGAGGAGTAAAACATACAGTTTTAAATCATCGGAAAATAAATGAGATTAATTTGAGACACCGAAACAACAAATGAGTCAATAGACAATAGGTGCAGGAGTAGGCCATTCAGCCCTTCGAGCCAGCACCGCCATTCAATGCGATCATGGCTGATCACTCTCAATCAGTACCCCGTTCCTGCCTTCTCCCCATACCCCCTCACTCCGCTATCCTTAAGAGCTCTATCCAGCTCTCTCTTGAAAGCATCCAACGAACTGGCCTCCACTGCCTTCTGAGGCAGAGAATTCCACACCTTCACCACTCTCTGACTAAAAAAGTTCTTCCTCATCTCCGTTCCAAATGGCCTGCCCCTTATTCTTAAACTGTGGCCCTTTGTTCTGGACTCCCCCAACATTGGGAACATGTTTCCTGCCTCTAATGTGTCCAATCCCCTAATTATCTTATATGTTTCAATAAGATCCCCCCTCATCCTTCTAAATTCCAGTGTATACAAGCCTAATTGCTCCAGCCTTTCAACATACGACAGTCCCGCCATTCCGGGAATTAACCTAGTGAACCTACACTGCACGCCCTCAATAGCAAGAATATCCTTCCTCAAATTTGGAGACCAAAACTGCACACAGTACTCCAGGTGCGGTCTCACCTGGAGGCACTGAAGGCACATTGTAGAGGTAATAGTTCGACATGTCCCAATGATATAAGCGGCCATTTTGATCCACTGAGTCTCATTCCTCATTGGAACAATTACATTCCTCCACTCATTTTACTATCACCTTTTCTCCCCTCCTTCCCATCGGCTTCCTCCCCCCTCCACCCCTTTCAAAGCTTAAAGAGCGAGACTCAATTATGTGCAATAAATCAATGTTTAACTCTTTCCAATGAACTTTACTGCAAATAAGTAGCCAAAGCTTTGGTTGGTAACTCTCATGCCCCCTGTCAGAAAGGTTCCATGTTCAAATCCTACTGCGGAGATCCAAGCACACGATCCAGACCGACATGCCAAAACAACTCTGAAGATATCCAAGCACACGGTCCAGGCCGACATGCCAAAACAACACTGAGGATATCCAAGCACACAGTCCATGCCGACATGCCAAAACAACACTGAGGCCCGCTGCGGACCTTTCACCGTCCGGCGCGGCCTGGAACGTGGCAACTACAACAGCCTGACCGCGGGAGAAGACGGCAGGGGAAGAGAAAAGACATTCTGGCCTTCCATCACAGTGAGGAGGGGACTGGAGGAGACTCACTGTGATGGATGTTTCTTTTTTTGTTTTGTGTTGGTTTGTGGTTGTGTGTGTAATTGCTTATTTTATTGCTCTTATTGTTGGACTGTGGGTGACGAAATCTCATCCAGAAGACTAGTTTTTTTTTGGATGACAATAAAGGTAATTCTGATTCTGATATAAAGGAACCGTACTACCAACTCAAACTATTTCTGTTTCAAGTCCTGCCCAACATTTACTGCTCAATCAATACCAAATATGCGGATATTATGCATAGGATATCCAAATACATGGATGGGACAGGTTTGGGGGGATATGGACCAAGCGCAGGCAGGTGGGACTAGTGTAGCTGGGACATGTTGGCCGGTGTGGGCAAGTTGGGCCATAGGGCCTGTTTCCACACTGTATCACACTGTGATCGATCTTGCAGAGCAATGATTAGCAGCCTCGTCTCCCCTATTACAACTGTGATGATGCTTTATTTTCTGAAAGCAGTTCAGGATGATTGGAGATCATAAGAAGCAAGCTTTCCCTTTACGGATGAATAAACCCTTGTTTACATTCTGCTTAATGTCATTGGTTCAAAAGGATAAAAGCTTCCCATTCATGGAATTGTACACCAGAGGAAGCCTTTCAGTCCATTGCTCATGTGAATGGTTCAATTAAATAAATTCGGATTAGGCCCACTTCCCCAATCCTTTCCCTACAGACAAACACTTTTTCACCCGACCTAGCAGATATCAGTTCCTCTTTGAATGTAATAATTGACTCCACTGCCACCTCACTCGAAGGCAGCGTATTTCAAATCGTGGCACAAAAACAAAAATTTCCTCGTCTCTTGTTCTCTGCCACTTACGAGAATTCTGTGCCTTTGGTTGTCCTAGCTTCGTCTGCTGTAAATTAAATTTGCCATAAATTTGAGCCATTAAATGTTCCTTCCAGATGCAAGAGCACGAGGCTCGTTGGCCCTGAACACAGGCTCTATCATTCAGTAAACCATTGGCCAAATTAGCATCATCACTTTTATGTACTAATCCAGGCTCGCACGATTCCCTTAAGATTGAAGAATCTACCAATCTCTGCCATTACCATATATATTTTTAGAAGGATGAGAGGGGATCTTATCGAAACATATAAGATTATTAAGGGGTTGGACACGTTAGAGGCAGGAAACATTGTTCCCAATGTTGGGGGAGTCCAGAACCAGGGGCCACAGTTTAAGAATAAGGGGTAGGCCATTTAGAATGGAGATGAGGAAAAACTTTTTCAGTCAGAGAGTTGTAAATCTGTGGAATTCACTGCCTCAGAAGGCAGTGGAGGCCAAGTCTCTGAATGCATTCAAGAGAGAACTAGATAGAACTCTTAAGGATAGCGGAGTCAGGGGGTATGGGGAGAAGGCAGGAACGGGGTACTGATTGAGAATGATCAGCCATGATCACATTGAATGGTGGTGCTGGCTCGAAGGGCCGAATGGCCTACTCCTGCACCTATTGTCTATTGTCTATATTGGCTCCCTGAATTGATTCTGACATTCTACTGGTTAGTCTTCTAACTCAAATGACCTATTCATGCCTGGTTCATAAATTGTAGGAGCAGAATTAGGCCATTCGGTCCATCAAGTCCACTCTGCCATTCAATCATGGCTGATCTACCTTTCCCTCTTAACCCCATTCTCCTGCCTTTTCCCCATAGCCCCTGACACCAGTACTAATCAAGAATCTGTCAATCTCCACCTTAAAGATATTAATTGACTTGGCCTCCACAGCTGTCTGTGGCAAAGAATTCCACAGATGCACCACCCTCTGGCTAAAGAAATTCCTCATCTCCTTTCTAAAGGCTCGTCCTTTTATTCTGAGGCTATGGGCTGTGGTCCTAGACTCTCCCACTCGTGGCCACTCTATCCAGGCCTTCCACCATTCAGTAAGTTTCAATGAGGTCCCCCCTCGTACTTCTAAACTCCAGTGAGTCAAGGTTCAGTGCCATCAAACGGCCATCAAAGGTTAACCCAATCATTCCTGGGATCATTTTCATAACCCTCCAATGCCAGCGTATCCTTCCTCAGAAATGGGGCCCCAAAACTGCTCACAATACTCCAAATACTACACCCTGTTATATCTAGAACCATTCCACGTGTTCATACTTTGCTTAATAACCTCATGTCTGTGTCATCTTATCGAAGTCCCTCGTAAAGGTCCAAGTACATCATATCACTTTGGTTCGCCGGTATCAAGAAAATAACTGCAGATGCTGGTTACAAATCGATATATTCACAAAATGCTGGAGTAACTCAGCAGGTCAGGCAGCATCTTGGGAGAGAAGGAATGGGTGACGTTTCGGGTCGAGACCCTTCTTCAGACTGATGTCGGGGGTGGGACAAAGGAAGGATATAGGTGGAGACAGGAAGATAGAGGGAGATCTGGGAAGGAGGAGGGGAAGGGAGGGACAGAGGAGCTATCTGAAGTTGGAGAAGTCGACGTTCATACCACCGGGCTGCAAATTGATATCGCCGGTATCAATTCTGCTTGTTACTACCTCAAACTTACGATTTCCCCTTCATAAATCCACGTTAACCCTGCCCAATCGTAGTATTCTATTTCAAGTGCCCAGTTATTGACTCAACAAATTCCAGCAATTTTCTATGGCTCATCTACTGAATGAAGCAGGAGGAAAATAATCCCATTTTGTTTTTCCAGTTACTCCAAAAATCTAAAAAATGTACAGGATTCAGTTGCTCTCCCAAAATGTGGACTAATTTTACAATCGGTAAGCATAAGAAATTAGCTGGGTGTAGAAAATAAAGTAACGATGCGCTTTAATTTTACACCATTGTCCATCTCAGGACGTCCCGAATGGAACACATTTTCTATCATCTCTCCTCTGGTTCTTATGGGTGCTGTCTCAAAATAAAACGTGTCCCGCTGATGATAATGAATGATGGATTCGGACATTCCTCTTTTTGTTTGTGGTAAATGCTGCACTTGGTGATTCACCTACCGTGCCAACCAGTGGGTAGATAAAGCCAGCCCCGATACTGGCACGTACATCCTGGATCGGCAGAATAAAGCCACTGGGAACTCCCTTTCGCTCAGGCTGGTGCGACAGAGACAGATGGGTCTTTGCCATGCAGATTGGCAGTTCTCCGAAGCCCTGCGTTAGAAGGAGAAGCGTTGGTCATTGAGTGATTGACAACAGGCATGGACATAAACTGCACAGAATGTACCACACACTGGCAAAGCCATAGAGATAGTCTCCACACAAGGCAAAGTAATAAGACTCGAGTAAAAAATGCCAGCCAACAAATGCGTACCTGGTCAACCTAGTACTTTTTAAAATTCCTAATTACACCGCGTTTGAGTTCATAAGTTCTAGGAGCAGAATTAGGCCATTCGGCCCATCATGTCTACTCCGCCATTCAATCATGGCTGATCTATCTTTCCCTCTCAACCCCATCATCCTGCCTCGTGGATATCGGAAGCTCGCAGCCGTCTGGGTGGGGGCCGACATCGGGAGCTCCGGCAGCGGCAGCGTCTTTGCCCGCCCCGGATCGCGGGGCTTGGGTCGGCTCGCCGCGGGATTTTTCTCTGCCCGGCGGGGGCTTCAATGTCGGGAGCCATGACCGCCCCGACGTGCAGCGGCGGCGTCTTCGCCCGCCCCGGATCGCGGGGCTTGGGTCGGCCCGCTGTGGACCTTTCACCATCCGGCGTGGACTGGAACGTGGCAACTTCAACAGCCTGACCGCGGGAGAAGACGGCAGGGGAAGAGAAAAGACATTCTGGCCTTCCATCACAGTGAGGAGGTGACTGGAGTTGAGTATAGGAGCAAAGAGGTCCTTCTACAGTTGTACCGGGCCCTGGTGAGACCGCACCTGGAGTACTGTGTGCAGTTTTGGTCTCCAAATTTGAGGAAGGATATTCTTGCTATTGAGGGCGTGCAGCGTAGGTTCACTAGGTTAATTCCCGGAATGGCGGGACTATCGTATGTTGAAAGGCTGGAGCAATTAGGCTTGTATACACTGGAATTTAGAAGGATGAGGGGGGATCTTATTGAAACATATAAGATAATTAGGGGATTGGACACATTAGAGGCAGGATACATGTTCCCAATGTTGGGGGAGTCCAGAACAAGGGGCCACAGTTTAAGAATAAGGGGTAGGCCATTTAGAACGGAGATGAGGAAGAACTTTTTCAGTCAGAGAGTGGTGAAGGTGTGGAATTCTCTGCCTCAGAAGGCAGTGGAGGCCAGTTCGTTGGATGCTTTCAAGAGAGAGCTGGATAGAGCTCTTAAGGATAGCGGAGTGAGGGGGTATGGGGAGAATGCAGGAACGGGGTACTGATTGAGAGTGATCAGCCATGATCGCATTGAATGGCGGTGTTGGCTGGAAGGGTCTATTGTCTAACTCTACTCACTTGACTGGTGTAGAGATCCACCTTGGATTGAGCTCGAGGAGATAGCTCTATATCCTCAGCCCCATACACCTCCTGGGCTATTGTGCGTATCTTTTCCACAATGGGCATCTGTGAAAAGACAAAATTGTGCAATCAGACAAACTAGTGCCATCAGAGTCATGGAGTTATGCAGTCCTCACTGCCCAAAATGCCTCATCAAAGCAATTGGAAAAAAAACAGAATTGGGAACATTAGACAATACGGACAACACCATTTTAAAATGGTGCAGGAAGATTAAGTGAGATATGGCACAGAAACAACCCTCTGGCCCCGAATCCGCTGCAGACTCTGAAAGAAGGGTTCTGACCCAAATTCTCTCCAATCCCTGTTCTCCAGTCATGCTGCTTGACCCGCTGAGTGCACTTTGTGATCTCCACAAAATCTTAGCACCTGCAGTTTCTTGTGACTCCATGAAACTTTTTTTGTTGCAAAACTCTGTCAAAGGACCTCTGCAGCACAAAGATAGTGGGTTTCAGTGGCAAGGGCTTAGATTAGATCTCTTCTCTCACAGGGGATAAATGACATCTCTCCAACAGAGACTATTGGGAGAGTGAGGGAGAATGTACCTTTAGAAAGGAGACAAGGAGGAATTTATTTAGGCAATGGGTGGTTAACCAGTAGAATTCTTTGCCACAGAGGCTGTGGAGGCCAAATCAATAGATATTTTTAGGTGGAGACTGGCAGGTTCTTGATTAATTAGGGTGCCAAGGGTTACGGGGAAAAGGCAGGAGAATAGGGTTGAGAGGGAAAGATAGATCAGCCATGATTGAATGACAGAGTTGACTAGATGGGCCGAATGGTCTAATAATGCTCCTAAAACTTATAAACCTATGTACAATGGGTCATACGTGTGTACGAGAGAGGAACTCGTCCGTGGGTTCATGGTCCAAGGATAGGTAGGAGGAGGTGCCCGAGAGCTGGTGCTCAAGGATAGCCTCATCCACTGTATCCGTTGTTCAAGATGTGGACTCTTGTACATCGGCGAGACCAAACGTAGACTGGGCAATCGTTTCGCGGAACACCTTCGCTCAGTCCGCCTGGACATACCCGATTTCCTGGTTGATAAACAACTTTAATTCTCCTTCCCATTCCCACACTGACCATTCTGTCCTAGGTCAGAGCGAGGCTAAACGCAAATTGGAGGAACAGCATCTCATATTTCGCTTGGGCAACTGACAGCCCAGTGGTGTGAATATTGATTTCTCTAACTTCAAGTAACCCTGCCATTCCCCCTCTCTCCATCCGCCCACCCCCCCCAACCCAAGTCGCACCAGCTTCTCGTTTTCACCCAACATACAGCTAACAATCATCGTTATCATCGCTACGTTTTTGCATATCTTTCATTCATTGTTCTTCATCTCTCTACATCGTCATCTATATCTCTCTTTCCCCTTTCCCCTGACTAGTCTGAAGAAGGGTCTCGACTCAAAACCTCACCCATTCCTTCTCTCCAGAGATGCTGCCTGTCCCGCTGAGTTAATCCAGCTTTTTGTGTCTATCGCAAGTGTGTACGAGTTTATAAACTAAAGCAGAATGAACTGCCGAGATTCACTGACTTGAGAAATACATAGACTGAGTAGGATGTCGATTAACAACCATCGTCTTGGTCACAGGATTCTAGGCAGGTATACCAGGAGCAAGGAATTGTATTTGTAATTCCCACATCAAAAGGCAAACAACAGTACTGCCATCACTGGTCACTGAATGTATTAACAGTGACAGCATGATTTAATCCTCAAGGGATGTACAGTAATACTTTTGGGAACTTTCAAGTTAAAACTTAAGACAACATGAATAGTAACTACTTAGCAAAATAGAACAAACAATAAATATTTCAACCTCTTGTCGATTTAGTTTATATTTTTCATGATAAACGCTGCATTAGATATTCTTTTGGTTAATTAAATGCCACATTTGTCACTTCTCATTAAATTAAAACACCAGCAGTAGAGTTGCTGCCTTACAGCGAATGTAACACCGGAGACCCGGCCGGGTTCGATCCCGACTACGGGTGCTGTCTGTACGGAGTTTGTACGTTCTCCCCGTGACCTGCATGGGTTTCCCCCGGGATCTTCGGCTTCCTCCCACACTCCAAAGATGTGCAGGTTTGTAGGCTAATTGGCTTGGTAAATGTAAAAATTGTCCCTAGTGGGTGTAGGATAGCGTTAATGTGCGGGGATCGCTGGTCGGCGCGGACCCGGTGGGCCGAAGGGCCAGTTTCCACGCTCTAAACATTTGGTGTATCTCTAAACTAAAAATATAACATGAAGGGAAAAGGGGCAGAACTAAATCATTTGATCAAATTTGAATTAGTGGGTCATTTATCTTTCATTAACTGCTTCCAGTTTATTCCCTTAGTATTTCTACAAATTAAGGGCACTTTAATTAGTTTGGTTGATTGGAATATTTGAATAATCTAATTTCTGGGGCAATAAATAATTTAAGTATGACTGTGGACTGCAGGTGAATGAATCTAAAGCAAAGATAGCATCCACAACATTGCCGCTTAAAAGAAAGGCAAAGCAAGATGTAGACAGTTCATACACAGTTGTCCTCGTTTAAATTGCCACTGTCCATCAGGTACATTTTCAGTATAAACAAGAAGACCAGACACCAACATTCTTATTCCACCAGCAAAACATTCTAACCATAGTCCTGCTCACTTCTCATACCATTTAGTATCATATATTTTAATTAAACTTTGGCCAAAGCACATTTAAAAAAAAATCACAAGTCAATCAAGCTGGTGTCCTACATTCCATCCCACATCAGTCCAAAGATGTACAGGTTTGTAGGTTAATTGGCTTGGTATAAATATAAATCGTTCCTAGTGTTTGTACGGTAGTGTTAATGGGCGGGGATTGCTGGTCGGTGCGGACTCGGTGGGCAGAAGGGCTTGTTTCCGTGCTGTGTGTCTAAACTAAAACTAAACCAAATCAGTCCTCAGAGCCAATTAGCCCCACTCATTTTTGCTCTAGATTCTGCCATCGGCAGTCTCTTGTTCTTCATCCCCACTCTTTTATTGAATGAAATAACAGGCCCTTCGGCCGACCGAATCCATGTCGGCCATTGATCTCCCACTCACATTAGCTCTACGTTATTCCACTTTCCCATCCAGTCCCTACACACGAGCGGCAATTTACAGAGGCTAATTAACTTAGAATCCCTCGTGGTCGTGGGGAAACTCCACACAGAGAGAATCCGCGGTGGGGATTGAACCTGGGCCTCTGGTAATGAGAGGCAGCAGGTCTACCAACTGCGCCACTGCGTCGCATTCGTGTGCTCTTTTCCAAAAGCCGTTCACATTTTCCATTTAAGTAGAGACTCTATTCCCTGTGAGCATTACGGAGAACTGTGCCTCTGTCAAACTTTCGCTTGCACCCCCAAGCAATTGTTGAGTCCTCTGTCAAATATTTTAATTCTAATTCTCCAGCATCCGGCCCTTTGTCAGTGGAAATAGTTTCTCCCTGTCCATTCCATTCAAACCTCACTCAATGGCGCAGCGGTAGAGTTGCTGCCTTTCAGCGCTTGCAGCACCGGAGACCCGGGTTAAAACCCGAACTACGGGTGCTGTCTGTACAGAGTTTGTACGTTCTCCCCGTGAGTTTTCTCTGAGATCTTCGGTTTCCTCCCACATTCCAAAGACGTACAGGTATGTAGGATAATTGGCTTGGTGTATGTGTAAATTGTCCCTGGTGTTTGCAGGATGGTGTTAATGTGCGGGGATCGCTGGTCGGTGCGGACTCGGTGGGCTGAAGGGCCTGTTTCCGCACTGTATCTCGAAACAAAACAAAAGTAAAATGTTCAGAGCTCCCCTAAGTTTGTTGACAATACCCAACTTTGGAGGAGTTGGTGACAGTGAGGAATGCTGTCGGAAGATGCAGTGGGATGTGGACCAGCTGCAGAAATGGGCAGGGAAATGGCAGAGTTCAACCCGAGCAAGTGTGAAGTGATGCACTTTGGGAGGTTGAATGCAAGACGAGAATATACAATAGACAATAGGTGCAGGGGTAGGCCATTTGGCCCTTCGAGCCAGCACCGCCATTCAATGTGATCATGGCTGATCATTCTCAATCAGTACCCCGTTCCTGCCTTCTCCCCATACCCCCTGACTCCGCTATCCTTAAGAGCTCTATCTAGCTCTCTTTTGAACGCATTCAGAGAATTGGCCTCCACTGCCTTCGGAGGCAGGGAATTCCACAGATTCACAACTCTCTGACTGAAAACTTTTTTCCTCATCTCCGTTCTAAATGGCCTACCCCTTATTCTTAAACTGTGGCCTCTGGTTCTGGACTCCCCCAACATTGGGAACATGTTTCCTGCATCTAATGTGTCCAACCCCTTAATAATCTTATACGTTTTGATAAGATCCCCTCTCATCCTTCTAAATTCCAGTGTATACAAACCTAGTCGCTCCAGTCTTTCAACATATACAGTTAATGGCAAGACCCTTAATGGCATTAATGTACAAAGAGATCTTGGAGTCCAAAGTCATAGCTCACTGAAGGTGGCAGCACAAGTAGATACGATGGTTAAGAAGGCATATGGTATGCTTGCCTTCATTGCCAGGGGCATTGAGTACAAGAGTCAGGAAGTCATGATGCAGCTCTGTAGGACTTTGGCTAGGCCGCATGTGGAGTATTGTGTGCAGTTCTGGTTGCCCCATTTTAGGAAAGATGTGGAGGTTTTGGAGAAGGTGCAGAGGACATTTAGCAGAATGCTGCCTGGATTCCAGGGTTTCAGCTACAGGGAGAGGTCATACAGACTTGGACTGTTTTCTCTGGAACTTTGAAGGTTCAGAGGAGACTTGATAGAAGTATATAGAATTATGAGAGGCGTAGATAAGGTAGACAGTCAGAACCTATTTCCCCCCAGTGTAGAAATGTCCACCACTAGAGTGCATAGCTATAAGGTGAGAGGGGAAAGTTTAATGGAGATATGCGGGAAAAGCTTTTTTTTACACAGTGAGTGGTGGGGGTCTGAAACACACTGCCAGGGAAGTTGGTGGAGGCAGATAAGATGCTATTGGAAAGGCACATGGAAGCAAGGAAAAAAGGGATATGGATCATGTACTGGCAGATGAGATCAATTTAACTTGGCATTATGTTCGGCGCAAACATGGCAGAAGAGGCAGAAGGGTCTGTTCTTATGCTAGGTTCGATGTACCTTTGCTTTAGGTTTGCCCTCTGTTCATTGTCAATGGTCAGTTTATCTTCTCAAAGTTATATGACTTACAGAATGCAAAATCTTTGTGATTTTAGTAGAAAATCTAGTCTTGCAGTTAAATTCAAATCCTTTCAAATAGATTAACAAAAATTCACAGTGTCTTCCAAAAGATTTAACAAGAAGTAAATCTTCACTTTGAAGTGCTCAAATGTCAAGATTGAATCGAGGGTACTTCTGATTGCTCATTAAAGATAATAAATTAGAAATGTTTGGGATCACGTACAAAAAAGATTTTTTTGTGCAGCAAATAATCTGTGGAATTATTTCAACCATGTCAAGTCAAGTCAAGTCAAGTCAATTTAATTTGTATAGCACATTTAAAAACAACCCACGTTGACCAAAGTGGACATGCAAGGACAAAGAAAAACATTTTGAACATGACGATTTGCCTCATCATCCTTGCCTACATTTTCTTGGGAGGGAATTTTGGTTTCCTAACTTGACAGACATATTGGGAGTCAAGATGGATGAAAGTGGTAAATTTGCACAGCAAATCAGAAGAGCAAGGAGGAAGAATATGAGGCCCAATAGGTTGCTGAAAAGCCTTAGATATATAGTAAGTACACTGTTGAATTCTAGTCATAGAGTCAGAGTCATACAGCGTGGAAATAGGCCCATCGGCCTAACGTGCCCATACTAACCAAAATGTTTCCAGCTTAATGGCATCCTTCCTATAGCTGAGCAACCAGAACTTTACACAATACTCCTAATGTGGCTCAGACTCCGTTTGGCCCATATCCCCCTAAACTTGTCCTATCCATGTACCTGTCTAAATGTTTCTTAGATGTTGTGATACTCCCTGCCTCAACTACTTCCTCCAGCAACTTGTTCCAAATACCCACTGCTCTCTGTGTAAAAAAGTTACCCCTCAGGTTCCTATTAAATTTTTCACCGCCTCACCTTAAACGTACTTTCTCTGGTTCTCTATTCCCCTACTCTGGGCAAAAGATTCTGTGCGTTTACCCGATCTATTCCTCTAACAATTTTCTACACCTCTATATGATCACCCCCTCACCCTCCTGCGTTCCAAGGAAAAGTCATGGCCCCAATGTGCAGAACCCAAGTCAGTCTCATGCACAAAATCCATGACCGAGGAACTGACGCAACCAAAACAAATCTGACTCAACTACGCTGTTTCACGCCATTTAAAGAGGCAACATGCATTTCTGTATTGTCTTTGCCGACTTGATTACAATCCAAAGCATTTTATGGCCAATGAAAGAGTGTTGAAATGCAGCCATGGTGACAGTTTCTATATTGCCCTCCTAAACAGCAAAGAGATAAATGTATTTTTAAATGTATTTTATTTTTAGAGATACAGCGCAGAAACAGGCCCTTCGGCCCACCGGGTCCGCACCGCCCAGCGATCCCCGCACATTAACACTATCCTACACCCACTAGGGACAATTTTTACATTTGCCCAGCCAATTAACCTACAAACCTGTACGTCTTTGGAGTTGGGAGGAAACCGAAGATCTCAGAGAAAACCCACGCATGTCACGGGGAGAACGTACAAACTCCGTACAGACGGCGCCCGTAGTCAGGATCGAACCTGAGTCTCCGGCGCTGCATTCGGTAACAACTCTACCGCTGCGCCACCGTGCTGCTTCTTTTGTGAAGCTGACTCAACAATAAGCATTGGCCTGAACACAGAGAAGTATTATTGCCCTTCTTCAAATGGCAAGTCTTCATACAGCATTCAAGGCATCAGTTTCACCTTGAAGGCAGCAGCACAAACGGTACGGCACTACCAGAATATTGCTCTGCGACTGCTACACTGGGAGGTTTTAATGCATTACTGAGGGAGATCATGTGCTCAGTTTAGTTTAGTTTAGATATACAGCGCGGAAACATGCCCTTTGGCCCACCTTCCGCACTGACCAGCGATCCCCGCACATTAACACCACCCTACACACACTGGGGACAATTTAACATTTACACCAAGCAAATTAACCTACAAGCCTGTACGTCTCTGGAGTGTGGGAGGAAACCAAAGATCTCAGAGAAAACCCACGCAGATCACAGGGAGAACGTACAAATTCCGTACACCCAAGTCAAAAGCCTGGTACAGCCTGCATGATATCCTCTTTGTTAATATGCAGCAATTGCAAGTGTTTTCTTGTCGATTTATCCCACCAATTTAGTTTAGTTTATAGATACAGCATAGAAATAGACCCTTCAGCCCATTGAGTCCATGCTGATCACAAATCACCCCTTCACACTCATTCTATGTTAGCCCATCTTGGCATTCATATCCGACACACTGGAGGGCAATTTCCATAGGGCCAATTAACCCACAAACCTGCACGTCTTTGCGATGTAAACGTCACAGGGAGAACGTGCAAACTCAACAGACAGCACCCAAGGTCAGAATCGAACCCGGGTCAGAATCGAACCTGAGGCAGCGGCTCTACCAGCTGTGCCACTGTGATGCACTTGTCAATCGATCATCAAGGCTTTTAGAATTGTTACTTATACTGGATGATTGAGACAGAGCTGAAGAAGTAGTGGGAGCAAGCCTCACCTGTAGGTCGTAGAGGTAGCGGAAGCTGCTCTTCTGGTCGGCAGCCTTGCTGACAGCCTGAGCCAGCCGCACGGCACCGCTGCCCCCGGCTGCCCAGTGGTCGCACGGGACTGCATCATATGCACCGGAACCCTTTGCAATGTCGCAGACAAGCTCAATCTCCGCTTTGCTGTCAGTCCTAAGGGAAAGGAGAACCCATGTTATGTGGTGCAGATGCCGGTTTGAACCGAAGATAGACACAAAAAGCTGGAGTAACTCAGCGGGTCAGGCAGCACCTCTGGAGAAAAGGAACAAGTGACGTTTTGGGAAGAGACCCTTGTCTGAAGAAGGGTCTCGACCCGAAACGTTCCCCATTTCTTTTCTCCAGAGATGCTGTCTGACCCGCTGAGTTACTCCAGCTTTTTGTGCCTATCTCCATGTTATGTGGTCTCATTTATGATGTCAGGATGCCCCAAAGGCCTTGCGTAGCCAAGATATTCTTGGAGCATCGTCGCTGGTCAACTCAAAGAAATACCAGCAGCTTGCATGCAAGTCGCAAGCTCCGAAACACCACGGCAATTGTGTGCAGAGCATGTTTTTGGTGATGCTGGTTGAGGGATAAATATTGGCCAGAACACCAGGGAGAAAGCCACACCCCTGTCACCTGCAACTCCAAATCATAGTTAATCACATCATACTGTTGTAGAAACAAGGAACTGCAGATGTTGGTTTGCAACAAAAAAAAAAGACAATGTGATGGAGTAACTCAGTGGGTCAGGCAGAATCTCTGGAGAACATGGATGGGCATTGTTTTTCGTTTCGGGAGCCTTGTTCAGACTGATTGTAGAAGGGGGAGGGGGCGGGGAAAGAAAGCTGGGAGGGAAGGATGGTCAGGACGAAGTGTGCCAGGTAATAGGTGAACAGGAGGGGGGGGGGGGGGGGGGGTGATAGGCAGATGGCTGGGACAAAGGGCAGAGATTAAAACAGAAGGTGTGAGACAAAAGGATTGAAGAATTGAGAACTGTGAAGCCAGAGGATGGAATGTGGGTAGAGGGGATGGGGAGAAATAGGTGTGAGTTCAGGTGGGGCACAGGGGAGAAAGGGAGGGGGGGGGGGGGAGGTAGGGTGGGAGGGGGGGGGGGGGGGGGGAAGGATGGTTGCCAGAGGTTACCGAAAATTGGAGAATTCAATGTATTCCTTTTCTCCAGACTGCTGTCTGACCCATTGAGTTACTCCAGCTTTTTGTGTCTATCTTCAGTGTTCATACTTTGGGTTGTAAGCGATATACAAGGTGCTCTTTCAACATCATGGCGTTGCAAGATCCTGAGCTTTTACAGATTATAAGCATCCACATTCATCACAGTATCCGTGTACTTCTGCTGAAGGCAGATTTAGATTATGACTGGAGCGCCAATCTACAACCTTGGCAAGAAGAGGCAAAAGTGCTATCAACTGAGCCAAGGATAATGACTAGTAATCAATACATAGTAGTATAAGAAAATAACTGCAGATGCTGGTACAAATCGAAGGTATTTATTCACAGGTATTTCTTCAGTCTGAAGAAGGGTCTCGACCCGAAACGTCACCCATTCCTTCTCTCCTGAGATGCTGCCTGACCTGCTGAGTTACTCCAGCATTTTGTGAGTAATCAATACATGCTCTTAACGAAAGATGGCCCACAACTAAACTTCCTCACGAGAAAAAGATAAGATGGGTCTTTGCTCCCCTCCTCATTACTCTCCGCACAAAAATCCCCCCCCCCCCCCTCGCAAACGACCCACTTTCAGTACAGGTCCACCAAAGATTTTCAAAGAAACTGATGGTCCGGCACGTCCTTTAATGCGGACAAAAGTTATACTAAACCAATAAGCATGTGTCATTAATACCTGTACTAATGCACTTCATCAATCATTTCATTCGCATTTAATATTAGTTTTATTTAAGTTTCTAGCAGTCCATGGTGCTTTAGAGACATCGGAGGGGGATAATTAGTGGGTCAGAGGTGTATTGTCGGATTATTATTACGTCACCTCTGTTGATCCGGCAAACAGATAATCCGGCATGGCTCTGGTGCCGGAAAAATCAGTGGTGGACCTGTATCACTAAAAGCACCTAAAGTCATATCTACGCATCAATTTCAGCCAACACAAAATTCTTATGCAGCTATTTAAGGCTTTACCAAAGACGTACAGGTATGTAGGTTAATTGACTGGGTAAATGTAAAAAATTGTCCCTAGTGTGTGTAGGATAGTGTTAGTGTGCGGGGATCGCTGGGCGGCGCGGACTTGGTGGGCCGAAAAGGCCTGTTTCCGCGCTGTATCTGAAATATGAAAATAAATATGAAAATATGAAAACAGGTGGAATAAGTAATGAATTTACATACAACCTTTCCTCAAATTTCAAATTACTTCCTTGCCTTTCATCGAGTGGTGGACACAACAGGATGGATTTAGCGATACATTCAATGGGGATAAGTTACAAGGACTTTCCATGTATTCTCTTGAGTACTGTAAAATTGCAGGTAGCAGTGGAGTATTTACTTGGTTTAAGATAATTGAGAGGGCCGAATGTCCTAATTCTCCTTCGTTCACATATGACCTTATGATCTGATTTGATTGAATAGCATGCAAAACAAAGCTTTTCGGTAGAGGTGACAGTAATAAACCTAAACCCAAACCGAGGCACAAACTCATTTGTGAAATAATGACTGGAACCAAACACTATTCTCCAAATGAGAGTGAAACAACATCGCCATTTTTTTTGCCTCATGTCCTAGTTATATTTTCCAACATTCCAAGCATCTTTCTTCGTTGAACAGGATACGCATTCTATTATGTTCCACAATTTTTTTATCGCGAATAACACTTTAAATTTTAATTGCCATCTACATGCTGGTTTTCTTAACTCGATTAAATCCCTGATAAAAATCCTCCAGGGCTATGATCAAATTCCCTAATCCTCTCTACTTTGATGTTTGCAAACATAACAAGCTTTGGCATCTTGGTTTGTGGCAAAGAGCAGAGACAGGAATCAAGGTTCAGAGACCTCATCCACGATCAGTCGGCAGCTTCATCCTACTTTGTTAGGATATGTTGAACACTCTGCATCTTCTCTCCATCACTCTACAGCACAAGAACAGGCCGTTTGACCCACAACGTCTGTGCCAAGCACCATGCCACATTAAAACTAATCTCCTCTACCTGCATGTGTTTCGGATCCCTCTGTTCCTCACATATCCTCGATAGTCGCATCCTTACTAACAGTTAGCATCCTTACTAACTGTATCACAGTATGGTATGGCAACTGCTCTGTCTCCGACCGGAAAGCACTGCAGAGGGTGGTGAAAACTGCCCAACGCATCACCGGTTCCTCACTCCCCTCCATTGAGTCTATCCAGAGTAGGCGATGTCTGCGAAGGGCGCGCTGCATCGTCAAGGACAGCTCTCACGCCAACCACAGATTGTTTACCCTCCTCCCATCTGGGAGGCGCTACAGGTCTCTCCGTTCCCGGACCTACAGGTTCAGGAACAGCTTCTTTCCTGCGGTCGTTACCTTACTTAACTCTGCGCTTCGGTGATTGCTGCCACCCCCACCCTCCAATCCCCCTCCAATCGTTAAGCCATGCCCTCGAAGGTGATAAGTGATAGGAGCAAAATTGGAACATTTGGCCCATCAAGTCTGCTCCGCCATTCAATCATGGCTGATCTATCTCTCCCTCCTCACCCCAATTCTCCTGCCTTCTCCCCATGACCCCTCATACTCGAGTCCTTTTAATATTTGCACCCTGGGAAAGATTTTGACCATCTACTAGACACGTTGCTATTGCATACTTGAAAGGCCCTTCAAGGCCTGGATTTCCAGGTTACTCGGACAAATCAACTGCTGAAATAAACATTTCAGCTGCTTTACACAGACGTTAAACTTTGCTGCAGAGTGTACACCAGGAACCATGCTCCAGTGGTATATTCAGTGCAGACTTTGCAACTGAAAGCAACTTGCATCGAGAACTAAGTCCTCATGATGAAATACTTGAACAAGATCTTGATCAATTGACAATGCCCTCGAATGTCCTTCAGAAATTGTTAACTCAAGTGTGATATGGTTTGAAAGAGCTTCAGTCATAATCGAAGAGTCCTCTTAATTTGCCTAATAAGCTGGCTGATGCGTACATTCTATCAGCCCCCTCGTATCCATCTTTGAATAAAAAACGTATTACAGGCAATTTCTCCAAAATTCAAAGCCACTTCTTGCTTATTATCGAACAATTGGGCTTTAAGAAATGGAAAGTTATATGGTTTAATTCAAATTAATGGGTAATCCAAATTAGTTTTGACACTGAAACCAAAAATAACTTGGAATCATTGGGGAGCAGACGCTTGGACAAAGGCTGAATTTTTAATTCACTGCGGCTCCAGTGCAAATATGAAATAATCTTATTAAACTGAATTGTTGTATTTTGGCACGTTGACTTAGAACGAGCAACAACATGGTGTCTTTCATAGAACATACTGGTACAGTGGCACAGCGGTAGAGTTGCTGCCTTATAGCGTCAGAGACCCGGGTTCGATCCTGACTACGGGTGCTGTCTGTACGGAGTTTGTACGTTCTCCCTGTGACTGCATAGGCGTTCTCTGGGTGCGCTCGTTTCCTCCCACACACTAAAGATGCGCAGGTTTGTAGGTTAATTGGCTTTTGAGTAAAATCGTAAATTGTCCCTAGCGCAGGATATTGCGAGTGTACGGGGGGGTCGGTGTGGGCCGAATGACCTGTTTCTCTAACGCTGTATCTCTAACGCAAAGACATCAAACTACAAACACATTCTGGGACAGCCGACTAAACCCTTATTCAAAGAGGTGGACTTCAAGAGCAACTGAAGTGCAGGTTTAGGGAGGGATTTTTTGTAAGGTTAGGAATCAGATGGTTTAAGACACAGCACACAATGGCAGAGTGAAGGAGATACATTGTTGATACAAGAACAAGAGTTTGCAGAAGATTGCAAGAAATTCTTGGAGAGGAACAGGGAAAGATGTGGGCTAAATGGTATATTTTTTAATGCAGTGAAATGCAAGAGTTTTGAAGTGTCCCAAGGCAAATCTTTGAAGTCTACATGATTAATAAGGTTATTAAAACACACATGCCTCTGGGCATTGGAACACAGGCAGAATCCAGAGTAAGGTTTTGTTAATTCCACATAACGCACCAATTTAGCATTGGAGTCGAGGTTCCACCATATTACAGACATTCCCTTTGTTCCCTCAACTTTCTCCGCAATTTGAAACGCACGCACTTCCCAAAGCTGCCGAGGTCTGATAAAAAAGCAATGACGCAAAACACTGCCCATTTCCCCTCCAGAGATGCCGCCTGACAAGCCGAGTGTTTCCAACATTATCCGCCTTTAATCAACTGTGAATGATTGTGCCCAGTTCCAGGCATCAAATAAGGATAAAGAGGCAAGGGCTTTCACGAGTCAGCAGAAGATATTTACGAGAATGTTTCCAGGCATTAGCTTGGGGTGGGGAATGGAAAGGAATTAAAAATAGGGGAGGGAAATAACAATAATAAACCACCATTTATGGAGCGCCTTTCACAATCTCAAAATGTGCCAAAGCACTTGCATGTACGAAGAAAAAAGAAAACCATATTTTTGCATGAGTAAACAGGATTTTGACCACGGCGTCTCATCGGATCACGCGTGCAGATTCAATTGCAGCCTTCAAAGGGGAGTTGGGGAAACATTTGGCAAAGGAACAGGGATGTGGGAAGTAGGACCAACAGCATCCAAGTAGCCCTCTGTGGTTTAACATTTCACACACAGGGAGGGATGAGACAATGGGTGAAGTTGAGCACAAGGGAAGAGGATTTTAAATCCAAGGCACTAATGCAAAGAGAAGGCAGCAAGCACAGCAGTGACCTGAAAGGTTTACAAATAACATCACTGACGTTAGTTTAAGAAAATAACTGCAGATGCTGGTACAAATCGAAGGTATTTATTCAGCTTGCAGCCCAGTGGTATGAACATCGACCTCTCCAACTTTAGATAGTTCCTCTGTCCCTCTCTTCCCCTCCCCCTTCCCAGATCTCCCTCTATCTTCCTGTCTCCACCTATATCCTTCCTTTGTCCCGCCCCCCTGATATCAGTCTGAAGAAGGGTCTCGACCCGAAACGTCGCCCATTCCTTCTCTCCCGAGATGCTGCCTGACCTGCTGAGTTACTCCAGCATTTTGTGAATAATCACTGACGTTAGTTGATCGCTTCTGGTTACGCAGCATCTACAATCATTGGGGATTATATATTTTAAAACATTTTTTTTTAGAGATACAGCGCAGAAACAGGCCTTTCGGCCCACCGGGTCCGTGCCGCCTAGCGATCCCCGCACATTAACACTATCCTACACCCACTAGGGACAATTTTTATTTATTTTTTAACATTTGCCCAGCCAATTAACCTACATACCTGTATGTCTTTGGAGTGTGGGAGGAAACCGAAGATCTTGGAGAAAACCCACGCAGGTCACGGGGAGAACGTACAAACTCCGTACAGACGGTGCCCGTAGTCAGGATCGAACCTGAGTCTCCGGCGCTGCATTCGCTGTAAGGCAGCAACTCTACCACTGCGCCACCGTGCCGCCCAAATCTTGGTGATGTCACTTTACTTGGGCACAAAGGGATTTAGAGGAATCGCTGCCTCAAAAGGGCAGCCAGCATCATCGGAGAACCACACCCACCATGACCACACCGTCATTTCACTCCTGTCATTGGGAAGAAGATAGAGGAGCCTGAAAACTGTGACATCCAGGTTCACGAACAGCATCTTCCCTGAAGTCATCCCTACAACCTCCAAATAAGCTCTGAACTACATAGACTTGGAGGTAGTGGTTTTGTCATTTTGCAATGCTATCATTTGTTTGTTGCTTTTACGTGTATGTATGAAGGTGAGTAGTGTAGGAAAATAACTGCAGATGCTGGTTTAAATCGAAGGTAGACACAAAATGCTGGAGTAACTCAGCGGGTCAGGCAGCATCTCAGGAGAGAAGGAATGGGTGACGTTTTGGGTCGAGACCCTTCTTCAGACTGATGTCAGGGGAGGGGACGGGACAAAGTTCCGGGACAAAGGGTCTGGCCCAGAAACGTCACCCATTCCTTCTCCCCTGAGATGCTGCCTGACCCGCTGCGTTACTCCAGCATTTTGTGTCTACCTATGAAGGAAAGCATGTTGTAAGTAAGAATTTCATTGTACTGTCTGGGACATATGACAATAAAACATTCTTGACACCAGCTCCAGTGGACCCTTGGACTGTGATCAGAGGGGAGTACAAAGGGCAGAACCGACCCCAATGCTACTAGAAATTCTCCTGGTGGGATGAACCCCGAGCTAGATGCAGCAAGTCTCCGCACACAGCACCTACTTGAAAACGTTCACAGCGACCACGACCGGAATGCCGAAGAGCTGAGCGATTTGGATCTGTTTCTGTAGGTTACAGCACCCGTCAGCCACCAGCGTCAGGTTCTGCAACAACAATCACACAGGCAGATGCGTTAAATACAGCAGCTGCTCCAAACACACAGGTCAAACAGACCCTGCCGAGAGAGGGAAACGTAGTTAATGTTTTAGGTCAACGATCGCCCCTCAGTGCAGGGAGGTTAGAAAGTGAACAAAAGTGCAAAGGAGGTATAAATGTGAGAGAGATATATGGCAAGTGGTTTGGGCTGCACAGCGGTGCAGTGGTAAAGTTGCTGCCCTACAGCGCCAGAGACCCGGGTTCAATCCATGGGGCCGTCTGTACGGAGTTTGTACGTTCTCCCTGTGACCTGCGTGGGTTTTCTCCGCGACCTTTGGTTTCCTCCCACACTCCAAAGACGTACAGGCTTGTAAATGAATTGGCTTCTGTAAAATTGTAAATTGTCCCTAGTATGTAGGATAGTGCTAGTGTACGGGGTGATTGCTGGTCGGCGCGAACTCGGCGGGCCGAAGGGCCTGTTTCTGCACTGTATCTCTCGAGTCTAAATCTACAGTTGGTTTAATTATATCTGGCCTGTGGAAGATCAGCACTATTGACCTCATTCTGAAAACATTCCACTTGTCTGTTAACATAGAAACATAGAAAATAGGTGCAGGAGTAGGCCATTCAGCCCTTCGAGCCTGCACCGCCATTCAATATGATCATGGCTGATCATCCAACTCAGTATCCTGTACCTGCCTTCTCTCCATACCCCCTGATCCCTTTAGCCACAAGGGCCACATCTAACTCCCTCTTAAATATAGCCAATGAACTGGCCTCAACTACCTTCTGTGGCAGAGAATTCCACAGACTCACCACTCTCTGTGTGAAAAAAAACTTTCTCATCTCGGTCCTAAAAGACTTCCCCCTTATCCTTAAACTGTGACCCCTTGTTCTGGACTTCCCCAACATCGGGAACAATCTTCCTGCATCTAGCCTGTCCAACCCCTTAAGAATTTTGTAAGTTTCTATAAGATCCCCCCTCAATCTTCTAAATTCCAGCGAGTACAAGCCGATATTTGTTGGACTCCATGAACAGATTGATCCAAATAAGGGCAGGTATAGGGTTAGTATGAGATTGCCAGTGGCACCATTAACATGTGTTCAGCATGTGTTCAGCATGTGTATCAACCTACAAACCCGCACATTTTTGGGAAGTGGAAGGAAACCAAAGCACCTGGAGGAAACCCACACCGTCACAGGTAGAACATGCAAACTCCAAACAGACAGCACCCGAGGTCAGGATCGAACCCAGGTCTCTGGGGCAGTGAGGCAACAGATCTACCAGCTGTGCAACAGTGCCAACATTATTTTCACGGATTGATACTTGGCATTTGTGAAGTTGCCTAATATACAGGTTTAAAGGAAATGTTTCTCCTGTAGCTATCAAGTAGTGTCAAGTTCTAATTTTAAGAAAAAAAATTAGAAAGAGAAAAAAAAAAAATGTTTCAGTTTCGATGGAATAAGGTGGTGAGGTACAGTGGGCCTCACGAGTGAGCGTTGGGCTACGATGGTTTCTAATTTACATCCGCAATCAAGATGAACATTCTGGAAATACTACACAGTAGGGCCAGAACCTCTAACCCCACAATATCAACAGTGGAACATTCTTGATAGAGGTACACCAGTAAATTAGCCGCACGGCAAAAGCAGATAAATGATCCCACAAACAAGGAATCAGATCAAAACTGGCACCACACCAGTGCCAGGCAATGGGCATCGACAAAAGAGAGAGTTTAACCACCTACCTTTAACCACCTATCTTTGACAATCAATGGCGTCAACTTTATAAGCCCCATCACAAATATTCTGATATCACGACCGACCAATTGATCACAGGTACTGAACCTTCAAGTGAGCTCAGAGACTGGATATCCTGGGGCAAGTATCTCAACAAAAGCCTTTTGCTGTATCTCAGTAAGCGTGACAGCAATAAACGTAAACCTCTTGGTACCACAAAGCCTTTCAGTCATCGGCAAGGAACATGTCAGGAGTGTGGTGGAATTACTTTGCACTTGCCTGATCGAGTGCAGGTTCAACACCAGAGAATTGAACACACTACACTGCATGTTTACCACCCCTGCCGCCAATTCACCACGTACCATCTGCAAAATGCACTGCAATTACCCGCCAAGGCTACTCCTTTAGCTCCTGCCTAGCCGAGAACAAGGGCAACAAGTGCATGGAAAGACTACCATTAAGTTATAATTTAAAGAACCTGCAGGCTCCCCCCGATATCACACAGCACTCTGACCTGGAAATATATCGCCAGTCTTTCGTCCGTGACCACATTCAGGATTTTAGTCATTTACTAGACCAAGTGTACCCGTTGGGCCTAAACCTCTCCTGCATTGGTGCAGCACCCTCTCCTCCCCCTCCCCCCTCCCTCCCCTCCCCCCACTCCATCCCCCTCTCCTCCCCCTCCCTCCCTCCCTCCCCCTCCCTCCCTAGGAGATAATTTCAACTTTAAAATGCGAATAACTTAAAATATATAACACCGATTTCAATGAAACTTCTTCCATTAGCACCAAAGGACGACGGTGAGTAAGGTGGGCCTACAATTGTCGTGCTATCGTTTACTGTTTTGGCTGTAGTTCAGGAACAAACAAACAAACAAACGAGAGTTTTAGTATATAGATGAGACTGCAATCATGCACCATTCTGCTAGTTTGCCCATTTGTCGCTATATTAATTGTTATATTTCTCATTACTGTATGTATCGCTGCTCCCACCCTATGGAACTCACTACCCCAAACCGTTAGAGACTCCTCCACACTCACCACATTCAAAACATCGCTGAAGTCTCACCTGTTCAGTACTGCCTTCAACCACTGAAGGTCACCTCACCTTCTGTCTCCTTTCTCTGTTCGTTTACTTATTTACTTATTTATCTATTTATTCATTTCCCTATGTTCTCTAAATCTCTGTAAAGCGTCTTTGAGTATATGAAAAGCGCTATATAAATAAAATGCATTATTATTATTATTATTATTATACTGTTTATCCGTGAGCTTCTTGTGAATAAATAATCTCACTGCAGCCTGGTGTACCTCAATCTGAATCTGACTTTCAAAGCAAGCAGCTCTCAGTTTTTTATGAATTCTCAATATCTACTGACAACTTTAAAATACTATTTTGGTGGATTTTATCTGTTTATGTGGGAGGGTTGTTCATATTTAGACTCCAGTGGTAAAGGTAGCAACATGCAGATCTCCCTGGCTGACAAACGCCTGCTCTCCGGTCTGCACACACAAACAAGTGTTTGCGAGACCGGCGGGATGGTTTTACTGCCTGCTGTGGGGCTGCAGGCATCTTCAGAAAGATTGGTACAGCATGGAAACAGGCCCTTTGGCCCACCGACTCCATAGAAACATAGAAAATAGGTGCAGGAGTAGGCCATTCAATATGATCATGGCTGATCATCCAGCTCAGTAACCTGTACCTGCCTTCTCTCCATACCCCCTGATCCCTTTAGCCACAAGGGCCACATCTAACTCCCTCTTAAATATAGCCAATGAACTGGCCTCGACTACCTTCTGTGGCAGAGAATTCCACAGACTCACCACTCTCTGTGTGAAGAAATGTTTTCTCATCTCGGTCCTAAAAGACTTCCCCCTTATTCTTAAGCTGTGACCCCTAGTTCTGGACTTCCCCAACATCGGGAACAATCTTCCTGCATCTAGCCTCTCCAACCCCTTAAGAATTTTATATGTTTCAATAAGATCCCCCCTCAGTCTTCTAAATTCCAGTGAGTATAAGCCCAGTCTATCCAGTCTTTCTTCATATGAAAGTCCTGCCATCCCAGGGATCAATCTGGTGAACCTTCTCTGTACTCCCTCTAAGGCTAGAATGTCTTTCCTCAGATTAGGAGACCAAAACTGTACACAATACTCCAGGTGCGGTCTCACCAAGGCCATGCCGACCATCGATCATCCATTCACACTAGTTCTATGTTATCCCACTTTCGCATTCACTCCCTTCACACTAAGGGCAATTTACAGAGGCCAAGTAGACTACAAACCTGCACGTCTTTGTGATGTGGGAGGAAACCGGAGCACCCGGAGGAAACCCAGGCGGTCACAGGGAGATCGTGCAAACTCCACACGGACACCGCCAGAGGTCAGAATCGAACCAGGGTCTCTGGCGCTTTGTGGCAGCGGCTCTGCCAGCTGTGCCACCCTTTGATGTTAAAGTAAACACCCTATCTAACTACACGTTGCCCTTGGTTGGCTTTTGTATTTAAGTATGTTGCTGTGCGGCCACGTTTCCGACTTGCAAACTGTTCAGGCCACAAATGGTTCTCAGGACCAGAACCCTGTCAGAATCCGGGGGAGACCATTATGGCATGGGCAAGGCACAGAATCCAAGATTAATTAAATCACCAAGAAAAAGTGAACGTATCGCAAAATGCTGGAGTAACTCAACGGGCAGGCAACATCTCTGGAGAGAAGGAATTCCTTCTCTCCAGAGATGCTGCCTGCCCGTTGAGTTACTCCAGCATTTTGCGATACGTTCACTTTTTCTTGGTGATTTAATTAATCTTGGATTCTGTGCCTTGCCCATGCCATAATGGTCTCCCCCGGATTCTGACAGGGTTCTGGTCCTGAGAACCATTCCTTCTCTCCAGAGATGCTGCCTGCCCGTTGAGTTACTCCAGCATTTTGTGATACCTTCGATTTAATAGACAATAGACAATAGGTGCAGGAGTAGGCCATTCGGCCCTTCGAGCCAGCACCGCCATTCAATGTGAACATGGCTGATCATTCTCAATCAATACCCCGTTCCTGCCTTCTCCCCATACCCCCTGACTCCGCTATCCTTAAGAGCTCTATCTTGCTCTCTCTTGAACGCATTCAGAGAATTGGCCTCCACTGCCTTCGGAGACAGGGAATTCCACAGATTCACAACTCTCTGACTGAAAAAGTTTTTCCTCATCTCCGTTCTAAATGGCCTACCCCTTATTCTTAAACTGTGGCCTCTGGTTCTGGACTCCCCCAACATTGGGAACATGTTTCCTGCGTCTAATGTGTCCAACCCCTTAATAATCTTATACGTTTCGATAAGATCCCCTCTCATCCTTCTAAATTCCAGTGTATACAAGCCTAGTCGCTCCAGTCTTTCAACATATGACAGTCCCGCCATTCCGGAAATTAATTTGCACCAGCATCTGCAGTTATTTTCCTAAGAAAAAGTGAAGCATCTCTTGTTCACCTCAGAAGTGTACCCACCTCCTCTGTGTACTCTTTAGCTAGGGGCTTGCCTGCAGAAACCTGAAAGAGAACAAAATAATGATACAGTCATAAGTTTAAATACTTGTCCAAGCAGAAAGGTAAGATATTACATTATAGTACATTGTAAAAGCTATTTTTGCTTGTAATGCAATTGAGCTACATAAACAACATCAGTGGAGACAATTCAACAGAACTGGTTTTACATAATGCCCCCATTTGAGGACATCTCACAATGACTCAGAGACAATCTATTTGGCCAGGGTAGATAATGCCTCTGTTTTTATCTAATAGTGTCCTGGATTGACTATATATTCACTCTGGGTGGCCAGCTAAAGAGTTCTCAGCTTAACATCTCAACTATAAAACCACACCGTTCACCCGAGACCTAAAAAGACCAAGCCCAACATTCCCCCCCCCCCTCCCCTTCCCCCAAAACATAGAAACATTTCCCACACCAGGTTTGGAAGCTTTTGCAGAAAAATGGACCGATTTGCTCGGCTCCTTGTACATCACCGTTGATCAAATAACAGACGGTGATACTGAGCAAATCCTGATCTGTAGAGGCATGACATGCCCTGATCTGACAGACTCTCAGGCCAGCTTCCAGCCCTCAGTGCACTACAATCATTGACAAATCTGTTCAATACTCTGTTCATTCAACGACAGCATCTCAAACATATTTTTTCTCTCTTCTCACCTTTAAGTATAGACTAGGCCAAGTGGACCCGCTGGGCTGTTGGGTCGGTACTGCTGGGCGATATGCTGGCCCTGATGGGCGTCCACGAGCCCAGCTTTTTATTTAAACATGCCCACCTGCGGCAGCTGCCGTCCGATCTCCGCCAGCAGCTCACCAACGACCCGTTCACCGACATGCAGGCGGTGGGCGAGCGCGCCGATGAACTCTGGATGGCCCGTCAGCTGGCCCTCGACGTGCTGGACGTTCCTCCGATGTCCAATGTCTGATGACGATCTGCAGGTCGGTGCCTCGATCGACCGCGTCTCCACCGCTCCTCGACGTCCTTCGCGACGGGACCCGGCTGCCACCCGGCCGGCAGCGCGTCTTTCCCGCGCAGCCTGCCGTCAGTTCCTCTGCACGCCACCAGAGGTCACTGGTGGTCGGATCAGCCTGCACAGCCGCCAGTTTCCACAGACGCCATCAGAGGGGACTGGTGCTACTTTCACCGCCGCTGGGGACCTTCAGCCCGTCAATGCCGGCAGCCCTGCTCGTTCCCGGGAAACGCAGGGGCCGGCCGTCAGTGATTGCTTCGGCGACCGGCCAGATTCATCGCGTTTTTGCGTGGGGTCGCCGCACCAGGGCTCGTTTCCTTGTGGACACAGGGTCTGAGGTGTGCGTTCTTCCCCCTTCGAATGATGACCTCTGCTGTGGTAAACGTAGCCCCCTCCTCGCCGCGGAAAACGGGACACCAATCCGCTCGTAAGGGGTGCGCACGCTCTCCCTCAACTTCGGAGAGGGCCGGTTCTCCTGGCCATTCGTCATTGCGGATGTGTCCCAGCCGTTGCTGGGCGCGGACTTTCTACGGGCACATTCCCTGCTCGTGGACGTCAAGCTGCAGCGTTTGGTGCACTCCGTCACCTTGCAGACTGTTTCCCTCCACGTGGGCGATCCGGTCGTGCTGCCTGATGGGCCCCTGTCGTCCGTGGACGCTACGTTCTCGCGCATTCTGGCCGAGTTCCCCGAAATCCTCGACCCCCAGTTCCACTCCTCCGCCCCGAAGCATGGGGTGGAGCATCACATTCCCACCACTGGCCCGCCCCTGCACGCCCGGGCGCGGCGTCTTCCACCGGACAAGCACCGTCTCGCTCGGGAGGAGTTCCGCCTTATGGAGTCCCTGGGTATTGTGCGCCGCTCAGATAGCCCGTGGGCGTCCCCGCTCCATATGGTCCCCAAGGCAGACGGTGGCTGGCGCCCTTGCGGAGACTACCGTCGGCTTAACGATGCTACCATCGCTGACCGGTACCCGGTCTCCCACATTCAGGACTTTAAAGCGCACCTGGCTGGGGCCATGGTGTTTTCCAAGGTCGATCTGGTGCGCGGCTACAATTAAATTCCCGTCCACCCAGATGACGTCCCCAAGACGACCATCGTGACGCCACTTGGCCTGTTCGAATTCCTCCGTATGCCGTTCGGACTTAAGAACGCGGCGCAAGCCTTTCAGCGGCTTATGGACTGTGTGTGCCGTGGGCTGGACTTTGTGTTTGTGTACCTCGATGACATTTTGGTGGCAAGCTGCTCGAGACAGGAGCATGCTGCCAATCTCCGCCAGCTATGCCAGCAATCATGGGCTGGCCATCAACATTGCCAAATGCCGTTTCGTGGTGTCGTCCATCAATTTCCTGGGCCACCACGTGACCCTCGCACGGGGCGCTGCCGCTCCCGGACAAGGTGGACTACCGTGAGGGGCCTCCAGGAGTTCGTTGGGATGGTGGCCTTTTATCACCGATTTGTGCCATCTGCAGCCCGGATCATGCGCCCGCTGTTCCACCTCATGGCGGGCAAGCGCAAGGAGGTCGAATGGACTGACGTTGCGGTGGCGGCGTTCCAACACGCCAAGGAAGCCCTGGCTACGGCCACGATGCTCGTGCACCCACGGGCGGATGCACCAACCAGCCTGACGGTCGATGCTTCGGATTTGGCGGTTGGGGCGGTGCTAGGATTGATGGGTGTTGGAAGCCTCTCGCTTTCTTCAGCAGGCACCTCAGCGGCGCACAGCGGAACTACAGTGCCTTTGACCACGAGCTCCTCGCCCTTTACCTTGCAGTCCGCCACTTCCTCGAGGGGCGATCCTTCACCGCGTACACTGACCACAAGCCCCTCACCTTTGCGTTCACCAAGGAGTGGTCAGCTCGCCAGCAGCAGGGGGGGGTCCTGTAGCAGTATCCGGGGATTAGGCCACTCCCTGGATCATCCTCCTCGGCACGGGTTGGACAGGGCTGGGGAAGGGACTAGTGCTACAGGGTTTGCCTGAAGGGGCTAGAGAGATAACTCGTGCTTGAGACTGAAGAGAGTGTGGATGTTCTGTTGCTGCATTAAATTACTGTTAATATCTACCTGGCGTCTTGCCTGATTCCTACTGCGTCCAGACCCAGTACACTGGACAATTTACTGAACGGCATAACAACACTGGGTGACTGTGTAGGAAGAAACTGCAGATGCTGGGTGGCTGACTGCCTTTCCCACGTTTACTCACACTGGGACCACCGCCGTGCATCTTCAGGGCTCGGATTGTTGCCACAAGCACCACCACGTCAGGCTGGAGTCCCGAGGCCCGGCACTTGATGTTGAAGAACTTCTCCATCCCAATGTCTGCACCAAAGCCAGCCTCAGTCACTGGAAGGCAACACCACACTGATTAGACCGTCCAGAAAGCAAAGATCAAGCAAAGCCTGGATTTTAAAATCATCACCCTTTTCATCAAATACTCCTCATCCCCTGTGTATCCCTCTCTTTAATCCTCTGAACTTCATTCCCAATCTGACTTGACTTCTTGAACATTCACTGGCCTCAAACTTGAGCCACTCAGCACCTTGTGTTTAATTATAAATGATTTTGTGAAGGTCTGTAAAACCAGACAAGACATACTTCAGACAGAGAAGCTAATGCAGCTGTGCCTGTTTCATCATCTAATGAGATCATGATCAGTCTCCACCTCATCCATTTGTCTTGTCTGAATATTTGTACTTCAAAAGGTTTCCATCAATCCCAGACTCAAAAGTTAATCGAACAGCATTTACTGCTATTTTTCTGGGCACGTTCAACATATCTGAAAGTAACAAGAGTTTTTACACTTGTCTCCTGTCCACCCTAGTATTGATTTGGAATTAGTCCCCCTCACCCTAGTCTCCTTCACCAGTGAGACAGGTATCCAGCCAGCCCACTGTTTCCTTCTAAATTCCCAAAGAAAAATTAACCACAGACAATTTAGGTGTACATCTAGTTTGGATAACCTCTTCAAATGTGAGGTGTTGCATTTTGGGAAGTCTAACGTGGGCAGGACCTACACAGTGAATGGTAGGGCTCTGGGGAGTGTTGTAGAGCAGAGGGATCTAGGAGTGCAGGTGCATGGTTCCTTGAAGGTGCAGCCGCAGGTAGATAGGGTGGTCAAAAAGGCAGAGTATTGAGTATAGAAGTTGGGAGGTCATGCTGTAGTTGTATAAGATGTTGGTGAGACTGCATGTAGAGTATTGTGTTCAGTCCTGGGCACCATGTTAGAGGAAAGATGTTGTCAAGCTGGAAAGGGTAGAGAGAAGATTTACAAGGATGGTGCCAGGACTAGAGGGTGTGAGCTTGAGAGAGAGGTTGAGTAGGCTAGGACACTATTCCTTAGAGTGCAGGAGGATGAGGCGTGATCTTATTGAGGTGTATAAAATCATGAGAGGAACAGATCGGGTAGATGCACAGAATCTCTTGCCCAAAGTAGGTGAATTGAGGGCCAGAAGACATAGGTTGAAGGTGAAGGGGAAAAGATTTAAAAGGAATCTGAGGGGTAACTTTTTCACACAAAGGGTGGTGGGTGTATGGAACAAGCTGCCAAATGAGCTGGTTGAGGCTGGGACTATCCCAACATTTAAGAAACAATTAGACAGGTACATGGATGGGACAAGTTTGAATGGATATGGGCCAAACGCGGGCAGGTGGGACTAGTGTAGCTGGGACATGTTGGCCGGTGTGGACAAGTTGATGCCACACTGTTTTACTCTATGATTCTAAATAGCCCAACCTTGACAACATGATAAAAAAAACCTTCATGCACTCCCTCCAAGGTTAACACCCTCCTTCTAAACTTCAGTGCTTAGAACTCTATATTGTGTTCCAGAAATCGATGCATATTGTGGTCTAATTGTGGCTTTGCTGCAAGACTTCCTCTCCTAACATTATTTCCTTTATACTAGATTACTAGATTACTATCTTCTATACCCCCTGACTCCGCTATCCTTAAGAGCTCTATCCAGCTCTCTCTTGAATGCATTCAGAGAATTGGCCTTCACTGCCTTCTGAGGCAGAGACTTCCACAGATTCACAACTCTCTGACTGAAAAAGGTTTTCCTCATCTCAGTTCTAAATGGCCTACCCCTTATTCTTAAACCGTGGCCCCTTGTTCTGGACTCCCCCAACATTGGGAACATGTTTCCTGCCTCTAACGTGTCCAACCCCTTAATAATCTTATACGTTTCGATAAGATCTCCTCTCATCCTTCTAAATTCCAGCGTATACAAGCCAGCAAGCAAGGATATATGGCAGCCTAGTGTTAGTCTATTCATTATTCAATGATGAACAGTGAAGGTCCCAACATGGATCCTTATGAGGCACCAAGAATTATAGACTTCCAGTGCAAGACCATATCGTCATCATCGTTGCTTGGCTTTAGCACAATCAAATCGTGAATTGGCCAACTTACTTGCCTACAGAAGCATGAGCATTAATTTTAGTCAGGCCTCTTTTCTTTTTTGTAACCTGCCAGTAGTAGTCTGAATCATATCCAGAAGCACCCCCCTCGACCTTCCTTTCCTCAAATAATTAAATCAGGTTTGTTCAATATAACAAATCTCTCCTTTTAAAAAAAATACTTAATTTTGGATGTTCAAAGCAACGTTATCGCACACATCTGCACAGCATTTATTCAAGTACTTTAAAACAAAATACACAGACCTCCAGTCAAATATACAAAGATAAGACACGGAGGAACTGTTCGTGGGAATGAAGTCATAAGGCCCATAGAAGGTCACCTCTTAACACGTTTGGAGCACAGGAAATAGATCCTATTCCTCAAGGAGCTGAGGATGATTCATTTGAATGCGAGGAATGATCAACGTTTCACTTTCAGATAAATCAATGGCTGAGTAATTTCCTTGATGGCTGGGAATAGCATTTCCTTTCCTGCACTGTTCACCAGAACACAGCTCCAGTAACGGGACATTTGACCTCTCCGCCAAGCCACTTCTTCTACTAATGAGACTGCGGGTGGTCTTTGATTTAACTCATTACACCCACTTTCTACCCATATAGGTTCACAAGTGATAGGAGAAGAATTAGGCCATTCAGCCCATCAAGTCTACTCCACCACTCAACCATGGCTGATCTATCTTTCCCTCTCAACCCCAATTCTCCTTCCTTCTCCCCATAACCCCGAATACCCATACTAATCCCTGCCGTAAAAATATCCACTGCCTTCTGTACCTTTGGTCAACAATAGAAATCCATCCATTTCAAGTTTAAATTTAACAACTGTTTGCATAAACTGCAGTTTGCAAAAGATTTCCCAGGGAGGGATGAGTCCTCAACTTTCAATGGGAGGTCTAAGGGTGACTGATCCCGACAACACAAGACATGGTATCCGTACGTTTCCGGTCTGAAACGTCACCTATTCCTTTTCCCCAGAGATGCTGCCTGACCCGCTGAATTACTCCAGCATTTTTGGTTGAGTTTAGTTTAGAGATACAGCGCAGAAACAATTCTCTTCAGCCCACCGAGTCCGTGCCAACAACCAGCGGTCCCTGTACACTAGCGCTATCCGACAAACTAGGGACAATTTACAATCTTTAACAAAGCCAATTATCCTACAAACCTGCACATCTTTGGAGTGTGGGAGGAAACCGGAGCACCCGGGGAAAACCCAAGCAGGTCACAGGGAGAACGTATAAGCTCCGTACAGACAGCATCTGTAGTCAGGAGCAAACCCGGGTCTCTGGCGCTGTAAACTCTACAACTGCGCCACTGTGCCACCCTGATCTTGTGTCTATCTGCAATATGAACCAGCATCGGCAGTTCCTTCCCACACATGTGGTGGGATATAGTGTCGGAAGGAACTGCAGATGCTGGTTTATATAGAAATAAAATGCTGGAGTAACTCAGCAGGACAGGCAGCATCTCTGGAGAGAAGGAATGCGTGACTCAGTCTGAAGAAGGGTCTCGACCCAAAACTTCACCCATTCCTTCTCTCCAGAGATGCTACCTATCCCGCTGAGTTACTCCAGCATTTTGTTTCTATCTTTGGTGGACGTTAGCATATACAGCTAAAAGCTGCCACTTTTAGGCAATTCAATATTTAATCAAGTTCTAACCTTGTTCTTTTGAAAAAGAAAGAATCTTTTTGTTTGTTACAGAACTGCAATATTACACACAAGATCCACAAACTCAGTGCAGGAAACAATAAAAATGAGGATTATTCACAGTATGGCAGCATTGGAAAAATCATAAAGGCACCTTGGTTGAAAGGCACCTTGGTCTCTGAGGAGGTCATTCTCCCTTTGAACTGGCCTTCAATCTAATACCACCATCTCCTTAAAGAGGAAAGGATGCCGAACAGACTTAGCGGAGGAAAAATAAATTGGATTTAATCCAAAATGAAATGCAGATCTGGTCATGACACTGGAAGGAATTACTGTTCAATTTGTGCAGATTTAAGAGGATTATATTTCCTGCTTTGCTGCAGGCTCTTCTATCATAAAACCAGGTCCTTTCTTGGAAAGTGAGCCGATTACAGACGAGTGGAAGAACACAGCCATTAAATCTCCACATGCCGGGTGCCATTTGCAGAGCAGAGCTAATAAGGAAGTTGTCAGCTGACCAAGACGAGTCTTGTATCTTGTGGTTATATTCAACATATTCAATTCTATCACTGTCCTTTCTGCTGTCAGTATCCCAACTCTTACCAAGTCCTTTATACTAACCATTCCTGGTGCTGTATTTTGGAAGGTCGACATTGATTTAGTTTACTTTACTTTAGAGATACAGCCCACTGAGTCCGCACCGACCAGCGATCACCCTGTACACTAGTTGTACCCAACACACTAGGGAAAATTTACAATTTTTCCAAAGCCAATTACCCTACAAACCTGTATGTTTTTGGAGTGTGGGAGGAAACCGAAGCACCTGGAGAAACCCGACGCCGTCGCAGGGAGAACGTACAAACTCCGTGCAGAGACCACCCGTAGTCGGGATCAAACTCAGGTCTCTGGTGCTGTAAGGCAGCAACTCTACCGCTGGGCCACTGTCCGCCCCACAGAGATGTACAGTATGCTTGCCTTCATTTGTCATATTGAATCAGGCCGTCATGATGCGGCATCATAGGACTTTGGTTAGGCCACATTTGAAGTATTATGCACAGTTCTGGTCGCCCCATTACAGGAAGGAATAAAGAGTGCAGAGGTGGTTTAACAAGGATGCCTGAAATGAAGGGGTATTAGCTACAGGGAGAGGTCATAAGGTCATAATGATAAGTAGAATTAGGCCAATCGGCCCATCAAGTCTACTCCAACATTCAATCATGGCTGATCTATCTATCCCCTCTAATCCCTCTGCCTTCTCCCCATTACTTCTGACATCTGTACTAACCCGGAGTCAGGGGGTATGGGGAGAAGGCAGGAACGGGGTACTGATTAAGAATGATCAGCCATGATCACATTGAATGGCGGTGCTGGCTCGAAGGGCCGAATGGCCTCCTCCTGCACCTATTGTCTATTGTCTATAATCAAAAATCTATCTGCCGTACACATATCCACTGACTTGGCCTCCACAGCCCTCAGTGGCAAAGAATTCCACAGATTCAACACCCTCTGACTAAATAAATTTCTTCTCATCTCCTTCCTAAAATAACATCCTTTAATTCTGAGGCTATGACCTCCAGTCCTAGTCTCTCCCACCGTGGAAACATCCTCTGCACATCCACTCTATCCAAGCCTTTCACTATTCTGTATGTTTCAATGAGCCCCGCCCCCCCCTCACTGGAGGGTGGATAGGCTTGGATTATTTTCTCTAGAGCTCCAGAAATTGAGGGGAGACTTGAGAGAAGTAGATAGATTTATGAATAATGTGGTAGACATCTTAGCTTTAAGGCGAGAGTGGCCAAGTTCAGAGGAGATGCGCAGGGCAATTAAAAAAAAACCTCAGTGTGGTGAGTGCCGAGAATATGTTACCGGATGTGGTGGTGGTAAAGGTAGAGATGATAATGGTATTTAACACAATTTTTGGATAGGCACATGGATATGCTGGGAACAGAAGGATATTGATTATGTGCAGGAAGATAAGAGTTGATCTTGGCATCATGTTCCACACAGAGATTGTGGGGTGAAGGGCCTGTTCACTGTACTGTTGTATGTTCTAGCTGTGGAAGGAATTTAGACAGTAAATGGCAGGGTCCTAAGGTGCACTGGTGTACAGTGGTAACTTGGGGTGCAAGTTGGGGTGGAGTACTGTGTGCAGTTTTGGTCTCCAAATTTGAGGAAGGATATTCTTGCTATTGAGGGCGTTCAGCGTAGGTTCACTAGGTTAATTCCCGGAATGGCGGGACTGTCACATGTTGAAAGACTGGAGCGGCTAGGCTTGTATACACTGGAATTTAGAAGGACGAGAAGGGATCTTATCGAAACATATAAGATTATTAAGGGGTTGGACACGTTAGAGGCAGGAAACATGTTCCCAATGTTGGGGGAGTCCAGAACCAGGGGCCACGGTTTAAGAATAAGGGGTAGGCTGTTTAGAACGGAGATGAGGAAAAACATTTTCAGTCAGAGAGTTGTAAATCTGTGGAATTCTCTGCCTCAGAAGGCAGTGGAGGCCAGTTCTCTGAATGCATTCAAGAGAGAGCTGGATAGAGCTCTTAAGGATAGCGGAGACAGGGGGTATGGGGAGAAGGCAGGAACGGGGTACTGATTGAGAATGATCAGCCATGATCACATTGAATGGTGGTGCTGGCTCGAAGGGCCGAATGGCCTACTCCTGCACCTATTGTCTATTGTCTAAGTCCATAGCTGTTTGAAAGTGGCAACACAAGTGGATAGATTGGCAAAGGCTGCATGCTTGTGGCATGTTTGCCTTCATCGGATGGGGCATTGAGTATGAAATTTGAGACGTCATGCTGCAGCTGTACAAAACTCTGGTTAGGCCACATTTGATGTACTGTACGCGGTTCTGGCCACCACATTTCAAGAGGCGTGTGAGGGCTTCAGAGAGGGTGCAGAGGGAGGCTCACCAGGATGTTGCCTGGAAGGACGAACAAACTGTCCATTTGGCCCAACAAGCCCATGCTGACATCGAGGTCATGCTTCACAAGATGTAGAAAACAATAGACAATAGACAATAGGTGCAGGAGTAGGCCTTTCGGCCCTTCGAGCCAGCACCACCATTCAATGTGATCATGGCTGATCATTCTCAATCAGTACCCCGTTCCTGCCTTCTCCCCATACCCCCTGACTCCGCTATCCTTAAGAGCTCTATCTAGCTCTCACTTGAAAGCATCCAGAGAATTGGCCTCCACTGCCTTCTGAGGCAGAGAATTCCACAGATTTACAACTCTGACTGAAAAGGTTTTTCCTCATCTCCGTTCTAAATGGCCTACCCCTTATTCTTAAACTGTGGCCCCTGGTTCTGGACTCCCCCAACATTGGGAACATGTTTCCAGCCTTGAACGTGTCCAATCCCTTAATAATCTTATATGTTTCAATAAGATACCCTCTCATCCTTCTAAATTCCAGTGTATACAAACCTAGTCGCTCCAGTCTTTCAACATACGACAGTCCCGCCATTCCGGGAATTAACCTAGTAAACCTACACTGCAAACCCTCAATAGCAAGAATATCCTTCCTCATATTTGGAGACCAAAACTGCACACGGTACTTCAGGTGCGGTTTCACTCCTCACGGTCTCTCTTCCCCTTCTGTTGAAATGAGGCAACAACTTTCAATCATGAGAAAAGCCAGCAAACTGGACATAAGTTACTTAGATGAATATATTCTGCGGAAGCATCCATTAGATTCTTTGTAACGTTAAATCAATGGCAAATTGATCATTGTCCACGATTGTAATTAACAGGAACCACTCAACTGAATGTGGTGACAGAGCGGTGTGATGTGTTCATTTCATGACCAAAAAGTACATACATTTTTTCTTTTAGATATATTCTTTACAATGAGCAGCGCGCTCAGAATTGGCAGGTTTATAAAAAGTGAGAAATGTCTAATGACACAGTTTCAATAACAGGATGCGTTGGAGTTAAACATACCCAGCCACTGTGCATGTGTCAAGTGCGAACGAGAGCACATTTCAAAGGATTATTTACTTTCTTTCTTAAAAAAAAAGATCGAGGAAATAGATGGAAAAGAATTCTGGAGAAACGTGGCAGGACATAGCTTGAGTGAATGATCTTAAACGTGTGGAACGCTGAGAGAAAACCAGCCCGCGCGATTCCAGAGGAAGTGGGTAAACAAGCAACTCGACTGAAACAAAGCAAGCGTGCGCAAAAGAAGATGGAGCAGAGCCCTTAACCCCAAATAACGAGAGAGAACAAATTATATTATTTACATTATTCCTGCTTTTCCTTTTTGAGAGAGCGACCTTGCATGTTATTGCAACTGTCTATAAGAACACTCACCAACTTTAAGCACTGTAGTTTAGGGTACTCACATACACACTCTTTCCAATTTATTCCCTGTCACCTCTCTTGCCTGTATAGTTTGTTTTAGAGATACAGCGCGGAAACAGGGCCTTCGGCCCACTGAGTCCGTGCCGACCAGCAATCCCCGCACATTAACACCGTCCCACACACAAACTAGGGTTACCAAGCCAATTAACCTACAAACCTGTACGTCTTTGGAATGGGTGAGAAAACCGGAGATCCGGGGTAAAACCCACAAAGGCCACGGAGAGCACGTACAAACAAGCACCTGTAGTCAGGATTGAGCTCAGGTCTCTGGCGCTGTGTGGCAGCAATTCTACCGCTGCGCCACGGTGCTACCCAACTGTTCTTGTGCAATGCTATGTTACTTTATTTCTGGGTACAATTCGCAGGGAAGTTGACATTAAAACCCACAGCTGATGCGCCTGGTCAGAATTGGACACAGTGCTTCAACAATGCAAAACAAACGTAATGATTCCTTAGATAAGGGATTTCAGATGCAATAGTTGGGATAGTTTTCCCTGTCGCAAAGACGATTGATGGGAGCATACAGGATCAAGGGCGAGGACAGCAGGACACAGAAATAAAGAGTAGTGAGGTGGAACGCATTGCCTGGGGTGTTGGTAGAGGCAGATAAAATTGTAGAATTTAGGAGACTTTTAGATAGGTGCATGGAAGTGAAGGGAATAGAGAAATATGGATCATATATCGGCAGATAAGGTTCGTTTAACTTGGTACCATGCTTGGCACAAACATGTGTAGGAAGGAACTGCAGATGCTGGTTTACACCGAAGATAGGCACAAAATGCTGGAGTAACTCAGCGGGTCAGGCAACATATCAGGAGAAAAGGAACAGGTGTTTTTCTCCAGAGATGCTGCCGGACCCGCTGAGTCACCCTAGCATTTTGTGTCCATTGTCGGCACAAACATTGCTGGTCGAAGGGCCCATTCTTGTGCTGCTGTGCTGTACTGTTCTCCGTTATAGAGTCATAGACTCCTAAGGCATGGACACAAGCCGTTCAGCCCAACTTGCTCACGTCAGCCAACATGTCCCAGCTACACTAGTCCAACCTGCCTGCATTTTGCCCATATCCTTCTAAACCTGTCCTGTCCATGTAACTGTCTAAATGTTTCTTTCACGTTGCGATTGTACCTGTGATGGTTCTATGAATAATTCCAAGGCACAGAACGTCAGGCACCAAACGAAGGAAAATGGAACAAGTACAATGTCAGCTTGTGCATCCTAAGCCAGAGGGCCTATTTCCATAACATATGACATTGCAACTCAATGGTGGATTGCAACTTGCTTACACAGGGAAACGTTGAATGCTGTTCTCATTAGCTGATGGGATCAGGACCAGGGAACACGGGTGTAAAGGTTTGGGCAAAAGATGCAAGTGGGATGAGGTGGAAGAACATTATTACAATCTATACTTAGCGCGTGGAGTTTCCCTGCCTGAAAGGATGCTGGAAACTAAATCAACGCCATTGAAAGGGTCCTGAATAAGACCCCAAGAAAGGATTACTTGCAAGGTTACAAGGAGGGTACAAGGAATGGGACTGATTGAGTGAGTTTGCCAAGAACCTGTTGGAATGATCCACATGGTTCACTCAATGACACAAATGTCCTCCTGCACTATGACAATTAGAGACACGGTGGCACAGCGATAGAGTTGCTGCCTTACAGCTCCAGAGACCCGGGTTCAATCCTGACTACGGGTGCTGTCTGTAAGGAGTTTGTACATTCTCGTGGGTTTTCTCCAGGAGCTCCGGTTTCCACCCACATTCCAAAGACGTAGACAATAGACAATAGACAATAGACAATAGGTGCAGGAGTAGGCCATTCAGCCCTTCGAGCCAGCACCGCCATTCAATGCGATCATGGCTGATCACTCTCAATCAGTACCCCGTTCCTGCCTTCTCCCCATACCCCCTTACTCCGCTATCCTTAAGAGCTCTTTCCAGCTCTCTCTTGAAAGCATCCAACGAACTGGCCTCCACTGCCTTCTGAGGCAGAGAATTCCACACCTTCACCACTCTCTGACTGAAAAAGCTCTTCCTCATCTCCGTTCTAAATGGCCTACCCCTTATTCTTAAACTGTGGCCCCTTGTTCTGGACTCCCCCAACATTGGGAACATGTTTCCTGCCTCTAATGTGTCCAATCCCCTAATTATCATATGTTTCAATAAGATCCCCCCTCATCCTTCTATTGTTTGTAAATTGTCCTAGTGTGTAGTATAGTGTTGGCGTATGGGGATCGCTGGTCGGTGCGGACTCGGTGGGCCTGTTTCCGCGTTGTATCTCTAAATGAAACTAAACAAGACCTCCCAAGCCTGGGCTATTTGACTAGATTCAAAAACTGCCTTGCTACTAATTCCTGCAAAGATTGCTCACCTGCTCCAATGTCTGTGTTACAGTAAATCAACACGAGCTGGACCTTATGCGCCTGGCAAACACTGGCACACCCATTCACTCACTCAGTCAGTGGGCACAGAGCATGGACTCAGAAACAGACAAATTCTTGATTAGAACGGGTGTCTAGGGTTATGGGGCAAAGGCAGGAAAATGGGATTAGGAGGCAGAGATCGGCTATGATTGAATGGCGGAGTGGACACGACGGGGCGAATGGCCTAATTCTACTCCTATAACGTGTAAACTTGTGAAAAAGCAGCACCTACTCGAAGAGGAAATGGTTATTTTATTTTATGAAGTCATGTGTTGACTGGGGGGAAACGGAAGACATGCGTCGAGCTTCCCTTGAAAACATCTGCACGCTGACAACATTTCCTCCCTGACACGCAACATTCCCGAATGTTGTCAAAGGACTCAGAACTCCCTTTATGTGTAGGAAGGAACTGCAGATGCTGGTTTAAATCGAAGATAGACACAAAATGCTGGAGTAACTCAGCGGGACAGGCAGCATCCCTGGAGAGGAGGAATGGGTCTCGACCCGAAACGTTCACCCATTCCTTCACTCCAGAGATGCTGCCTGTCCCGCTGAGTTACTCCAACATTTTGTGTCTACCTTCAACCTAAGATGAGCGTTTGTCGACACTGGGCCTCGCTGGAGTTTAGAAGAAAAACTCTATTTACATAGAAACATAGAAAATAGGTGCAGGAGGAGGCCATTTGGCCCTTCGAGCCAGCACCGCCATTCATTGTGATCTTGGCTGATCATCTACAATCAGTAACCTGTGCCTGCCTTCTCCCCATATCCCTTGATCCCACTAGCCCCTAGAGCTCTATCTAACTCTCTTTTAAATTCATCCAGTGAATTGGCCTTCACTGCCTTCTGTGGCAGAGAATTCCACAAATTCACAACTCTCTGGGTGAAAACGTTTCTTCTCACCTCAATTTTAAATGGCCTCCCCTTTATTCTTAGACTGTGTCCCCTGGTTCTGGATTCGCCCAACATTGGGAACATTTTTCCTGCATCTAGCTTGTCTAGTCCTTTTATAATTTTATACGTCTCTATAAGATTCCCTCTCATCCTTCTAAACTCCAGTGAATACAAGCCTAGTCTTTCCAATCTGGACAACATCTTTCCTATAGGAAGGTGACCAAAACTGAACACAATACGCTAAATGCAGCCTCACCAACATCTTGTACAACTATAACATAATATCTCAATTTATATACTCACTACCTTTACTGATGCAGAGCAATGAAAGTCATCTTATTTACCACTGCAGTAGAAAATAGGAGCAAAGAGGTTCTTCTGCAGTTGTATAGGAGCAAAGAAATCCTTCTGCAGTTGTACAGGGCCCTAGTGAGACCGCACCTAGAGTACTGTGTGCAGTTTTGGTCTCCAAATTTGAGGAAGGATATTCTTGCTATTGAGGGCGTGCAGTGTAAGTTTACTAGGTTAATTCCCAGAATGGCGGGACTGTCATATGTTGAAAGACTGGAGCGACTAGGCTTGTATACACTGGGATTTAGAAGGATGAGAGGGGATCTTATTGAAACATATAAGATTATTAAGGGGTTGGATACTTTAGAGGCAGGAAACATGTTCCCAATGTTGGGGGAGTCAAGAACCAGGGGCCACAGTTTAAGAATAAGGGGTAGGCCATTTAGAACGGAGATGAGGAAAAACTTTTTCAGTCAGAGAGTTGTAAATCTGTGGAATTCTCTGCCTCAGAAGGCAATGGAGGCCAGTTCTCTGAATGCATTCAAGAGAGAGCTAGATAGAGCTCTTAAGGATAGCGGAGTCAGGGGGTATGGGGAGAAAGCAGGAACGGGGTACTGATTGAGAATGATCAGCCATAATCACATTGAATGGTGGTGGTGGCTCGAAGGGCCGAATGGCCTACTCCTGCACCTATTGTCTATTGTCTATTACTGTGGTAAGATGGGGGAGTGCATCCTCAAAGAGTCGTACAGCACAGAAACAGGCCCTTCTAGTCCACTGCACCTGTATCAACCCTCAAGCACCCATTTACAATAATACTGTTATACGTTATTCTCCCCACATCCTGACATTTCCCAACACAATTTAAAGTTGCTAATTAACCTACCAACCTGCAGGATATGGGTGGAAACCTGAGCACCTGTGGGGAAACCCAAGCGACCAAAGGGAGAATGTGCCAAATCCACACAGATAGCACCGGAGGTCGGGTCTCTGGAGCCCAAAGGCACGCCCTCTTGCTATTGAGGGCGTGCAGCGTAGGTTCACTAGGTTGATTCCCGGAATGGCGGGACTGTCGTATGTTGAAAGGCTGGAGCAATTAGGCTTGTATACACTGGAATTTAGAAGGATGAGGGGGGATCTTATTGAAACATATAAGATAATTAGGGGATTGGACACATTAGAGGCAGGAAACTGTTGGGGGAATCCAGAACAAGGGGCCACAGTTTAAGAATAAGGGGTAGGCCATTTAGAACGGAGATGAGGAAGAACTTTTTCAGTCAGAGAGTGGTGAAGGTGTGGAATTCTCTGCCTCAGAAGGCAGTGGAGGCCAGTTCGTTGGATGCTTTCAAGAGAGAGCTGGATAGAGCTCTTAAGGATAGCGGAGTGAGGGGGTATGGGGAGAAGGCAGGAACGGGGTACTGATTGAGAGTGATCAGCCATGATCGCATTGAATGGCGGTGCTGGCTCGAAGGGCTGAATGGCCTACTCCTGCACCTATTGTCTATTGTCTATTGTCTCCACTGCATCTTGTCGATGGCATTCAGTGCAGCCCTCCGCCAGCGGAGGAGCAGATTACTCCAAATGATGCCAGCGTTGGACCTCCATTCAGCCAGGCATGTGGAAACTGTTCCATCCTTGAGTCATACAGCATGGAAACAGGCCCAAAGGCTGAACACACCAACCAACATGTCCCATCCACACTGGTCCCACCTGCCTGCTTTTGGCTCATATCCCTCTAAACCGGTCCTATCCATATACCCGTCTAAATGTTTCTTAAACATTGCAATTGTACCTGCCTCAACTACGTCCTCCGGCAGCTCGCTCCAAACACCCACCAATCTGTGTAAAAAAAGTTATCCCACAGGTTCCTATTAAAATTTCCCCGCTCACCTTAAACCTATGTCCTCTAGTTCTTGCTTCCTCTACTCTGGGCGACAGACTCTGTACGTTTACCCAATCTATTCCTCTCACGATTTTGTACACCTCTAGGGGCGGCACGGTGGCACAGCGGTAGAGTTGCTGCCTTACAGCGAATGCAGCGCCGGAGACTCAGGTTCGTTCCTGACTATGGGTGCTGTCTGTACATTCTCCCCGTGACCTGTGTGGGTTTTCTCCGAGATCTTCTGTTTCCTCCCACACTCCAAAGACGTACAGGTTTGTAGGTTAATTGGCTGGGCAAATGTAAAAATTGTCCCTAGTGGGTGTAGGATAGTGTTAATGTGCGGGGATCCCTGGGCGGCGCGGACCCGGTGGGCCGAAGGGCCTGTTTCTGCGCTGTATCTCTAAAATCTAAAAAAAAAAGATCATCCTTCATCCTCCTGCGTTCCAAGGAATAGAGTCCTAGCCTGCTCAACCTCTCTCTATAGCTCAGGCATTCGAGTCCTGGCAATATATCCTTATACATCTTCTCGGCGCCCTTTCCAGCTTGACAACATAATTCCTACAACACGATGCCCAAAACGGAACACAATACTCAAAATGTGGCCTCACAAACGTCTTGCGTAACTGCAACATGACCTCCCAACTTCTATACTCAATACTCCGCCTAGGCTTAGTACTGGAGCGACTAGGCTTGTATAAACTGGAATTTAGAAGGATGAGAGGAATCTTATCGAAACGTATAAGATTATTAAGGGGTTGGACACGTTAGAGGCAGGAAACATGTTCCCAATGTTGGGGGAGTCCAGAACAAGGGGCCACAGTTTAAGAATAAGGGGTAAGCCATTATAACTGAGATGAGGAAAAACTTTTTCAGTCAGAGAGTTGTGAATCTGTGGAATTCTCTGCCTCAGAAGGCAGTGGAGGCCAATTCTCTGAATGCATTCAAGAGAGAGCTGGATAGAGCTCTTAAGGATAGCGGAGTCAGGGGGTATGGGGCGAAGGCAGGAACGGGGTACTGATTGAGAATGATCAGCCATGATCGCATTGAATGGTGGTGCTGGCTCGAAGGGCCGAATGGCCTACTCCTGCACCTATTGTCTATTGTCCGCCATCACTAAGGGCTTTGTTTGAGGAATGGCGATGGGAACTGAGCCATGAAGAGTAACATTGACACTTCCAATCCATCTCCGGTCCAGAATCAGCGATCGCTCACCTCCCTGCTCCACTGGGGGTAAACTGCTTCAGATGTGGTTCAAATGTTCCTTGGACCACATCGCTTCATCGGACAAAACAGCTTACTCACCCACAAACCCCTCGTTGCCAACCAACTTCAGCGCCAACTTGTCAGCCAAAACCGAAGAATTGCCGTGCGCAATGTTTGCGAAAGGTCCCGCGTGCACGAACACAGGGGTTCCCTGGGTGGTAGGAGAGAAACACAAAGGCTCTTAGATGACACGCAGGATTGTCAACAACATCAGGGAAATCAATTCCAAACATTCACGACACAGGTGGGGCCAGCGGTAGAGTTGCTGCCTTACACCGCTTGCCGCGCCGGAGACCCGGGTTCGATCCCGACTACGGGTGCCGTCTGTACGGAGTTTGCACGTTCTCCCCTTGACCGCGTGGGTTTTCTCCGAGATCTTCTGTTTCCTCCCGCTCTCTAAAGACGTACAGGTATAAATGTGTAAATTGTTCCCAGTGTGTGTGGGACAGTGTCAATGTGCGGGGATCGCTGGTCAGTGAGGACTCGGTGGGCCGAAGGGCCTGTTTCCGCGCTGTATCTGTAAACTAAATTCACTTCCCCACAACTCCACCCCCCTCAAATCCAGATCAGCAAAACAGATCAACAATTCACAGCAGAAACCAAACGCACTCACACTTGCAACAATCTCACAGCATGTACACCAACAATCACTGTTCAAAACTGCTGTACGGTTACTTTTACAAGGTAAAATATAAAGGAGACGGCAGAAAATGTGTACAAATTTGTACAATAGGTGCAGGAGGAGGCCATTCAGCCCTTCGAGCTAGCACCGCCATTCAATGTGATCATGGCTGATCATTCTCAATCAGTACCCCGTTCCTGCCTTCTCCCCATACCCCCTGACTCCGCTATCCTTAAGAGCTCTATCTAGCTCTTCGCCGGTCGGCATGTTCTCAGTGGGTCGAAGGGCCTGTTTCCTCACTGTAACCTCTAACTTAATATAAACGAAACACACAGTGCTCGAGTAACTCAGCCGGGTCAGGCAGCATCATTTGAGAACATGGATAGGTGACCTTTTGGATCAGGATGCTTCTTCAGGCAGGAAACCTAGTGTGAACTCCCTAAATTCAGTCTCTTGTGAACGGAACAGGTTTAGCAGCATTGACAACTAAACCATGACAAACCCCCATCACATTTCATGCTCCAATGCATACTTGCATAGAAATCCTCCACATCCTACAATTCCCTCTAAGTCTGTTCCACCCAGTCCTCCAAACCCTCTGAGTATTAATTTTTGGGTTAGTATCTAAGAGCAGAGAGTGACTTTAGAAGCTGTCTAATGCTCCAAGTGTCCCATTCCATTTGATAAATACATCAGGTTTTTTTTTTCTCCTTCAGCACTGAACTTCTCTTTTAAAATTTTCCTTCAATTTTACTTTCGAAACGCACAACAACACAGCGACCTTGACTTTAAAACCTGCCCGCAACTTGCCATGTTTTTCTCTGTCCCTCACGGGCCCCTCTAGCTCCACCTGTGAAAACACAAACCGCCCTGTCACTCACACGGGAGTGGAGCTGGAAGGTGTTGAAGAGAAAGTGCCACAACGGAAAGTTCTCAGGCACAGCTATTCGGCCCCAAAGCACAAAAAGCAAATAACAGGAAGATGCAAACACAAAGAAAGATATCATGTTCCGGAGACAGATGCAATATTAACTGAAATCCAGTTGATAAATATTTAGAAATTTAATAGACTTTTGCTTGACCCCACCTCAGAACCAGTATGTCTCCTTGGGTAATAAATTTGAAGCAGATGGTGCTGAGGTAGAGCTCAGTCATGATCTAGAATCCCTTCTGCACCTCGTACCATGTTTCGAGTTAGCACGCTCGGTGGAAGGTATTCTTTCCTTGGAGTCAGTACATCATGGTTTAAGCCCAACGCTCGAGATTTGATCCTGATATCCAAACGGATCCTTAGTGCGGTACTGATGGGGTGCCAGCCACACAGTCAGAAGATGGCCTTAATGATAGCGGAGTCAGGGGGTATGGGGAGAGGGCAGGAACGGGGTACTGATTGTGGATGATCAGCCATGATCACATTGAATAGCGGTGCTGGCTCGAAGGGCCGAATGGCCTACTCCTGCACCTATTGTCTATTGCCCTCTCAAAATGTTTAAAAAAACGCAAGCCTCTTAGGGCAGCATAAAAGTTCCAGTGGAACTAAAGAAGTCTGAAGAAAGATCTCGACCCGAAACATCACCTATTCCTTTTCTCCTGAGATGTTTCCTGACCCGCTGAGTTACTCCGTTTTTTTTGTGTCTATCTTCAGTGTAAACCAGCATCTGCAGTTCCTTCCTACACTATTTAAAAGAGATTTTTTCTCCACCACCCAATCATCCCTTTTAAATTTCTTAGTGCTTTCTTTCAATTAATTTCAGTTCAATTTTTTATGACATTACCTCCACTTCAATAGATGAAGTCAATGACTGAATTTGAGAATTTAAAGTAACTTGGTGGAATCACGTTTGGCGGCACCTCACCGTTGTCTTCTGCCAAAGGTTCTCAGAACGAGTGGGGCCTCAGCATGTTTGCCGTCCACAGTCCAGGAACATATTGCCGGTCTCGAAGGCAGAGAACTCGGAGTGACAGATATTCCGGGCAACAGGCCCACAGTTCAGCACGATCAGACAAAGATCATCAATTTCACATTGATTCTCACTGTCTGCAAACTGAGTGCTGAGATCAAGCGTATTCAAGGTGACCACTTCATTGAATACTTGTGCTCTGTCTTCCAGGATCATTTGGAGCTCTCATTTGCAATCCGTTTTAATCCCCCTTCCATCATATTGCCTTGTCTGTCCTTGGCCTACTCCATTGTCAGAATGAGGCCAAAATGCAAATTGTGTAAATGGGACCTCGTGTCCCGCATGGATAGTTTAAACCCCAATGGTACAAACATTGAATTCTTCTATCAGGTAAATGAACGCTGGACGAGACTGGGCGTAGCGGTAGAGTTGCTGCCTTACAGGGCCAAAGACCCCGGTTCGATCCTGACCAATGGTACTGTCTGTACGGAGTTTGTACGCCCACGTGGGTTTCCCCCGGGTCTCCTCCCACACTTCAAAGCCGTACAGGTTTGTAGGTTAGCTTGGCTTCTGTAAAAATTGTAAATTGTCCCTAGTGTGTAGGATAATGCTGGTGTACAGAGATCGCTGGGCGGCAAGGACTCGGTGGGCCAAAGGGCCTGTTTCTGCACTGTATCTCTAAGCTAAAACTGAACTAAGCTAAACCCACCAACCCTACTCCCTCCCCCATTTCTACCCCTTCTCCCCCTAGTCTGAAGAATGACCTTGACCCAAAACGTTGTCTGTCCATTCTCCTCCTACCTGACCCACCAAGTTTGTTTTTGGTTCAATATTCCGGCATCTGCAATCTCGGTTGCCACAATTCCCACTTTACAATTAAAAGTAGTCAATTCACTACTTTTTAACTACTGGGGATCAATGCTACCTTCTTTTCTTTAACTAATTCAGGATTATAGTTCTGTTGCAACGACATTTCAGTATCTTTATGTGCTTACCTCTAGTGTTTGCATCAATGTTGGCTTGATCGCATCTTTCATCAGCACGGCCAATGCACCACTAACTCCCTGCGTGAATCGGGAACAAGATTTTAGAGTCGTGAACAACAACCTTAGAAAGTTATTCTAAAAATGAAGCTGTATTGAAAGCCATGTAATTCTCAAGAAGAAATGCATTGTCCAACCGAACAATTCGATTGTCAAACTTATCAGAGTGAACAAGGAATCTTGAAGCAAAGAACTGCAGACGCTGGCTTATACCAAAGGAGGACACAGAGTGCTGGAGTAACTGAGTGGGTCAGGCAGCATCTCTGGAGAAAAAGGATGGGTGAAGTTTCGGGTCGGGACCCTTCTTCAGACTGCCAATTAGCACTGTTCCAGTGCAGCCTAGTGTAAATTCAGCAAACGGCATCCCCTCTTCCAACAAAGCTTTCTTCATCCCTTAACACGGAATTTAACAGCTTCAGATAGCAGGACTTGCCCGTTTTTTTTTGCCAGATACTGCTGTGGAGACTGTCAATTGATATTAAAGCGAAGGTTGACAGATTCTTGATTAGTATGGGTGTCTGGGCCAGCATTTTGTGCCTATCTTTGGTGTAAAGCAGCATCTGCAACTCCTTCCTGCACCGAAGAGCAAGCCTTTCTCTGCATCAGTGTGGTCAGACTGGGAACTCAGATTCTGAATGTGTTATCACTGCTCTGCTGTTCCAGCAGAAAGGTCATGATCCACACCACGAATACATAGATTGCTTAAGTAGCCAGCGTTAACTGGAGTTCAGACGTTTGACACAAAGGCGCTCAACTCAAAATTGCTCATTTATCATTACTATTGTCAGTAAATTCAAGTTTGCTTGCATACTATGGGGCAACTCAGAAGAGTCGGTCTTTGCCTTTAAATAGCCGAGTAAATTAGATAACCGTGAAGCAGTCGCATGACTGGAATTTCCGACCCAATAACAAGTCCTTGTTTTAATAGAAAACATTTAACTAAAACATTTGTCTATTGTCTATTGTCTAAACAGTGGCAAGACCTGAATTAGCTGCATAATTGCATGCTTGATTAAATGGGGGTAAACATTAAACTGGAACTCTTCCTGCTTCCTTTTAAAGGCATGGAATATGCAGCATTTCAATCCTATTTAACCGAAGAATTTACTCTCACTGCCCACACAATCTCCCAAATGTTCTAGGGGCCGGAGAACCTAGGGTGATGGAGGAACTGAAGGAAATCCACATTAGGCAGGAAATGGTTTTGGGTAGACTGATGGGACTGAAGGCTGATAAATCCCCAGGGCCTGATGGTCTGCATCCCAGGGTACTTAAGGAGGTGGCTCTAGAAATAGTGGAAGCATTGGAGATCATTTTTCAATGTTCTATAGATTCAGGATCAGTTCCTGTGGATTGGAGGATAGCAAATGTTATCCCACTTTTTAAGAAAGGAGGGAGAGAGAAAACGGGTAATTATAGACCAGTTAGTCTGACATCAGTGGTGGGGAAGATGCTGGAGTCAATTATAAAAGACGAAATTGCTGAGCATTTGGATAGCAGTAACAGGATCATTCCGAGTCAGCATGGATTTACGAAGGGGAAATCATGCTTGACAAATCTACTGGGATTTTTTGAGGATGTAACTAGGAAAATTGACAGGGGAGAGTCAGTGGATGTGGTGTACCTCGACTTTCAGAAAGCCTTCGACAAGGTCCCACATAGGAGATTAGTGGGCAAAATTAGGGCACATGGTATTGGGGGTAGGGTACTGACATGGATAGAAAATTGGTTGACAGCCAGAAAGCAAAGAGTGGGGATAAATGGGTCCCTTTCGGAATGGCAGGCAGTGACCAGTGGGGTACCGCAAGGTTCGGTGCTGGGACCCCAGCTATTTACGATATACATTAATGACTTAGACGAAGGGATTAAAAGTACCATTAGCAAATTTGCAGATGATACTAAGCTGGGGGGCAGTGTGAATTGTGAGGAAGATGCAATAAGGCTGCAGGGTGACTTGGACAGGTTGTGTGAGTGGGCGGATACATGGCAGATGCAGCTTAATGTAGATAAGTGTGAGGTTATTCACTTTGGAAGTAAGAATAGAAAGGCAGATTATTATCTGAATGGTGTCAAGTTAGGAGGAGGGGGAGTTCAACGAGATCTGGGTGTCCTAGTGCATCAGTCAATGAAAGGAAGCATGCAGGTACAGCAGGCAGTGAAGAAAGCCAATGGAATGTTGGCCTTCGTAACAAGAGGAGTTGAGTATAGGAGCAAAGAGGTCCTTCTACAGTTGTACCGGGCCCTGGTGAGACCGCACCTGGAGTACTGTGTGCAGTTTTGGTCTCCAAATTTGAGGAAGGATATTCTTGCTATGGAGGGCGTGCAGCGTAGGTTCACTAGGTTAATTCCCGGAATGGCGGGACTGTCATATGTTGAAAGGCTGGAGCGATTGGGCTTGTATACACTGGAATTTAGAAGGATGAGGGGGGATCTTATTGAAACATATAAGATAATTAGGGGATTGGACACATTAGAGGCAGGATACATGTTCCCAATGTTGGGGGAGTCCAGAACAAGGGGCCACAGTTTAAGAATAAGGGGTAGGCCATTTAGAACGGAGATGAGGAAGAACCTTTTCAGTCAGAGAGTGGTGAAGGTGTGGAATTCTCTGCCTCAGAAGGCAGTGGAGGCCAGTTCGTTGGATGCTTTCAAGAGAGAGCTGGATAGAGCTCTTAAGGATAGCGGAGTGAGGGGGTATGAGGAGAAGGCAGGAACGGGGTACTGATTGAGAGTGATCAGCCATGATCGCATTGAATGGCGGTGCTGGCTCGAAGGGCTGAATGGCCTACTCCTGCACCTATTGTCTATTGTCTATTGCTGCACCACCATTTGATTGGATTCTCATTCAGTTCAAGATGTCACAAACAGTCAGTTAGAGTTTCACATGTTGAAGCCAGTTCTATGCATGTTGCCAGGTGGCCAAAGGAGTGAATTGAGAGGGGACAGTGGTGGTAAACACAGGTGAAGCATTAGTCTTGAGTGAGCAGGATGTTGGGTTGCATTCGATAAGAAGGCAGAGTTGTTTACACACATCAGAAAACATCAACAGCTTGCTTTGATGCAAGACCTAGAATGCAATCATGGCATATTAGTGATTCACGGGACCTATTTAGAGAAAGGAAGCTGCAAAGAGATGTGGATAAATCAAGAAAACTTGCCCAAGAGCAAGGCATCAAACTTTAGAGACAGCTGAAGTTCATAAGTTCTAGGAGCAGAATTAGGCCATTCGGCCCATCAAGTCTACTCCACTATTCAATCATGGCTGATCTATCTCTCCCTGCTAACCCCATTCTCCTGCCTTTGCCCTATAACCCCTGACACCCTTACTAATCGAGACTCTGTCAATCTTCACCTTAAAAATATCCATTGACGGCCTCCACAGCCGTCTGTAGCAATGAATTCCACAGATTCACCACCCTCTGACGGAAAAACATGGCAAGTTCAACAGCCTGACCGCGGGAGAAGTCGGCAGGGGGAGAGCAAAGACATTCTGGCCTTCCATCACAGTGAGGAGGTGACTGGAGGAGACTCACTGTGATGGATGTTTCTTTTTTTGTTGTTTTTGTGTTGGTTGTGATTGTGTGTGAAATTGTTTATTTTTATTGCTCTTATTGCTGGACTGTGGGTGACCTTTCATTTCACTGCACATCTTGGATGTGTATGTGACATATAAACTTGACTTGACTTGGTGGTTGAGAAGAAGGGGTTGAGTTTAGTGTAGTTTAGAGATGCAACATGGAAACAGGTCCTGTGGAACCAGCGGGTCCACATCGGCCATCGATCACCCGTTCGCACCAGCTCTGTGTTATCCCACTTACCCATCCACTCCTGACACACTGGGGGATAATTTTACAGAGGCTAATTAACCCTCAAACCCGTGTGTCTTTGGGATGTGGGAGGAAACTGGAGCACCCGGAGGAAGCCCACGTTGTCACAGGGAGAACGTGCAAACTCCACGCGAACAGTGGCGGAGGTCAGGATCGAACCCGGGTCTCTACCACCTGCGCCGCAGTGCCTCTTCGCACTGTGTAAAACAAACACGCAGTTACGGCGACATTTACCAACACGTGCCAAAAAAAAAGTTTAATTTTAATTAATTTAAATTTACTGACAGTTCTGAACAGTTAAATTAAATCTGCACTCCTGTTGGTTACTATTTAAAAAAGGAGAAACCTTGGCCTCCCTTTACTGCACAGGAACAGAGAAAGAAACAAGTCCAATTATAAAACACTATTTTGTAGACTCTTTGCCTCACTCCTCCTCCCCACCCGCAAAAAGCATTTTGAAAACATCCCATTTACCTTGAGCAGGGCTCAATGTTAATCCCTGGTGTGTGTGGGACAGTGTTAAGGTGCGGGGATCGCTGGTCAGCACGGACTCAGTGGGCCGAAGGGCCTGTTTCCACGCTGTATCTCTAAACTAAACTAAATTTTCTGAAAGCGATTAGCTTAATTTTGTACTCTTGGTAAATACTTGGTAAAGCCTTCATAACGAGAGGATTTCAGTACAGGAGTAAAGAGGTTCTTCTGCAGTTCTATAAAACCACATCTGGAGTATTGTGTACAGTTTTGGTCTAATAATTTGAGGAAGGACATCCTTGTAATTGAGGCAGTGCAGCGTAGGTTCACGAGATTGATCCCTGGGATGGCGGGACTGGCGTATGAGGAAAGATTGAAAAGACTAGGCTTGTATTCACTGGAGTTTAGAAGGTTAAGAGGGGATCTTTTCAAGACATATAAAATTATAAAAGGACTGGACAAGCTAGATGCAGGAAAAATGTTCCCAATGTTGGGGGAGTCCAGAACCAGGGGCCACAGTCTTAGAATAAAGGGGAGGCCATTTAAAACTGAGGTGAGAAGGAACTGTTTCACCCAGAGAGTTGTGAATTTGTGGAATTCTCTGCCACAGAGGGCAGTGGAGGCCAAGTCATTGGAAGAATTTAAGAGAGAGTTAGATAGAGCTCTGGGGACTAGTGGAATCAGGGGATATGGGGAGAAGTTGGGCACAGGTTACTGATTGTGGATGATCAGCCATGATCACAATGAATGGCGGTGCTGGCTCGAAGGTCCGAATGGCCTCCTCCTCCTATGTTTCTATGTTACTGGCCATCATCAACATGACTTTAAAGGTTTCGATTTTCCACGTCAGCGGGAACATAATTTGGCACCTACCAGATCTTCAGCTGTAACTGGTTGCCCTTTGCGGTCATTGGCCACCACTATCTTTCCAAGTCGGTCCTTCATGTCGGCCAGACTGTCCGTGAGGGCGAGGATCGCCATGATCTCACTGGCAACAGCAATATCGAACTGGGTCTTGAGGGGTAAAACACAAACGGACAACTTGAGACCACAGCGGATATGAAGAGATCCATGCTTTAAGGAGTCACGTTCCCCTTTTTGCTAAGAAGCTGTCTATGCCCACTTTTCTCATGTCGGGGAAAGACAGCCACCTGGCCTTTGTGTTCCAGTTAGGTTGGTTGACCAATGCTGGAATTAAAGTATAAACAAGGAACTGCAGATGTTGTTTTCCCACGGAAAGACACAAAACACTGGAGTATCTCAGTGGATCAGGCAGCATCCCTGGAGAACGTGGATTGGTGACGTTTTGGAACGGGAGACTTCTTCAGACCTCTTTGGATGACATTAACTAATGTTGGTTAAGTCCGACCAACATTAATGGGTTGTCTTACAAAGGCCTGATTTGCCTTGTAGTCTGTTTTTCTTTGTCATTCTAGCTGAATACCATTAGTTGAAATTACTTGAGCATCAGATTGCGTTTAATACACAGTAACAACTCTCACAATGGACACAGGTGAAGTCGTGAACATCAAAAGGAGCAGAGAGGTGAGCAGGCAGCAGTAGCAAATACAAGGCAGGGCAATATCATTCTATTTCCATGGATGTCCCACATTTGGGAATTTTCTTATACTTTTCCCTGTTATTAATTCCTTTACTAGAATCTGCCTCTGTACACACTTCACTCTATAATCATGTCTTGTTCCCTCAAGGTGGTGGAACAGCAGAAGACTTTAGACTTTAGGGATACAGCATAGAAACAGGCCCTTCGGCCCACCGAGTCTGTGCCGACCATCAATCACACCCTAAGCTACTTCTAATCTACGTACTGGGGATCATTTTCAGATGCCAAATAACCTACAAACCTGCATGTTTTTGGAGTGTGGGAGGAAACTGGAGCACCCGAAGAAAACCCACACGGTCACAGGTAGAACGTACAAACTCCGCAGAGACAGCATTTTAGGATGTACTCTTTCAACTAAATTTTGGTTGTTTAAGCATTCCTACAGGCAGTAGATGCTTGGCCCATGTTCTCTCTCAGTTACCCCTCAGATCCCTATTAAATCTTTTCCCCTTCACCTTAAACCTATGCCCTCTAGTCCTCGATTCACCTACTCTGGACAAGAGACTCTGTGCATCTACCCGAGCTATTCCTCTCATGATAGGTTCTATTCTGATAAAACACAAACAAAAATCACAGCTTTTCCTATGGTTGTATAAAACACTGTCAGGGAAGCACCTTGTTCCACATTATTGGGCTGACATTTATAATTATTGATAAGCAGTAAACACAACTCATGCCTGGCCAAATACATAGCAAGGGGAAAAAAGCTACAAACCAAGTGGTTCTCACACTTCCAAGACAATGGTGATAGGGCTGAAGGACCACTCAGAAGGAAGTGCACTGCTGTCTTAAACATAAAATAAATCAGCTCTACTCAGGCAGGTCTCGTTCAGTTTATAGTAAATGAAAGACCCCATTCCTGTCAACTCCCTCCACATTCTAAACCACCATCACCGAATTGCAAAACACAGGAAGTATCTACTTGGCCCAGAGCCCAGCAGCCTTGCTCTTTCCTCAAAGTGCTCGGCTTCTCTGCCTTTATTGCATTTCCTTCCTGGAAGCTACGTTTGCATCCGCTTCCACCGTACGAAGCAATTCTCATGTCTACATCGACCAGTTTCAGCCCGGTGGATGGGGGATGGTGGTCTTTCCCAAGACTGACAAAGACGTGAAGAGTGACGTGCGGCTCAGCTGTGAGAAAGGACAATTGCACCGTGGGGGGGGGGGGGGTCGATGGGCAACAGGCTGGGGATTCACGCAGAGCAAAGTGCACAAAGCAGCAGCTAAAAGGAACCACTCTACATCCTGGGGAAAGGAGTACATGACACTGAGTGATAACCTTCAATTAAACAATGGCATTGGAGGGAGATGCATGCAAAAATCAACTGTGCAGATGACGACAAATTGTGCACCAGAGTGAAACAGTCACAGAGAATTTTGTCTAAGAGACAAGTTCAGAAGCAGAAGAACGGACACCTGTCGTGATGAGTCACACAAATACAGACAAAGGTTGGGGGGGGGGGGGGGGGGGGAGGAGCCAAAATTGCTCAGCAGGCAAAAGGACAGCAAGGTGGCACAGGGGTAGAGGAGCAGCCCCTAGAGGTCCCCGGGTTCGATCCTGACTACGGATGCTGTCTGTACGGAGTTTGTACGTTCTCCCTGTGACCGCGTGGGTTTTCTCCGGGTGCTCCGGTTACATCCCACATTCCAAAGACGTACCAAAGGTTTGCAGGTTAATTAGCATCGGTGAAATTGTAAATTATCCCCAGTGTGTGGGGGTATCGCTGGTTAGCGTGGACTCGGTGGATCGGAGGACCTGTTCCTGCGCTGTATCGCTAAACTAAACTAAACTAAACCAGAAAAGGCTGTTCAAGTTCACTCTAGCATACAGGTGGATCGTGGCTGAGCCTTGGTTTAAGTTTCATCCACCTCCAAGATCCCGCATCCTGACATATCTCAGAAAACTCCACTCATCTCAGTTTTGAACTTTTCAGGTTGACCTGTGGGAGCTTTTTGTGGTGCGAACGTGTCAAAATTTTCATTCCCCATCCCAACATCTATATACTAAAACTCTCGGAGGGGGAGGGAAGGAGGGAGGGGGAGAGGGGGGAGGGGGGGGGGTGGGGAGCGGGGGGAGGAGAGGGTGATGCACCAATGCAAGAGAGGTTTGGGCCCAACGGTTCCACTTGGTCTAGTTGCATCTAAAAACGGACGAGGATTTGTTTACGGTTGCAGCCCCTAGTTGTCTATTCTCTGTCCAGAAGAGATCTTTTTTCTCCCCAATCTTCCTGTCAACTCCTTTAAGCAACCATTAGAGTTTCCATTAAAGCATCCCTTTAAAGTTCTCTTCCATCACACAATGCGCACGGCCATTTTGCCTGTGCAGGTTTTAGGAAGTTAGACATTCCTACCTCCTTGCTTCCCATAGCCCTACACATGACTCCCTCCCTTCACTCCTTTGGATGCCCACTGATCTTCACGATAAAATTCAACTAGGAGCCACTTGGGGGACAATAATCACAAGCATTTTATTCTACAACGGCTGCCAATTTTCTTTCGTGTGCATGAGGTAGTCCTTTATTATAGTTAGAACGGAGATGAGGAAAAACCTTTTCAGTCAGAGAGTTGTAAATCTGTGGAATTCTCTGCCTCAGAAGGCAGTGGAGGCCATTTCTCTGAATGTATTCAAGAGAGAGCTAGATAGAGCTCTTAAGGGTAGCGGAGTCAGGGGGTATGGGGAGAAGGCAGGAACGGGGTACTGATTGAGAATGATCAGCCATGATCACATTGAATGGTGGTGCTGGCTCGAAGGGCCGAATGGCCTCCTCCTGCGTCTATTGTCTATTGTCTTTCAACGAATGAGTCGCCCTGCGCCCTGCACCCTCTCTCACAGAAACTCCAGTGGTGTACATCTTACAATTACAATGAGTTCAGCCCTGGCTGCAGGCATGGTGGGTGGTAGGCAGTGATAAACCAGGCACCCAGCCACAGGTTGTGAACAAAACACCATCTGCCAAAACCTCCCCATGGACTACGGACAAGTGTATTCACGGAGCAGGCAGCACAATCCCAGGTTTCAAATATCCAAGCACTATTACTCAGAAAATGGCTTCCTGCAAGAACAGCTGGGGAAATATGTGGTAACGTTTCAGAACGAGAGGACACAAAGAAATGGGCCCTATTCAGCCCACCTTGTCCGTTTTGATTGTGATGCCCATCCATGCCAGTCCTATCTGCCTGGATTAGCGCCATATTCCTCTATGCCTTTCCTACCCAAGTACCTGTCCAAATGCCACTCAAAGGCTGTAATTGTACCTGCCTCCACCACCACCACCTTTCTGACAGCTCATTCCACATATTCACCGACATCTGTGTGAAAAACTCCTCAGATCATTAAAATTCTACTCTGTCATCGAAAACCTTTCTCAAGACTGGGAAAAAGACTCTGACTATCTATTTCCTAGATGGGGGGAATCCTGCTTCCAAGATGGCGTCCAACCCAGGCGACATTTGCGTGCTAGTCACAGAAACAGATCTACAATCACAATATTACAACCGCTCCGAACTCTTAAATCTCTGTTCCGACAGCAACATCTCTTACTTAAACCACGATCTTCTTAAACTCCTCTCAAATCAATGGTGACCCTCGGACTATCCTTGATCGGACTTTGCTGGCTTCACCTTGCACTAAACTTTATTCCTTTATCATGTATCTATGCATTGTAAATGGCTCAATTGTAATCATGTTTTGTCTTTCCGCTGACTGGTTTGCACGCAACAACAGCTTTTCCCTGTACCTCGCTCGGTACACGTGACAATAAACTAAACTAATTTATAACTTTCTATAAGGTCCCATATCAAGCTCGTATGTCGCGCTGAGAATAAATCCAGCATATCCAATCTCCCCTTACTACAAGCCTCCAATTCCACACAACATCCTGGTGAATCAATTCAACACACTCTCTAGTCCTACATCTTGCTACATCTTTCTATATCCTTCCCGTGGTGTCGTGAACAGAATTGTACACAATACTTCAGGTGCATACTAATGTTTGGTACAGTTGCAACCTGATGTCCCAACTCTTAGACTCAATACCTCAGCCTATGAAGGCAAGCATACCAAATACCTTTTTCACTGCCCTATCCACCTGTCACCACTTTCAGTGAGCTATGGACTTGGTGCGGTGTCTGTATATAGCAAAGCTCCCAAGCTCCCAGACATTTGCAGAAAGGAATTGGTGTCACAGTCAGAGGAAAGATGGGGAATTCCCATCAATGGATTCGTGGTAAAGTTCCAGACTGAAACCTCCTAAAATAGGCAACTGAACAGACGTACCTACATCGATTTGTTTTCCTTCATACATGCTAGAATATTAGCTATTTCATTCAGAACACGAACTCTGGGCTTTTCTAGTTTTCTGGATGAGCTGAGGTTGTTTTCTTTGGGATAGAAACATAGAAACATAGAAAATAGGTGCAGGAGTAGGCCATTCGGCCCTTCGAGCCTGCACCGCCATTCAATATGATCATGGCTGATCATCCAACTCAGTATCCCGTACCTGCCTTCTCTCCATACCCCCTGATCCCTTTAGCCACAAGGGCCACATCTAACTCCCTCTTAAATATAGCCAATGAACTGGCCTCAACTACCTTCTGTGGCAGAGAATTCCACAGAATTACCACTCTCTGTATGAAAAAAAACGTTCTCATCTCGGTCCTAAAAGACTTCCCCCTTATCCTTAAACTGTGACCCCTTGTTCTGGACTTCCCCAACATCGGGAACAATCTTCCTGCATCTAGCCTGTCCAACCCCTTAAGAATGTTGTAAGTTTCTATAAGATTCCCCCTCAATCTTCTAAATTCCAGCGAGTACAAGCCGAGTCTATCCAGTCTTTCTTCATATGAAAGTCCTGCCATCCCAGGAATCAATCTGGTGAACCCTCTCTGTACTCCCTCTATGGCAAGAATGTCTTTCCTCAGATTAGGAGACCAAAACTGTACGCAATACTCCAGGTGTGGTCTCACCAATGCCCTGTACAACTGCAGCAGAACCTCCCTGCTCCTATACTCAAATCCCCTCGCTATGAATGCTAACATACCATAGAGGCTGCTGAGGGGAGATTTAATTGGGATGCATGACACGAGGGGTTACGCAGTTGCAGGGTCAAGAACGAGTGGAAATGGATCCTAAAGCAATTGTTAGAAGAATGAGGCAAGTTAAGGAAAATGTATTTTCATCAGAGAGTTTTTAAACTCACAGCCTGCAAAAGGTAATTCAGGCAAAAATACTCATCATATCTTAAAAATGCTTGGACATGCATTTGAAGGGTTATGGAAAAAAAACTTAGAAATTGGCCATAAAGCCATTTTTTACTGGCACGGACATAGGCCACGTGGTTTTCTTTCATAGATTTTCCATGTCCTACCATTGCAGTTAACTCACCTGAGCAACTCAGACAACACCATTCATACCTGCGATTTCTTCCATTCTGGGCAAGGCCCGCAGGTACATAGAAGCACCACCTCCTTCCAGGTTTACCACTGACCTAACAGTCAGTCCATCCTAGGACATCCAAGATGTCCTCTTTCTTTAGTAAACGTGGTTTCCCCACTGCAGTCATAGATGGATCCCTCACCCACATCTCCCCTGTGCCCTGTCGTTCTGTTCGCCCTCCCCTTCCCACAGGCGGAACAAGGATAGAGTTCCCTTGGTCCTCACCTTTCACCCACCATCCTCCGCATCCAACATATCATCCTCTGACATTTCAGCTAGCTCCATCGTGATCCCACCACTAGTCCCATTTTCCCATCTCCACCCCTTTCCACTTTCCGCAGAAACTGCTCCCTCTGCAACTCCTTGGTTCACTCGTCCCTTCCCACCCATACCACTGCATCCCCCGGTACTATCCCCTGCAACTGCAGTAGATGTAACACCCGCCCCGATACCTCTTCCCTCACTTCCCTCTAAGGATCCCACCAGTCCCTCCAGGTGAGACAGAGGAACATGTGCACCTCCTCTAACCTCACCTACTGCATCTGGTGTTCCCGATGTGGCCTCCTGTAAATCAGCGAGATAAAGAATAAGCAAGGCAACCATTTCGCTGAACACTTGAACTCCAAGGCCGACAGGGACTCCTGACTGCTAACCATTTTAACTCCCCTCCCCATTCCCATATTGACCTCTCTGTCCTGGCCCTCAACCATTGCCAGAGTGAGGCCAAACGTAAACTGGAGGAACAGCACTTTATATTCCGCTTGGGTAGTTTACAACCAAATGGTATGAACATTGGATTTCGCCAATTTTTGGTAACCTCTAACCTCTGTTCTTTGTTCCAACCATCTGATAATCTAAATCCTCTATTGCCTGTGTTAACCTATCTCCTGTGTTGTCATATCTCTCCACTATTCCAGCTCTCCCCTCCATCTTACCGTCGATCTGAAGAGGGTCTCGGCCCGAAATGGCACCGATCCATGTTTTCCTTAGAAATGCTGCCTGACCTGCTGAGTTACTCCAGCACTGTGTGTCCAAAGGTCAGTCCTTAATGGTCACCAGGACTGAGAATAAACCCAGACTATTCAATCCCTCCTTCCAATCACACTGGAGCTCCCTCCCAAACAGCATCGCTGCAGTTCCTACAGAGTTGGCACCGACATTGTTGGCAAAGGAACAGTTTTCTGGGCTGACAGATCTATGGCTCAGACTCACATAAGGAGGTGGCTCATTACCACCTTCAAGGATATATTGGGCCAAGAAATAAGCGCGGATCCTGCTGACAATACCATCATGCACAGAAGCGACATTCATCACCGTTGTCCACCTTGTTGTGATTTCAAATTGTCCATACCTCTCTAATAAATCCTTTCTCTGTATCAGATTGCCCAATCGTTATTTTACGTAAGAAACGATCATTTGTATCGACCACTGAAAAATAAAATGAAAATAAACATAATTTTAATTTATATATAGACAGGACGTAGACAGAAATAGAATTCCACACCAACTGTGTCAAATATTGCTCTGTAATGTTTTCTCTTTAACCAATGTGGTATGTTTTAGACTCAAACCACGCTCACTGTCTGAAGAAGGGTCTCGACCCGAAACGGCACCCCTTCCTTCTCTCCAGATGTGCTGCCTGTCCGTTGAGTTACTCCAGCATTTTGTGTCTACCTTTAATTTAAACCAGCATCTGCAGCTCTTTCCCTCGCTGCCAGTGAGATGGTGAACTGGGGTCTTATACCTCAACCCTTCACAATTTTCACAAATGCTGGTGAGAAACCAGTCATTTGCCGGATCTTTGCCCGTCCCGAACCTTTTATTTGCTTTGTAAAGGAGTCACTGCAATGAGCACTGCACCAACCCAATCTGCCCTCCTGTGCAGATTGTTCCAGCTTGCTCACGTATCTGCACTGCAGTGGATCAGTTTGCTTGGTGAAGCGACTGCCCTCAATCTGTTAGTCACACCCAGTTTCCTGTCGCCAGACATTTTAATTCACCGCTGAGCCTCCTCCACTGTCACAACACAGCCCAACGCAAACTCAAGAAAAACACTTTAATTTGACTGGAAATATTCCAACCTGCAGGACTCAATGTTGAATTATTTTGATGCAACTTCCGATAACTTGTTTCTTTCTTTTTTGCTTAATCAAGACTGGTCACTTTGCTTGCCATTCCCCTCTTTCTTTTCTCCTTCCATTTGTATATTCTGGCCTGCTAAACATGAGTATACATCACCCACACTTCACCACATTAGCCCCACGTGACACAGCCAAAAGAGCTGGGCTGTCCATTTAAATGCTAGAATAAACAACCTTCTACAGTGCATTCCCTTTGTTCCATCCACAGGCCTTCCCTCCTTCTCTGCCGCCAAGCGGAACTTGCTTTCTCCTTCCCTCAGTTCTAATGAACCTGAAACGTTAACCATTCCTCTTTCCACAGGTGCTGCCTGACCTGCTAAGTATTTCCAGCACTCGTGTTTGTAACACGAATCAAAGTGCTGGAGGAATTCTGCCGAACACGGCAGCATCACTAGAAAAATGGACTGACGAGATCATGGATCCCTCCATCGATGCTGCCTGACCCGTCTCGTGCCTCCAGCACTGGAACATTACTTATTCATTCATTTCTTGATCACCAACAAGGGTCCTGACTCAAAACATCGCATGTCCATTCCTTCCACAGATGCTGCCTGACCCGCCAAGGTACTCCAGCACTTTGCGTTTTGTTCCAGATTCCGGCATCTGCTGCTCCCCGCGTATCTACCTACTTTTCGCAAATTGGCTGGTCTGTACCCTACTTGAGGTAATTACACACATAAAAGTAATTCAGTGGCCACATCGTGCTTTCGGACATCATGTTATATTTGCACAAGAGTGGGGAGTCACAGGTGTCAAGCGCTCACATAGACTTTGGTCAAACGACTCCTTTTAAAAAACTTTTTACTGTACCTCAATGCACGTGACAATAAATTAAACTCTTTACACTTAAATCAGATGTCAATGCTAAGATTTCTGCCGTTTTTTTAGTTTAAGACCACCACACACCTCGTTGCCAGGTAATTGTTGATGGATCAATATCCAAGCGGACGAACCTGGCCATCTCTGCTGGTGTCAGTGCGCGGGGCTCCTTCGCCTTGATCCCCAGCCTCTGTGTCGAAAAAATACCCACACAAAGTTGTAATAGGTTGAGTGCAGGGGATTGGCAATTAACAAAAAATTAACAACAAAGAAGAATCAGAAAATGCTAATTTAAAAAAAATATTTTGGGATTCACACATTCTTGCTATTGAGGGAGTGCAGCGTAGGTTCGCTAGGTTAATTCCCGGAATGGCGGGACTGTCTTATGTTGAAAGACTGGAGCGACTGGGCTTGTATGCACTGGAATTTAGAAGGATGAGAGGGGATCCTATTGAAACATATAAGATTATTAAGGGATTGGACACACTAGAGGCAGGAAACATGTTCGCAATGTTGGGGGAGTCGAGAACCAGGGGCCACAGTTTAAGAATAAGGGGTAGGCCATTTAGAACGGAGATGAGGAAAAACGTTTTCACTCAGAGAGTTGTAAATCTGTGGAATTCTCTGCCTCAGAAGGCAGTGGAAGCCAATTCTCTGGATGCTTTCAAGAGAGAGTTAGATAGAGCTCTTAATGATAACGGAGTTAGGGGGTATGGGGAGTGGGCAGGAACGGGGTACTGATTGTGGATGATCAGCCATGATCACATTGAATGGCAGTGCTGGCTCGAAGGGCCGAATGGCCTACACCTGCACCTATTGTCTATTGTGTCTTTCATCCTGATCACCCATTACTCACACCAAGGCTCGCTGCACTAGATAACACATATAAACTTAGTTTGAGCCTCCCTCTCTTTCACACCAGTAACTTCCCAAAATTATGATTTTTGCCTCTGGTCTTGGATTCAAAGATAAAAAGAACAACTTCTAAAAAGCTGTGAAGTTCAAAGTAGATGAGCCAATGAAAGGCAGGCAACATCTTTGTTCACGAGTTAGCACTGCCAAAGGGAACTTAGTAGGAACAGATGGCTCTTGGTTTACAGCTATTGGAGGCCATAAACACTCATCATAATCCACAGTAAATAAATCAAAGGACATCCTGCTACAATTTCCCACAAGAAGTCGGTTGACTTTTGGTATTGGTTTATTATTTCTAATGTGTGCAGAGATACAGTGAAAACAGGGGAGGCTGGTTCGTGCGATTGTCTGGTCTGGTCTGCATTCACACCTCTCTGCAATTTCTTGCGGTCTTGGGCAGAGCAGTTGCCAAACCAAGTTGTAATGCATCCTGATGCATGCTGAATTTCCTTAGTCTGATGACGTAGAGGCGTTAGGGTGCATTCTTGGCCATGACGTCACTGTGGTTTGCTTTGACAGAACTATTATAAAACCCCCATCATCATGGTACGATGCCAACCCATGAGGTTCCAATGCTTTAAATAGTTTGGGCAAGCTTAGTGGCAAATTATCTGACAACTGTCTCATTGGAAAAGCTTCCTACATTGCCAGATAGAAGGATATCCCCCCCCCCCCCCCCCCCCCAGCCAAATGGATTCCTGGTAAACCATAAATTGTTCAAAGCCACCAGTAGAATGAATGGCAGATGTACTCTTCACATTTTGAATGCATGTCACCAGTAATAAGGGCGGCACGGTGGCGCAGCGGTAGAGTTGCTGCCTTACAGCGAATGCAGCGCCAGAGACTCGGGTTCCATCCTGACTATGGGCGCCGTCTGTACGGAGTTTGTACGTTCTCCCCGTGACCTGCGTGGGTTTTCTCCGAGATCTTCGGTTTCCTCCCACGCTCCAAAGACGTACAGGTTATGTAGGTTATTTGGCTGGGCAAATGTAAAAGAATTGTCCCTAGTGGGTGTAGGATAGTGTTAATGTGCGGGGATCGCTGGGCGGCGTGGACCCAGTGGGCCGAAAGGCCTGTTTCCGCGCTGTATCTCTAAAAGAAAAACTCACTGACTGGTGGACGCTTTCAATCGGGAGAGGGGGAGACGGGGAGTTCAGTTCAGAATCGTTGATTGTCACGTGCACCAGTCAGCAGAAAGACAATACATGATTACACCTGAGCCATTCACGGTGTAGAGATACATGATAAGAGAATAACGTTTTGTGTTAAATAAAGCCCAGCAAAGTCCGATCAAAGATCAAAGAACGAGACAGAGACACTTTAATTTCATATATACAGCGCGGAAACAGGCCTTTTCAGCCCACCAAGTCCGCGCCGCCCAGCGATCCCCGCACACTAACACTATTAACACTATCCTACACACACTAGGGACAATTTGTACATTTACCCAGTCAATTAACCTACAAACCTGTACGCCTTTGGAGTGTGGGAGGAAACCGAAGATCTCAGAGAAAACCCCCGCAGGTCACGGGGAGAACGTACAAACTCCTTACAGTACAGCACCCGTAGTCAGGATCGAACCTGAGTCTCCGGCGCTGCATTCGCTATAAAGCAGCAACTCTACCGCTGCGCTACCGTGCCGCCCGTTGGGATTAAACACAGGAAAGGAATACTATTGAACACGTTTTACTCACTGCTAGTCGTGCAAGCTGGATGGCAGAGAAGTGTCGCGCTCCATTCACATTAGGCACCAAGCGATTATAGAGTGCCTAGAAAGGTGAACCATAACAACATCAAAACAAATCCACATACATCTCTGAAGGAAGGGAAGCACCCCCCATGTTGCGACCCATATCACTTGGGCCTGCACTGCCAATTTTTAAATGTCACGAAATAAAATCAATTAGTACAATATAATTACCATTATATTGAAAAATATCAAGCCCTACATGACCTCAGTGAGCTAAGAGGGTTATACAGCCAGTGAAGCGTCTCTGAAATGTGGTTCTTGCTTTCTTGTAGGCACAGGGGCCGCTCATTTGCAAAGGAAGCAATCACAGCATCTGTTTTTGTCACACAGTTTGAGGGATAAATGTGCTAAATATCTACTCATGTTTTCTTTGCATCATCTCAGGTACTATCATGTGGTATTAGTTATTCATAGTGGGTGGGCACAGCTGGCAAGGACAATATCGATTGCCCCTCAAAATTGCCTCTCAGAATTATGTGGCTCACTCAACCATTTAAAGTTAAGAGTGGTCTCCATTGGAGTGATGTATTGGCCAGACCAGGAGAGGCATCCAACCTTCTCCCTCCCCAACGAAGTCAGTAGAGAACTAGATGGAATTTAAAAAACTGTGCAATCACCAGGTAGTTTCTTTATCATCATCAAGTTTTCTTTTTAAATTGCAGATTTATTAGATTACTTGAATTTAAATTCTCTAAGTACCACTCTGGGATTCAAATTAATAAGAGACACCTCCAAATATTAGTTCAATAATAAACGTGATGTTAGTATTGTAAGATTTGAGAAGTTTTCCCTCATTCGGAAAGCAACACCAAAACCAAAGAGCTGCAGTTTGGACATTTTAAACGGGAGACTGGGGCTGATAGCGGAGAAAGGCTGCAGTCAGTTTACCAAGGGATGTCACAATCTGTGGGTCCTAAAATGGCCGCAGGACCTCGTGACCAGCCACAAAAAGTAAAAACCTTACAACCCAGTCTCTAGGTTTCTGCAAAGCCACGGCCAGAACAATGGATGGGTATTGGCCATGCAGAAACCTGCGAAACCAGGTCGAAGTCCAGACACTGGGGCGCTGACATCAGCATACTCACAATGCCCCAAGCCGACCTAAACAGTTCATCTCGTTAAGGGGGCACAATAGCCCATAGAAAACTACCTGGCCATCCCCGGTATCCCCGGACATAAGCGCAGATCAGAGAAAGAACTCATACATATCTTTTTGAACAAAGAGATTCCAAGATCTGGCGGGAGATAGGACGGGTCAGAATAGTATAACTGGCCACGACTTTTGGGTTCAAAACGGAGAGAAAACCTGGTTGCAAGAAACGGACGCAAGAAGGAAGTCAAACGAATGCAGGAGGAAGAAAAGACAGGCAAGAAGAACGGATGCAAGAGAGAGGAACAGGCACGCAACTCGAGGAGAAATACTGCAAAACGAACAGCCAGTAACCCCAGTAATAGCCCCATGGTGAGCATGCACCCCGATCTTGCATATCCTGGACATAGTTTAGTGTAGAGGGGAGGGTGGTTTGAATAAACGTTGGGTGTGTAATGAAATATGTGTTGGTCAATTTTGCGATGTGTCGTACGTTCCCCATCTTACAGTCGTGTATATGTCTTGTAGAACTGTGTGTGTTTTATGATTCATAGTTCTAAGTATTCATGTGATTCGGTATGTGTTTTATAGACATGTCTTATAGAACTGTATAAGTATTCATGGACAATAGTCCCAAGCGCTAAATAAAAGCCTTTTCCATTTAAACCCTGGTCTTCAAATCTGGTCTGGTTGAATTTTTCTGCACTATCAACGCTCCTGCATCTAAGTCCAGTGTCTAGAACCGTAAGGGGTGAGTGGGTCGAACCACTCAGGGGGAACCAGTGTGCGCGGCCTGGTCAAGGGATCAGAGCAAGGCACGGGGACCTTAGGTCGGGCGAAAGCTCGGCGCAGAAACCCCTTACAGTATTTATCCAACAGGATTGAAATGTCTCAATTTAAGGTCTACGTCGAAGAGAAAACACCCTCTGTGGTACAATGTTTCTGTGGTACTGCACTAATCTTGTCAGCCTGGGACTCTACCCAATCTTTAGTTTCGTTTAGAGATACAGCACGGAAACAGGCCCTTCGGCCCACTGTGTTTGCGCCGACCAGTGAGCCCTGCACACTAACACTATCCCACATGCACTAGGGACAATTTACAACTTTACTGAAGCCAATTAACCTACAGACCTGTCTGTCTTTGGAGTGTGGGAGGAAGCATGAGAATACCCACGCTGGTTCTGTTGAACTGCGGGTAATCTTTCATTTCACTACATATTTATGTGTATGTGACAAATAAATGACTATTGACTATTGAAAGTATAAACTCCACACAGACAGCACCTGTAGTGAGGATCGAACCCGGGTCTCTGGCGCTATAAGGCAGCAACTCTACCACTACTCCGCCCCATGCCGCCCACAGATCCTAGAGACTGCTCGCCTTGTTAACCCATACAATGCCCTGGCTCAAACAAGGAGCAAGTTACCAGGGAGAAATTCCAGTAAAAGGCCAATATTGTGGCAGTTTGAACACCGATCTTGTGTCTACTTCACCATCAGGTCCAATTACTTGAAGATGCTGGGACTTTAATTCAGAGGGTCTGGGACTTGCATCACTAACTGGGTGGATCATATGGCCAAGGTACAAAGAATCTGAGATTGTGGGTGTATACTTCCTTTTCTACTGCAGGAGAGAACCTGGTTGTGAGGTGTGGCACACAGTGAAGGAATTAGTCGGGCAGTGGAGATGGTGGTTCCTGTTAGATACAAGGAACTGCAGATGCTGGTTTACAAACAAAACTCAAAGCAAGGCAGGTAATCGGTTCAGATAGGTGAGGGGAGAGGGAGGTTTGATAGCTAGATGGTGGACAAAGGTCAGAGATAAAAAGACAGGAGTGAGACAAAAACATAGAAGCGTTGTGAATTGTCAAGTCAAGTCAAGTCAAATTTATTTGTCACATACACATACTCGATGTGCAGTGAAATGAAAGTGGCAATGCCTGCGGGTTGTGCACAAAAAGAATTACAGTTACAGCATATAAATAAAGTTAATAAGTTACTAAACATAGCACAAAAAGTGTCGACAAAAATTTAGTCTCTGGGGTTATCAAAGTTGACAGTCCTGATGGCCTGTGTGAAGCTAGAGGAAAGAATGCAGGTAGAAGTGGAGAGGGAGGGGAGAAATGGGTGCGAGTCAAGCGTTTTTGGGGGGTGAAGGGAGATAGGGAGGGTTTTGTAGTTCCTGCTGGGTTGCCAAGCAGACCGTGTCTGCAACAAACATTAAGACCTTGCTCGGCTGGTAACAGGAGCACTCTCGCCGGCAGATCTTTCATGCACAGCCAGAGTTTCCACACTGCAGCACTCTGCCCTTGAGGTGACTAAGTTGCAGGTGCGACCACTATCCATCTCCTTACGGAACGTGCATTTGCCCGGAAGGTCTGGAAGGAGATGTGGTGGTCTTGTTTAATGTTTCCGGGGCGGGGGAGGGAATGGGCACACCTGGATAAATGTCAACTGCTCCTTAAGGAGAATAACTTAAGAACAACTTGCAAATCTTCCAATGCAAACCATCCACTGAATGTCGCACGGACAGATCCCAATGTCCAAGGGAGATAGAGATAAGAGTGTTTTATTGTCTTTTGTCCCAGATAGAACAATGAAATTCTTACTTGCAGCAGCACAACAGAATATGTAAACGCAGTACACTGTAAACAATGTAATAAACGAGAGAAAAAAAAGTTAGTGTGTGTACATATACACATGTTCACAAATACACACACACATGCATATATATATATATCAAATATACACACACTGTGATATCATGAGAGGTAGAGTCATAGAGGGGAGATACATTTCCTCCCGGTGGATGCAACAAGGACTACAAACCATCATGGCTGCCAGCAAAAGACTACAGAACCCATAGTCAGCAGGGCTGCCTGCCCTGCTGACACTGATTGCTGCTGACACTGATTGCTGCTGATTGCTGCTGTCACTGATTGCTGCCCAGCTGAACCAGATGAGCTGATTGCCTCAGTGAGGGAGCTAAAAGGGAAGGGAAGTAGTATATTTAAAGAGAGAGACAACGACGGGAGAGGGGGAGGGGGGGAGGGGGGGGAGGGGGGGGAGGAGAGGGGGGGAGGAGAGGAGGGGGGGAGGAGAGGGGGGGAGGAGGAGAGGGGGGGAGGAGAGGGGGAGGAGAGGGGGAGGAGAGGGGGAGGAGAGGGGGGGGGAGGGGGGGGGGAGGGGAGGGGGGGGGGGAGGGGGGGGGGAGAGGGTGTTTGAGTTATATTTTGTAAGAAGGCAGCAAGCTACAGTTTTGATTTAACCACCTGTTTTGGTTTTGTGTACCTGTCTGCAAACAATTAAGTTTACCTGTTTTTGGAAAAGACTAAATATATGGAATTTAAGTTTGAAAACAAGAACTTTTCTGTCTTCATTTCCGGCACCCACACCTCCCAACCTTCAAGAGAAAAGCTCCCGACCTCTCAAGACATCACAACACACACATATATATATATATATATACATATATGTGTATATATAAACATATATACACATGCATATATACACACGCACACACATATATATACATATACACACATATACATATACACACATATACATACATACACACATACACATACATACACACACACACATATATATATAGACTATATATAGTCCAGGACTATGAGCTACTGACACACTTGGTTGGCACAGTCACCACAAAGTATCGAGAAAAGCACAGTTTAAAGCCCTTTCACTATCAGTGGGTTTGGAATTAGTGTTTAAAAAGCCTTAAAAAAGTTAGTGTTTCGTTCATGGAATACGTAAAGAAAAACTCAGTGTTTTGCTGATACAACGTGGAAATAATAAGCAAATAGAATGCCTTGTGAAGGATGACACCAGATTGTACGGTATTTACTGCTAAGTTTCTAAATAAATGATATCTGAAAGAAAAAGAGGGAATGAGAAAAAAGATGCAATGAAAAAGAAAAACTGTTATGCTTCCAGAAGAAACACCAGCCTGTGAGTAGACAGTAGACAGCTCACCTGGTCTGATTGAGTAGCTTCATGTAGCATCCTAGCATCAATAGCTGCAGCCAACAAGTTATTGGCTGCTGTAATGGCATGAATGTCCCCAGTTAAGTGAAGGTTGAACTACAATGTAAAACAGAAACAATTGATCAATACATACTTAAAGCACGATGCATAAGCCCAAATGTACTATTACTGGTGCAATAAACTAACTTTCCTTTGACAGTTTGCTGATTCAGTTTTGGCTCTGCACTTAGCTCCTAGATAACAGAATTCCATCAACAGCAAAAACACGCTGTATTAAAGAACCCATGGCAAACCTTTTCTCTCCCAACTCCGCCCTGCTGAAAGTGGGGAATGATGTGGAATGTGCTAACTCTTGGAGCTTCTGAAGCACATGGGGCTAATTTTTTTCGTTTAATATAGTTTAGGGATACAGATTGGTAACAGGCCCTTTGGCCCACTGACCACCGTATCCTAGCCCTATCCTACACACTAGAGACTATGTAAAATATTTACCGAAGCCTATTAAACAACAAACGTGTACGTCTTTGGAGTGCGGGAGGAAGCCGGGGCTCCTGGGGAAAACTCACGCTGTCACGGAGAGAACATATAAACTCCCTACAGACAGCACCCATAGTTGGGATCAAACCCGGGTCTCTGGCGTTGTAGGGCAGCAACTCTACCGCTGCACCACCCATTCATTCAAAAGGAGAGGAAGGACACAATGGAGAAGGGATGGAAGGATATGCCTGTCATAGAGATGGTGGGAGGAAGCTTTGTTGAGCAGAAACAGCGGTGCATTGTGTCAAACCATTCACTTCTTTTCATGTGAGTTCTATCCAATTAAAAGCAAATCCATCAATGTTCAAGTTTCTTGCAATTTAAGAATGCAGTAAGGCACTCAAAATGGTTAAGCTCTCACCTCCTCCAACCTCATCTATTGCATCCGCTGCTCTAGATGTCAACTTATTTACATTGGCGAAACCAAGTGCAGGCTCGGCGATCGCTTCGCTGAACACCTACGCTTGGTCCGCATTAACCAAACTGATCTCCCGGTGGCCGAGCACTTCAACTCCCCCTCCCATTCCCAGTCTGACCTTTCTGTCATGGGCCTCCTCCAGTGCCATAGTGAGGCCCACCGGTAATTGGAGGAACAGCACCTCATATTTCGCCTGGGCAGTTTGCAGCCCAGTGGTATGAACATCGACTTCTCCAACTTTAGATAGTTCCTCTGTCCCACTCTTCCCCTCCTCCTTCCCAGATCTCCCTCTATCTTCCTGTCTCCACCTATATCCTTCCTTTGTCCCACCCCCCTGACATCAGTCTGAAGAAGGGTCTCGACCCGAAATGTCACCCATTCCTTCTCTCCCGAGATGCTGCCTGACCTGCTGAGTTACTCCAGCATTTTGTGAATAAATCAAAATGGTTAAGCATCAGACTTCTCACCTCCTCCATGGGGATGACCTGAGAGTATCCACCTCCTGCAGCTCCACCTGCCCAGAAACAATCACTGGTTACATTGAACTGCAATATAGACTTCACTCTGCTCACTATTTACATTGTAATATATCCATTACTGAACCCAAGATTTAATGATTCAGAAAACTTCATTTTATTTAATGTATTGGTAATCATAAGTATGCTACTAGTAAAAGCAATTGCAAAGTTGTCATAACTCATAAAAGTCCAACTCACTTGTTAATAAGCGAGTTTGGTATCTCGACTGTGCATGCCCAGGTCATAGGTCGCAAGAGCTAAACATTCTCGCTGGCTGAGCTGCTGTGTGTACACAGACCTGCGTTTCATCCGTATTTTCCAGTTTTGCTTCTTTGAGGTGAGAAAATACTGCTTTCAAAACTGTTAATTAGGTGTATTTATGATAAATTTGTACAAAACTACAATGATTTTGTAGGTTTTATTGCTTTATGCTTCGGTGAGTGAGAAAGATCGTGACGTTCTTCTTTTGCATTGTAACTTATGTAATGGACATGCTTACAGGACCCTATTTGAATTAACATATGGTTGACTTTGTTATTTATTTTGTTTTATTTTTGGGAACAATCAGTACTACAATCAGATCCTCCTGATACAAGTTTTCTCTGGTACTATTAAGGTGGCATTTCAACTGCACACTGTTATCCAGATATGATCCTTGTGTTTTGGTCTGCACTCCATAGTTTGATTTAGCTAGAATAATTGATAATTTAACTGGTTATTTATTTGTTGTGTTGTTGCATTTAGTTCAGTTTAATTTTAGATACAGCACGCAAACATGCCCTTCAGCCCACTGAGTCCACGCCGACCAGCGTGCTTCCCACTTTAATACTATCCTACACACTAGGGATAATTTTTACCAAAGCCAAAACCTGTACATCTTTGGAGTGTGGGAGGAAACCGGAGCACCAGGGGAAAACCCACGTGGCCATGGGGAGAACGTACAAACTCCATACAGACAGCAGCAGTAGTCTGGATCGAACCCGGGTCCCTGGCGCTGTAAGGCAGCAGCAATACCGCTGCGCCCATTTGCAGCAAGTAAGAATTTCATTGTTCCAGTCCAGCTGCGTACGACAATCAAACAATCTTGACAATTTCGCTATTTGTCCAAGGAATAAAAATTGCTTAACTGTTTAGCATGCAGTTGCCGTAAGTTGATTACCTTTAACACCAAATGTTGGCCCCTGTGACGGCTGCCTCAAGCAAGCAAATGCATTAACGTTGAGATGAGCACCCAGTGCTTGAACCAATCCAATAGTCACTGTACTCTTTCCTTCTCCCAGAGGAGTCGGTGTAATTCTGGAGAAAAATGAAGCCGAGAAATTAGTAGTGGTGCAATTGTTCAATTTGAACAAAGTCTATTCCCATAAACTCAAGCACACAAATCGCCCAATGAAAATAATTGCCGACCAAAGAGCAAGAGTGCTTTCATAGACAAAATCATTACTCCAATTAATTTGAGCATAAAATTCTAGATTAATATTTTGGTGATAAACTAAAGGAACACCACATAGTCATCTCTCCGGCGATAGATATGCATCTTTCACGTCATAGTATTAGAACTGTTGCCTCAGGAGATCCCATGATCTGGCAACATCCATTGACGTTGACCTTTTTGGTCGAGACCCTTCATCTAGCTTACATGAAGGGTCTCGACCTAAAACGTTGACTCTCCATTTCCCTCCACAGATACTGCCTGACCAGCAAGTTCCTCCAATTACTCAATTTTTTTTTGCTTGCTCTCGATTCCAGCATCTAAAGTCTCTGAAATCACCCTGTTCCCATGACCTGGGTTCAATCCTGACCTCTGATGCTGTCTGTGTGAAGTTTGCATGTTCTCCCTACGATCCAGATGCTGCGATTCTTTCCCAGATCCCAAAGATATGTCGATTTGTAGGTTAACTGACCGCTGTAAACTTGTCCCACGGAGTCGGGGTAAACACTGTAATGGACACTGGGAAAACTCCTGCTATTCACTGTAGGGTTACGAGCAGCTGTAGCCTGGGCAAATGGCGCCTTGGTTTACAATCATACGGCACAGAAATGGGCTCTTTGGTTCACTCGGTCTGTGCCAACCAACCAACACTAATTCACCTCAATCCAATAGTATTCTCCCCACATCCGCTAGCCCTCCGATCCGACACAGGCCAGGGCTATCACAGTGGTCACGTAGCCTACCAACTTGTATATAGTCGTGCCAATGCCCTATATTACTGGGGGACAATCTCTCTAATCAGTTCAATTTCTCCAATGATGAACATTAATTGCCTTACCTACCCAGATCTCCCTGCACCTCCAGTGTCTCCATTTAGCTTTTCCATTTCCTTCCCTCCCCCTTTAAATGGACAATTCCACCTTTCCTTGTTTCGCTCCACTCATCAGATCTTTGCCCACTCACTTAACCTATCCTTTATACACCCTCTTCACAACTTTCTACTGAGCCGTTTCATCAGCAAATCTTGGGCATAGCTCATCCAAATCATTTCAATAAATTGTAAAATATAAAGCTGTGACTCCAGCATTCATTCGTCCCGTACAGAATCCTGCCAAAGAGATTTACCAAATTTATATAAAATTCACAATAGAGAAACAGGCTGTTCAGCCCAAAGGGACTTCACCTACAATCATCATCCACACATATCTTTTTCTGTTTTCACATCATTGAACACTATCAACACTATCAGACTCTTTATACAGATATTTTGCTTCCCTCTGTGCTATTCACCAGTATTCTGTTAACAGAAGTTTATCCTTAATTCTTAATCGGATGCCAGTGATCATATTTACCATCTCTAGTTACAAAGAGTTACATAGAGTCGCTATGGACTCTATGGACAAAATCGCTACCTTCTGGGCTTCAAACTTTGATTCTGTAGATTTGGACCCGTTTGTAATTGGATATGTTCTCAGTGTAAGCCTTTTCAGAGTGTCTCTCGCATGGTTACAGCGACAACTCTTTCCAAAAAGCAACAGCTTAAATAATGGCAGTAGAATACTCAGACAAGAGTGCCAGGAAATAAATATTTTAAAGAAATTAATCAAACAAAAAAAGCAAATAAAAAGTTCCTACCCAGCAACCAGTACATATTTTCCTTCTTCTTGGTTCTTCAATCTGTCCAAGAGAGATAGTTTTACTTTTGCTTTGTTCCTTCCGTAGGCTTCTATTTCAGTTGGATGTAGCCCAATTTCTTTGGCGAGGAGGCTGATCGGTTTTGGAGTCTGTGCTCTGGAGATCTCAATGTCACTGAAAACATTTGAACACGGGATTCCGATCAGTAAACGGGTTCCAATTTGTGCCACACGTGCGCCCCTAGAAACAAGGTCTTCCAAACTCAGTGTCACCCACAGCAAAACTGTTAGCCCCAGCAAGGTGGCACGGTGGCGTAGCGGTACAGTCGCTGCCTTACAGCGCCAGAGACCCGGGTTCGATCTAACTATGGGTGCTGTCTGTATGGAGTTTGTACGTTCTCTCCACGACCTGCGTGGCTTTTCTCCGGGATTTCCGGTTTCCTTCCACACTCCAAAGGAACAGGTTTGTAGGTTAATTGGCTGGGTATAATTGTAAATTGTCCCTAGTGTGCACAGGATAGTTCAAGTATGTAGGGATCGCTGGTCGGCGCGGACTCGGTAGGCCGAAAGGCCTGTTTCTGCACTGTATCCCAAAATCCTAAAACAGAAGCAAGCGGGGGAATTTGATGGTACTGGACGAGCAGATTTTCCATACCATTGAACTTTGTTTTATTAATACTCCAACAACCTTGTAACTCAATTATCCCCCCCCCAAAAAAACCATAATAATCTTCCAGTGAACCCTGTAAGCTGCATTGGAGCTTGGGAACCAGGGCACCAGCAATTGACGAAGAAGATGGTACCAGTCACCTGGTGAACGAGGGATAGAACCATTGGGATTCCCAAATGATCAGTTCGCTGATTATAGCAGTTTAATTGTACTGGGGCATGAAGTATGAAAATCCCATTAGAGCAAACCACCACACTCAAGGAAAGCTAGGTTTTGATACGTTTACCTGGGGACAGGTGAGATGGGGTGCAACCTGAGGAGTTGAAGATTCCATCTCTTGGGCTGTTGCTGTTTCAACCACCGGGCGCTGCTTTCCACTGTGTTCTGAAGGAAAAACACATCAAGAAAAGGAAATTATGTTCACAGATTATACACCCAGCAAGAGCCTGACAATTCAGCTAATACGTATGTGTAGGAAGGAACTGCAGATGCTAGTTTACACCGAAGCTAGACACACTGAATTGCTTACACTGGAATCTAGAAGGATGAGAGGGGATCTTATTGAAACATATAAGATTATTTAGGGATTGGACACGCTAGAGGCAGGAAACATGTTCCCAATGTTGAGGGAGTCCAGAACCAGGGGCCACAGTTTAAGAATAAGGGGTAGGCCCTTCAGAACGGAGATGAGGAAAAACTTTTTCAATCAGTGAGTTGTAAATTTGTGGCATTCTCTGCCTCAGAAGGCAGTGGAGGCCAATTCTCTGAATGCATTCAAGAGAGAGCTAGATAGAGCTCTTAAGGATAGCAGAGTCAGGGGGTATGGGGAGAGGGCAGGAACGGGGTACTAATTGTGGATGATCAGCCATGATCACATTGAATGGCAGTGCTGGCTTGAAGGGCCGAATGACCTACTCGTGCACCTATTGTCTATTGTCTATTGTCTAAAGCGCTGGAATAACTCATGCGGGTCAGGCAATATCACTGGAGAAAAGGAATAGGTGACGTTTTTCGTGTCAAAATCCTTCTTCAGACTGAGTGTCGGGGGGGAGGGGGAGAGGTAAATTAGAGGTATGAAAAGGTACAGAACAAAGCCGAGGTGACACCTATGACCAAGGAAAGGTGGGATCCACAACGGTCCATTGTTGACTGTGGAACAGGTGATAAAGAAGAGATATATGGATGCGAACAGTGGAAATGGCAAGATGGCGAGGGTGGGGGAGGAGCAGAGAGAGATGAAATGCAGGGGTTACTTGAAATTAAAGAAAACAACACATACTGCTGGGTTGGAAGCTGCCCAGGCAAAATACGAGGTGCTGTTCCTCCAATTTGCGTGTGGCCTCACAGTGGGGGAGGCCCAGGGCAGAAAGGTCACGGAATAGTTGTGGTTTCCAAAGACCTATTAGTTTACACTTATGAAAAGGTTAAGTGTCTTCTTGAAATGGCATGCACCTCGGACAACCTATAACAATAGACTATGTTCATATAAACCCAAACATATTTGGGGTGCCTTCGGATGCTGCATTAAGATTTAACTGAGCTAATAGCGTAGGAGTTTAAAACGCATGCACAATAAAGCAATTTTGAAAAGGATCTTTCGGAGGTAAGTAGCAAGAGTCAAAAAGAAGCATTGGGAGTGAATTGGATGCATTAGCAGACTGGGGCAGCGTTACTTTGGAAATTTGGGATGCGTGAATGGAGATGTTTGTGAGCACAGAACCTGGGAGAGCTTTAGGCCCAGAGGGTATGTGGAGCTGTGTTTGAAAATGATGACAATTTTCAAATTTTCAAATGCCTTTCATTCAGGGTCTAGTAACAGGTCATTGAGTGCAGGGATGATGGATGGACTTTCATGTAGAGTATCCTCCTCCAGGCCAGAGGCCTTTGGAACGGAACCAAGGAAAGTGCCCAGGAACGCACCCAAATGTATGCAGAAACCGACTAATGGCTGGTGACAACTGGCAGTAACCAACAGTAATGCCACTGAAAAGAAAGACACAAAGCACTGGAGTAACTCAGCAGGTCAGGCAGCATCCCTAGAGAACATGGATAGGTGGCGTTTTGGGTCGGGATCCTCTTCAGACGGCACAGTGGCGCAGCGGTAGAGTTGCTGCCTTACAGCGAATGCAGCGTCGGAGACTCAGGTGCGATCCTGACTGTGGGCGCCGTCTGTACGGAGTTCGTACGTTCTCCCCATGACCTGCGTGGGTTTTATCCGAGATCTTCGGTTTCCTCCCACACTCCAAAGACGTACAGGTATGTCGGTTAATTGACTGGGTAAATGTTTTTTTTTAAATTGTCCCTAGTGTGTGTAGGGTAGTGTTAATGTGCAGAGATCGCTGGGCGGCGCGGACTCGGTGGGCTGTATCTCTAAATCTAAAAAAAAAGACCGAGCCCAGGTGGGGAAACTGGAGAAACAGCACATATTCCGTTTGGATAGCTTACAACCCAACAAAACGAACATCGAATTCTTCCCCCCCACCCCCTCCCACCTCTTCTTTATCTCCCCCTCTCTTCCCCGTGACCCACTTGGACTCTCAATTATTTTGTCCTTCCCTTTTCATTCCTTCCTCTCGCTACACGATTAGCAACTCTTCAATCCTTCCGCCTCACTCCTTATTTGAATCCCTGGCGTTTGTCCAACCATCTGCCCATCAGAAACCCTGCTCATCCTGGCTTTCTCCCTTTGTCCTGCTTCTCCTTTCTTCTAGTTTCTCTGCCACCCCCACCCCCCCCCCCCCCCACCCCTCCCCCTCCCCCACCCGCCTCCTAGGGGACACCACCACCATAATTAATTGAAGAAGGGTTTCAACCCAAAACATCACCTATCTATGTCCTCCAGAGATGCTGTCTGACCAGCTGAATTACTCCTGCAATTTGTGCCTTTCTGTTTTAGTCTACAGCCAAACTGGCTCTCAGGCAGATAGCAAAGTTAATGGTTGACAGGTTTTGTTACTGATCCTCCATTAGAATCTTTTGTCCAGAATCACAATATTTTGTGACTAAAGGTGGTAACAATATATAATATAAGAAAATAACTGCAGATGCTGGTACAAATCGAAGGTATTTATTCACAAAATGCTGGTGTAACTCAGCAGGTCAGGCAGCATCTCAGGAGAGAAGGAGTGGGTGACGTTTCGGGTCAAGACCCTTCTTCAGACAAAGTAACAAAGTAAGCCAGGCTAATTCCACTTCATGCTTTCCTTTTAAGGATACTTTATAATAGAAGGTAGACACGAACTGAAGTAGCTCAGCAGGTCAGGCAGCATCTCTGGAGAAAAAAGGATGGGTGACCTTTCAGGGTCCGGACCATTCTTCAGACTGATTTACTCCAGCACTTTGTGTCTACCTTCGGTACAAACCAGCATCTGCAGTTCTTTCCTACACGCACTTGATCAGAGATTCAGCAAGCACACGCCTCACATTTATGGAGAATGACCTGCAAGCTCACGTCTCCTGCTTGTGGAATAATAAAATAGAATTCAGCAAAGAGGCTCCCTCCCTCGGGGGATGGGAAAGGAAACTTTTCCCTACCTTGATCCGCAGAGCCACTGTCAGGAGTCCAATTTCATCGTGCGATGGTCCAAGATCTTTGTGCTGGAAATCTTGGCAGCCAGACCTCGAGCTAAAGGCTGTAGCAGGAACGAAACACAGAACAGTTCTGCCAGATACACTTAGAATATCAAAAGAAGCTTCCTGAAAGACCTCAACTGAACGAAGTGAAATTAATCAAATCTGACTTTCGAACGTTAAGCCAGCAGGACTGTGGCTCTGACGCTACACACTAAAAATCACTAACACAAAACGAACGAGGCAGCAAAACATTCAGATCTATTGATTTCAAGTTTCTTTAAATATCAAAGACACCTGAACAGTCTTGGGCCCAGTTTGCAGAGTGTTTGGGGTACAGGCAGAACTTCACCGAGGGCAGCACAGTGGCACAGCGGTAGAGCTGCTGCCTCACAGCGCCAGAGACCCAGTTTCGATCCTGTCTATGCGGAGTTTCCACGTTCTCCTTGTGACCACGTGCGTTTTCTCCGGGTGCCCCAGCTTCCGCCAAAATCCCAAAGATGTACAGGTTTGTACGTTACTTGGGTTCTGTAAATTGCCACTAGTGTGTAAGATAACACACAAATATAACATAACGAAAGTTGGATAACAGAACTAGTATATGGGTGATCAATGGGCGGCGTGGATTTGGTGGGCCAAAGGGCCTGTTTCCACGTTGTGTCTCTAAAGAACCATAGATAATAATTTGCATTTGCACAAAGCCTTTCACTAGCACAATTGTCATCTTCCTCCAGCTAACAATCATCTATTCTACATTTTCTTTGAACTTCGTCCTATTTGATCTCTCGTTTCCACACTTTACCCTTCCATATCTCTCATTTCCCTCTCCCCTGACTCAGTCTGAAGAAGGAAACGTCATCCATTCCTTCTCTCCAGAAATGCCGCCTGTCCCGCTGAGTTACTCCCACTTTTTGTGTCTATCCCAATCCCAATACATTCAACACTTGCTTTTTTTTAATAAACATTCCAGGGTTCAGTCACTGACAATACCGCAAGCAGACAGGATATTTGCACACAAACTGTGCAGAGAAAACAATCACCAGAATATTCCTTTTAGTAATACCGACTGAAGGATAATCATTGGTGAGGATCAAATGTGAAAGTCCACTTGCATTTTCTCGCCCTCCAAAAACGAGATCACGGCAGCTTCACGATGCAGATGACACGCAGGAAAACTAAGCTCCAAGTTATTGTCGACTCGTTGATGAGGACAGGCCTTACACTTAACATTTGCAAAACTGAAAGGTCCTTTACCAACTTGTCCAAGCTACACAACAGCACTCTCTGAAAAAAATGGCGCCCAAGACTTTGTAAAACACGGACTGCTTCACATAGTGTAAGAAAATAACTGCAGATGCTGGTACAAATCGAAGGTATTTATTCACAAAATGCTGGAGTAACTCAGCAGGTCAGGCAGCATCTCAGGAGAGAAGGAATGGGTGACGTTTCGGGTCGAGACCCAACAAAGGCAGACCATGATGAAATGAGCCACCATCTTCAGTACACCAACATAGGCTCTGGCCAACAAAGCAAAGGTTTGTTTCAAGATCAAGATCTAGCACGACGTTGATCATCCACCAGGCAGCATTGAGCCCTGTCCGCTTATCCATTTCTGAGACACAAACTTCCAACAGTAGGCACCTCTAAACACACTGGCACGTCTGATACTAAACTCAGGCACAGTGGTGCAGGATAGCACCAGTGCATTCTCTGCAAATGTGCTCCAGATTCACTGGCAGAAAAAAACAAATCAATGTCAGGATAAAACTAAGAACTGCAGATGCCGATATCCTGAATAAATCACAAAGTGCTGGAGAAACCCAGCCTGTCAGATGCCTGTGTAAGTCATGGATAAGCGGCATTTTGGGTTGTTGCCCATCGTTCGACTCAAGGATTTTCATTCTGAAGGAGGGCGACGGAGAAGCGCAGCTGGTAGAGCTGCTGCCTCACAGCTCGAGAGACCCGGGTTCGATCCCGACTTCGGCTGCTGTCTGTGTGGAGTTTGTACGATATCCTTGTGACCGCGTGGGTTTCTTCTGGGTCCCTCCCAAGACCCAAAGACGTGTGGGTTTGTAGGTTAATTGGCCCCTGTAAATTGCCCCCACTGTGCAGGGAGTAGATGAATAAGTAGGATGACATAGAACTAGTGTGAAGGGGAGATTGAAGGTCAGCGTGGACTCAATTATGCTGAAGAGCCCGTTTTCAAGCTGCATCTCTAAAGCTGAACGGGTCCAAAACTGAAACGTCGCTGAGTTACTCCAGCACTTTGCGTTTTAAATCAATGCCAGTGTCTACTATGAGAACAACTCCCAGAGAGCAGAGACTCTAATTACCCAGCCTGTGCATGGGAATCAACTCTGTATCGCGGGCATGTCTGATTAGAAACTTTCAACACAGGAGCGGCACTGTGGTGGAGGGTAGAGTTGCTGGCTTTACAGTGCCAGAGACCCGGGTTCGATCCTGACTACAGGTGCTGTCTGTATGGAGTTTGTACCTTCTCCCCATGACTGCGTGAGTTTTCCTCGGTTGCTTGGGTTTCCTCCCACACTCCAAAGACGTACATGGTTAATTTGGCTTTGGTGAAAACATTGTAGGATGGTGCTCGTGTCCAGGGGCCGCTGGTTAGTGCACCAAAGGGCTTGTTTCCACTCCTGTATCTCTAAACTAAACATTACACAGAGTTCTGTCATGGGAAGACATTATCATTTTGATAGGAAGTAAAGATTCAAGGATGTTCTCAAATACTTGAACATGGGCAACATTCCCAGACAATAGATAATAAGTGCAGGAGTAGGTCATTCGGCCCTTCGAGCCAGCACCGCCATTCAATGTGATCATGGCTGATCATTCTCAATCAGTACCCCGTTCCTGCCTTCTCCCCATACCCCCTGACTCCGCTATCCTTAAGGGCTCTATCTAGCTCTCTCTTGAAAGCATCCAAAGAATTGGCCTCCACTGCCTTCTGAGGCAGAGAATTCCACAGATTTACAACTCTCTGACTGAAAAAGTTTTTCCTCATCTCTGTTCTAAATGGCCTACCCCTTATTAACCATATAACCATATAACAACTACAGCACGGAAACAGGCCCGTTTGGCCCTTCCAGTCCACGCCGACCACTCTCCCTGACCTAGTCTCATCTACCTGCACTCAGACCATAACCCTCTAATCCCCTCCTATCCATATACCTATCCAATTTACTCTTAAATAATAAAATCGAGCCAGCCTCCACCACTTCCACCGGAAGCCCATTCCATACAGCCACCACCCTCTGAGTAAAGAAGTTACCCCTCATGTTACCCCTAAACTTTTGTCCCTCAATTCTGAAGCTATGTCCCCTTGTTGGAATCTTCCCCACTCTCAAAGTGAAAAGCCTACCCACGTCAACTCTGTCTGTCCCTCTCAAAATTTTAAAAACCTCTGTCAAGTCCCCCCTCAACCTTCTACGCTCCAAAGAATAAAGACCCAACCTGTTCAACCTCTCTCTGTAGCTTAAGTGCTGAAACCCAGGCAACATTCTAGTAAATCTCCTCTGTACCCTCTCCATTTTGTCAACATCTTTCCTTATTCTTAAACTGTGGCCCCTGGTTCTGGACTCCCCCAACATTGGGAACATGTTTCCTGCCTCTAACGTGTCCAAACCCTTAATAATCTTATATGTTTCAATAAGATTCCCTCTCATCCTTGTAAATTCCAGTGTATACAAGCCTAGTCGCTCCAGTCTTTCAACTTACGACAGTCCCGCCATTCCGGGAATTAACCTAGTAAACCTACGCTGCACGCCCTGACATCCGAGATGTCCTCGATCTTTAGTAATCGTGGTTCTCCCCCCCCCCCCCCCCCCCCCTGCTGTCATTGATGGATCCCTCGCCTGCTCCCTTCTGTGTCCCATAGTTCTGCTCGTGCTCTCCCTCCCCCCCGACAGAACAAGGATGGTCCTCACCGGCACAGATCTACTTGCACTTTATTCTGTTTTAAAACTGTTCTAATTTGTTTCATTGGGTTGTTTAAATTAATACTGATTAGCTAATTGATTTATTGCATCGTATGGGAGACGCATTCCCAATCTCGTTGTACCCCTGTACAATGACAATCAAGATATATTGTATTGTATTGTCTGACGTTGGATGATTTGATAAGTAATGCAACAGCCGGGATCTACTGGGGATTACAGTGCTCCTAGTTGCTCCTGCATCCCATCACTGCTGGGTTGCATGAGCAGGAGTGCAGCAAGAGTGAAGACAGTGATGGTGAACATTGCGGGCTGTGAGGGAACTAACTGGCAGGAGTCACTACGACTTTGTTATTTTTATGAATATTTGCTCTTCCTTCTCTGTTGCAACACAACCGCACAATAACTTGGCTAATTATAGTTTGGTGAAACATCTCCACATTGCAAAATATTTGCACCTCTCCCAATGTACCATATCATTATAGAATTACTACTCTACCAAACACAGAGCTTGTATTTTGCAATATTTCCAGGAATCGATCCCCTTTGGGAGATAGTTACCAATTTAAATTGATATGGCAACTGCTCTGCTCAAGACATTCAAGAAATTGCAGAATTGTGAACACACCCCGATCACATCCACTCAACCTCTGGTGTAGGACATGGTATTGTGGTATCCATCACACACACACTCATCTCCCCTCCATCCACGCCATCTTTGGGAAAACAGCTACCGTAACCAAAGATCACTCGCACCTTGTTCAATTTCACTGCTTTCTATCCAGTCTGGCACAAGATACTAAAGCTTGAAACCACATGCAACCAGATACAAGAACAGCTTATTCCCTGCTGTTATAGTGCACGTTCGTTTCTTTACAGAACCACTTCTCGTCAACAGCATCTTAAAGAGCTGATTACTCAGGCGTTCCAAACCACTCTTTTACCTGGCAGGTCGTAGGCGATTATGGTTGAGTCAGCTCTCAGCCAGTCATCTCTACAGCCTTCAGGAGGGGGACTGGTCACCACGGCCACATCAGTCTGATTCACCTGAACAAACAAGGACGAAGAAAAAGCACCTTAAATCACTTGTGGGAATCAGAATAATTTGGGGGAAAAACCCCCCAATAGTCTTAAAGGTAGCTTAATCAACATCGGAAGAGTTATGGGCTGGGATAGGTTCGTTTCATCAAATGGCTACCTGTGGACTGCATTTCAACAAATTTATTGATAGTTTATCCTTAGCAATAAAACAGACATGGACTTGGACATACAGAGCCATTTCACTTAGATTATTAGTACCATGTTACAAGGTCACAGGAGCAAGTTGCCAATGGAGCAATGATTTAACATGGCACCACCCCATGAAATAGAATTGTGCATCACAGATACCGAAACAGAGCATCCAAAATCAAATCGAAATAGAATACGGTGAATGACTGGAGATAACATATGTTGGTTCGATCAGGAGTAACAAAGCATTGAACTGGGGACTACAGCCAGGCCTCACTGCCCTGTTTGTATTTTCGAATGGAGGGATGATAATGGTCCTGCAGCTGTAACCAAATATTCACCCAGGAATTTCCGTTCTGGGCACATCCTTCCCAAAGGAATGCTTATATCATGTATGGTATGACTGCATCCATATGCAGCATGATTTGCCCGGATAACATTCGACATAAAGTTTTTCACCGCATCTCAGTACACGTGTCAATAAACCAATACCAATATCAGCACAACTGATCAAAGTACTGGAGCAACTTAGCGAGTCAGCGAAGTCAGGGGGTATGGGGAGAAGGCAGGAACGGGGTACTGATTGAGAATGATCAGCCAAGATCGCATTAAATGGTGGTGCTGGCTCGAAGGGCCGAATGGCCTACTCCTGCACCTATTGTCTATTGTCTATTGTCACCCATCATTTTTCTCCAGAGATGCTGCCTGACCTGCTGAGTTACTCTAGCACTTTGTGTCTATCTTGGGTATATAACCAGCATCTGCAGTACCTTTCTCCACAACTGATCACTTAGTTCCTCCTTGCTGGCCAGTTTGGCCAGTGTGAGTCATTATACTTGACTGCGGGTCCCTTGTGTAACGAGCTTTGAATTGTGGATGGAGGAAGCCCATGCAGATGTCTTCCCCTGCTTAGCAATGGGACCCACGACCTCAGAATACATTGAAGAAAACACTCGGCTAACTAGGAAACCATAAGCTCAGAGGAGCTTCGAGCTCAAATTCTACCCAAAGACGTGACAATCAAAATATCAATCCTTTTGTTCCAGATGCGTTTCTGCTGAAAGTCGAAGTAAATGTTGCAAATTACTAACAGATGTTGGTGTTGTTCCGTTCCCTCCCAAACTCAAAAAAAAAAGTTTGAGCAATGACAGACCGGAGGAGTAAGAAAAATAAATTATAAAGACAGAATGAAAGACCTGACAATACAACATTCCATATTGGAAACTGCTTTGTGCTCACAGCCGAGGCAAAGCTCTTTATTTTTGTTATTCTTTCTTGAGATGTGATCATTGTTGGCAAGACCAGCAAGTAAGTATACCCAGCCCTCACGGAGTGGACTGCTTCACTCCATGTGGTTAAACGACACTGATAATTCAATGATTTCAGTGCATTGTGGTCGTGTGTACACAGGTACAGTGAAAAGTCTGAAGACGGGTCCCCACCCCAAAACGTCACCCATCCATTTTCGCCAGAGAAGCTGCCTGACCCGCTGGGTTAGTCCAGCATTTTGTGTCTATCTTTGGTATAAATCAGCATCTGTAGATGCTTTATATTAAAGTGAAAAGTTTTATTTTTGCAAACAGATGAGATATACTATGAAACAGATGAGATATCCTATGTGTAAAAACGATAAATAAAATATTTAAAAAAAATAAAAAATAACAAATCAGAGCTGAAACTATCTATTGTCAACATCTTCAAGCATCCCAGTATGTCTACATGTCAGGGATTGGACAATATTGGACTCTCTAATGATCTCAATCTGCTGTGGCACTCAAGTCTCTTTTAGATAGGGACAAAGGTATACAGAGAATGGGGGGATATGCAGGCAGATGAAATGAGTTTATCTTGGCATTGTGTTTAGCATGACATTGTGGGTCGAAGGGCCTGTTCCCATGCTGTACTGTCCCATGTTATGTATATTCCACTACTGGCAAGCCTAGAGACCATGCCTGTGAAATGCTTCCAGTACTACTACAGAGAGCATTGCCTTCCATGTCTCAGTGAGTGGGTCCAGAGTGGGTAGTGGGACAGCAAGGCGGGTCCATGAGGAGGGGGAATGTTGGAGACAGAAGAAGGGATCATTCCTGGAGGAGTCCAGAGGGCCCGGCAAGAAGGTGGATCTAAGAGGAGGGTGGGAATGTTTGAGACAGGAGCAGGGGTCCTGAGAGGGTAGAAGGCCGGCAAGCGGGGTCCAAATATATTTCTGTACATTACATCATATTTGTTCGGATAGCAGGCAAAACAAAGCTTTTCACTGTATCTGTGTACACATGACAATAACAAACTGAATCACTGAATTGTCAGTCTGAAGAAGGGCCTCGACCCAAAACATCACCTATCCATGGTCTTCAGAGATGCTGCCCGACCTGCTGAGTTACTCCAGCACTTTTTGGCCCACATTACCCGGCAGACCTAGATCCATGGCCAGAAGGGGATAATCTTGTACTCCAATGCCCTATCCTGTTGAGTCACGTCAAATGCACGGTTCCCCGGTCGATCCCCCTCTGTCTGTACGGAGTGTCTCAGGTTCGACCCTGACTACGGGCGCCGTCTGTACGGAGTTTGTACGTTCTCCCCGTGACCTGCATGGGTTTTCTCCGAGATGTTCGGTTTCCTCCCACACTCCAAAGACTTACAGGTATGTAGGTTAATTGACTGGGTAAATGTAAAAATTGTCCCTAGTGTGTGTAGGATAGTGTTAATGTACGGGGATCGCTGGGCGGCGCGGACTCGGTGGGCCGAAGGGCCTGTTTCCGCGCTGTATCTCTAAATCTAAAAAAAAAATCAAAAGGGAGAGGAGAATACGAGAGCTAGGAACGAGGCAGAGGGTTTTGTCATTTGGAGATGATTGACGTTGAAAAGAAAAACATGTCATTGAATTTTCATGCACAATAGAAGAACCCAGAAACCGCAATCCATTGTGGATTCAGAGCGCGTTACAAGTGTACTGTTCCAACTCTAAATCTGCTGTTTATAATTGCCATGAGACTCTGTTCATATTTGTTTTTTGCTCTCCCGGAATGACCCATCTGCTGTTTTCAAAATAGAAAAATACTTTAAATGCAAAAAGATTGAAGTGTTTTTTTCCCCCAAAAAAGCTATGCAATTTTTTCTTCCCCCTTCCCAGGTGAAACCAGAGTCACTGTTGTGTGCAAATATATAGGGTTTATATAGGAAAATAACTGCAGATGCTGGTACAAATTGAAGGTATCACAAAATGCTGGAGTAACTCAGCGGGACAGACAGCATCTCTGGAGAGAAGGAATGGGTGACGTTTCGGGTCGAGACCCTTCTTCAGACTGAATCTTCGGTTCAATGGGATGTGGTGAACTGTAATTCTTTCCGTCCAATTTATTTCATTCCACAGAACAATAAAGCAATTCAAAATTATAATCTTATGATTTGGATCTTGAAATCAGTATGACACGGTTGAATGGCTGATGGAAGCTCTTCAGGTCTCTGGGCACATTACCCAGAGAGCCAGTAATGGCACATCGCTGGAGGTGTGGTCTTTCAACTTACGCAGTCAGACAAATATTTCCATGGGAACCAGACCCTTCAGCCCACGTCAACTATAAACTCTAATCCTATCCCAACTCATTTCATTCTCCCCCACCTTCCTATTATCTTGCTCCTGATTCCACACCAGTGGCTAACTAACCGATGAATCCTCACGTCTTTGGGATGCGAGAGCAAACGCGGGCGTTCGGAGGAAACTCATGGAGCAGCAACAGGAGAAGATGCTAACTCCACATGCCCCATGTTACGCCTCAAGCTGTCTGCTCCCCAAGCTCTGAAAACCATCCTCCTCCTGTCTAAAGCCCTTGATAGCACACACATCCCTCTCTTGTCCTCAGCTACCAGATAGCACTGGAGGTCATGTTGAAGGAGAAGACAGTAGGTCTAAGAGTTGCATTTTGAAATTCAAATATGGTGTGGAAGCAGAACAAGCAAATTACGTGAAGGGACTGGACAATTTGAGTATCATGGAACATGTTTGCATATTCATAAGGTCATAAGGAATAGGAGTAGAATTAGGCCATTTGGCACATCGTTTACTCTGCCATTCAAACATGGCTGATCTCTCTCTCCCTCCTAACCTCATTCTCCTGCCTTCTCCCCATAACTTCTGACACCCGTACTAATCAAGAATCTATCTATCTCTATCTATCCACTGACTGCCTCCACAGCCTTCTGTGGGAAAGAATTCCACAGATTCACCACCCTCAGACTAAAGACATTTCTCCTCATCTCCTTCCTAAAAGAACATCCTTTAATTCTGAGGCTATGACCTCTAGTCCTAGACTCTCCCACTAGTGGAAACATCCTCTCCACATCCACTCTATCTAAACCTTTCACTATTCTGAATGTTTCAATTAAATCCCCCCTCATTAGAGGCACGCAGTCCCCTGGGTGGGGGCCAACATCGGGAGCTCCAGCAGCGGCAGCGTGTTTGCCCGCCCCGAATCGGCCTGGCAACTTCAACAGCCTGACCGCGGGAGAAGACGGCAGGGGAAGAGAAAAGACATTCTGGCCTTTCATCACAGTGAGGAGGTGACTGGAGGAGACTCACTGTGATGGATGTTTCTTTTTTTTTTGTTTTGTGTTGGTTTGTGGTTGTGTAATTGCTTATTTTATTGCTCTTACTGTTGGACTGTGGGTGATGAAATTTCGCCCAAAAGACTTGTTTTTTTTGGATGACAATAAAGGTAATTCTGATTCTGATTCTTCTAAACTCCATCGAGTACAGGCCCCAGCGCTGACAAATGCTCATCATAGGTATTCAGGAAGATTTTCTCACTAGTTGCGTTCTAAAGCAGAACACCAGGTGGGGCACTACTTGGATTAACTACAAGTGTACTCACAGAGTACACATAGAACAGTACAGCACAGGAACAGGTCCTTCAGTCCACAATAACTGTGCAGAACATGATGTCAAATTAAACAAATCTCCTCTGCCTGCATGTGATACCTGCCCCTCTATTCGTGGCTTATCGATCGACATGCCCATCTAAAAGCCTCTTAAACCTCAATATCAATCATCATCATATCATATCATATATATACAGCCGGAAACAGGCCTTTTCGGCCCACCAAGTCCGTGCGGCCCAGTGATCCCCGCACATTAACACTATCCTACACCCACTAGGGACAATTTTTACATTTACCCAGCCAATTAACCTACATACCTGTACGTCTTTGGATGTATTATTATTGTACGTCTTTGGACAATATTATTATTATTATTATTATTATTATTATTATTATTAATATCATACCTGCTTCCACCACCAGCGCTGGCAGTGAATTCCATCACCCACCACTCTTCTGCGTTAAAAAAAACTTGCCCACCACATCTCCCTTATAAACTTTGCCCCTCACCTTGAAGCTATGCCCGCTAATCTTTGACATTTCCAGCCTGGTTCTGACTGTCTACCCTATCTAAGCCTCTCATCATTTTATATACGACTCTCCTCACCCACCCAAACTCCAGAGAAAACAAGCCAAGTTTGTCCAACCTCCCCTGATTGCCAGTACCTTCTAATCCAGGCAGCATCTTGATAAACTACTTCTGCATTTTCTCCAAAGCCTCCACATCCTTCCTGAAATGGGGCAACCAGAGCTGTACACGATATTCCAAATGTGGCCTCCCCAAAGTTTTATAAAGCTGCAACGCGACTTCCTGACTTATGTATTCAATGGTCTGACGATGAAGGCAAGCATACTATATGCCTTCTTCACCACTTTATTTACTTGTGTGTCACTTTCAGGGAGCAATGGAATTAGACCCCAAACTCCTTCCATACATCAGTGCTGTTAAGGATCTGTATACTTTCAACCTCCCACAGTGCAACACATCACAGACTAAACTCCATCTGCCATTTCTCCACCAGTGATTCTTACTGATCTAAATCATGCTGTGTCCTTTGACAGCCTCTTTCCATCCTTGTGTCAACTGCAAACTTACAAACCAACCCATCTGCATTTTCTTCCAAGCAAAGCAAATTTAATTAAAAGATTAATAAAGAAAACAGTATAAATTAAAGGTAGCAAAAGTGCACGTAAATTTAAGTAAATGCAAGTGAATGATATTTCATAAAGCTAACATTGTACTGATCTGATAGAATGAATTTGACTACAGGTGCTGTACTGTACAGCGTTTGTACGTTCTCCCCGTGACCTGCGTGTGTTTTCTCCGAGATCTTCGGTTTCCTCCCACACTCCAAAGACGTACAGGTTTGTAGGTTAATTGGCTGGGCAAATGTAAAAATTGTCCCTAATGGGTGTAGGATAGTGTTAATGTGCGGGGATCGCTGGGCGGCGCGGACCCGGTGGGCCGAAGGGCCTGTTTCTGCGCTGTATCTCTAAATCTAAAAATCTAAAAAATCTGAGGAAATTAATAACACGGTAGAGGACACAGCAGATAAATTACACAGGTGTTAAAAATCTTCCATGGTCTAGCGCAATATGAGCAATCTTCTACTACTTTGGGCGTTTGACAATTGGACATTATGCAGGAATGCAGGAAAATCACCACCAGAAATGTGGTACCAAGAAACTGTTGGAGCCACAGGCTGACATAATGTACAACTTCATATTTTGCATTCAACACTTCATGGGCGTTGAAAGAAGTGACAAGCACGTTAGTCGATTCATTGTTTAACTTTCCAGAGTTCCTTGAATTCTTGAAAGGTTGCTTGGCATTGGAAAACTGTATATTTAACCCTCTTGTGCACAAAGGGGAGGTGACAAAGGAGAAAACTAGAGAACAATTAGCTCCTTATTTTTAATTGGGAAAGTATTAGAAGCTATATATATATATATATATATAGAGGAGAATTAGGCAATTTGGCCTATTGCATCTACTCCGCCATTCAACCATGGCTGATCTCTGCCTCCTAATCCCATTTTCCTGCCTTCTCCCCATAACCCAACACCATTCTAATCAATAATTAGTCTATCTCTGCCTTAAAAATATCCACTGAATTGGCCTCCACAGCCCTCAGTGGCATGTTCCATGCACGCATGAGGGCGTGCAGCGTAGGTTTACTAGGTTAATTCCCGGAATGGCGGGACTATCATATGTTGAAAGACTGGAGCGACTAGGCTTGTACACACTGGAATTTAGAAGGATGAGAGGAGATCTTATCGAAACATATAAGATTATTATGGGGTTGGACACGTTAGAGGCAAGAAACATGTTCCCAATGTTGGGGAGTCCAGAACAAGGGGCCACACACTATCCTACACACTAGGGACAATTTACACTGAAACCGAGCCAATTAACCTACTAACCTGTACACCTGTACGTCTTTGGAGTGTGGGAGGAAACCGAAGATCTCGGAGAAAACCCACGCGGTCACGTGGCGAACGTACAAACTCAGTACAGACAACACCCGTAGTCGGGATGGAACCCGGGTCCCCGGCGCTGCAAGCACTGTAAGGCAGGAACTCTACCGCTGTGCCGGGATTTGTTTAAGTAAGCAACATGCTTGGCACCAGCATCATGAGCCAAAAGGGCCTGTTCCTGTGCTGTACTGTCCTATGTTGCAATGGCAAACAATGAGATTGTCCATTTTGACTGTAAGTGAGAGCATCATTTAAATGTTGGCAGCTCTGTGAAGCAGAGGGATCTGGGTGATCTAACGCACAATTTGCAAAAAGATGGTGTGCAAGTACAAGAGATTATTTGGAAAGCTAAAAAAAGTGTTATGTGTTGTCAGGGGAATTGAATACAAATGGAGACCGTAGCCAATAACTAGAAGACATGAAGAGGCTTTCGGAATGGACCAAACATTTGCGTGTGTTTTCTCCGAGATCTTCGTTTTTTTTCTCCCACACTCCAAAGGCGTACAGGTATGTAGGTTAATTGGCTTGGTAAATGTAAAATTTGGCCCTAGTGTGTATAGGATTATGTTAATATGCGGGGATTGCTGGTCGGCGCGGACCTGGTGAGCCGAAAGGCCTGTTTCTGTGCTGTATCTCTAACCTAAATTAAATGAACTGAGATCTCAACAAGCAAGTGCCCAAGTAATAGCAATTGATAGGGTTATAGGGAGAGCAAAGCATGGGATCAAATACACCAAAATCTGGCAACTGAGGTAGATGGTGCTGGACTAACAGGTTTCAGATTACTGGTTACTAATGCCTTTCATTCATCGGAGAATGCTTCCAGTTTACTTTTTTTTTAAAGGTGTTATTCCACAGTACAATAAATATTTGAAGGGTCGAAATCAGTTAAAAATAAGAATGGAAAACAAACCAAGGGGAGCAAAGTGTTGAACCCTTGGGATTTTCTGACAATCAGATACTGAATGATCAGTTTTACTGTAGCTTGGTCATATGGGGAGCTGGCAAAACACTGTGGCCTCCTGTGTTACAATTCTGTCAGTGCAAATAAACAACTCGTTTAAAAGCAGTCGGGCAAGTTAATTAGCCATTAAAAGAAAAGCACATAGTGTTCACTTCAACCCAGGACAGAGCTGTGAAGTAGCAATCATGTTCAAAGTGATCCAGACTTATTCAGGCCATTTTTGAGAATATTGCGTGTATTTCTAGCTACCTCGTTAGGATGGAGAGAATGCAAAATGAATAGGAAGGAACTGCAGATGCCGGTTTACACCGAAGATAGACACAAAATGCTGGAGTAACAGAACAGGCAGCATCTCTGGAGAGAAGGAATGGGTGGAGTTTCCCGTGAATATTTTGGCATAGATAGTGTGGGATTGTCAAAGACAAGAGAGGGCATAGCTTCAAGGTGAAAGAGGCAAAGTTTAAAAGAAATGTACATCTTGGAAAGATGAAGAGGCTGGGTTTCCTTCCATTTGAAAAGGCAGCTGACCACACAATGGTATTCAAAATGTGAAAGCAATGAGCAGTTTGTACCAAAACTAGAACGCCATCCATACATCAAAAAGGGAATTCAGAAGGTACCTCAGTGGTGAAAAGATGGAATGAATTCCCACAGGGATGGGTTGAGGCAAGTCATCTCAATACGCCAGAGGCATGGAAGACAGAAAAGGGGAACAGAACAAGCGAAAGATACAGGGAGGCTCCAGTGAAGCAGGAACAATGGAAACATGGGTTAGTACAAACATCCTGTTTCGGTGCTACATAACCCAAGTCATTTACACAACTTGGAAAAACATATTGTGGGTGTTAACAAACAAACAAGGTTTTCCTTGGAGGTACAAAGGGACTTGGGAGTGCTAGAATAATTCGAAATGGTTGTTAAGCAGGCAAATGCAATGGTAGCTTATATTTTGAGACGACTAGAATACAAAAACAGGGATGTGATGCTGAATCTTCATTAGGCACTGGACAGATCGCATTTGGAGTGTTGCGAGTAGTTCTGGGCCCCATATCTGAGGAAGAATGTACAGCTGATGGAGAGGGTCCAGAGGAGGTTTACAAGAATTATCCCAGAAATTAGTGGATTAACATACAATGAGCATTTGATGGCACTGGGCCTGTACTCACTGGAGTTTAGAAGGATGATGGGGGGGACCTCATTGAAACTTACCGAATAGTGAAAAGCCTGAAAAGAGTGGATATGGAGAGGATGTTTCCACCAGTGGGAGTTTTTAGATTTTTTTAGATTTTTAGATTTAGATTTAGAGATACAGCGCGGAAACAGGCCCTTCGGCCCACCGAGTCCGCGCCGCCCAGCGATCCCCGCACATTAACACTATCCTACACATACTAGGGACAATTTTACATTTACCCAGTCAATTAACCTACATACCTGTACGTCTTTGGAGTGTGGGAGGAAACCGAAGATCTCGGAGAAAACCCACGCAGGTCACTGGGAGAACGTACAAACTCCATACAGACGGCGCCCATAGTCAGGATCGAACCTGAGTCTCCGGTGCTGCATTCGCTGTAAGGCAGCAACTCTACCGCTGTGCCACCGTGCCGCCCAAGTCTTGGCCCAGAGGCCATAGCCTCAGAATAAAAAGGACGTACTTATAGAAAGGAAATGAGGAAGAATTTCTTAAGTCAGAGGGTGGTGAATCTGTGGAATTCATTGCCACAGAGGGCTGTGGAGGCTAAGTCAATGAATATTTTTAAGATGGAGATTGACAGGTTCTTGATTAGTACGGGTGTCACGGGTTATGGGGAGAAGGCAAGAGAATGGGGTTTGAGATGAAAAGATAGATGAGCCATGATTGAATGGCAGAGTATTGATGGGCAGAATGGTCTAATTCTGCTCCCTTGAACTTGCGAGCTATTCCCTGAAAAACACATTACGTTTACAGATACGATGTACAGAACGCTCAGATTGTTTCATTGTAATTTGTGCATTTAGTCCAATTTTCAAATATCCTGCACAGTGGGATTGGGACTCTTACCAGTTCCACGATGTTGGAGTTCTGCCACAGGCAGCTCACAGCTACCATCCCCTCCATCTGCACCAGTTTCTGCAGGGCTGCTTCCCGTGATCCACCTTCCCCGATAATCAAAACCTTCCTTCCAAGCGTGAGCAGATCTGCGGACGAGTGGAATATAGACAAAATCAACTCGGTGACATTGGTAGACGCACATTCACAGCAAGCACACAAGTCAAGAGTCAACAGTACTTTATTGTCATGTGCCCCAAAACCGAACAATGAAAACTGAACTGAAATTCTTACTTGCAGCAGCACAGCAGGTATGTACACATAATACTCAATAGATACAAGATCTTCGGTTTCCTCCCACACTCCGAAGACGTACAGGTATGTAGGTTAATTGGCTGGGTAAATGTAAAAATTGTCCCTAGTGGGTGTAGGATAGTGTTAATGTGCGGGGATCGCTGGGTGGCACGGACTTGGTGGGCCGAAAAGGCCTGTTTCCGGCTGTATATATATGATATGATATGACAAATAAACAATATGATAATAAACAAAAAGACCAATTAAAGAAATATATAGAGCAACAAATGTCCAATGTCCCCAGTGCAATAAAGACATTGAGTAAATCAAGCAAACCAATAAAACACATGTTTGCACATCAAATTCATTCATGAATTCTCAAACCTCACACAAAATAAATGTCAACACAATGCAACAAGTGACCAAAGACTAAAATAAGGCCTTTGCAGCCAAGATAAGATTCTACATTTTTAACAACTTTAAACCTGAAGGGTACAAAGATGGCGACTTGGAAACCTGGCGACTTTTGTGTGTTGCCAAAAAGGGACCCTTCTTCAGAATGATTGTAGGAGGGGGCAGAAAGATGGGAAAAAGGAGGGAACAGGACAAAGCCTGGCAAGTGATAGGTGGATACAGATGAAGAGGGGTTTAAATTGGCAGATGAGTGGACTGTGGGTAGAAATGAAAAGGAGGTTAAAAAAAAAGGGTGTTAGATAATCTCGCAGTCAGCAAAATAACAAAAAAAAACATATGGATACAAAATGGGAAGAGGAATGAGAAACCATGGCGACCATTACTTGACCTAAAACAGGAAAACAAATGACAACTCTGCTAGTATCACACAAGCCATTCCACTCACTATATCTATAAAATCACTTCCAAGAATGGTATCCAATTGTCCCTCTCCCCAGTTCCTTCCCCAAAGCCCTACACATCTTCCCTTCCAAATAAATACCCTTTAAAAAGACCTTATTATCATATCAACCATTTAAAAGATACTAGACCAAGTGGACCGGTTGGGCCCAAACCTCTCCTGCATTGGTGCAGCACCCTCTCCTCCCCCACTCCCCCTGTCCCCCTTCCCCCCTGCCCTCCGCCCCTCCCTCCTTCCCCCCCTTCCTCCCTCCCTCCTCCCCTCCCCCACTCCATCCACCCCTCCCCCCCTTCCGCTCCCCCCCAACTCCATCCCCCTCAAACCCCCCCTTATCCTTCCTCCACCCCCCTCCCTCCCTCCCTCCCCCTTCCCTCCCTAGGAGATAGATTGAAACTTTAAAATGTGAATAACTTTAAAAATATAACACCGATTTCAATGAAACTTCTTCCATTAGCACCTGAGGGACGACAGTGAGTAAGGTGGGCCTAAAATTGTCACGCTATTGTGTACAGTATTGGCTGTAGTTCAGGAATAAACAAACAAACAAGAGTTTTAGTATATAGATTGCTTTAGCCACAGCTATTTTATTATGCCTAATTCTGGATCATGTCATAAGATCATGTGATCGGTACAGAATTAGGCCATTCGGCCCATCAAGCCTACTCCACCATTCAATCATGGCTGATCTATCGCTCCCTCCTAACCCCATTCTCCTGCCTTCTCCCCATAAACCCAGAGACCCTTACTAATGAAGAATCTATCTCCGCTTTAAAAATATCCATTGGCGGCCTCCACAGCCTTCTGTGGCAAAGAATTCCAGTTTCACCACCCTCTGACTAAAGAAATTCCTCCTCATTTCCTTCTTATCCTTGAATTAAGGTCCTTTAATTCAGAGGCTATGACCTCTAGTCCTAGACTCACCCATGATTGGAAACATTCTCTCCACATCCACTCTATCCAAGCCTTTCATTATTTGATAAGTTTCAATGAGGTTCTTCCTCATCCTTCTAAACTCCAGTAAGTACAGGCCCAGTGCCATCAAACGCACTGGGTCATAAGTTAACCCACTCAATCCTGGGATAATTCTTGTAAACGTCTGGACCCTCTCCAGAGCCAGCACTTCCTTCCTCAGATAAGGTGCCCAAAATTGCTCACAATACTCCAAATGCGGCCTGACCTTATAGAGCCTCAACATTACATCTCTTACAACTTAGGAAGTATGAAAAGACCTCAGAACGCAAGCAGAGGAAAGTTACCAGGGGCAAGGTATTTTAGCTGCACAATGAAGTCGAGATTGTTTTCCTTAAATCTTTAGAGAAAAGCTAATAAGGGACTTCACAACCATGAAGGTTTTCCAATGTATTTGGGGAAAAAACAAATTATGACTGGCATGAGGATTAGGAAATGGAGGATGTAGATTTGAGATAACTGACGGAAGACACAAAGAGACCAGAAGAATTTTTAGGCAGAAAGAATTAGTGGAAGCAGTTTCAACAGCAATCTGCAACTACCCTCAGAGCTGTGCCCCCCAACTCTGGCCTCCAGCAGCCAAGATTGTTATCACAACAGCTGTGGTTTCAGCTGCCTAGGCTCTTAAACTATGAAATTCCACCATCATCCAATTCTTTGCTCCTTCTAGATGTTCGTTATGACGACCGCTTTGAATGCCTACCCCACCTCCCCTCAATTCACTCAGCATTAAATATTAAATCGGATAACGCTGTGAAGCCCCTTGGGACATTTTACTTTGTTAAAGATGTGAAATGAATGCAATTTGTTGTACAATTCAAGAAGAAAATTTGAAGGCTGCCACGAATAAAGAAAGACTCAAGACACTACAGATGCTGGAATCTTGAGCAAAATACAAAGTGCTGGGGTCACCCAGCGGGTCAGGCAGGTGACATTTTGGATCGGGACGGCACAGTGGTAGAGTTGCTGCCTCACGGCGGCAGAGATCAGGGTTCAATCCTGACTACAGGTACGGAGTTTGTACGTTCTCAGGTGTTCTAGTTTCCTCCCACACTCCAAAGAACCACAGGTTTGCAGGTTAATTGGCTTCGGTGAAGTTGTAAATTGTCCCTAGTGTGTAGGATCGCGCTAGTGAACGGGGTGATCGCTGTTCGGCGCGGACACTGTGGGACAAAGGGCCGGTCTCTGTGCTTTATCACCAAAGTAAAGTTAAACCTGAAGTTAAAGGGTCCATTGTTCAACCTAAAGAAGGGCCTCAACCCGAAACATCGTCTCTCCTCTCCCTCCCGAGATGCTGCCTGACCTGACCCGCTGTGTTCCTCCATGCTGTGTTTAAGATTAAAGGAAATAGTTGGGAAGGAGGGTTTGTACAAACTGTACTGCTATTTCAATGGCCACAAATGACTGGATAGAATTAGTAGTGTAAGAAAATAACTGCAGATGCTGGTACAAATCGAAGGTGTTTATTCACAAAATGCTGGAGTAACTCAGCAGGTCAGGCAGCATCTCAGGAGAGAAGGAATGGGTGACGTTTCAGACTGAAGAAGGGTCTCGACCCGAAACGTCACCCATTCCTTCTCTCCTGAGATGCTGCCTGACCTGCTGAGTTACTCCAGCATTTTGTGAATAAACACCTTGGATAGAATTAGTAGGATCGCTGGAGGCCAAAGGGGAAGCTGGCGCGGATACTGTGTTTACTTTGTAACTTTGTCAGCGACGTATGTGGCGACTATTCGTACACCTTGGGTATGCAAGTCACTGAGACTTGTCACTGTAACAATAAACTATTCATTCATTCATTCATATCATATCATATCATATCATATATATACAGCCGGAAACAGGCCTTTTCGGCCCACCAAGTCCGTGCCGCCCAGCGATCCCCGTACATTAACACTATCCTACACCCACTAGGGACAATTTTTACATTTACCCAGCCAATTAACCTACATACCTGTACGTCTTTGGAGTGTGGGAGGAAACCGAAGATCTCGGAGAAAACCCACGCAGGTCACGGGGAGAACATACAAACTCCTTACAATGCAGCACCCGTAGTCAGGATCGAACCTGAGTCTCCGGCGCTGCATTCGCTGTAAAGCAGCAACTCTACCGCTGCGCTACCGTGCCGCCCTTCATTCATTCATTCATTCATTCATTCATTCATTCATTCATTCATTCATCATTCATTCATTCATTCAACTGAGGTACGAATTTTCAAAGAGGCTTCACAACAGTTTCCCCAGTGGAGGCGTCTCGCTGTTCAACAATCATTTTTAAACAGGATACTATCCAAAACAATTTCTTGCAATGATTACACACTAGTGTTTGGTCAGCCTGTGGGTGGGTGGCGGCCGTTAATCGGTGGGAATATCCCAGGACTCACCTGCTTGGCCCAGCAGTTCCATCACCGCACTTGCAGATGGCGGGATGAAGCACTCACTCAAATTCCCACGGACCAATCGGCCCAAATTAACATCTGTGATCCTTGTTTGGGGTGGGCAAGGAAAAAGAGGGGGAAACAAAACATAAATACATTAAAAAATAAATAAACCGGAACTTGAAGTTTACAGCAGCAGCTGACAAGAGGGAGATGAACCAGCTTCATGTCACGTTAAATAGCATCAACATTACCCAATGTCAACATCCCGAGGACAATGCCTAGAAATTCAACTGCATGAGCTGAAGAAATACCATGGTTGCTGGAGGCTGGGTTTTATGGTGAGATGTTCACCTCCTGATGCCCAAGTCCTTCCACTCCACACTCAGGCCAAACAGTAAGTGGGTGAAAAGCTCTCCATTTGCACCTCCACCAAATGAACCTCAAAACAATAGAAGGCGAGGCATCCCTCATGATCACACCCAATACAGCAGTTTAACAATGACTTCTCAGAGCACCATCACAACAACTATATCATGCACCCAGCCATGACGCACTACAAGAAATCTCTAACCAGTTTCTTCCCAGCCGTTATCAGGTAACTGACCCATCCTAAAAACAAATAAGAGACCAGTCCTGAGCCACTAGTTTAGTTTATTGTCAAGTATACCGAGGTAGCGTGAAAAGCTTTCGTTGTCTACCTCATTGGAGACCCTCAGACTGTCTTTGATTGGACCTTAATATCTTGCACTGAACATTATTCCCTTAATCATGCATCTGTACATCTGTGAATAGCATGATTGTAATCATGTATTGTCTTTCCGCTGGCTGGTCAGCAGGCAACAAAAGCTTTTCACTGTGCCTCGGTACACGTGACAATAAACTAAAATAAGTATAAGCATGGATAGACCACTTCACCGTACTGGTGTCCATCGTGCCAGCAATGCTCATGTCCTGTTAGTCCTTACAAAAGTGGCAAAGCCTTTGTGGTATTGTGTCAGATTGCAGCCCATTACAAGAGAAGCTTACAAGTCATCATCTCCCACAGCACTCACATTCAGCGGCCTCCAAAAGATCTGATGCCTCCATCTCAGACCCCTTCACCCTCGTACTCACTGCCTTAGCCCCTGCATCACTTCAAAATCTCCAGCATGTACCCTAATATATACTGAGGATTTTGGGCGGCACAGTGGGGCAGCAGTAGCGTTGCTGCCTTACACCACCCGAGACTCAGGTTCGATCCCGACTACAGAGTTGATACGTCCTCCCCGTGACCCACATGGGTTTTCTCCAGGCGCTCCGGTTTCCTCCCACTCTAAAGATTTACAGGTTTGTAGGTTAAATTAGCTTCAGTAAAATTGTAAGTTGCCCCTGGTGTGTCGGAGAGTGCTAGTGTACAGGATAATCGCTGGTCGGCACGGACCCGGCTGGGCTGAAGGGCCTGTTTCCACGCGGTACCTCTAAATCTAAATCTCCTGCACTTGTCTTCCATCCTCACCAGTCTCCAAAAGCTCTGGTAGTTCCGGTTCTGACCCCTCCAGCCATAAACTCACCGCCTCTGCCCTGCAACACTTAATCTCTAACATCTACTCCAATACCTCCCCCGACCTCCCACCACCATTACCTCGGTGTTATCTCCCACTGAGATATCGACAGTTCAGCAAATGCCCAGAGCACATGTCCTTGCCTCACAACAGGAGGTCACACAGTCCGACTCAATGACCTAAGTTAACATTCACCCACGGCTGCCAATCCGTACTGCCCGGTGGTGCTCCTCATCACTCCTTGCTCCCGAGCAGGTTTCTCCCAGGAGGGAATACTCCCATCAGGACACAGGGAGGGGACGTGGCGACTGGGATGAATGAATACTTTACCCATTCCACGTCCTTTTCAGGATTCATCGCATTCACGGCCTCATCGCTCACAAGGCTGAGGGGAAGAACCAAGCCATGAATTTTTGGATCTTCGTTTAACTTCATAATCTCGTTTACAATCTGAAAAGCAAGGAGAAAAAAGTCCCCATCATTCTAACAATTTGTTTATATACTATGACATGAGTGGAGTAAAGCACACCCCGGGGGTGACTGATAAAGGGTCTCGACCCGAAATGTCACCCATTCCTTCTCTCCAGAGATGCTGCCTGTCCCGCTGAGTTACTCCAGTATTTTGTGTCTATCTTCCAGGTGACTCTCAGGAGCATATCAGATGACATACGACTGGGAGGGTGCAGAAGATGTGGTGGCACAGCCAGTAGACCCACTGTCTCACAGTGCCAGAGTCCCAGGTTTGATCCTGACCTCAGGAACTGTCTGTGGAGTTTGCACGTTCTCCCTGTAACCACGTGAGTCTCCCACAAGTACTCCGGTTTCATTCCCGTTCCCAAAGACATGCGGGTTTGTAGGTTAATTGGCCTCTGGCACCAGCATAATCAAGGACGAGTCTCATTCTGGTCACTCCCTCTTCTCCCCTCAGCCAAGAGGTACAGAAGTAGGGGGAGGGAGGGGGAGAGAGGGAGAGAGGGAGAGGAGGGGGAGGGGGAGAGGGGAGAGAGGGAGAGAGGGAGAGAGGGAGAGAGGGAGAGAGAGAGAGAGGGAGAGAGAGAGAGAGAGAGAGAGAGAGAGAGAGAGAGAGAGAGAGAGAGAGAGAGAGAGAGAGAGAGAAGAGAGAGAGGAGAGAGAGAGAGAGAGAGAGAGAGAGAGAGAGAGAGAGAGGAGAGAGAGAGAGAGAGAGAGAGAGAGAGAGAGAGGAGAGAGAGAGAGAGAGAGGAGAGAGAGAGAGAGAGAGAGAGGGGGGAGAGAGAGAGAGAGAGAGAGGGAGAGGAGGAGAGAGGGAAAGGGAGAGAGAGAAAATCAAAATTTACCATTTATTTCCAGGTGAATGGTTCTGCTACATCCCGACACAACCTTGAACGGCTCTTACATTTGGTCAGCTGCACACTAATAAATTCAAGCTTGGTTTGACAAAGTATATAAAGCACAGGCCAAAAAACACTTACCTCCTTTGCAGCCCTTTCTTCCGGCAAATGGACCTGAACAACATGCAACCCGACCTATGAAAGAAGAAAAAATATTTGGAGATTAAACCAATGATCAGATTGACAATTTACTAATTATATGATTGGAACCAGTGTAGTCCTGTTTAAAATAATTGGTTTTTTTTGCCCCCCAATACAAATTATGCTATATAAATTATGGATTATAAATACAAATTATGAAGTGATCTACTGAAAAATGATGTCCATTGGATAATTACAAAGTGATCTACTTAATCTGGAGCTATTGCTCAGTGATGGCACTCTGGTCTACAAATTAAAAGGTCATGGGTAGAAGCCCTATTCAAACAGAAACTGTCCACATTCCCACCACACGGACTACTGGACTATCAGACATGTCTTTCTGAAGAGATATTAAGTACAACCATTGTGGATATAGAAGACCCCCATGATGATCTTTTAAAGGGCAGCAGAGTTCTTTGTAAGGTCTAGGCCAATATACAACATTCAACCAGCACAAGAATGTATTATTAGGAAACACCACCTTCTCCTTTTCTCAGAGATGCTGCCTGAACCGCTGGGTTACTTCAGCTTTTGTGTTTATCTTGCTTACAAAGCTGCAGGAAATCCAAAACTAAAATAGGGATGTTCAATGTGGTTAGCCAACAACCATGGCAAGTGGAATAAAGTTAATGCTTCCATTTTTAATCATCCGATCTCTGCAATCTTCCATCCACAAGACCTCCTCTTGTTCTTCTCACAAGGCATCTTGAAAAATTTAATCTCCAAGCATTTTCCATTTTCAATGAAGGGACGGATCGCAGTTCTCAAAGCCACGTGACTGCTTCGTACTTCCAGCATAGTCTTTATATCAAGTGCTTGCTCTAACCTCACTTTTCTATCAGTAAAGCATATGACCAGAGTTGTAGAAGTCCATCAATCTCTTCGATCCAGTCATTGTTAATTTGCATCTTTGGTCCATTAGTATTCGACTCAATAAGCCCAGATTCATCCACTCATCGGAAATCAATCTGTGCCAAAAGTCGCAATGACTTCTTGGGGTCAACATTGTTTTTTTTCCTCCTAAGATGCTCGTTACCATTTAATTACTTGTTATCTCCAGGAATATGCATTAAGTCCCTCATCGAGAACGCCTTCTTCCTTTCTCATTTGCCCTCCAGAAAATTAAGTTTGATACAAGAGAAATTAATTTAAGGATCTTGATTAGACTATCTCGTAATCTCCTCAAGTCAAGGAACTAAAACGAGTTTAAAAGGTCAAGGAACTGCAGAGGCTTGTTTACGAAAAAAGACAAAAAGTGCTGGACTAACTCAGTGAGTCAGAGAGCATATCCGGAGAACATGGATGGGTGATATTTTGGGTCAGGACCCTTCTAAAATGAAGTTTATAAGACTTGACCTCATCATTTAACTTCAGCCCAGTATCATTCCAGTGAATCTACCCGTAGCATATTGGAAATGCAAGGAGTAAACATAGCCCCACAAGTCTGTTTCAAAGTCGAATCAAACAGTGGCTGATCATGTGTGCGACGGCCAGTTTCTCACGTGTACCCCATATCTCCAATTATCCCATTGTTCTAAGATTGAATCCAGCCCAGGAGTGAATACACAGGAAAAACTTGGGACAATCTACCATCCAACCATTCAGAAATCCTTCTGGTTTGGCATCTGGCTCAACAGCTAATTTCCCCACCCTCCCACCACCCCTCAAGGCTCACTGTTGGAGAATATTCGGGAGTTATACAAATACAGATGGACAGGAGATAATTATTAAAACACAAACCAGTCTTCAAAATGGTAAGCCAAACAGTTCACAATTTAGCTTGCAAGGATACTTTAGGGCTATCAAAACCAATTATTGGTACACACTGACACTGTTCCATTGAGGACTGCTTCAGAATGTTCATGTTAATTGGCCTTCATTGAAACCATCAGGATGAGATCAGTGAAGGCATTGTGGCCGCCTCATGTGTTGCCTCATCGATAAAGCTTTGTCCCTGTCACTCAAACACAGTGTATCCTGTCACTTAATATCTGCTGTTTGTGTATCCAGGGAGCCATCCCTTGTAACAAAACAGGCATATTTCAGGAATCTGAGTTCTCTGTCCATTTAGTCACAGAAGGATTTAGTCCATCCACATGAATTACCTTGACCCAGCAAACGTGTTTGAGCATTTAGAGCTATCTTGGCAGTTACAGTGTACCTCCCATAATCCTGCAACATTATCCATCAACATCCAAAGTGTCAAAACTAACCAGATAATTATAGCCATTAAAACAGTGGTTGGTCATTTATTGTCTTTATATTTAAAAATATATATTATCTTGATGTAGTTTTGAGTTGGGAGATTCTACTGTAAAGATCACCAAGAGAATGTCAACTTTCTTCTTATTCACAAAATGCTGGAGTAACTCAGCAGGTCAGGCAGCATCTCGGGAGAGAAGGAATGGGTGACGTTTCGGGTCGACGCCCTTCTTCTGATGAATAAAGACTCATATCAACAACGTCTGGTCCAGTATCACTAGTCAGAGGAAAAACATTCGTATCAGGGTCTTCTAGGTCTCAGAACATCATAAGGTGTTTAACTTTCTGCAGCCTCTTCCTGCGTTTCTTCCAGTCAATCCCAATTCTTTGTGGTTACTTCTTTTTGTCTAATCTGCCTCAGTCCATGTGTTTCTCCACACCCACTCTGATGCTGACTCACTGCCATTTCTCATCAGCATCACCATGCCTGTTATGATTTGAATATGTCTGCATCTTCAAAACCATCTGAATTTTGTTTCAGCTCAACATACCTGCTTTTACTTCCTTCATACCCCATTAGTCTTCCCCAGAAAAAAAGAGATGTTTCTATCCTTCCACTAGTTTCCAAAGCATCTAACTCACTGTAACTTCAGGGCAGCTCATGCCATCTAGTGGCTGGTGAAAGAACATAGAAACATAGAAAATAGGTGCAGGAGGAGGCCATTTGGCCCTTTGAGCCAGCACCGCCATTCATTGTGATCATGGCTGATCATCTACAATTAGTAACCTGTGCCTGCCTTCTCCCCATATCCCTTGATTCCACTAGCCCCTAGAGCTCTATCTAACTCTCTTTTAAATTCATCCAGTGAATTGGCCTTCACTGCCTTCTGTGGCAGAGAATCCCACAAATTCACAACTCTGTGGGTGAAAAAGTTTCTTCTCACCTCAGTTTTAAATGGCCTCCCCTTTATTCTTAGACTGTGTCCCCTGGTTCTGGACTCCCCCAACATTGGGAACATTTTTCCTGCATCTAGCTTGTCTAGTCCTTTTTATAATTTTATACGTCTCTATAAGATCCCCTCTCATCCTTATAAGCTCCAGTGAATACACGCCCAGTCTTTCCAATCTTTCCTCATATGACAGTCCCTCCATCCCAGGGAAAATCCTGGTCTGGATTTTCTCTTGAGCAAAACAGAGTGCTGGCGGAACTCAGTGGGTCAGGTGGAGGGAATGGTCAGACGAAATTTCGGGTTTGTAGGAGTATTAGTCTGAAGAAGGGTCCTGACCCAAAACATCCTCCCTCACTTCCTCCACAGATGCTGCCGGACCTGCTCAAGATTCCAGCCTCTTGTTGTGGCCCATAATGCAATGGGGCTGAAGAGCTGATTGGGAAGTTCATCGTGCAAATGCCTAGCACTACAGATCGTGTAGGGGACATTCGCACAGCGGTAGAGTTGCTGCCTCACAACGGGTGCGGTCTGTGTGGAGTTTCTACTATCTTCCTGTCACCGTGTGGGTTTTTTCCGGGTGCTCTGGTTTCCTCCCATATCCCAAAGATGTGCAGGTTTTGTAGCCTGATTGGGCTCTGTAAATTGCTCCTAGTGTGTTGGATGCAAAAGTGGGATAACATGGAACTAGTGTGCGTGTGATCAATGGTCGGCGTGGACTCGGTGGGCCACAGGACCTGTGTCCACGTTGTATCTCCAAACTAAACTAAACATCTTAGTTTCCATTTCGTTGTTGGTAGTCATGTCTGCTATCGCAAAGGTTCACAACTCTGGAATTCCCTCCCAAATCCTCTGCCTCTCTTTCCTAAAAAACTGCTTTGATGAGAAAATGTAATTTCCTCCAATACATTCTAACTTGGTATCAACATTTGCCTCCCTCCTGTGGCACCTTAGAAGGTCTACCCACAAGAAGGGTGTACATATTGAACTTATCAAGCACAGCACTTGGAATGAGCACAATGAAACTCCTTAAGAAGCATTAAACCTCTTTTAAACACACCGCAGCTCACAAGTCAAAGAAAACACAAAGTGCTGGAATAACTCAGCGGGTCAGGCAGTATCTCTGGAGGACATGGGTAGACAATGTTGCCTACCCAAGTCCAAACCGCCGCCCAAAACAGGGTACGCCAGCATTGTTTTTTTTATTAGTAAACCAGGGTCTGCTGTTCCTTGTGACTCCATTTTATACCTCACCAGTTCAAATTAGTAAATCGTTCCATGACCTCACCTCATTTCAGCATTGTAACCATTCATCTTCCCCACCTATTTCCTGCCAATTCACTGTGCCATCAACACCACCTTTCTTGGCATCAGTACCAGCTTTCCCCCACTCAGTTCAGTGGTTTGGTTGTCCCTGCTTCGCAAGAGACAATCTGGACTTGTAAGTCCCTGCAGTTTCTAGGATCTTAGGCAAGACTTCAGAATAAATACAAATTTAAAATTAGCCAACTTTAATTTCGTAAACATTTAAACAGATACATGGATAGGACAAGTTTAGAGAGATATGGGCCAAGCACAGGCAGGTGGGACGAGTATAGATGGGACATGTTGGCCGGTGTGGGTAAATTGTGCCGTAGGGCCTGTTTCCGTGCTGTTTGACTCTATGATTAAATTCAATCAAATTATTCCACAAGAGCTTGGAGGCAAGTACTCCAGTACAATAGCTGCACTGTGTGGAAGAGCAGGAAGATTGCAGCCTCACACAGGACACCTCACCAGCAGCGTGGGTCAATAGCGGCAAGTGGACAATGCCCCACAGTTTCAACCCATGGAAGGGTTAACCTACACAATCAAAGTGTTTCAGCACCCGCCAAGTGTAATCACCAGGCTCCTCTCAACACCAAAACCATCACTCCCATCTGCTCCGTAACCCCCACCCTAGATTATACCAGTCAACTAAATATTTGACTTGTAACCAACAACCTTACCCTCTTTGGAATGTAGGTGGAAACAGGGGCACCATGAGGAAATCCACGTGATCACAGGGATAAAGTTCAAAGTCGACATGGACAGCCGAGGTCAGGGTTGATTAGCAAGGGTGTCAAGGGTAATGGGGAAAAGGCTGGACAATGGGATTCAGAGGGAAAGACACACGAGCCACGAACGAATGGCGGAGCGGACTCGATGGGCTGAATGGCCTAATTTTGCTCCCATGAGTTATGACTTTATGAAGCCAGGTCCCTGGAGCTGGAAGACAGCAGCTTTAGCGGCAGCACCAATGCGCTGCCTAAGGGACTTTATCCTGGAATAACACAGAACCACTCTAAAGCTTCAACTTCAGGAGTTTCAACCCACAAAATATAGAAGGCAGAGACTGACAACATCGGCCCCAGGAATGATTTCTTGACAAACTAGAGAATGCTAAGTACGTACGACAAAGATATTTGCAATTTCAGTCGAAGATGAAGGTTAATGAAAGCTCACTCAAGAAACAGGTGGACTACTCCTGACGGCCAAGGTAACAAATGAGACACTTCACCTACCCAGTTTCAGATTTTCAGCACAACTTTATTCATTTTCCACAAACAAAAATAAAGTTGTAATTTTATTCTGAAGGTCTGCAGAAAGGTCCCAACCCGAAACATCACCTATCCATTTCTCCAGAGATGCTGCCTGACCAGCTGAGTTACGCTCAAGATTCATCCATCATTACCAATGCAAGATAACTCACCTCTTCAGCCATCTTCTTCACCTCTGTCATGTCACCGTCTCCAGCCTAAAAGGGAAATAACAAACACCCTTTAAGCAATTGGGAAACAATGGGGGCTCCAGTACAATGTTCTTACATTATGATACACAGAAAATGTTGGAGTAACACAGCGGGCGGGACAGGCAGCATCTCTGGAGAGAAAGAATGGGTGAATATTCAGATCGAGAACCTTATTCAGACTGAAGGCGGGTCTCGACCCAAAGAATCTGAAGAAGGGCCTCGACCCGAAACGTCACCCATTCCTTCTCTCCAGAGATGCTGCCTGTCCCGCCGAGTTACACCAGCATTTTGTGTCTATCTTCGGTGTAAACCAGCATCTGGAATTCCTTCCTACACATTCTTACATTATGAATCAGCTTTCAGAGAACATGCATGGCAAAGCAGAAATAATTTTACTTGAAGATTACAGTTCGAGACAGTGGAGCAATGGGAAGAAGTTCAATCAGATTTGGAGAATCGTAATTAGATTTTTACTAGTAGGGTTGTTACCACTCAGGCAACTGACAGACATGGGTTTACACTGCTGTTGGTGGGAACATGCCCATTTGACTGCCTGGTCACTAGGATAGACCAACTATACTGCACAACTACTCATCGGGCTTCAGAGGGAATGAACATTCATAAAAGAGTACAAGATAAATGTTTCTTTTAAATCTTTTAAATTACATTACCCCCCTCCCCACCTTAGTCCTCCCAACACCTGCTCTTTCCTGCCCTTAATTTCACTTGCATTTTCACCACCTATTGAAATGCAGCGTCTTCACTCATTTTACCAGTGTCCACCCCAAGTGCCATTTCCCCACTAGATTCCTACCTGCACAGTGTACCCACAGTCATTTCATAAATCGGCTGCTTCAGTGCCATTCACCAATATCATCTCTTGCATCTCAATCCAATTCTGCACCCATTCTGCCATTGTCCATTCTCCCCCTGGATTTCAGTTTTGCCGATCCCCCCGCTATCATGTGGCACCAACATACCTATCCGACCAAGCGATCCGTCGACTATTCCAGACCTACAACCTCGGGGACCCCAAGATCCATTCAACTCTGATCCCTTGCTGTGCCTTAAATGTAATCACACCATCAACAACTAATGCCTTCAACTCCAAAGGCTCCAAGTCTGGAATTACCTAATGACTTTTCACTCAAAAGGCACACAACACCTCGAGCATTTTGTCACTCCCACTGACAACTGGTTCAGTGCCAATTTATGTTTGATTTGACACTATAAATTGCCTCGAGTCATTTTGCGAAACGGTACACAATTAAAAGAAGTGACTAATGTTTTCAGGTTTATCAGGAGTGCAGCAGGTTCCTGACGTGTAGCTGGTGCGGTATGGACGACGGGCCGCGGGTTGAGAACAAAGAGGGACCTGTCATGGGGGGGGGGGCTGTCGAGAACATTGAATACGTTCGTAACTTGGTCTGCGGCCTATAGTCTTTGCTTGCAATATGCAGAACAAAGAATTTCTATGTACCAAGTACATGTGATAATAAAGTATCAATCAATCAATCAATCAATCAAGGCAGAGATAGATAGATTCTTGATTAGTACAAGTGTCAGAGGTTATGGGGAGAAGGCAGGAGAATGGGGTTAGGAGGGAGAGATAGATCAGCCATGATTGAATGGTGGAGTAGACTTAATGGGCCAAATGGCTGAATTCTACTCCTATCCATGTGACCTTATGACCAATCAAACGTCTTAAGAACTTTACTGTAGGCTATAGCCCTATTGTTCTTTAGGAATAAACTCGATAAGATGGCCTCTTTCTATGCAGGCTTTTGAATTCAATCCCAGGGAGACTTAAGTAGTCGCCATTTGCCACCAGGTTTCCATCAAGATATTAAAGTATACTAGTGCAGTGTCATAGGGTCATGGATCGTGGAAACAGGCCCTTCGGCCCAACTTGCCCATACCGGCCAACATGTCCCACCTACACTAGTCCCACCTACCAGCATTTGGTCCATATCTCTCCAAACCTGTCCTATCCATGTACCTGTCTAACTAGTAGTTATTTTGTGGTTATTTAATAATAACTAGTAATCTCACTTGGAGAGCTAGATAGAGCTCTTAAGGATAGCAGAGTCAGGGGGTATGGGGAGAAGGCAGGAACGGGGTACTGATTGAGAATGATCAGCCATGATCACATTGAATGGTGGTGCTGGCTCGAAGGGCCAAATGGCCTACTCCTATTGTCTAAAGTCTATTGTCTATTGAAAATTTAAATAGTAATTGAAAAGAAAATCTGGAAAAATGAAGCAGTTGCTTCTTGTAACAATCCAACAAGCCCGCGGGGCCTTCCATCGCCCGTGGGGCCTTCCATCGCCCGCGGGGCCTTCCATCGCCCGCGGGGCCTTCCATCGCCCGGTGCGGCTCGGCCGCTGGACTTAACAGTGCCCGGTGCGGCTCGGCCGCGGGGCCTTCCATCGCCTGGCGCGGCTCGGCCGCGGGACTTTACATCGCTGGTGCGGCTCGGCCGCGGGACCTAACATCGCCCGACGCGGCTCGGCCACAGGAACCTAACATCGCCCGGCGCGGCTCGGCCACGGGACTTAGCAGCGCACGGTACGGCCGCGGGGCCTTCCATCGCCCGGCTCGGCCACGGGACGTTTCAGCACCCGGTGCGGCTCGGCCGCGGGGCCTTCAATCGCCCAGCTCGGCCACGGGACGTTTCAGCGCCCGGTGCGGCTTGGCCGCGGGGAGTCCCATCCCCTTGCGGGGACTGTGCGGGTCGGTCGGGGACGAACTGTCTGTCCGTGGGCGTGGGGAAGAGAGTGGAAGTTTTGTTGCCTCCATCACAGTGAAGGGGTGTTTGGAGTCACTGTGATGGACATTTGTGTTGGGGTCATGTGTCTTGTGTTCTTTTTTTTTGTGTGACTGCTATGTAATTTCGTTCGGTACCTTGGTACCGAATGACAAATAAAGCTCTGTATTCTGTATTCTGTATTGACACAAGAGAGAGCAGTTGTTGGAATCTAAAGGCAGACCTTTGTTTATCGTATTCAGTGCGCTTGATGTGGTCTCCTCTACATCAGCGAGGCCCTTTCACACAAAGGGTGGTGGGTGTTTGGAACAAGGTGCCAGAGGAGGTAGTTGAGGCTGGGACTATCCCAATTTTTAAGAAACAGTTAGACAATTACATGGATAGGACGAGTTTGGAGGGATATGGACCAAACGCAGGCAGGCTGGACTAGTGTAGCTGGGACATGTTGGCCATTGTGGGCAAAAGTCGGGCCGAATGGCCTGTTTCCACACTGTATCACTCTATGACTCGATGACAATGGCAGACCAGGCGACTGTTTGCTGGGCACCAGCACTCTGTCAGCTGACGCTAACTGCCAGCCATTTTAATGCCCCATTCCCGCACTGCCTCATCTGTTCTGTCTCATCCGTTTCAGGGTGAGACCACAGGCAAACTAAAGGACCAGCACCTCATATTCTGCCTGCTTCAATGGTGCTTTATTTGACACATATCCAACTGCTCAGTGAAATTCTTTTTGCATATATTACACATGCAGGCGCTGCCATTTTTAACGCCATTATTAAAAGTCCCTTCCTCTACTCTTCCCCTCTGCCACCAACCCTCATTCAGGTCCACTCTTCACCTTCCTTTCCTATCGGATTCCAGAATCTGCAGCCTTGTGTTCTCCACTTCTCACCTCTCGGTCTCTGAAGCTATCTCCCCCTCCCCCTTCCCCCCCCCCCCCCCCCCCCCCCCCCCCCCCCACTTCCCTCAGCCACCTGACTGTTTCTTGCAAATCAATCCCTCCACGCCCGATTCTACCCATCACTTGCATGTTCTTGCCCCATCCCTCCCCCACCTCTTTATACTGCCTACTTCCCCTCTACTCTTTCAGTCCAGATGAAGGATCTCGAGCCTCAAACATCGACTATTTCCCTCCACAGATGCTGCCTGACACAGAGTTGAATCGGCTCTCTCCTTTTTTTTTGTCACGCCTGCTTTCATGCAACTTAAAACCCACCTGTACAATGGCCAGACTTGGGTGAAAACCAGGTTCACATTTCTTCAAAGCAACCAACTCTGCTTTACACTTCAGAATTATTCGCCTAGAGTAAGGGACAAAATAAAAAATAACAATCAGTTAATTTCAACAATATTTGTAATCTCGCCATAGAAATATGGGAATGATGTGCTGAATATGCCTTTTATTGCAATCCCTCTCACTTTCAATCCAATTAATTGCCTATGTACCAACTTTGGGGTGGCACAGTGGTGAAGTTGCTGCCTTACAGCACCAGGGACCCGTGTTTGATCCTGACTACGGGTGTTGTCTGTACGGTGTTTGTACGTTCTCCCCGTGACCTGCGTGGCTTTTTTTCCGGGTGCTCCGGTTTCCACCCACACTCCAAAGACATACAGGTTTGTAGGTTAATTGGCTTGGTAAAACCAGTGTGCAGGGCAGTGCTAGCGTATGAGATCGCCGGTCGGCACGGACTCAGTGGGCCTGTTTCCACGCTACGTCTCTAAACTAAACTCCACCATAACTATGTACTAGGAAAAAAAAACTGCAGATGCTGGTTTAAATCGAAGGTAGACACAAAATGCTGGAGTAACTCAGTGGGCCAGGCAGCATCTCGGGAGAGAAGGAATGGGTGACGTTTCGGGTCGAGACCCTTCTTCAGACTGATGAACCACGTGACTACAGTTTGAGACCAAACTAACAACACAAGTTCAGCAGGAATGTAGTGGGCCAAAGGGCCTGTTGCCCTGCTATACTGTTCCTTGTTCTCTCTGTGAGCAAGAACTCCCCTTCAATCATCTTTGCCGCAGAGGGATAAATTACAGGTTTCTTATTGGCATGAAGTGGCACAACCTCAAGCCCACACCATCACTGTGCTAAAGCAACTCCATAAACGGGGAAAAACAAAATTCTCTTTGATGTTTGGTAAATGGGTCTAGCAATGTCTTTGAAAGCTACCGGCAGCAACATTTGTGCGAAAGCTTGCTTTAAAGACACAAGGTAGAGGGGGAAGCTTATTGTTCCAGTGTGTTGCATTTGGTTGGACACCCACAAGGCCCCAGGTCATATCAAGACCATTCATCACCATGAACCAAAAACATTCAGAGCAATAATCACCCACATTGAGGAGTGCGGATGTGGAGAGGTTGTTTCCACCAGTGGGAGAGTCTAGGACTGGAGGTCATAGCCTCAGAATTAAAGGACGTTCTTTTAGGAAGGAGATAAGGAGAAATTTCTTTAGTCAGAGGGTGGTGAATCTGTGGAATTCTTTGCGACAGGAGGCTTGCTGTGGAGGCCAATATTTTTTGGATATTTTTACGGCAGAGATAGATAGATTCTTGATTAGTACAGGTGTCCGAGGTTATGGGAAGAAGGTAGGAGAATGGGATTAGGAGGGGGAGGGATAGATCAGCCATGACTGAATGGTGGAAAAGACGTAATGGGCTGAATGGCCTAATTCTACTCTTATTCCTACGACCTATGACCTCTGTGGGGAGTGGAGTTTGTAGGGTTTCCTCTGGGCACTTTGGTTTCCTCCCACATTCTAAAGGCGAGCAGCGTAGTTATTCAATCGGCTACTGTAAGCTGCATTCTAGTATTGCGAATGGGAGAATCTGAGGGGAATCCAGGGGAGAATAAAATGGGAGCTTGATGGTTAGGCCTGTTTCTATGCCGTGTGGCTCATCGAAGAGTTAACACTATTTTGAAAGCCAAATCTCTCTCAGGAGAGAACCAAGCTCAGTGACAACCAAATATAAGCTTCATGCAAATGTTCCAATGTGTGCCCGACATCATTGCACCATCTTGTTCCTCTGCCCATTTAGTTATTTAGCAGATACTGTTCCTGATGTTCTTTTTTAATCAAATTTCTCTCAAATGTTCACCATAATTGCCAACAACACACCTAAAATCGTCCACGTTCCAGTGGAAAAAAAATCTTTAAACTCCAATCATAGAAACATAGACAATAGGTGCAGCAGTAGGCCATTTGGCCCTTCGAGCCAGCACTGCCATTCAATGTGATCATGACTGATCATCCAAAATCAGTACCCCGTTCCTGCTTTCATTTGGGTATAAAAGAAATTCTGGCCAATTTTCAAACACTTCTGTGTTCGATTATCTTCCTGCAATGAAGCACCAAGAACAATACAGAGTAATCTATGGCTTTAATTTAGCCAACCTCAGCAGCAGTCAGCATGTTTGGAGCAAACCCTAGTGTTAAGGCCGGTATTTGGCAGGATTCATTGCTGAATCACCGGATGGTTTGTTTGTCTTCTCGGCTTGATGCTGAGGGCTTCACAACCTGTGGGTGTGCAAAATGGCCATCCTCGCAGAGTCAGAAGACAGCAGGTTGAAGTCTCATCCAGGGAACTCTGTCTCAACATTAATGCAAACTATTGAATAGTGGCCAAGGGTATGTTCAGTCTTGTCGTTCGTGGTTAAAGAATCAGATAACACCAAACACTCTTGTGGCAGCGCATTTCAAAGAAATAGAAGAACAAAAGGAAAACATAATGCAAGAAATGTGAGGCCATTCAGCTCCTTTTTTTCTGCTGCACCATTTGATAAGTTCATGACTGAACCCCCCCTGCCTCCCCCCCCCCCCCCCCAATCCTCAACACCAGTTTAAACCTTGTATTCCACAAGTCCGTTAACACCTAAAAATCTATGGGCGCTGTCTGTACGGAGTTTGTAAGTTCTCCCCGTGACCGCATGTTTTTCTCCCAGATTCTCCAGTTTCCTCCCATATTCCAAAGACGTGCAGGTTTGAAGGCTAATTGGCTTGGTATAATTGTAAATTGTCCCTCGTGTACAGGATATTGTAAGTGTGCGGGGATCGATGGTCGGCGCAGACTTGTTGGGCCGAATGGCCTGTTTCCGCGCCGTATCTCTAAACTAAACAACATTCAGTAAGGCTTGAGCAGACTGATGCATCGCACGACCTGGGAGGTCTCATCTCTCCGGCAAAACATTGAACAGTTTGGACATCCTCATGCTTCCTCGAGTGAATGCACGAAACAGCGTGGCATTTTGAAGAGAGTTTTCCTGGCTGTGAATTATCCAGCAACCACCTTCTGAAGCATTCACTGGCCACCATCACGTGTCGACTGTGGCACGCGCAGTGCCTGTCACGTTTCCTACATTACTCTTCCGAATTACGCGATCGCACGGATGTCATGAACAGAGCAAGTGCAAATGCTGCCGGCGTTTATTGCTCATGAAATAAATGCTTCTGTGTGAAAGGAAGCAAGCTCATTAAGCAATTACTGCCTCTGGGGAAACTTGGAAAACTGCCAGACACCAGTAAATCAACTTCGTAACTCCAGGTTCCAAATGGGTGGCTCTGTCTTATGTTATCGAACCAATTGAATTCCTCAGACAGGAACAACAGACACCAATGACACATCCCTCCACCACCGCTGCCTGGCCTTCCAATAGACCATAGGTGCAGGAGTAGGCCATTCGGCCCTTCGTTCCCACACAGCGGCCACTGGTTAGGAGTCGAGACCTCATCTTGCATTCCTGCATCTGGCCCATGTAGAACCAGATTGCCAAGGACTGCTTCATCCGGTGACCAATGGGACAATAAATTTCACGCTCTGCCCCCAAGTTAGGGCCTTATGCACCGTCTCCCCCTTTCCAACCCATTTCCTGATGGCCAGCATTCTCTTCTCCACCATAACACAACACCCTTTTAAACCATCCTCGCTCTTCCAACCCCCATCCCCAACTTATCAATCGATTCCTTTATCTTCTTCCATCCTAGGGCCAGCATTAACCTTTCAACCCCAGGGGCAATTTATCGGCAATTTATCGGCCATCCTCAATCCCGTCCTGGGATGGCAGGACTTTCATATGAAGAAAGACTGGATAGACTCGGCTTGTACTCGCTGGAATTTAGAAGATTGAGGGGGGATCTTATAGAAACGTACAAAATTCTTAAGGGGCTGGACAGGCTAGATGCAGGAAGATTGTTCCCGATGTTGGGGAAGTCCAGAACAAGGGGTCACAGTTTAAGGATAAGGGGGAAGTCTTTTAGGACCGAGATGAGAAAGTTTTCTTTCACACAGAGAGTGGTGAATCTGTGGAATTCTCTGCCACAGAAGGTAGTTGAGGCCAGTTCATTGGCTATATTTAAGAGGGAGTTAGATGTGGCCCTTGTGGCTAAAGGGATCAGGGGGTATGGAGAGAAGGCAGGTACGGGATACTGAGTTGGATGATCAGCCATGATCATATTGAATGGTGGTGCAGGCTCGAAGGGCCGAATGGCCTACTCCTGCACCTATTTTCTATGTTTCTATGTTTCTATGCTGCCTTGGGGGAGTCCAGAACAAGGGGCCACAGTTTGAGAATAAGGGGTAGGCCATTTAGAACGGAGATGAGGAAGAACTTTTTCAGTCAGAGGGTGGTGAAGGTGTGGAATTCTCTGCCTCAGAAGGCAGTGGAGGCCAGTTCGTTGGATGCTTTCAAGAGAGAGCTGGATAGAGCTCTTAAGGATAGCGGAGTGAGGGGGTATGGGGAGAAGGCAGGAACGGGGTACTGATTGATAGTGATCAGCCATGATCGCATTGAATGGCGGTGCTGGCTCGAAGGGCTGAATGGCCTACTCCTGCACCTATTGTCTATTGTCTATTGTCTATTGCCAAGAGTATTGGATACAAGGATGTGGGTAAAAGCAACATCCTAGCTGTAGCCCTGATCATCAGCACTCCACTACTAGTAGGGCTTGTAGCAAGACTGCTCCACATTGGTATCCACCCAATAACGTGGAAAATGCCCATGGTACGTCCTGATCATAACAAGCAAAACTAATTAATTCCAATGAATCAATCAAAATGAGTAAAGGTGTCAAGTAGGTAGCGCTATCAAGTGGCATTTTCAAATAAACTGCTCACCAACTCAGTCTGGGTCTCAGCAAGACCAGTCATCTCCAGTCACCGCAGCTTAGGTTCAATAATGTACCATAGGGATGAGCTGGTAGTGATTGCTCTCGACATCAAGGCAGCATTTGACCGTGTTTGGCATCAAGGACCCCTGGTACTTGATAAAGCCAAAGGGGGGGGGGGGGGGGCACTCCAGTGGTTGATGGCCTTTCTAGCATGGGTCAGAAGTGGGGAATATTGATCCAACATTCAATTTCATTCTCTGCTCCATAAAACAAAGTGGTCCATGTTTGGATACACCAAATGCCAGACCATTCGTCACCATGACCCACGTTTATGCCACCCACATTTATGCCACCAGCATGTCTATCCTTGACCATCTCTGGTGTTACCATTGCCCAGACCATACCAACAACCAGGAATGTTAACTAGATCAGCCACTGGCACCATAATTACAAGGGCAGGTCAGAGCTTCAGCATCTTGTGGGGAATGACTTTGCTGCCAAATGCATGAAGGCTTTCCACAATTCGTAAGGCAAGAGAGAGATGCAGAGAGGGAGTCTGCTTGCGATGGAATTAATGTCCAACAGCGCTCCAGAAATTCACCACCAACTGGAACAAGACAACCAAATAAACTGGCGCTCCATCTACCACGTAAGCACAAGGTCTACCCACAAACAATAACAGTTGCCCCTCCATCACCTCACCAAACCAGTAACCATAACCTAACAACAAGATATGCAGAGCTTCAAGGAAGCATTTCCACATCACAAGGGCAAAAATGATGGGAAGTAAACAATGGGCTCCCTTCACTCAGTTTTAGAACACAACTTGCAGGCACATTGTACGGTAGAATCCCTAGAGTCAACTCCACACCCACCCCATCACTGAGGGCTCCTCCCCTATCTCACCTGTGAAGGAATCTACCCCCATGACACCTGCCAGATCCCACCCAGTCAACTCCACCCCCGATGATGCCTCCAGTCCACCTCCCCCTTCCCCCAGGCAACTCATCCTCACCAACCCTCTCCCCCCCCCCCCCCCCACCCCCCCCCCTTCCATCCTGTTGCCAATCCTCTCTGTATTATCCTTTTAATCAAGAAACCGCTGGAGGAACACAGTAGGTCAGGCAGCGTCTGTGGAGGCAAAGGGTTGGTGGACGTTCCGGGTCGGGTCCGAGAGTGCAGAGGGAAGATGGACAGTGTAAAGAGGTGAGAGGGAGGGACGAGGCAGGGGTTGGTAGGTGGTGGATCCAGGTGAGGTAGGGATGATGATGGGCAGATGTGGGTGAGGTTTAGAGAGAGGCTGATGGGCAATAGATGGAGCTAGACAAGGATAAAAACAATTAGGCAGATGGGCCCAGACGGAGGATGGGAGGAGGCTGGGAGAGAGTCCTGAAGGTGACGTGGAACCAGATAAGGAAGGGATGGTGGACATTGATGACACCAGGCGACCATTTTGAGGAGCACCTGCACTCTGTTCAGAATGGCCAATTTAATGGTCAGTTGTATGCCGTTGCAATGGCCCTCCCCATTCCCACACAGACCTCTCCATCGTCAGCCTTCTCCACTCCCGCGAGGCCAAAAACAAGAGTAGAAGGGGAATAAATCATCATATTCGCTTAGGTTGCCTGTTAGCAAACTGTAAGAAAACTGCACTATCCAATTTCAGATAACCCTCTGAAAGGGGCAGCACAGTGGCACAGGAGTAAAGTTGCTGCCCTACAGGGCCAGAGACTTAGGTTTGATTCTGACTACAGATGCTGTCCGTACAGTGTTTGTATGTTCTTCCTGTGACAGCGTGGGTTTCCTCCAGGTGCTCCAGCTTCCTCCCATATTTCAAAGACGTGCAGGTTCGTAGGTTAATTGGCTTCTGTAAATTATCCCTTCTGTAAATTGTCACTAGGATAGGCCTAGTGTACAGGTGACCATTGGCAGGCACAGACTTAGTGGGCCGAAGGGCCTGTTTCTCTCCCCGTGTGTTCCTTTTCCCACCTTGACCTGTTTACCCAGTGTCCCTCTCCCTTAGTCCACCTTTTGCATTTCTCCTCTCTTCCCTTAACCTGGATTAATTAACCTCACTCACCTGCCTTTCCACGTGCCCATCAGCCTGCCCTTTCCCAGTTCTACATTTCACCTTCCAGCCTCTGTCTCCACCATCCCCCACCGACACCTCCTGGCTCCAACTCCCTATCATTCCCACCTCACCTGGTCCCACCCATCACTCACCCTCTCCTCTCACCTCTTCACACCACCCCTTCCACCCTCTGCAGGGGCAGCAGTTGGTGGAGCTGCTATCTCACAGCGCCAGAGACTCAGATTCAATTCTAACTTTGAGTGCTACCTGCGTGGAGTTTACACGTTCTCCCTGTGACAGCGTGGGTTTCTTTCCACATCACCGAAACAAGCAAGTTTGTAGGTCAACTGGCTGCTGTAAATTGCCCCTTGCGTATAGGGGGTGAATGCGAAAGTGGGATAACATTGAACAGATGATCAATGGTCAACATGAAGTTGATGGGCCAAAGGGCCTGTTTCCAAGCTGTATCTTTCAATATATATTCTCAGTCTTGGCACATGCTCCCAAACACTCCTTCGCCTTCACGGAGGCTGCCTGACCCACTAATATTTTCCAGCAGATTGATTCTGGTTCCAGATTGAACCAAGCCCTGGTCTCCTGTGTATCTTTCCATCCCTCTTCCACACAATGCACTCTTGCCCCCTACCCCCCCCCCCCCCCCCCCCCCCCAAACCCAGAGGAGGATATATTGTACACACTGTACACTATTGTATGCATATAAAGGATGATTTGACAGGGTTACCTTCAGAACAAACATTTCACTGTATCTCTGCACACGTGAATAAATAATTTAAACCATAACCCTTTAACTCTCACCCTAATACAATGGATATCTCTAGTCCCAGCCGGATGCAAGTTCTGGTCTCTTCAATGTCCACAGGGTCCAGGACCAGATTTATTCTGAGCCAACATCACTGAACATCATTACTTGGTCATTGTAACATCCCTGCAGCACTTCACAAGTTCCAGGGTCAGAATTAGGCCATTCGGCCCATCAAGTCTAGTCCGCCATTGAAATCATGGCTGACCTATCTTTCCTCTCAACCCCATTCTCCTGCCTTCTCCCCATATCGCCTGACACCAGGTACTAATTAAGAATCTGTCAATCTCCATCTCCACCGACTTGGCCTCCACAGCCATCTGTGGCAATGAATTCCACAGATTCACCACCCTCTGACTAAAAAAAAAAAATTCTCATCTCCATTCTAAAGGTACTTCCTATTTATTTTGAGGCTGTCATCTCTAGTCCTGGACTCTCCCACTCGTGCAAACATTCTCTCCACATCCACCCTATCCAGGCGCTTGCTGTGCCCAAATCTGCTGTCCCACAGTTTCACACCAACATATGGAATGGTAAAACTGGCTGTCAAACGCCTTGGCGAGTTCTCAATCGGACAAGATGGATGCTGTAGAAATGCAAGTGTGTGTATGTGTGTATGTGTGTGTATGTATGTATATGTGTGTGTGTATGTGTGTATGTGTGCGTGTGTGTGTATGTGTGTGTTTGTATGTGTGTGTGTCTGTGTGTATATGTGTATGTGTGTGTATGCATGTGTGTGTGTGTGTGTGTGTGTTGGTGTTTATGTGTGTGTGTGTATGTGTGTTGGTGTGTATGTATGTGTATGAGTGTGTGTATGTGTGTGCGTGTATATGTGTGTATCTGTGTATGTGTGTGTATGAGTGTGTGTGTATGTATATGTGTGTGTGTATGTGTGCGTGTGTGTATGTGTCTGTGTGTATGTGTGTGTGTATGTGTCTGTGTGTATGTGTGTGTATATGTGTATGTGTGTGTGTATGTGTGTGTGTGTGTATATGTGTGTGTGTGTGTGTGTGTGTGTGTGTGTGTGTGTGTGTGTGTGTGTGTATGTGTGTGTGTATGTGTATGTGTGTGTGTGTGTGTGTGTGTGTGTGTGTGTGTGTGTGTGTGTATGTATGTGTCTCTCTCTATCTCTCTCCTCCAGCAGCATGGTTCCCCCTGAGGTTCCCACCCCCTCCCCGGGTTGACTGAGTCTCTCGGGCTCGGCTCCCCGGTTACCTGATGCTCCCCATCGCGTCGGTGCCCGGGAGTTGTCGGGCGGCTGCCCGCAGCTCTGCTGCTCCACCCTGGGTGCCGAGGGCCGGCAGGCGCTGAGTGTAGCCCCTGATCCCGGGCGGCAGCGGGCAGCGGCTCCTCGCCAGCAGCGTCCACATGGTGAAACAGAAAGCGTGGCGGATCCCCAGCCCCGGGTCCAGCCTTTAACTCCACCCTCTCAAAGACACAACCCTCCACAGCAGCGTCCTCCCTCTGCCACTCACTCACTGTTCACACACTTACTCTGTATGAATAGGTGCCCACACCGGTCAACATGTCCCATCTAAGACAGACAACAAAATGTGTGACCAGCTGAGTTACTCCAGCATCTTGTGTCTATCTTAACTTTAAACCAGCCTCTGCAGTTCCCCTCTGACACATGCTGTTGTGACTCACTCAGCATGTGCAGGAAGGAACTGCAGATGCTGGCTTAAACCCGAAGACAGACACAAAATCAAGTCAAGTCAAGTTTATTTGTCACAAGATCAAGTTTATTTGTCAGCCAATGATCACATTGAATGGCGGTGCTGGCTCGAAGGGCCGAATGGCCTCCTCCTGCACCTATTGTCTATTGAAATGAAAGGTCGCCCACAGTCCAGCAATAGAGCAACGATGATGGAGTAACTCAGCGGGACTGGCAGCATCTCTGGAGAAAAGGAATAGGTGACGTTTCAGGTCTCATCATCGTTTTGTGTCTACTGTTTAAACCAGCATCTGAAGTTCCCTCCTAAACATATCCCATCTACACTGGTCCCACTGCACTATATGACCCATATCGCCCGTAACCTGTCTTATCCATGTACCCGTCGAAATGTTTCTTAAACGTTGCAATAGTACCTGCAGGTACCTCAACTACCTCCTCTGGCAGCTTGTTCCATGCACCTACCACCCTTTGCATGCAAAAGTTACCCCTCAAATTCTTATTAAATATTTCCCTCCCTCACAAACCTATGTCCTTTGGTTCTTGATTCCCCTACTCTGGGCAAGTGGTTCTGTGCGTCAACCCAATCTATTCCTCTCATGATTTTATACACCTCTATAAGATTACCCCACATCCTCCTGCGCTCCAAGGAATAGAGTCCTAACATGCACAACCTAACCCCATAGCTCAGGGCCTCGAGTTCTGGCAACATCCTTATAAATCTTCTCTGCACCCTTTCCAGCTTGACAATATCTTTCCAATAACATGGCGCCCAAATCTGAATACAATACTCTAAATGGGGCCTCACCAACATCTTATACAACTCCGACATGACCTCCCAACGTCTATACTCAATGCTCTGACTGATGAAAGCCAATGTGCCATAAGCCTTTTTGGCCACCCGATCTAACTTCAAGTAACCCTTGTATCACCCTCTCTCTCCGTTCCTCCCCCACCCTAATCATCCATCTAGTTCCACTGTCTGGGAAGGAACTGCAGATGCTGGTTTAAAACGAAGATAGACACAAAAAGCTGGAGTAACTCAACAGATCAGGCAGAGTGTCTTCACAGATGTTTCACTGGTTTCACTGTTTGTATAGTCAAGTCAAGTTTATTTGTCACATACACATACACGATGTGCAGTGAAATGAAAGTGGCAATGCCTGCGGATTGTGCACAAAAAAGAATTACAGTTACAGCACTATATAAGTTACTATAGTGTAGACAAAAATGTAGTCTCTGGAGTTATAAAAGTTGACAGTCCTGATGGCCTGTGGGAAGAAACTCCGTCTCATCCTCTCCGTTTTCACAGCCTGACAGCGGAGGCGTTTGCATGATCGTAGCATCTGGAACAGTCCGTTACTGGGGTGGCAGGGGTCCCTCATGATCTTGCTTGCTCTGGATCTGCACCTCCTGATGTATAGGTCCTGCAGGGGGACGAGTGTAGTTCCCATGGTGCGTTCTGCCGAATGCACTACTCTCTGCAGGGCCATCCTGTCCTGGGCAGAGCTGTTCCCAAACCAGACTGTAATGTTGCCGGACAGGATGCTCTCTACAGCCCCAGAGTAGAAGGAATGAAGGATCTTCAGAGACACTCTGAATTTCCTCAGCCATTCATTATCACTTCCACAGCCAACAATGGACCATTGTGGGCACCACGATTCCTTGAATAGGTTCGTTTATTTTAGTTAAGAGATACAGCGTGGAAACAGGCACTTCAACCCACCGGGTCCCCGCACACTAACACTATCCTGCACACACTAGGGACAATTTACAATTTTACCAGAGCCAATTAGCCTACAAACCTGTATATCTTTGGAGTGTGGGAGGAAACCGGAGCCCCCGGAGAAAACCAACGCAGGTCACAGCACCTGCAGTCAGGATCGAACCTGCTTCTCTGGCGCTGCAAGGCAGCAACTTTACCGCTGTGCCACTGTGCCACCCAACGATCATTGTTGCTGGCTTTAATTTGTCCTTTTCATACCTTTCATTCTTATGTTCTTTGTACCTATTAATTTCTCTGTTTCCTTCTCCCCTGACTCTGACAGAAGGGTCATGACCCGAAAGGTCACCTATTCCTTTTCGACTGAAATGCTGCCTGACCCGCTGTTTATCCAGCATTTTGTGTCTGTCTTCTGTTAAAGGGACATTGCTCAGGCCGACCATCCAGTCCAACCTCCTCCCGCTGGGACAGTCTTCAGCCGATACCGATACCAATGCCAACTGTCCTCAGTGACTGAAGAAAAGTAGCTGCTATGTTTTAACAATTTTTTATATTTCATATTATATGCTCTGATATCGGTTTAGTTTAATATTGTCAGCGGACAAGCCCCACGCCAGGCTATCAAGGAAACATCACGGGTGGCAGAGCGGAGTAGCCAGTGGCTCTGGCTGAAGAGGAAAGACCCCATCTGGTCTCCCAAATAAGCCGGCTAGGCAGATGCAGAGGGGGGTGGTTCTGGGACGCCAGAATGCACTGCTGAGCCTACTGGAGACGTCGTGGGTCCAATCAGCGAAACGTCGATGAAAGTAGGTGCCCACTTGATAACCCCAATGACGTGTCTGCCTAGCCTTTCTCAACATCGGAGGAGCATAGGTCGAGTGCATAGGTTAAGCCTCCCATCACCACCGGGAGCAAATTGACATTTGGCACTTTGGATTTCTAACATCTTGTCCTGTGTATTTGGAACATGTCACTTGCACCAAGGTAGTGAAAAGCTTTTTGTTGCATGCAATCCAATCAAAGATATAATCTATTTAATTTTATATTTCATATGATATGCTCTGATATTAGTTTAGTTTAATATTGGCACGTGTACCCAAGTACAGTGAAAAGCTTTGTTGCGTGCAATCCAGTCAAAGATATAATCTACTTAATTTTATATTTTTATATTTTATATATGTTCTGATATAATCTATTTAATTTTATATTTTATATAATATATGTTTATATGTTAGAAACATATAAAAGTATAAAAGGACTGGACCAGCTAGATGCAGGAAAAATGTTCCCAGTGTTGGGCGAGTCCAAAACCAGGGGCCACAGTCTTAGAATAAAGGGGAGGCCATTTAAAACTGAGGTGAGAAAAAAACGTTTTCACCCAGAGAGTTGTGAATTTGTGGAATTCTCTGCCACAGGATGGATTTAAGAGAGTTAGGTAGAGCTCTAGGGGCTAGTGGAATCAAGGGATATGGGGAGAAGGCAGGCACGGGTTATTGATTGGGGACGATCAGCCATGATCACAATAAATGGCGGTGCTGGCTCGAAGGGCCGAATGGCCTCCTCCTGCACCTATTTTCTATGTTTCTATAATATGTTCTGATATTATCTATTTAAGAGGGCGGTGTCTATAGTGACCTTTCCATCCCAAGGTAGAATTCCACTGTCAAGTTAGCCTGCAGATTGAAACTGAAGTGTAAAATTATCTTATAGTCCTTGCATTTCAGGTGCACCGATGGGGAGATGTTGCATGGTATCTTTCAGACCTTCAATTTATTTCAGCACTTTGCGGTTTTTGTTTGTAAACTAGCGTCTGCACTTGCTTTATCTATGCTCTGGCGTTATTGGGTGAACTGGTGACTGGTCTGAGCCCAGATATGCATCACATCTGACCTATTGGTTGGCTTGTATACACTGGAATTTAGAAGGATGAGGGGGGATCTTATTGAAACATATAAGATAATTAGGGGATTGGACACATTAGAGGCAGGAAACATGTTCCCAATGTTGGGGGAGTCCAGAACAAGGGGCCACAGTTTAAGAATAAGGGGTAGGCCATTTAGAACGGAGATGAGGAAGAACTTTTTCAGTCAGAGAGTGGTGAAGGTGTGGAATTCTCTGCCTCAGAAGGCAGTGGAGGCCAGTTCGTTGGATGCTTTCAAGAGAGAGCTGGATAGAGCTCTTAAGGATAGCGGAGTGAGGGGGTATGGGGAGAAGGCAGGAACGGGGTACTGATTGAGAGTGATCAGCCATGATCGCATTGAATGGCGGTGCTGGCTCGAAGGGCTGAATGGCCTACTCCTGCACCTATTGTCTATTGTCTATTGTCTATTGTCTATTGACATGACTGTCAATAAAAGCTTTGGTTTACAAAACCAGGATCTGCAGTTATCCAAAGGCTTTGGTTGAAGAGGGTTCCGTCAGCACCATTGTAGACATGGTTCTCAAACTCACCCTCAACCTAATACTTCCAAATCAGTCTCCACCTCAGCTTCTAAACAAACATCATTGCTGAAGAAGAGTCCAGACCCAAAACGTTGCCTGTCCATGTTCTCCAGAGACACTGCCTGACACTCTGTTATTTCAGCACTTTGTGTCTTTGGTTGTAAAGCAGCATCTGCAATTCCATGTTTCCGCCACTCTGTTCTCTTTCTAAGCGCAGGCAATACATTTAAATGGTCCTGCATCCCAGAGTATTTGTGTGTGAGGTATCCCTTTAGCGATGGTGAACCCTTTCTGCATTCTTCACAGTGATTCACCATACTACTGGCATGCTAAAATAAAACCTTATAAATTTTACTGCCCTATAATTCTTACGTATATGCATCATGTATCCTCAGTAAATTGTCCCAGCCACCTTGCTTAATGACTAATGACTTTTTAATGAATTTAACTATACATTTTCCAACTTTGGTGCAATCATATAAACCAAATTTGTATTTTGTTTAAACAATGCTTTTTCTGCTGCATCTCTACAGAGCCTTTCACAACCTGAGAAGATCCCGACCATAAAATAATTAAATACTTTACCATAATGATTAAATCATTAGAGGAGTAATCCACAACTACTCAGCCAGGGGCAAATCGTGGTAACAGGAAGATTTAAATTCAATTAATAATTAAATCCGGAATGAAAAGTCATTATCTATTTTGATGACCTTTAAGTCTTCCCGACCATTGTAAGATATATTTAGCATACTAATGTTTTATTTTAAGCACAGAAAAAAAGGCATTTGGTCCTTCAAAACTACTCCACCATTCAATACATTCATGCTCCCAATACCATGGTCATGTCCTCTCCCCTTCCCTCACCAAGGCTTTTCCATTGCGAAATCTGGCTAACTTGTGCTTGAATATATTCAACTGCCTGGAAATAATTCCAACCCATTTCATGAAAAGATTTCTCATCTCAGTCCTGTGTTAAAACTAAAATGGTCAGACACGCCCACCCCTTTTATCGATCTCTAGGAAGGGTAGACACTCTCCCAGCCTTCATCTGTCTAACCCAGTCAGAATTTTACATGTTTCAGAGAAAACCTCTTTCATTCCAATAAACCTGAGTAATCGCAGCTCAATATGACCCAATCTCTGCTCACACTTCAGCTGTGCCTTTTCTTCCACAGGTGCTGCTTGATGCGTTGAGTTCCTTCAGCAGCTCCCCCTCTGTTTTTCCAGTTTGCAGTATCTGCAGATCCTTGTGCCTTGTTAGAAATGTTTTATTTGATTAAGTCAACCAAACCAAGTCAGGTCGTGTTTAGTGTCAGGTGCACAGGTATGGTGTGGTACAGGTGGAACGTAAAACTTGTTTGTAGTGGCATCACAGGCACACAAACTGCGGCAACACACAAAAATATAGATATAGCGAAAAGTAAAATATGCAAAATATAGACATTAATGTAATGATACACAAACAGAAAACAAGTCCACAGTCGCGCAAGAGGTGGTCCACAGAGTTCTGTTGCTGAGGTAGGAGTATGGTTGCATGTGTAGGAAGGAACTGCAAATGCTGGTTTATATCGAAAATCTATATACTAAAACTCTTGTTTGTTCGCTTGTTCCTGAACTACAGCTAAAACGGTACACGATAGCGCGGCAATTTTAGGCCCACCTTACTCAGCGTCATCCCATGGTCCTAATGTAAGAAGTTTCATTGAAATCAGTGTTATATTTTGAAAGTTATTCACATTTTAAAGTTTAAAAACCGCGCGTGCGTAGTTGGGGCTCCGTTGATCTGGTACTTATGTAAGATGGCCGCCGCATCCGCGCCTGCGCAGTTGGGGCCCGTTAAGCAAGGCTCGGCCGCCTGTTTCTTGGGGGCGGGATAAATATTGACCACAACATTGCGCTTTGAAAGAGCATTAAGGGCTTTTCTTCCCATCTGTTAACACAGAGTGCCTGCCTCAGGTAAACAGATGGCACCTCCAATGCTGGAATACTTCCCGTAAGCATTTCAACCTGAAGTAAGCACTTGAGTCTCTGCATTAAGCTTTATTGTTTAGCACTGACACAATAGACAATGGACGATAGACAATAGGTGCAGGAGTAGGCCATTCGGCCCTTCGAGCCAGCACCGCCATTCAATGTGATCATGGCTGATCATTCTCAATCAGTACCCCGTTCCTGCCTTCTCCCCATACCCCCTGACTCCGTTATCCTAAAGAGCTCTATCTAGCTCTCTCTTGAATGCATTCAGAGAATTGGCCTCCACTGCCTTCTGAGGCAGTGAATTCCACATATTTACAATTCTCTGACTGAAAAAGTTTTTCCTCATCTCCGTTCTAAATGGCCTACCCCTTATTCTTAAACTGTGGCCCCTGGTTCTGGACTCCCCCAACATTGAGAAAATGTTTCCTGCCTCTAACGTGTCCAACCCCTTAATAATCTTCTAAAGCCCAGCCCACCACCAGTTGGGCATTTTATTAATAACAGCAATGTTGATGTTAAAAAAAAACTATGGTTATAAAGGGGACATTTATCCAGCCATTGAGACATCTCAAAGTGGCTACAATAAATGAACTGTATTCATTTCGTATCCTGTGATTGATTAGCTGATTGATTAGTCTTCTCATCTGACCAAATTAAGTCCAGATAAAAATAGATGAATAACCTTTGATCGGTGTATTCATAATGCCATTAACACTTGGAAAGTCACGAGATCAGGGCCAGTGACAAAGGCAAAGAAACATGTCTTCAGCTGTACAGAGGCTTCATCATGACTAGAAATGTATTCAGTTCGAGACACCTCACTACAGACTGGTGTGCAATGATTCACCAGAATACTTATAGGACTTTAAAGATTAAACTTGGAAGACAGCAGTGTTCCTCGAGTTTAGGAAATTGAAACATGATTTAGTAGACATGTCCAAATTGTGAAATTATTTGATACGTAAGGACCAGAGAAATTATTGAGTCTCATGGGGGAATTACAGAACAAGGGCTAGAGGGTCGTACAGCATGGAAACAGGCCTTTCAGCACAACTTGCCTATGCTAACAACAATGTCCCATCGACACTAGTTCCACCAGCCTGCATTAGGCCCATATCACTCTAAACCTACCACATCCACGTACCTGTCCAAATATTTCATAAGTGGGACCATTCAAGAAAAAAAAAATTAAAGTTAGGACTGAAATATTTATGTTGTCAAGTCAACCCAACCCAACCCAAGTTGGCATTCGCCAAAGTAGGCCAAGGTGCTGGTTATAATTTAAATCTTGCTTGCACCAACTTCACAGGCATAGATTCAGATGACACACAGAAACATAAATCATACATAGATTACATGCAAATTCTATAGGACAGTTAAAAGACTGTGCAAGAAAAACAAGACATTAACGCAAAAATGCAAATTAGAAACAAGTCCATGATAGTGCAAGAGTGCCCAGTGTTCTGCTGTCGAGTTAGTTAGGGGTGTGCAGGTTAGTTCAAGATTCCGATGGTGGTAGAAATGTAGCTTTTCCAGAACCTGGTGTGGGACTTCAGGCTTATGCACCTCCCGTCCAACAATGGCAGTGAGAAAAGGGCCTGGCCCAAATGGTGCGGATCCTTGATGATAGATGCCACCATCTTGAGGCAGACATAATGCGGCTGCTTTTAATGGTGGGGAGTACTTTGCCCATGATGGGCTGTGTTGAGTCCACTACTTTCCGCAGCCTCTTCTGCAACCTCATGTGCTTTGGTATTTCCGTAGCAGGCCACGATACAATGGGTGCATGGGTAGAAATTTGTCAGAGCATTCAGTGCCGTGCCAAATCTCTTTAAAATCAATAGATAGCTTAAATAGAATTGACATGTGGATCAACCATGATCTGATTGAATAATGGATGAGACATGAGGGCCACACTGTCTTATTCCTTATCCTATGTTAAAAGCCAGCTAAAATGGAGAAAATAAATCCCAAATAATTTAGAAATTACTCTAAAGAGCACAGGTTCATAAGGTCATAAGTGATGGGAGCAGAATTAGGCCATTCGGCCCATCAAGTCTACTCCACCTTTCAATCATGGCTGATCTATCTCTCCCTCCTAATCCCATTCTCCTGCTTTCTCCCCATAACCCCAGCCACCTGTACCAATCAAGAATCTATCTATCTTTGCCTTAAAAATATCCATTGACATAACCTTCTGTGGCAAAGAATTCCATAGATTCACCACCCTCGGACTAAGCAAATTCCTCCTCATCTTCCAAAAGGAACGTCTTTTAATTCTGAGGCTTCGACCTCTAGTCCTAGACTCACTCTCCCACTAGTGGAAACATCCTCTCCACATCCACTCTATCCTTTCACTATTCGGTACGTTTCAATGAGGTCCCCCCCTCATTCTTTGAAACTCCAGCGAGTACAGGCCCAGTGCCATTAAACGCTGATCATATGACCTTTCTACCCCCCACGTGCAATAGCATAGGATTTAAAAAATTAAATGATGGAGTAACGTGAGTTTGAACACACCCCATTCAAGAGAGACCTAATTATGTTGGGAGAAATGTAACAATATTTTCACTCTGGGTGGATAAAATGAGCTGGAAGAATTTCTTTATCCTAACCCACTAGTGGAACAGAATACAAATCCAAAATCTGAGCATCTTCAAGAATGAAGTTATTGTAGTTGATGGAGCCATTTTTATGACCAGAAAATATTGCCCATTTGGGTAGGGCAATGGTAAATCTTCCTCTCCTCCTGCTGCCCCAGACAAGTACAAGCATAATACGATGGTGATACTACTGGACTAGTCGCACAGAGACTCAAATTAATAATCCTGAGGTGTTCATTCAAATCCAAGAAGTTACTTAAATAATAACAGCTAAATAAAAGCCAGCAGCAGCACTGGTGTCCGTAAAACTACTGGGTTGAATTGTGATAGATGGGCTTTTATAAATAGCATTTAGGGGAGGCAACCTGGCAATCATGTGTCTTCACCTTAGGTGGCTTAACTGTCTCCAAAGCAATCTAGCAACCCACTAGGTGCATGGGCTGTTACAGATTGACAAAGGAAACAGTCTTTGCATCTCATGAAATATAAGCAACATATTCTATCTGAAGATGCGCTCAAGGGCAGCAGGCAATGAATGGCACAGGAGATAGGTCAGAAACAGGCAATATTGTTTTCTGAATTTCCCATTATCATATCATATCATATCATATATCTACAGCCGGAAACAGGCCTTTTCGGCCCTCCAAGTCCGTGCCGCCCAGTGATCCCCGTACATCAACACTATCCTACACCCACTAGGGACAATTTTTACATTTACCCAGCCAATTAACCTATTATATTTTCCTCTCCAATGCTATTGCACAAAGGAATCCAAAAAGAGTAGGGAGGCATTTAAGGTTTCTCTTTAAATTGAAATGGCTGTTGGAAAGATTGACATTAAATGAGAGTAATGTTTTTTATTACAGTGCAGGAAATACTCAGCCGGTCAGGCAGCATCTGTTGAGAGGGAAACAATGTTAAGAGTTGCAGTCAATTATCTTTTCTCAGTACTTTGCATCAGAGCAGTGTTCCCCTGAAGAGACAATGAACTGAAATGCAGACCATTCTGCGAGAGGGGGCAGCATAATGGCACTGTGGTAGAGTTTGCTGCTTTACAGCACCTGGTTTGATCCTGACCATTGGGTACTGTCTGTATGGAGCTGTACATTCCGTGTCTGGCGAAAACATAAAACTGGGAAGGCGGCTTAACCGTGGCTGACGAGGGAAGTCAAGGATAAAGCCAAGGAAGAGGCATATAAATTGGCCAGAAGCGGCAAACCAGAGGATTGGGAGAAGTTTAGAACTCAACGGAGGAGGACAAAGGGGTTAATTAAGTGGGGGAAAAAGAGCATAAAAGAAAGCTTCCGGGGAATATAAAAACTGACTGTAAAAGTTTCTATAGGTATGTAAAAGATTAGTGAAGATGAATGTAGGTCCCTTACAGTCAGAGACAGGTGATTTTAATGGGAAACAAGGAAATGGCAGAACAGTTAAATGAGTACTTTGGTTCTATCTTCACTAAGGAAGACACAAACAATCTCCCGGAAATATTAGGGGACCGAGGGTCTAGTGGGAGGAACTGAAGGGAATCCACATTAGTCAGAAAATGGTGATAGGTAAACTGTTGGGACTGAAGGCAGATAAATCTCCAGGGCCTGATGGTCTGCATCCCAGAGTACTCAAGGAGGTGGCCCTAGATATTGCGCATTGCATTGGTGATCATTTTCCAATGTTCTCTCGACTCTGGATCAGTTCCTGTGAACTGGAGGGTAGCCAATGTAACTCCACTTTTAAAGAAAGAAGGGAGAGAGAAAACGGGGAAATATAGACCAGTTAGCCTTACATCAGTAGTGGGAAAGATGCTGGAATCAATTATTAAAGATGTTATAGCAGTGCATTTGGAAAGCAGTGACAGGATCGGTCAAAGTCAGCATGGATTTATGAAGGGGAAATCATGCTTGACTAATCTTTTGGAATGTTTTGACGATGTAACAAGTAGAATGGATAAGGGCGAGCCAGTGGATGTGGTGTATCTGGACTTTCAACAAGCCTTTGACAAGGTCCCACACAAGAGATTAGTGTGCAAAATTAGAGCACATGGTATTGGGGGCAGGGTATTGACATGGATAGAGAACTGGTTGGCAGACAGGAAGCAAAGAGCAGGAATTAACGGGTCCTTTTCAGAATGGCAGGCAGTGATTAGTGGGGTGCTGCAAGGCTCGGTGCTGTTTACAATATTTATTAACGACTTAGACGAGGGAATTAAATGTAACATCTCTAAGCTTGCGGATGACACAAAGCTGGGTGGCAGTGTGAGCTGCGAGGAGGATGCTATGAGGCTGCAAGGTGACTTGGATAGGTTGGGCGAGTGGGCAAAAGTATGGTAGATGCAGTATAATGTGGATAAATGTGAGGTTATCCACTTTAGTGGCAAGAACAAGGTAATTATCTGAATGGTGTCAGATTAGGAGAAGGGGAGGTGCAACGAGACCTGAGTGTACTTGTATATCAGTCACTGAAAGTAAGCATGCAGGTACAGCAGCCAGTGAAGAAAGCCAATGGCATGTTGGCCTTCATTGCGAGACGATTTGAGTTTAGGAGCAAGGAGGTCCTACTGCAGTCATGCAAGGCCTTGGTGAGACCGCACCTGGAGTATTGTATGCAATTTTGGTCTCCTAATTTGAGGAAGGACATTATTGCTATTGAGGGAGTGCAGCATGGGTTCACCAGGTTAATTCCCGGGATGGCGGGACTGATGTATGATGAAAGAATGGGTCGACTGGCCTATAATTTGCTGGAATTTAGAAGGATGAGGGGGATCTTATCGAAACATATAAAATTCTTAGAGGATTGGATAGGGTAGATGCAGGGAAAATGTTCCCGATGTTGGGGGAAGTCCAGAACCAGGGATCACAGTTTAAGAATAAGGGGTAGACCATTTAGGACTGAGGAGGAAAAACTTTTTCACCCAGAGAGTTGTGCATCTGTGGAATTCTCTGCCACAGAAGGCAGTGGAGGCCAATTCACTGGATGTTTTCAAGAGTTAGATTTAGCTCTTAGGGCTACGAGAATCAGGGGATATGGGGAAAAAGCCAGAATGGGGTACTGATTTTGGATGATCAGCCATGATCATATTGAATGACGGTGCTGGCTTGAAGGGCTGAATGGCCTACTCCTGCACTGTTTTTTATGCTTCTATGTTTCCCGTGACCGCGTGGGTTTTCTCCGGGTGCTCTGGCTTCCACCCACACTCCAAAGACGTACAGGTTTGTAGTTAATTGGCTTTGGTAAAATTGTAAATTGTCCCCAGTGCGTAGGATAGTGATAGTGTATGGAATAGTGGTTTCTGTGTGCTAAGGGGCCTATTTCTGTGCTGTATCTCTAAAGCCAAAAATCCTAAAGCACTGCAAGCATTTTCTGTTTGTTTCCTGCTTATGGCATCTGCTGTCTTTGGGAAAAGATTAAGGAATAATTTCATAGACGTGTTCAGATGCAGCGGACATCAACTAATCAGCAAAAGAAAAGCTCCCACCAGTGGAACATCGCAACGTTAACTGGCAAAGGAGCCAGAGTGGAGAGAGTGAGATTTCTTTCTGCATTGTATATCATTGAAAACCTATTGGTTAAATGTCATTGTAGAATCAGATTCAATAATTTAAATCGAATTTGGATATAGAGTTAAAAAGGAAAAATATGTGCACGAAAATGAGGAAGGAACAGGGAAAGGGCAATTAATGGTTCAAAGAATTAGTCGTTCAGCATTGAAACAGCTAAACCAACTTGACACTGACCACCCATTTATACTAATCCTACTTCAATCTCATTTTTATTCTCCCTTCTTTCTCATCCACTTCCCCATACTCAACCCCAATCACCTACCTAACTAGAGGCATTTTACAGTGGCCAATTAACCTACTGACCTGCACATCCTTGGGATATGGGAGGAAAGCAGAGCACCCGGGAAGTCAGGGGGAGCAGTCATGGGGGAAAAGATACACTAACTCCACACAGCCAGCACCGGAGGTCAGGATTGAACCCAGATCACTGGAGCTTAGAGACACTAGCTCTGCCTGCTACACCACTGTGGTAGCACAGTAGCACTGTGGTAGAATGGCTGCCTTACAGCACCAGAGACCCGGGTTCGCTCCCTACTACGGATGCTTGTCTGTGCGGAGTTTGTACGTTCTCCCCGTGACCTGCGTGGGTTTTCTCCGGGATCACCAGTTTCCTCCCAAACTCCAAACATGTACAGGTTTATAGGTTAATCGGCTTGGTATAATTGTAAATTGTCCCGAGTGTGTAGGATAGTGATAGTGCGTGGGGATTGCTAGTTGGCCCGGACTCGGTCGGCTGAAGGGCCTGTTTTGTGCTGTATCACTAAACTAAACACTGCCACCTAAATAATCAGCACAAGACCATTGGACTAATTTGGCTCTTTCTTTTTGCAAAAAGTTTTGTTCTACACGCCTGAGAAGAAAAGAAAATGACCGCAATAGTCTGGCTGTCTTGAGAACATATGTGAAGCTGGTAAATCAGGCCCTCGAGGGTAGTTTCACATATGTTCTTAAGACAGCTAGAAGCTACAGCAGGATAATTTTCCATTACATTTACCATGGGAGAGGCTGAAAGACACAAACCAAGCATTTCAGCACTAACGTTGTGCAGCCTTTGTCATATAAGGCACAGAGCATCACTGGAGAACATGGATAGGTGATGTTTCGGGTTGGGACCCTTCTTCAGACTGGGGTCCCGACCTGAAACATCACCTACCCATGTTCTCCAGTGATGCTGCCTGGCCCGCTGAGCTACAAAAGCACTTTGTGTCTTATTTTGGAAACCAGTATCTGCATTCGCTTGTTTCTAGCCTGTGTGAGATGCCGTGTTACACATCATGGTGTCCATCAGTCAAAACTATTCATCATATTCACTTAATTAGATTTTGTACATTCCAGTCTCAAAATGAGACGTGAAGCAAGCACTTAACTTTAATTGCTCTTTTAATTGCTCAAATACTAGCAAACTGAGGGATTCTGTGTGACATTTAATCACATTACAGAGCCAATACAGATAACAGTGGCAGCAAATCTAGCATGGGGATCTCATAGAATGTGGATGGCAAGCTCATGTGACCATCGTCCAAAGCCACAACCATTACCTACATTTATTTGTAAGGGGGAGGATAATATCTTTTATACTCTTCTTCAGAGCAATTGCATTTGAAAATTGTGCTTCACTGTTATTTTTCCCAAGCAACCAGGAATGCTTTATAATATTATTCACAAAATGCTGGAGTAACTCAGCAGGTCGGGCAGCATCTCGGGAGAGAAGGAATGGGTGACGTTTCGGGTCGAGACCCTTCTTCAGACTTCTTATGCTTTATAATATGCACATTTTCAAAAATAATCATTGCTTAAAGTTACTGCCCTTGGTTTCTTCAAAGCATAAATTGACGTAGGAATTCAGCAGGTCCAGCAGCATCTGGGAAGAGGATGGACAGGCAACGTTTCGGGATGAGACCCTACTTCAAACTCTTTTCTTGCCTTGCCCTCATGCTGGATTCATTAATAATGCACCACATTATGCCACAAAACTCGGGAGTCTTCTCAAGCTTTTCATTTTATCCTTGTGCAATAGTGTTTGCAAAGTCAACTTCCTCGACCAAAACACTCACACTGGAATTAAACGTAACAGTCAGGGTGGCACAGCGGTAGAGCCGCTGCCTTATAGCCCCAGAGACCCAGTTTCGATCCTGACTACAGATAGAGGCTGGTTGTACGGAGTTTGTGTGTTCTGGTTTCCACACACATTCCATAAACGTGCAGATTTGTAGGTTAATTGGCTTCTGTAAATAGTCCCTAGGGTGTAGGATAGAATTGGTGTACGGATAATCATTGGACAGCACCGATTTGGTAAGCCAAAAACCTGTTTCCACGCTGTGTCTCTAAAACGAAAACTAAAAACTAATGTCACTTCTACCTCTAAACCCTTGAGTCTACAGAGCTAGAGGGATGTTTCCCACCTTCACCAGCCAAGGTCTCACATACCCTTATGCTCCATTAACCCAGTCTATCACACAGCCCAGTCCATCACACAAACCAGCCTTTCCCTCATCGACTCCATCTATACATCATGCTGCCTCATAAAATAAACCAACATAATTAGGGACCATTTACACCCCGGTCATTCCCTCTACTCCCCTCTCCCGTTAGGCAGAGGATACAAAACATGCACTAACATGCAATTGAAACTAACATGCACTAACAGATTCAGGAACAGCTTCCCCACTCATAGCAGACTACTGAACTGGGGTTAAGAGGGAAAGATAGATCAGCCATGATTGAATGGTGGAGTAGACTTGATGGGCCGAATGGCCTATTTCTGCTCCTATCACTAATGAACTTATGGCGTTGGAGCGTGGCCACTCTGTGCACTGTTCCAGAAGATGATCTGCTCACAATCAGTTCACACTTACTTGTGTATGATTGTGCTCATGTAGAGTATGATTTGAACGGATTGCATGCAGAACATAGAAACATAGAAAATAGGTGCAGGAGGAGGCCATTCGGCCCTTCGAGCCAGCACCGCCATTCATTGTGATCATTGAGAACAAGCCTTTCACTGTATCTCCATACACAGGACAATAATAAACTAAACCATAACAGCCTCCTCGTGGTCACTGTGGAGAATGTCACAGACGGTTGGTTACTTTTTGCCTTCAGATGTTTACATTTGCTGTAATGTCATTAATTCTTACCCACTTAACTTTCTTCATAACCTGGTAAAGCAAAAACTTGCAACAAAAATACATCAAATACCCAAATGGTTCAATTATTTATTTCAAACAATTCATTTCTGTACAGCACTATGTCCCTCCACACAGAAAACACATTCATTTTTTAAAAAAACGTGAAATGTTCAAACTATTCCTGGCAATTTGGCATGCATTAGGCTCAACTTTAAGAGCATAGTAAAATTAATGAAGCAAGCATCATTTTTTCATAATTTTGCTACATGTTCAACATTCATCTTGTTTTACAAAATATCCATAAAAAGTGCAAATTTATTCTTGGAAGTCATTTCCAGCTCAAATTCTCATCCATGGGATAAGACTTAAGAACTGTAGTCTTTGAGAAAGATTACATTTTTCATTAACAGGTTGGTCAGCTCCACAACACTTCAGTTTCAACTGACAAATGTACCCACGCACCAAATGTCAGAACTGAAAGTGAACTTGGCCAATAATCTCTTACCACTGAAGATCAGCTCTTGGCAAAGCATTTTGTACAGTAAAGCCTCTGATGGAATGACAGAGAATTAAACAGGTAATGGGAAATCCTGCTAGTTTCTCTGAAATACGTCACCAGGATCTCTTCTCTCCAGTTCAATGATTCTTGAATTAACATTTTAAACTACAGCAAGCCTCCAATAATGGAGCAATACAATAAAATATTGACCTATTGTTATTTAAAAAATATATGTATATGAAATTTACAAGCTTTAAACTTTGTGAAGACTGTTCCCATCTACTGATTTTTACAATTAGAAGTCAGTGAAACCTCACACAAGTTACTGTATCAAGTGCATTTCATTATTGCTTAAAATAAAAAAGCAATGTATTTTGTTTAGGGAAAAGAGTCAATTTGTTTGTCTGCTTTTCAACATACACGATGAAACAAATGTACCTATACAAGAGGAACCAAGCATTGGGAGTCTTATTGCATAGTTAAATGAAGCACACAGACATATAGCAGGAGCACACAGGTTAAGTGGGTGCATTTTGTGCATTGAAGATCAAGCTTGTGCACATTCTCACAATCCTTTTGAGCAGGTTTATGGTCCAGCCTCTGAAAGAAGCCCGAAAGCTAAATTGCTCATCAATAAACCAACAGAGCTGATGAATAAGTGACCAATATCCCCACCTTCCAATTCCTTGAACCAAACAATAGGGAGACATACAGAAACACAACTCCGTTGAACAGATTTGTACACAGTGGGCTCCAATGAACAAGATGCTGCGGGTCTTAACATTTTAATTCTTCTCAATTTCATACTGGTGACTAGGCTTGGTGGCTCGCATGCCAAGCTTGAAACTGGAACATGATTGTTCTCAATTGAACTCTCTTTATTGTGAACATGTATAAATTGTTAGTTTTCAGCATTTCCGGCAATGGATGGAGACACGTTTGGACTGATCATGATTCAAAATCATACCCTTCACTGAGTTTTAAAGCGGACAAATTATATTGAGAAATTAATCTGAATGAGATTGCTCCACGGGCCAATAGTTAAACTACCAATTTGAATGAAAGTGGATGGACTGTTGTAGAGAGGCAGAATGAAGACAAGTTTCATACTTACGCACCTGGTTATCTAATGGACTGTACAGGAAAAAGACAGATGAAACAGGTGGTCAGTTTTTTAAAAATTGGATCAGCGACCAGCTTTCCATTATGTTCTTACTGGAACCAAGAAGCAAGGTACATGTCAAATCAAAAATGTACAAGATTTAATGTCTTGTTCCAGAACATAAACCAATTTCAAAATTGACTTCTAAATGGTGGATTCTCTTAAGCTTCCAAAAAGGTGACATTGCCTGCATTGAGCCAGATGACCCTGTTCCAATGTGCAACAGCTACACACATCCAGATGATGGTCCTGACCACAAGGTAGATTGTTATTAACCACCAGATCTCAAGGTATCAGCATCTCAATTTCTGTCCTGCAATTACCATCGAGGGAATACCATGCCTCTCCATCCAAGGTTAGTTTTCAGCAGCCATGCTCACAAAACACATCGTTTGAATGGGTGTTCTGCTTATTCTGGCTGCCATCCTTTTAAAAGTAATTAAATGATGGGAGTTTTGGAATGCTCATTGATTACGTTGGCAAAGCAGAACGGCTAGTAGCACAAGCGAGTTGGAGGTAAATGGCAGCAAGAGTTATTGGAGTTCTGGCGTTAGAGGAATCCTCGTATTCTGGAGGCAATGGGCACGACTGGGTTTGATGGGATTAAAGATTAATTGCAAGCATGCATCTGGCAATAACTGCATGGGATGCCTATTGGTGCAGGTTTGAACATGAAGCCAGACTACTTTCTAAATAGTTTGTTAGTCATGTGAAGCTGCAGACAATGGAAATCTGAAATAAAATGCTGGTTAATCATCAGTGGAAAGAAAAACAGCCATGTTTCAATAGTCACCCAGTGCAACATCAATTACTTTTCTCTTCACTGATGCTACCAAATGCGTTAAGTATTTCCAGCATTATCTGTTTTAATTGTTGCACAACTGGGTTGTTGGGGAATGGGAGGCAAGAGCCAAGTAAGTGCGTGCCTCCTTCCTCAATGTGGTTTTATTCCCAACAGATGCCAAAGATCCATTTTGCATCCCCACACATTTCTCCTTTACCGCGCTAATTGCCGTTACTTCAATTTCTCCTCAATTTCAACATCAGTCTCAAAGCATGGGGCTAAAACAAGGCCCGAATAAACTGTCCATGCACTCTGTGTAACTGGATCACTTATACTTTCAGTCTTGGGGGCCGGGCAGCCTAGGATGCGATTGATCGTTCTTTTGGATCGCTTTCTCCCCACCAGTCCATCGCCCCCACCCACCCACCCACACACACAGTGCCCCGAGAGAGATGGTGAACGCACGATCATTACACTAGAGGGGGCAATAACGGTTCTTAGCCAAAACCAGCAGGGAACACCACCACCATTCATTCCCACCTCAATAAGAACAGATCACCCACGACTCTCACTGCATTTGCACTGTGATTGTGTCTTTTGCTCTGCCAGTGATTCCCTATAGATACAAAAGTAAACATTTACTTGCATTGTTTTGTTTTGATAAACTTGCACCTTCCCCGAACCTAGATACTATTTTAACACTACGACTCGGTCAGGGAGTGCAACCAGAGAGATCTATCAGAGCTGAGTTTAACACGTCATTGTTTCCCTTTTCCCCAGATAAAGCCCAGCGCCACCGGACCATCCTGCCCATTAGGCGAAGCTGCTGGAACTGAGGCACTGAAACTTGTCGCGCAGAGTCTGCACAATGTTCTGCTGGCTGGGGGAGGGTTCCCGCCAGAGGTAGTTGCTCAGCTGGTCGGGCTCGGCCGGTGCAGACACGGAGTCAGGAGCACCCCCTCCACCGCCCCCACCCCCGCCCGACAGCGGGGTGCAAGGCTGTGGCTCCGCCGTGCCGCCGTCTCGCAAGATGGCGGCGGCGGCGGCTTCGGCTTCGGCCTCGGCGGTCAGGCAGCTCTCGTCCAGGTCTTCGTAGTCCTCATCCTCGGAGCGGATCTCCACGTAGTCCTCGTCGTCCTCGTCGGCGTCGTTGAAGTTGGCCAGGTAGTTGCGTGCGGCCGAGCGGGCGTCCAGTGCTGGGGTCGCGCCCGCCAGCACCACTTGCCGCGGGTCGCGCAGGGTCAGCTCGGGCCGCGGCACCTCGATGGAGTGGCTGACCGCCACGGAGGGGGAGGACAGCGACACTCCCCGTGCCCCGCCGTCGCTGGCCAGGCGCCCCAGCGTGCCGTAGCCCCGCAGCGCCGAGCAGCTGGGCGCGTTGGGCGGCACCACCAGGGCGCTCCAGCGCTGCTCTGGGGGGTGACTGGTGGCGAACGAAGCGGACGGGCTGGCCAGCCCAACCCTGGCCTGCAGCCGCGCCCCCACACTCGCCCTCATCTCCGGCGAGGCGTACTTGGCCGCCAGCTCGTGGATGTCTGGCCAGGCGACAAAGTCGGCCAGCTCCCCGTTACTGTAGGTGGAGTGCAGCAGCCAGTCCTCGGAGTCCAGGCTGTGCCCGTGGGAGCTGCAGGAGGACAGCAGCCCCTGAGGAGTGCTCCTCGCCCACACCTGACTGTCCGTCAACGCAGTGGATAACCTCGGGGGAGTTTCTCGGAACAAGAGCTGGTCGTACAGCTGGGAGTATTCAGCGATTCGAGCACCTGAGAGAACAGAAAAGGGAATGTTAGATCATTAAACAGATTGCTCTACCTATTGTATTGATTGCATTGTATTATCTGATCAGATTGAACAGCATACAAAACAAAGCTTACTGTACCTCGGTACAAATGACAATAATAAACCTAATCCTAAACTAATACACACTAAAAAATGAAATGACAAAATATGACTGTTTACCAAGACTCTTTGACAAAATCCATGTGGCCAACATCCACTGGCCTCATCAATTATCTTTGTTAAAGGCATCGTAGTCAATAAACTCGTTCAAGTTTGTAAGAAATTACCTTCTGCAGACAAAACGCTCAAAGGGCCGAATGGCCTACTCCTGCACCTATTGTCTATTGTCTATAAAACCATAATAATTAGCCCATACTCGTGTAAATCCGAAGAATCCTCTCCAATACCTTCCCTACACTTACGTGGGGCTTACCGTCCTATAATTTCATGGATTATCTCTATTTCCCTGCTAAAACAAAGGAACAACATTGGCTACTCTCCGATCTTCTGGGACCTCACCTATGGCCAGAAAAGATACAAAGATGTTTGTCAAATCTCTGAATAACCCAGGATAGACCCCATCAGGCTCTGGCGATTTATCCACCTTAATGCTCTTCAAGTGCCCCAACACTTTCTCCTTGATCTGAAATCGCCCAAGCATGTATATGAGTATTCTCCACACTAATCTCACTGTCCTCCATGTCCTTCTCCTTGGTGAAAACAGAGGGAAAGTACTCGTTTAATACCTCGCCTACATCCTCTGATTTTACTTCATAAAGTTACATCATAAATTCCCTCTTTCTCGAGTGGTCTTACCTTCCCCTGGTTACCCTCTTATCATATCATCATATCATATATATACAGCCGGAAACAGGCCTTTTCGGCCCTCCAAGTCCGTGCCGCCCAGCGATCCCCGTACATTAACACTATCCTACACCCACTAGGGACAATTTAAAAAAAAACATTTACCCAGCCAATTAACCTACATACCTGTACGTCTTTGGAGTGTGGGAGGAAACCGAAGATCTCGGAGAAAACCCACGCAGGTCACGGGGAGAACGTACAAACTCCTTACAGTGCAGCACCCGTAGTCAGGATCGAACCTGAGTCTCCGGCGCTGCATTCGCTGTAAAGCAGCAACTCTACCGCTGTGCTACCGTGCCGCCCATGCCGCCCATGGCCCTCTTGTTGTTAATGTACATATAAAATTGCTGGGATGTTCTTTAATCTGACTTGTCTGTGATATTTCATTGCCCTTTTGGCCCTTCTAATTGCCCACTCAAGTTCTTTCCTGCTTGCTTTATATCTCTCAAAGGCCTTGTCTGATTTTCTTTCTAAATCTTACATATGCCCCTTTTTTCTTTTTGACCAAATTTACAACGTCTTTAGTCATCCAAGGTTCCCATGCCTGTCGCCCTTATTCCTCCTCCTCCTGACTGGAACATGTTGTCCTGAACTCTGATCAATTGGACTTTAAACGACACCCACATGTCAGATGTAGACTTACACAAATAACAACTGCGCCCAATTTACTCTCCCTAGCTTCTGCCTAACAATACTGTCATCTGCTTTACCCCAATTTAGTATTTTCCTGCAAAGTCCAGACTTATCCTTGCTGAAAATAGTCTTAACCTATATGGAGTTGTGATCATGATTTCCAAAGTGCTCTTCCATTGATACACGAGTCACCCGCCAGGCTAGTTTCTGAAATCAAGGTCCGGCACGGTCCTTTTCCTAGTTCCAACACACTCCTCTACTTCCCTACATTAAACCATCTACCAAACTCTTGTCTCAAACCATGAGTGGATTTAGAACATTAACCTATCTTCTCCCCTAAACCATGTGCTAATCTGGATTTAGAGAAATAGGATAAGTAGAATTTAAGGCACATGTTATCTTATTGAAACATATAAGATAATTAGGGGATTGGACACATTAGAGGCAGGAAACTGTTGGGGGAGTCCAGAACAAGGGGCCACAGTTTAAGAATAAGGGGTAGGCCATTTAGAACGGAGATGAGGAAGAACCTTTTCAGTCAGAGAGTGGTGAAGGTGTGGAATTCTCTGCCTCAGAAGGCAGTGGAGGCCAGTTCGTTGGATGCTTTCAAGAGAGTGCTGGATAGAGCTCTTAAGGATAGCGGAGTGAGGGGGTATGGGGAGAAGGCAGGAACGGGGTACTGATTGAGAGTGATCAGCCATGATCGCATTGAATGGCGGTGCTGGTTCGAAGGGCTGAATGGCCTACTCCTGCACCTATTGTCTATTGTCTATTGTCTATGTACAGTTTTCTGAAGAAGTCTGAAGAACGGTCTTGACCCGAAAAGTCACCCATTCCTTCTCTCCAGAGATACTGCCCGTAACTGGAGCATTTTGGGTCTATCTTCATTTTAAACCAGCATTTGCAGTTCCTTCCTATACAGTTTTTTAAAAGTTATATTTAGGACTGTAATCAATTTACTTCTCGATTGGAACTATATTTTATTCCACAGGCCAGTTTGATTTGCAATCAGTCACACGAGTTCATGCCTTCTGAAAATAAACTGCACATTCTCTCCTTAAAAAGCAACCCTGCACATCTGCACTGGAATGATAACATCATCACTGCCCCAAGCTTAATAAAACAGGATCAAAGACGTACCAAAGAAGAGATGACATTATAGCCTAAATTACCAAGAAATGTAATAGGATTAACCACTCCTTAATGCGAGGAAACCTGACTGGGCCCATGCAAGAACATGATGCAGCTGTAAAAGATCACCTATGATCGTTCTGAATGACAGAGCAAGCATAAGGGGCCAAATTGCCTATTCTTGCTTCTATTTCTTTAGCTCAAAAGTCTTAAGATAAATAAATTCTGTCATAAAGAACTTATTGTTGGTTAGCTCAATTAAGACGTCAGTAATTTTCAATATTGCTAGAGTTTTTTTTTCTTCACACTTCTTGTCTGCCTATCGTAACAAGTCTCACCAAGCAATCTGGATTGGGGCAGGGTGTACCGCTCGGCTCACAAATCAATTTTACAACAAACAATTTTACAATCTCCAGAAGAAATCATACAACCTCTCCTAATCTAAATAGACTAATCGTGTCATAGAGCATGAATATAGGCTGTTCAGCCCAACCTGTCCATGCCCACCAAATTGGATTCTGGACTAGTCCTAATTGCATGCATTTAATCTCTAAACCCATCCTAAAGAAAGGAACTGCAGATGTTAGTTTAAACCAAAGATAGACGCAAAATGCTGGAGGCAGCATCTCTGGAGAGAAGGAATGGGTGACATTTTGGGTCAAGACCCTTCTTCTGACTAGACAGGGGAAAGGGAAACGAGAGATATAGACAATGGTGTAGAGATATAAAGAACAAATGAATGAAAGACATGCAAAAAAGTAACGATGATAAAGGAAACAGGCCATTGTTAGCTGACAACAGCATAACTCCTTTAAACTAATCGAATTGTGGTCACTGGTCCCAAAGTGCTCCCCCATTGACATCTCAGTCACTTCCCCAACCTTGTTCCCCAAGAGGAGGTCCAGTGTTGCACCCTCTCCAGTAGGGTCCCTTTTACACGAATTAAGGAAGCTTTCTTGGACACATTAAACAAAGTCCATTCTGTCCAAACCCTTTACAGTTTACACTATACACTGTGGGAGACATGGTCAATATCAGGGAAGTTGAAATCTCCCACCAGTACTCCCCTGTTATTCTTACAGCTATTTTCAATAGAAATACATCAAATGGAGAATAGTTACACAGAACCTATGTGTTGAGTTTAAAGGTTCAAAGGTAATTTATTGTCACGTTTAAACCGAGTTGCTAACATCTACACATTCAGCAGGCTTGATTAGTCATTGTTTTACCCAATTGTGCCTCTTATTCTTGGAATAGCATTGTCAGCATATGCTTTTTGCACCCTCTCTGGGGAATTGTGAGATTAGATAAACAAATAGTGCCCTGGACCACAATGTGTTGTTGGAGCGTCTCACATCTGATAGTCTATTCACTCAAACCCTACTTTTCCAAACTTTCAATTACATAGAACCGGTGGTGGTGGGAGAGATAAGTCTGGCAAGGCGAACTGAAGAAAATTGATGGTCGAGACAATAATACAAGATAACAAAATAGAAGCAAAATAGAATTTAAACGCGACTGTCAGGATAGCATTTTCAGTACAAGATTATATACTCTAATTAGAGCCAGACCGGGGAAAGATGATAAAAAAGACAAAAAAATGAAGATTGTATTTGGATGAACACAGCATTCATTACAAGAGGTGAATTGATCACACAGATGTAAATGGGAATGATTTAATTGTCTTAGCAGATTCATGCCTAGTTTGGAATTATTCTGGGTTACTTAAAGAAGGGATGAACAAAATAGAGAAAGAGGGGTGGACCTGATAAAGAGAGCGGGCAGGCAATTGGTTAAAAACACGCCCAGCTCTGAAAATTGCAAGTACGCCAAGAAATGGAAAGGTACCCAGTATAGGCACAAAATGGTGGAGTAACTCAGCGGGACAGGCAGCATCTCTAGAGAGAAGGAATGGTACACAGTATGTTGGCTTTCATTGCAAGTAGACCTGAATGAAAGAGTAAAGATTTCGTACCACGATTATACGAGGGTCCAGGCGACCTACTCCTGCGGTTATTTCCTTGTACTTTGTGCATATTCAAGGTGGAATTTGATATATCTCTGGATATATAGGGTGCATATAGGGGATAGAAAAACGGTGTAGTAAAGTACCACAGGGGAAAAAGATAAGCCACAATTTTGTAGCACAGTGGAGGACATTGGAATGATCGGGTAACCTACTACTTTTATGTTTTACATTCTTGAGGTGAGCTGTTGATATTTGAGACCTGTGAAGCACAACTCAGAGTCAGAGGGACATTCTACGCACCAATGGCAGAGCCTCCTTGCTTCTTTTCCTCCAGAATAGCTGCCAGGTCCTTGCACTTCCTCTTGGGCTGATCGGACGGTGACTGTTCTCCCACGTTCTTCATCTTCAGCAGCTGGTTGGCCTTCTTGATCTTCTGGCTGTACTGCCGGGCCATGTTGTAGACCTTGCGCTTGGTGCGGTCCATGAGGTCCAGCTCCTGCGGACCCACCGCCTCCGTGCTGCCCAGGGGGCTGTCCGCCTCCAGCCACTTGTCCTCGGGGAAGGAGGCGGCTCCGGCGCCCAACAGCGAGGCCAGCTCGCTCGGCTCGCCGCCGTCTGCCTCGATGCTCATCCTGCCGAGCCTGCACTCCTCCGCTTGGAGGGCCGCCGGGCACTCTGCAGCCGAGCGAGCGGAGGGCCTGAGCCTCCGGCGGGCCAGCGCTCCCAGGTCGTCCTGGCTGACAGGGAAGGCGGCCGGCAGTCGGTCGCGCCGGGTCTCCTCGCTCCTCCTGATGTAGTCCTCCAGGTCGTTCCAGATCTCGTCCACCTCCTCAGACAGACGGTCGGGCACTGACTCGCGCGACGCCGAGTTGGAATTGGAGGAGCTGCCGGTCCAGGCCGCTCCGCTCTTGGCCGGCGACCGGCTGCGGTCCGAGGCCTCGTCGCCGCTACACCGCAGGCTCTCCTCGGAGGCGAAGTTGCCCAGGCCTCGGCAGGCCGTCTCGACGTCCAGGCCCGGCGAGTCGCTGCGGCCCTCCCAGTCGTTCTTCAGCTTCTTGTGGGCCGTCTGGGACGGGGCCGGCCTCCGGTCCACCACCGGCAGCTCCCGCTTGGGTGACGCCGCGGTGACGGGCAGCGCCGGGATCCCCACTTCCGTGCGGTCTCGCTCTTGCTCGCCCGCCGGCCCAGGGCCTGACCGGGGCTGCGCTCTGCCGGTTGCCGGTGTTACCGAGCCTTGGTCCGTGGCCGGGCGCCCCCTGTTGCCCTGAGCCGCCTGTCGGTACGTCGTGTGGTTCTCTCCGGCGCTGCTGGCCCGCCTGACCACCCTGCGGTCCGGACCCACGGCCTGATGCTCCCGGACCCCTGGGGGGAGACGGCGACCGCAGGCCCCTCGGGACGGGTTGACCGGCGTGGAGTGAAGCTCTGGGGCAGAGGCGGCCGGAGCAAACACCCGCCGATTGTTCTTCCCCAGCGTCCTGCCAGGTAGCGAGGCCCGTCCTGCGGGGGGCTGGGAACGATCGCTTCTCCCCACTCCACCGCCTGGCGCCACGGTTACATCCTCATCCCATCCCGCAGGTCGGCCCACCGAGTGAATGGGGAAACGGGGGCTTTCTTGCACCAGAGATTTGCACGCTACCTAAAAGAGTAGAAACAAAAACCCATGGGTTACAACGTAGAACAGTACTGCACAGGAACTGGCCTTTTGGCCTAAAATGTCAGTGCTGAACATGGTGCCAAGTTTATCTAATCTTTGCCTACACATACTCCATCTCCCTCCATTCCCTGCATATTCTTGTGCCTAACTACAAGCCTCGTAAATGTCACTATTGTCCCTGCTTCCTCCACCACCCCTGGCAGCACGATCCAAGCACCCACCATTCTCTGTGTAAAAACACTTGCCCGGCACATCTCTTTTAAACTTTGCCCCCCATCACCTTAAAGCTATAACTTCCAGTCCTTGATATTTTCACCCCGAGAAAGAGGTCCTGACTGATTACCCTATCTATGCCTCTCATCATTTCAGGTTAATTGGCTGGGTAAATGTAAATGTAAATGTAAAAATTGTCCCTAGTGGGTGTAGGATAGTGTTAATGTGCGGGGATCGCTGGGCGGCACGGACTTGGAGGGCCGAAAAGGCCTGTTTCCGGCTGTATATATATGATATGATATGATATGATAGGCAAAGTGAAAAAGGTGAAAATAAAGGTGTGATTGAGTATACTCCATGGCATAACTGGTAGCAAACAATTCCTCCTCATCCTTTACTCTCCTACCTCCTCCACATCCCTTCCAGGTACAGTGAAAGTAACAATGGAATTGGAAGTGGCTTTTGGTGGGAATGGAGGAGCCATGAGATGGCAAGGCTGCAAGGAATTTCTATGGATATAGGAAGGAGGATCGATATTCATGGTGATTCAGGAGGAATGACTAGTGCAGGGAATTCATGAAGGAGCAAAATTCAAAAGGGAATCAGAAACACACTATGTGTTATCGAAGAGAACATGTTTTGGACTTGGTAGGGTGGGGGGTGGGTAGAACAAATTTTAAATTGTCAGATCACACAAAATGGTATTATGATGAACAATACAGAGGATAATTAAAAATTGGAGAAAGATATAAATAGGCTTGAAGAGGCTTCACAGAAAGCTGGAGTAACTCAGCGGGTCAGGCAGCAAATCAGGAGAGAACTTAATGACAGATTAAGTTTAATGATTTGATATGCTTCCAGCAGGTCTCCCCTCTGCCTCCGACACTCCACAGAAAACAATCCAAGTTTGTCCAACCTCTCCTTTTAGCTATTACCCTCTGATCCAGGCAGCATACCAGGTAACCTCTTCTGCAACCTCGGAAGGGGTCAGCAGAGTTTCCGCAGTTAAAATTCCCGGGCAGGGGACCAGAGACTTGAAGACCAGATCGCTTCGTGTAGGTAGAGGCATGTTGGGGGGGGGGGGGGGGGGGGGGGAGCCAGGACTGCGAGTATGTCAATGAAGGATTTAAAGACAGGGAAGGAGGGAGGCACATCTTTAATCTTAAATCGGGGAGGGGGGTGGGGGTAAGGAAAGACTCAGAGCAACAACAGTTCTGAGTCTCTTGGTGAGTGTCCAGGTGCAGGTCACACAATTCTGGATGTGCTCAGGTTTGTAGCAAAAGCAAGGACGTTAATTAGCCAGGTTAATAAATCTTGCAAACCAGTCTTCTTCATATGTAGGGAAATAACTGCAGATGCTGGTACAAATCGAAGGTATCACAAAAAGCTGGAGTAACTCAGCGGGTCAGGCAGCATCTCAGGAGAGAAGGAATGGGTTCCTTCTCTCCTGATTTGCTGCCTGGCCCGCTGAGTTACTCCAGCTTTCTGTGAAGCCTCCTTCATATGATCATTTAGAGGAGAGAGCTGTTTTGGGAGGATCTGATAGTGCTCAATACAGTCAAGCCATACAAGGCAATAATTTATCAATTATTCACTCACAAAATGCTGGAGTAACTCAGCGGGTCAGGCAGCATCTCGGGAGAGAAGGAATGGGTGACGTTTCGGGTCGAGACCCTTCTTCAGACCGATGGGCCTCGACCCGAAATGTCACCCATTCCTTCTCTCCCGAGACGCTGCCTGACCTGCTGAGTTACTCCAGCATTTTGTGGATAAATACCATCGATTTGTACCAGCATCTGCAGTTATTTTCTCACACTATCAATTATTCACCATAAGTATATTTAGTTTGCATTATTTGATTTAAAGGACAAATGAGGATCAGTCTATGGATATTACAGGAGAATGGTAAAGGCTAGCAGTTTTATTGATGTAGGCAAAGTGAAAAAGGTGAAAATAAAGGTGTGATTGAGTATACTCCATGGCATAACTGGTAGCAAACAATTCCTCCTCATCCTTTACTCTCCTACCTCCTCCACATCCCTTCCAGGTACAGTGAAAGTAACAATGGAATTGGAAGTGGCTTTTGGTGGGAATGGAGGAGCCATGAGATGGCAAGGCTGCAAGGAATTTCTATGGATATAGGAAGGAGGATCGATATTCATGGTGATTCAGGAGGAATGACTAGTGCAGGGAATTCATGAAGGAGCAAAATTCAAAAGGGAATCAGAAACACACTATGTGTTATCGAAGAGAACATGTTTTGGACTTGGTAGGGTGGGGGGTGGGTAGAACAAATTTTAAATTGTCAGATCACACAAAATGGTATTATGATGAACAATACAGAGGATAATTAAAAATTGGAGAAAGATATAAATAGGCTTGAAGAGGCTTCACAGAAAGCTGGAGTAACTCAGCGGGTCAGGCAGCAAATCAGGAGAGAACTTAATGACAGATTAAGTTTAATGATTTGCATTCTGGTAAGAAGAATGAGAAACAATATAGAATAAGGGATCTAGGAGGATATTTGAAACAGTAGGGCAGATTGCGGTGGTTAGAAAGATGTACAAGTTCTTCGAAAGAGGAATAGAGTACAAAAATCAGGCAAGTCATGCCAGACCTTTATAAAATAATGATTCGACCTCAACTGGTTTATTCTAGTCAATTTAGACTTTTAGACTTTCGTGATCCAGTGCGGAAACAGTCCCTTCGGCCCACAGAGTCCGTGTCGACCAGCGATCACCCCATACACTAAATTCATTGAATTCTAAGTTATGCTGTAACCCGAAGAAAGATATTGCACAGGACGGTCCCAGCGTCCCAGACTTTTTCTGCAGTGGGGTTTCAACCACTAGGTGTCACCAATGCACTAAATTCAGTGTACTGTACTTTGTATTTGAGAACCAACTCAGTTTGAGCAAGAGGTTTGTGACAGAGAAAGGCATTCATTTAATGAGGGGGATGACATGTTTTGTGCCTTTGGGCGGCTCTGTGGTGCAAGGGCAACACAATGGCTCAGGGGGTAGAGCTGCAGCCTGACAGCGTCAGGGACCCATGTCCGTTCCTGACCTCAGGACTTATCTGTGTGGAGTTTGCACGTTCTCCCTCTGACAGTGTGGGTTTCCTTCAGGTGCTCCGGTTACCTCCCACATCCCATAGACGTGCAGGCCAGTGGGTTAATTGGTTGCTGTAAATTGGCCCTAGAATGTGGATGGTGAGGGAGAGGATCTGGATGAAGTTGACAGGAATGTGGGGAGAATAAAATGGGATTAAAAGATGGACAGCACGGATTTGGTGGGCCAAAGGGCCCGTTTCCATGATGTCTCTCCGTCTCTCTTTTTAAATGCTTCAATCAAAGAAGACATAACGAATAGAGCAAAACTTCAACTTTAAAATTGTCACCCACTTTTTCCAATTCTTTCTCATCCCTTCGCTGCTCCTACAACATTCCTCTAGTTCTCAGCAATCCTGATTATTATGGTCCCACTATTTGTAGCTCTGCCTTCAGCTGTTGAAGCCTCAAACTGTCAAATTCCCTCCCTAAACCCTTCTCTCCTTGAACTTAAAGCCACTGGTTTTGATCAAGCCTTTGTGTCTCAGTGTAAAACTGTTTTGGAACAGGTCTGCGTAGCACCTTGATATATTTGACTGCAACTCATAATAGGGGAGGGTCTGTGTGCATACATTCATCCTTGGGTGATGTCGCTAAATGCAGTATATTGTAGCAGCTGCACATTCTACTTGCGACGTTCGGCCTTAGCAGCTGTTGGATAGCACATTTAGCACCAGCAAACGAGGATGAAGTTCTCAGCCGCAAGCAAACAATAAATTACTTAAACAAGGGAAATATGACAATCAATTTCAATACAAGTCCTCATTACAAGAATGTTTTTTTTTTTTGTTCTGATGGTTAAGGCCTGAACATTGGCTAAGATGCAGGGGCACTTCAACCACTCTTCCTTGACCTGGGATCTGTTGTGGCTCAACTAGGGGAGAAGATCTCCATTTATAGTGTAATCTCATCTAATGTGTTGATCCAACAAGACAGCTTTCCAGCAAATATAACCCAGGGAGTGCAAAGGGGATGGCACGGTGGTGCAACTGGTAGAGTTGCTGCCTCACAGCGCCAGAGACCCAGGTTCAATCCTGACCTCGGGTGCTGTCTGTGTGGAGTTTGCACATTCTCCCTGTGACCCCATGGGTTCCCTCCGGGTGCTCTGGTTTCCTCCCACATCCCAAAGACATGCAAGTTTGTAGGTTCATTGGCCTCTGTAAAATTGCTCCTAGTGTGAAGAAAGTAGATGAGAAAGTGAGATAATAAAGAGCTAGAGTGAACAGGCGATCAATGTTCAGTGTGGACCCAGTGGGCCTATTTCCATGCTGTATTTCCAAACTAAACAAAGCACAGATTTTGTGCAGTGGAGCTCAAAGCACCCAATTGTTCTGCTGGTCAACTGTAGGAAAATAGAACTGGCTGAGATGGGACATCTTGGTCAGCATGGACAAGTTAGTCCAAAGGACCGGTTTCTCTGCTTGATGACTCTAAAGTTCTGTTCAAGCATTCAGCCCAGTCATTCTCAGCTTGTAGTGAATACCACAGGACTACCACAGGGGAATAGCCATCACCAACACAATAGATCATAGGACAGCTCCTATGAGGAAAAAGCTTAGATATTATCAGGTATGTGTAGGAAGGAACTGTAGATGCTGCTTTACACCGAAGATAGACACAACATGCTGGAGTAATTATCTGGATATCATCAACAATAAAGCAGTTCTTAACCTGTTCAACCTCCTCTTCATCGTCAGCATCAGTCTGGTCCAAGGTGCGTAGATGGAGGCTTTCTTCGAGGTCGCTTGGATAGGCCGGCTCCAAGGACTCCTGTGATTGGCTGACAGTGTCACCACGGGAGAGGGCATTGACTTCACTCTTGCAGTCAGGAGTAGTTTCATTGGATAATGCTTCCGCAGAAGGAGAAAGGAGGGATCCTTCAACACTTGCACGCTGTCAGGGAGGGGTAAGGAAATATCCATCACACACTGTTCAAATCTTCATTACATTATAAATTTACGCTGTTGGGGGGGGGGGGAGGAAATATCTGTCACACGCTGTTCAAACATTCATTACATTGTGCATGTACACCAGAGAGAATGAACAAGATGTCATGGGGAGCATTCAATTTCCAAATAGAGAAAAAAATCCGTAAAAGCAAGTTACTCTTTGAACATCTCCAAGTTGAATTGTAGAGAAAGTAAATGATGTAAATGCTGAATATTTCTCAAAGGATAGGTAGTTCTGTACATAGATTTATCTGACAAATCAGCATGGATGCATAACCATGCTTGGGAACCATCTTACTTACATAATTTCCTCTTTTCTCATATCCTAAAGAGTTTAAGTTTTTTTTTTCTATAACATCACTATCATCAGCCTTCAAGTTGGTGTGCACTAGGTTATTTAAATAAAATAATGTCAACTTCAAATGGCAGCAATTATGACACAAGCTGCAAAATCTCAGATGACAAAGCCTATATCTGAGACTTGATTAGTCAACCCATATTATTTACTCATAAAAGAGGTGATGTTGGCACAAAACGCCACAGGAGATGTGTACAACTCCTCCCCCTTCTGTCGTGGGGTAGGCTGACTGCTCTCCCCCCCCCCCCCAAATAAATCTTTGCACATCCTCAATCCTGGATTTTTCACTCGTCACTTTAATTTCATGTTTCAAGTATCTTCTTGTATTTTATGACTGTTGGCAGACCAATTTCCCGCCTGGGATAAAGCTCTATCGTATTGGATGTTCAACCAGAAAACATCAACTTTCTTCTCAGATGGGATGAGTAAAATCCAAAGGATAATTTCTATATAGAAAGTTATCTATATAGATTATTTCTTATAGAAAAATATAAAATTCTTAAAGGATTGGACAGGCTAGATGCAGGTAAAATGTTCCCGATGTTGGGGGAGTCCAGAACCAGGGGTCACAGTTTAGAATAAGGGGTAGGCCATTTAGGACTGAGATGAGGAAAAACGTTTTCACCCAGAGAGTTGTGAATCTGAGGAATTCTTTGCCACGGAAGGCAGTGGAGACCAATTCACTGGATGTTTTCAAGAGAGTTAGATTTAGCTCTTAGGGCTAAAGGATATGGGGAAAAAGCAGGAATGGGGTACTGATGTTAGATGATCAGCCATGATCATATAGAATGGGCGGTGCTGGCTCGAAGGGCCGAATGGCCTACTCCTGCACCTATTTTTCTATGAGCAACATTTATTTCTATAAATGAGCAATATTTATTATTTAGCTATCTTTGAAACATATTATCTGGCTATTATCACATTGCCGCCTCTGAAACACTGCTGTGTGAGTATGGGTGCGGTATTTCCTTCAACAAGTGATCACAGTTCAAAATACTCCATTGACTAAAACACTGAAGGTCATCAAGATAGTGAAAGGCCAACTACAAACAATTTTATTTTCTCAACCACATTATACCACCTTCCTGCTTCCTTTGCAGGCCGCGCCCCTCATGTCCCCAAGGCTGTGGGAAGACAGAGTGTATGAAAGTGTTGCGAGCAGAATAAAGTCAGAGAAGTGAGCACTGCACAGCAAGACAGAGGCAATTAATAAAAGAACCACAGTGGAAGGGAGGAGGAATGGAGAATGAGGAAAGAAATGAGAAACTGTCACAGGACAATCAATACAAATTTTGGCATGAAAATATCTTCACACAAAATCAACTATTTTACAATCTACAAGAGATTTTGTGGCATCTCAATACCAATATGGAATTCTCATTAATTTCTAAAATAGATGCAGCTCCACCCATTAAATTTTAGTCCCAACTTGCTTTCAATACCAGCAATTCCAAGTGCCCAGCTGGGGTTCTTGCATTATTATGGGTTTTTAGCACAGCTGGAAGTTATGAAAAGTTCCACATTGCACAGTAGTGTAGTGGTAGAGTTGCTACCTTACAGCGCCAGAGACCCGGGTTCGATCCTGACGAAGGGTGCTGTCTGTATGGAGTTTGTATGTTCTCCGTGCGACCATGGATTTTCTCCGGGTGTCCCGGTTTCCTCCCACACTCCAAAGACATACGGATTTGTAGGGTAATTGGCTTTGGTAAAATTGTAAATTGTCCCTAGTCTGTAGGATAGTGCTAGTGTATGGGGTAATTGCTGGTCGGCACAAACTCAGTGGGATGAAGGACCTGTTTTTGTGCTGTATCTCTAAAGTAAAGTCTAAATGCAAATCATCTTTATTTTCCCCACTGCTTTATACTATTTGAAAAATAGCAACAACTGTCTTGAATCAAACAATCTTAACTAAAATGTCAAAATTCAAATGTGCATCTTTTGAAGAAACTTCATATTATGGCATTAAAAAAAATCCTGACCTCCCCAGTTTACTGTTTTTTTTAAAAGACTCAATAAATCAGTAAACACAGGCCTACCTTGTCTTGTCTGGTTTCTGAATTAGGAAAAGGGCAAAAGGAAAAGAGGAATTGTTAGAAGGCTTAATATGTTCAAGCATCTAACTGCTTACAAGTGTAAACCTGTTTAGCAGAAGATACTGTAGATTACAATTTTGCAAACGAATTAGAAGTTTTGTGACTGACCTGCTTGTTTGGGAGTCTTCATTCTTGCTGATGGTTCTGCAAAGAAAGAAAATTAGAATCAATTGAGGGACTTGCATGCAACTTAATGCACCGGCTCCATTACACATCCACATCTGCAGTCAAGTGCAGAAAGTTCCCAGTCACGTACAGCTGTTTCTACAGTCATATACTTTCACTGGGAGGATTTGTACATCTTTTTTTTTAAATGCACTGAAGGAACGTAGCATCACTGGCATGACTGTTAACTACTGCCCATTCCTATATACACTCATTCTGGTGGCAAGACACATTTGTCAACTGCTGACCATTGCAAATGCTGTTGCATGCAATAGATTACGAGGGAGCTCCTCCAGGATGTTGGCCCAGCAATGATAAAGAGATTGACGAATTGTCTTGTCTGGTTTCTGGGTAGGTCAGGATTTTTTAATGCCATTATGCAAAGTATTTTTAAATGATACATCTTTGAATTTTGAAATTCCAGTTAAAATTATTTGATTCAAGACAGTTGATAAAATCAAGATGCTACCTGTTGAATCTGTGGTGAATCTGTATAATTCATTGCCACAGCAGGCTGTGGAGGCCAAGTCAATCGATATTTTTATGGCAGAGATAGTTAGATTCTTGATTAGTATGGGTGTCAGGGGTGATGGAAAGAAGGAAGGAGAATGGGGTGAGAGGGAGAGATAGATCAGCCAGGATTGAATGGCGGAGTAGAATTGATGGGCTGAATGGTCTAATTCTGCTCCTATCACTTGAGCTTCTGCTGCAAATTTGAGAGTAAAGTATTTTTTATCTTTACTCGCCCAATTGATGGAGTTCATGAGTTTGGGGCAGTACCGTGATACTATGGTGACTGCCATGGCTACACAAACCATTTTCAACCATTTGGCAGTACAGAGGGCAGTACCTCTTAAGTCTCACTTGACTCAGAGATGTCCCTCTCACCAGAGCCAGAAAGTAGCAAGACCAAGTCTTCCAAAGACTTCAGAATCAACTTTAAGTACACAACAGATTATGCCACCCCAAACACTCCTTATTTTGTGCAAGAGTTCAGTGTTATACCGGACTTCCTTCGGACTCTGCGAGGCGTGATTTTGTCCTCCATGTCTGCCTTCCTCTCACCCTCTGGGCTGTAGTGGAAACCAGGGTGGTCTGCAACAGAAACAATATTGTCGTGAATAAATTTACTCCTGATTTCTCCCTTCCAGTTTAACTCATGTACCAAGCTGGGCCCCTCCACAGGTTTTTTTTAAACTTAGGAAGAGCATGCAGAAAAAAAAAGTTAAGTAACGTTTAAACAGAGTTAAAGAAATGATGTTTGGAAATCCACAAACTGGATGGAAATTGGTGCTGTAACTTTCCATTCTCATCCCCAAATGGAAGCTACTAACCAAAGTGAGAAACACTTTCATAATTCCCTCTTCTTTTCAAGGGTCCTTTGTGTGGGACCCTCAACAGTGGGTTGCAGATTGCAGCTGTACCTGGTGTTGTTCTTATCCTGCATCCAACTCACCCGCACTTTCTACCTGTGGCTGAATCATGATCAAGAAGAGCCCAGGTTGGCTTAATCTTTTGTCACCTACTACTGCCCTGGTTAAAAGACCAACTAAACCCCACTGGATTAGAAGTAGACAGCATCAATGAAAATTTAATTGGAGGCAGGAAATTGATTTGATATATATATATATATATATATATATATATGTGTGTGTATGTCTGAAAAGGGTATCGACCCGAAACGCCACCCATTCATTCTCTCCCGAGATGCTGCATGACCCGCTGAGTTACTCCAGCATTGTGTGTCTATATATGTTATGTATTGATAATTGATCAACACATCAATTGATTTGATATGTATAGCATATACATAGATTATATATATATATTTGATATAGAAAGCTTGAAAGAAACAAATGACTTTGAATCCATGTTTCTGCCATTGTTACCAGCCATAAATTTCAGTAGCTAGTAATCAAGATGGATTAGTCAGCAAGTCTGATGCTGTTCTAATTCTTGCTCTCTTGTGACCATAATATTTTGATGGTGAACAAGGCGATGGTGATGGTTATCTATCATCTAATGGTTCAATAGTAACTAGTTGCTCATGTATACTTATTTTCATATCATAAGAGTTAGGAAACACTGTCATACCGCTGGGCAGATATGTATTGAAGACACCCAGTTCTGGGAGAAATGGATAATCAGCTTCGAATTGTTCTGACAAAAATAAAATCTAGGCAGTAGGTTAACTGACCTCCATATCAGGCAAAGTCTGCCGTGGCTGTTGCTCTGCGGAACAAAAAGACCCACCAAGTGGCCCGGCCTCTTTCCATACAGCTGGAAGCACATTGTCCAGACTGCTTGCCCTTAACACTTTATAAATCGGAGACTAGTTTTCTTCTTGATAATCCCTTTAGGGATAGAATACAAAATCTCAAATTCTAGTCCTCTTGCTTAGGGCTGTTCATTCCTCCCCTTGCAACAACCCCATACCAAAAAAAGTCACTAACCCCTTCCGATTCTTCTATCCTATAAGCTTCCCCCCAACTCTTGACCCTAATGTCGTAACCTTTTTGCCCAATCACTGGCAACTGTGACTTCAGTAGAAGACTACACACCAAACCACACAACCTCAACTACTATTTGGACAAGTCCTCTTGAGACTCTGCTATGTATCCCTCTCCCAATATTCTCTTCTACAATCTGACAACTACTTGGGAAACTGTTATTGAAATTAAATAAATACGAAGCAGGTTTTAATCATGTTGCCCCTGTAGCAGCTGAAATTGGTTCCCACAAATGTGAAAGGAACAATGTAATACCTAGAACCAAATAAACTCATAAGGGTCTACTGACTGATTGTGAGACACACAGATAAACACTCATGCTAGAGTCACAAGAAACTGCAGATGCTGGAGTCTGGAGCAAAACACAAAAGTGTTGGAAGAACTCAATGGTCATGCAGTATCTGTGAATAGACAATAGACAATAGGTGCAGGAGTAGGCCATTCAGCCCTTCGAGCCAGCACCGCCATTCAATGCGATCATGGCTGATCACTCTCAATCAGTACCCCGTTCCTGCCTTCTCCCCATACCCCCTCACTCCGCTATCCTTAAGAGCTCTATCCAGCTCTCTCTTGAAAGCATCCAACGAACTGGCCTCCACCGCCTTCTGAGGCAGAGAATTCCACACCTTCACCACTCTCTGACTGAAAAAGTTCTTCCTCATCTCCGTTCTAAATGGCCTACCCCTTATTCTTAAACTGTGGCCCCTTGTTCTGGACTCCCCCAAAATTGGGAACATGTTTCCTGCATCTAATGGGTCCAATCCCCTAATTATCTTATATGTTTCAATAAGATCCCCCCTCATCCTTCTAAATTCCAGTGTATACAAGCCCAATCGCTCCAGCCTTTCAACATACGACAGTCCCGCCATTCCGGGAATTAACCTAGTGAACCTACGCTGCACGCCCTCCATAGCAAGAATATCCTTCCTCAAATTTGGAGACCAAAACTGTAAAAGGATGCCACTCGTAGGCAGAGTCTTTTACTATATAAGTTTATTAATGACACTACACATACATTATGCCCTAGCTGTCCGTGGTCATCACTGGCACTAGAGAGCGAGCTGGAGGTGGGGAAGTTACAATTATACCAGAGACAATGGGGAGTGGTTAGTAGTGGTGAGGTCACTATGTTAAAGGAACATGCACTGATCTACATCCTTCCTCTTGGAAACAAAGTGACCACGGCTCATGCGCTAGGCTCAAACTACAAGCAGACTACTCGTACACACCGTACCGGACAGGCGGCCTGACCACTCTCCCAGAGCGGGTGCGCAACCCACCATCCCCTCCGGTCGAAGGAGCAGCATGAACGGGTGCGGGTACAGAGGCTGGGGAACCAGGGGAAGGAGGAGGACTGGGAAGCGATGCACGCGCAGGCGAGGGAGGGGAAGGTGGCTGGGGCGACTGCGGATGTACCGGAGCAGGAGGCACATCAGGCACCGCGGACTGGACGGGAGGTGAATACGGCATCGCGGGAGGCGGTGCAGGCTCGTTTACCAGCATCAGGTGCTGGCGGGTACGACGGTACACGGTGCCCTCGTAGTTGACCAGGTACGACCGTGGAGAGTCAGCATTGCCGACGACCACGGCCAGCCGGTGGTGACCGGAGGTCGACTCCATCCGGACAACCTGGCCAGCGAACAAAGGTGGAAGGGGACGGGACGACCTGTCAAAGGAGCGCTTCTGAATGAGCTGCTTTTCAGTGATGCGCTCCCTGACAGCGGCAGGGCTCCGAGCCGTGGGTTGCAGGGATTGCTGGGAGACGGGGATAGGGGGTCTAGTGGTGCGGGACATGAGGCGCTGGGCAGGGGAACCGAGCGCGGGGTCCCGGGAGATGTTGCGGAGGTTGAGGAGGGCAAGGTACAAGTCCGAACTGTCAAGCCGGCAACGTTCCATCAGTTCCTTAGCGCTGCGGACAGCGCGCTCTGCAAGCCCATTGCTTTGCGGGTACTCGGGGCTGCTGGTGATGTGGCGAAAGTTCCACCGGGTGGCGAAAGCAGCAAACTCGGCGCTGGTAAACTGGCTGCCGTTGTCGGACTGGAGAGATGCCGGGGAACCAAAGGTAGAGAAGTGGCGGCGAAGCTTCCCGATGACGGCAGCAGACGTGAGGGACGGCAGCAGGTCCACCTCGAACCAGCTGGAGTAGGAGTCCACCAAGACCAGGTAGTGTTTGCCACGCCACTCGAAAATATCGGCGGCAACAGCCATCCATGGCAACTCGGGAGCCGGCTGCTGCAGGAGAGGCTGGCGCTGCTGATGAGGTAATAGGCTGTTGCAGGCAGCGCAGGCGGAGACCCTGTCCCGGATCTCCTTGACCATGCCAGGCCAGTAAAACTGTGCTTGGGCCTGGGATAACGTGGCCTCCACCCCTGGGTGTCCGTTGTGGGCAGTGTGGAAGTAGTGATCTCGCAGCGCAGCCGGCACCACAACCTTGTGACCCTTCACCACCACGCCCGCGTGCAGCACCAGTTCATCCCGAACCAGGAAGTAGGGCACGGCACCAGCCGGCAGGGAAGACCGTCGTTCAGGCCAGCCACGGCGGATGACGCCCTTAAGCTGTTGAAGGTTCGGATCAGCGGCAGTGTGTGTGACCAGGGACTGCATCTGCCAAGATGGAACGATGTTGACGTTCAACACCATCAGGTCAGCCGATTCGTACGGATGGCGGGAAATGGAAGGTAGTGGGGCACGGGACAAAGTGTCTGCCACGAACATCTCCTTGCCTTTGCGGTACACGATTTCGAATGTAAAACGCTGCAGCTGCAGCATCATTCGCTGCAAGCGGGACGAGGCTGCGTGGATGGGCTTGTTTAAAATAGAGACCAGCGGCTGGTGGTCTGTTTCGATGGTGAAAGTTTTTCCCAGAACGTAGTCTCTGAATTTGGAGCACGCGAACACCACGGCAAGGAGCTCCTTTTCAATCTGCGCGTAGCGCTGTTCAGCAGGGGTCATTGTGCGAGAGGCATAGGAGACGGGCAGCTGTCGGTCGTCGTAGAGCTGCAGGCAGGCAGCACCAAGGCCGAACCGAGATGCATCGCAGGTGAGGACAATTGGCCTGTTCAGGTCGAAAAACTGCAAAGTCGGGGTCCGTGCGAGTCTGGACCTCAGGGCCACGAAGGCCGATTGGTGGTGCGGGAGCCAGACCCAGGCATTGTCCTTCTTGGTCAGCTCCCTCAGGGGGGCACTCAGTTCGCTGAGGTCGGGTATGAACTTACCCAAGTAGTTGACCATGCCCAGGAAGCGCTGCAGGCCGGGCACGTCAGTGGGAGCGGGCATTTCGGTGATCGCCGCCGTCTTCGCGGGGTCTGGCTTCAGGCCACCCGCCGTGAAAACGTGGCCGACGTAGGTGACTTCCTCAACGCGGAACCGACACTTCCTTCGATTAAGCTTGAGGTTGATCTCACGAGCCTTGTCCAGGACCTGGCGGAGGTGTCGGTCATGCTCAGCGACGTCCCTCCCGTACACCAAGATGTCATCCACGATGATGGCGCACGGCAACCCAGCAAACAGCTGCTCCATCGTACGCTGAAAAACCTCGCTTGCCGAGTTGATCCCAAAAGGCATGCGGAGGAAACGGAACCTGCCGAACGGTGTGCTGAAGGTGGTCAGGAAGGAGGAACGTGCATCCAGCGGTATCTGCCAAAAGGAGCTCTTGGCATCCAGGACCGAGAAAACCGTGGCTGGACCGACCTGTGCCGCGACGTCCTCCACCGTCCGCATGGGGTAGTGCGGGCGTTTAATAGCCAGGTTCAGGTCCTTGGGGTTGATGCAGATCCTGATCTCGCTCGCGTCCTTCTTGGCAGCGACCACCATGGTGGAGACCCACTGGGTGGGGGCACTCACCTCCTTGAGGATGCCCATGTCCACCATGCCACGTAGTGTGGACTCCACGCGGCCCTTCATGGCAAAAGACACACGGTGGGCCGGTCTGACCACTGGGTCGACCCCCGGGTCCACAACGATCTTGTAGGCACAGGGCAGCTTCCCCAGGACGTCATCAAATCGGTCAGGGTACTCGATCAGGGGGTCCATGGGGGCCTGCACCAGGTGGATGTCGCGGTGAAATGAGACCAAACCAAAGTCCTGGCATGCACGGGCGCCCAGCAGGGTGACGTTTTCAGATGCTAGCAGGAGGAACGTGAGGGGCCGAGAGGTCTCCAGAACAGTACAGATAACCGTTGCCTTTCCCACGGCAATCAGAACGCCTCCCCCATAGGCATGGAGGCGGGAGTTGTCAGGAGTAACCCTCTCCCCCGAACTTATCTGCTCGAAGAGGCGCACAGACATAACATTTGCAAACGCCCCAGTATCGACCTTGGCAGGGAAGGAGTGTCCATTGACTGTAACATGCACGGATGGATCCGTTATCAATGCAGGTGCTCCCAAGAGCGAAAACACCAGAGAGTCTCCATGGGAGGAAGTCGTATCTGAGCCATGGAGTACCTCATGTTGGTTCCGGGAACCGGTTTCGCTATCATCGTTGGCAAGGTTGTTTAGACTCCCTCTAGGAACAGGGACAGGTCTCCCACGAGAACGACAAGCTGCAGAAAAATGGTTCTGCCTCCCGCAGGAATTACAAGTTTTGCCCTGCGCTGGGCAAACGTTATACCTGTGTGACGAGAAGTTGCAGTTTGGGCATCTGCGAGGGGTGACCATAGCGGGCGCGGAGGGGGCGACCCGGGTCTGCGGGTCATTCAATCGCCGGCGGCCGGTGAAATTTATGTCCTGGGGCGCCGGCCGAGATCCCACTTCTGACACCATGTAAAAGGATGCCACTCGTAGGCAGAGTCTTTTACTATATAAGTTTATTAATGACACTACACATACATTATGCCCTAGCTGTCCGTGGTCATCACTGGCACTAGAGAGCGAGCTGGAGGTGGGGAAGTTACAATTATACCAGAGACAATGGGGAGTGGTTAGTAGTGGTGAGGTCACTATGTTAAAGGAACATGCACTGATCTACAAAAACTGCACACAGTACTCCAGGTGCGGTCTCACCAGGGCCCGGTACAACTGTAGAAGGACCTCTTTGCTCCTATACTCAACTCCTCTTGTTATGAAGGCCAACATTCCATTGGCTTTCTTCACTGCCTGCTGTACCTGCATGCTTCCTTTCATTGACTGATGCACTAGGACACCCAGATCTCGTTGAACTCCCCCTCCTCCTAACTTGACACCATTCAGATAATAATCTGCCTTTCTATTCTTACTTCCAAAGTGAATAACCTCACCCTTATCTACATAAAACTGCATCTGCCATGTATCCGCTCACTCACACAACCTGTCCAAGTCACCCTGCAGCCTTATTGCATCTTATTTAAAACTATTCACACTACCCCCCAGCTTAGTATCATCTGCAAATTTGCTAATGGTACTTTTAATCCCTTCGTCTAAGTCATTAATGTATATCGTAAATAGCTGGGGTCCCAGCACCGAACCTTGCGGTACCCTACTGGTCACTGCCTGCCATTCCGAAAGGGACCCATTTATCCCCACTCTTTGCTTTCTGTCTGTCAACCAATTTTCTATCCATGTCAGTACCCTACCCCCAATACCATGTGCCCTAATTTTGCCCACTAATCTCCTGTGTGGGACCTTGTCGAAGGCTTTCTGAAAGTCGAGGTACACCACATCCACTGACTCTCCCCTGTCAATTTTCCTAGTTACATCCTCAAAAAATTCCAGTAGATTTGTCAAGCATGATTTCCCCTTCGTAAATCCATGCTGACTCGGAATGATCCTGTTACTGCTATCCAAATGCTCAGCAATTTCGTCTTTTATAATGGACAGACGGCATTTTGGTTTGGGACCCTTCATCGGTTTAAAGGAGGGTTCCGCCCTGAAATCATCTGTCCATTCCTTCCACAGATGCTGTCTGACCCACTGAGTTCCTCCAGCATTTTGTGCATTAAATATATGGACCACCCAATTGACATGGTTATTCTTTTTCTACAGCTCTATCTCAACCAAGCATAACTAAGTCTCACTCCTAAGGAAAAGGTTTCCCCAAGAGCATGTTCCTGTGTATTCTGAGAATTGGGTATTGCAGTCAGGCTGTGTGACAGTTCAGATGTGACTCTGGCGTAACATAAACAGGGGCTTACTTGTTCACCTTCAATGCATAAACCAGGTCAACATTAAAGTACAGGCCAATCAATATTAACCAATAATTTAGCAGCGCCCTCAATCAAATCGATTCAAACAATACTTACGGATGGCGTCCATCTCCAGAATTGCTTGTTTAGCCTGTAAATAAAAACATTTATTATTTAGCCACTGAACAAAACTGAGCCAACTATCAACTGCAAGTTGCTGACGTCAGAAGCGGGAGCAGCTGAAAGCAGCCGTATAGTTACATCTGTGCAGATCCCACCCTTCAGAAACAAACAAGAGACGCAAGTGTTTGAAGTGAGTAAACAGGGCGCAGGAAACAAGGCCAGACTTGAATGGAAACAAAGCTTAAAAAGGTGAACAATTTCAAAAACCATTGAGAAGTATCAGCATCAACCTTGATTATTTTGTCTATCCACAACAAAGACACTGAGCCAGCAATGTGGAATTAAAAATAAATCAAGTTTGTGACAAAAATAATTACCAGGTGAACTATAACCAGAGGTTGTAGCCAGGTGGATGCGGCAGACACCTAATCCCATGTGGAACAAAGGCCTCCTAAATAATTTGCCTTTGGCTGCGCAATTAGCAGCCATCATTTCACAAATTGGAATAACAAACTGAGACTCCAGACACCATTTTCAGCCTGCGTTCATGCCAGAGCCTGTGGTCTTGGTGCAGAGTGGATTAATTTCATTCCTACAGCATAAATGGCCTACGTGCAAACTCAATCTGCGGTTTCCACCAGGTTCAAGGCAAGGATTCCAGAAAGACTTAATCTGGATCAACCTGTCATTTGCAAGCCAGGTAATAACATTTCCACACGATTGATTAATTAATGGCTGTCAGCGACATCTGCAAGAGAACAGATGCAATTGTTCGAAAGACTGTGGAATTTTAAGTGTGAGTGAGGTAAGACCTTTACCGTACGCCAATGTTCCCAAGCTATTTTATATTGGTACAAAAGGTCCCTCTCAGAGGCAGGTTCTGCACACAAAAAACTGGCCACACCGTCTAATGGCTAGTATCCAGTGATTGCAGCCAGAATTATTCACCATATTGGGTGTATTGTTGGCTCTTAGATACACAGGTATTCATGGCTCACATAAATAACATGGTACCTGCAAATCAATGAGGACCAGGCAGTTGAAGTCTGATCCAGGTCAGCCCCCTCATACGGTCATACAACGTGGCAACAGGCCTTTCGGCCCAACTTCCCTACAATGACCAATGTGCCCCGTCTACACTAGTCCCAACTACCTGCGTTTGGCCCATATCGCTCTAAACCTGTCCTATCCATGTACCTGCCAAATGTTTATTAAACATTGTGATAATGTGATAGCATCTGCCTCAACTACCTCCTCCGGCAGCTCGTCCACATACCTACCATCATTTGTGTAAAAATGTTGCCCCTCAGGTTCCTATTAAATCTGTCCCCCTTCACCTTAAACCTATGTCCTCTGGTTGTCAATTCCCCAACTCTACCATTTACTCTTTCTATTCCTCTCATGATCTTATACACACCCCTATAAGAACACCCCTCATCCTACTGTGCCCCAAGGAATAAAGTCCTAGTCTGCTCAACTTCCTATAGCTCAGGCCGCCTAATCCTGGCACCATCCTCGTAAATATTCTCCGGATCCTTTCCAACTTAAGAACATTTTTCCTATAACAGGGTGACCAAAACTGAACACAATACTCCAAATTTGGCCTCACCAATTTCTTATACAACTATAACATGACCTCCCAACCTCTACACTCAATAATCTGACTGATGAAGGCCAATGTGCCTGAAGCCTTCTTGACCATCCTATCTACCTGTGATGCCATTTTTAATGGAACTGTGCACCTGCACTCATAGATCCCTCTGGTTCTACAACAATTCGCACTGCTATTCGCTGTCATTCAAATGCAAAACCTCTCTGTATTAAACTCCACCAACTATTCCTCAGCTCAACTGTCCAACTGATCAAGATCCTGCTGCAATTTTTAACAACCATCTTCACCATCTACAATAACACCTGTTTTAGTATCATTTGCAAACTTACTGATCATGCCTGGTACTGTATGTTCTCATCCAAATTATTGATATAGATGACAAACAGCAATGGCCTAGCACCGAACCCTGGCACACCACAAGTCTTAGGCCTCCAGTCTGGCAAAACAACCTTCCACCTTCATCCTCTGCTTCCTTCCACAAAGCCAATTTTCTATCCAGCCGGCTAGCTCACCTTGGATCCAATGCGATCTAACATTCCAGAGCAGCCTACCATGCTGAACCGTGTCAAAATTACCCTGTCCTACAGCTGAATTGACTTTGGATTCAGTGCAAAGGTGTGAAATTTCAATGGGTTACTGCGGAACACTACACGAACAAGCTGCCTCATCTGAGCATAGATCAGAGCCGGTATCTATCAAACAGTAATTATCTACCGTTTACAGTAATTAGAGGAATGTTTTACGCTAAGCTTGAAAAGAATCAAAGAGAAACTCTATTCCAGAAAACATGGGCGGCACAGTGGTGCAGCTGGTAGAGCTGCTGCCTCACAGTGCCAGACACCCGGGTTCAATTCTGGCCTAGAGTGCTATCTGTGTGGAGTTTGCACGTTCTCCCTTTAACCACGTGGCTTTCCTCTGGGTGCTCCTAGTTTCCTCCCACATCCCAAAAATGTGCGGGTCTGTTGGTTAATTGGCTTCTGTAAATTGCCCCGAATGTGTAGGGTGTGATGTGAAAGTGGTCCAACATAGAACTAGTATGAACGGGTAATCGATGGTCAGTGTAGACCTGGTGGGCTGAAGGGCCTGTTTCCGTGCTGTATCTATAAATTTAACTAAACCCTACTGTCAACATTCAGACTATTCGATGCATTTGGTGTCAGAACAGTTTATTAACTTTAAAATTAGTATAAAAGGTCCCTAAAGAATATGAAAACCTAGGGTTATCCTACTTCACACCTTGGCAGGGATCTTAGCTGGATGATTTTCAAGAATAAGCCTCTTCAGGTGAAGAATCCAAAGCCTCTTGTCCTGCATTGACTTGGCCTGTAACAAAATATGACAAGCATGAAGAGAATTTGAGATGACTTGATGTCATACAGAAACACCTTCAGAAAGGATCTAACTTCATTCATAATTCCACATCACATTTTATCACAACTCAGGGCTCTTCAACTGGCCCTTTCCTCATACTTACTAATCACAGCCCCACACAAACGTTTAAGACAGAGACGTGTATATTTTTGATATTACAAGCATACCAAGGATACAAAGTGCTGGACTTTGCAGCAGGTCGGGCAGCATCTCTGGAGAACATGGATAGGTGACGTTTCAGATTGGAACTCTGTGTCATATCATATCATATACATACAGCCGGAAACAGGCCTTTTCGGCCCTCCAAGTCCGTGCCGCCCAGTGATCCCCGCACATTAACACTATCCTACACCAACTAGGGACAATTTTTACATTTACCCAGCCAATTAACCTACATACCTGTACGTCTTTGGAGTGTGGGAGGAAACCGAAGATCTCGGAGTAAACCCACGCAGGTCACGGGGAGAACGTACAAACTCCTTACAGTGCAGCACCCGTAGTCAGGATCGAACCTGAGTCTCCGGCGCTGCATTCGCTGTAAAGCAGCAACTCTACCGCTGCGCCACCGTGCCGCCTGGGAAAACCAACTTCCACAGATCCTTGTTTCCACCAGTATACCAAGGGATTGTAGATAAAAAGTAGGCAATTGGATTTGAGAAACAGATCATCCACCACCTAATCAATGGCAGAGCACGTCAGAGGGAATAAATACCCTGCTCTTATTCTTACGCAAATGTGATTTCAAGTAGAGAGACGCAAGGAACTGCAGATGTTGGAATCTTAAGCAAAAAACAAAGTGCTGGAGGAATTTTGCAGGTCAGGCAGCATCTGAGGAGGGAAATGGACAGATGGTATTTCAGGTCCAAACTCTTTTTCAGACTGAATGTCTTGATTGGAAACATCGTCTGTCCATTTCCCTCCACAGTTAACCTGCTGAGTTCCCCCAGTTTATGATTTGAATTATTATTATTAAAAATATACATTCAAGAAATTGCCTGGCCTATTTCTGGAACCCAATCCGAACTTCCTTTTCCACTTCATGAAGCACTGGTAGCTGAATCTACGTACTTTAACCCATGTAAGAGGACACTCTTTTTTTTTTTTAATAACTTGCATACATTAGAAAGATTACAAAAAAATGTCAAAATTTAACCTCACTAAATCAGAAAAAAAGATTGGAGAAACAAGCTGAAATGCGGGGAGAAGGAACTTATTATGCATGCTTCAGGGTGAGTAATTTACGCTTTCCAATATTGGTGTCGGTTCATTACTGTCACATGTACTGAGATACAATGAAAAACTGATTTGGGTGCAAGATCAAGTGAGTGAATAATTCATGAGTGATTCATCACCTGATGAGTACATCAGGTAGTGCAAAAGATACAAAAACAAAAACAGTGCTGAATATAGTGTTTCAAGCCACAAAGAAAGTGCAGTAGAAAGAAGAGCAAGAGTTACAGTGGGATAGATTGGGAGATCAGAACTTAGCTTGAGGGGTCCTGTCAATAGTCCGATAACAGCGGGGAAGAGCTTTTCATCAATCTGATAGTTCATGCTTTGCACCTTCTGCCCGTTGAGAGTAAGAAGAAGAGGCAATGACTGGTGTGTAAGTGATCTGTGATTATGTTGGCTGTTTTCCTAAGGCATCGTGAAATGTAGATGGCTTTGAGGGGGGTGGGTGGCTGCATACTTTGCAAAATCTTGCAGTCTTTGGCAGAGCAGATGCTAAACCAAGTTGTGGTGCATCCCGATAGGATGCGTTCTGCAGCATATCAGTAGAAATCGGTAAGAGTCATTGGAGACATGCCAAATCTCCCTAATCTTCAGAGGAAGAAGCGGCGTTGGTGTGCTTTCTTGGCTGTAGCGACAATGTTTGTATGGCACATCGACATCTGCTGCCAGGAAACACCTCCTCATCTCATGCCTGCTGTCTATTCATGAAGCCATGCCACGCTTACCCTGTAGAACGCAACGAGAGATTATCCTACCTGGACTGTGTGCTGCACTTTGGGATTCTTGTAGTGGAAAACACTGAAACCAAGAGGCTCCTTCGGTATCACCTCCACAAGCATCAAGTTGCAACACTGCAAAAGGAAGAAATCATGGCAACTTTAATTCAACCAGAGCTCAATCTTTTATTTACACATTTTATTAGCTCCCCCCCCCCCCACACACACACACACACACCCACACACACATTTCAACTGGAAGTTGAGAAAAAAAAATCCAACAAGCAGTATCAGGTCAAAAGTGTTGGTTTTACATTGTGCTTTTACATATCCCAGCGTGTCATTAGGAGGAGCAATCAGACCAAAGTCATCTCCAAGCCACATTAGACTACGTGACCTGACTCGGCCTCTGTAGATTTTGTGTTTGGGGGAAGGAGGGAGAGCCAGGACTCCAGGAGGAAAGTGCAGATGGCTAATGGCATGGCTGCCAATGGTGGCATATAAAGTTGTGGGTTTAGAAGAGACCAAAATTAAAGAATCACAGAACATTTCAGACCTCACAGTTATTTCTGATACAAGTCATTGAAGGTGCAACAAGCATTTGAACAAAAGGATGGAAATCATAAATTTGGGTTTTTACTGGGCTGGGTGGCAAAGTAGCACAGCTAGCAGACCTGCTGTCTCACAGCTCCAAAGCCATGTTTGTGGTGTTTTGCACTCTCCCACTGTAACCACGTGGGTTTCATCTGGGTGTTCCAGTGTCTTCCCACATCCCAAAAGATGTGTGGGTCGGTGGGATAATTGGTCGCTGTACATCACCCTATGTAGATGGGTGGTAGAATCTGAGGGGAATGGGTGAGGATGCAGGAAGAATAGGTAAACTAGGAATAGTATCACAGGTCCTCCCCGGGGCACAACAGGATTCCATTCCTGAGAGCTGTTTGTAATCCAAGTCGGCAATGCAGTCACAAACTGTGTCCCCATGTGGCTGAAGTTGTCTGCAAGCGTAAAGCAACCAGTAATCCATCCCATGGTCCCTCAAGAGTTTGTTCATATGTAGGGGCTGTACACAAGTTGTGCATTTGTAACCTGGAGAGTACCTGAACTTTCTAAGCTAGCATGGATTCATTGGGCTGAATGGTCTCCTCCTACATCGTACTGCTAGTGGGCATTGAGGCGTTCAGTTACCAGAAGCTGGTGAATTATCTATTGTTTAAATGGATAACGTAGGATGAAAGAATAATAATTGAGGGTGGAACTCTGCTTACTGATGTTGTAGATGGCTGCAAAGCAGGCCTTTCAGGGGAACATTTCTAGTTCAGCATAGTACTTCCAAAGGCAAACCAGAGAACTTTCAGGTAAAAAGCAAAGGAGCCATATTAAAATAAAACAGTTCTTACCAAAATATGAGCTTTATAGGCATAAGTTTCTTCCCTTTTTTTAGTGATGAGAAGAAGTTTATCTAAAAGAAACAAAGTGCGTTCATTTTTGGCCCGCTGAAAGCGGAATGTTCCCTCTAAGACCAGCTCTCCATAGCTGGTCAAGTCTGGACCTTTCCAATTTGTCAGTAGGCTTTGTATCTCCTTAACAAGAACACAGACAAATAATCAAACAACAGCAGTAATAAAACAGATCATCTAATGCAGTCAAAAAACTGCAACTGGAGTAACCCTTCCCAACCAGCTGACCTTCGTCAGTTAGAATTGTTCATAACTGTAGCTGTAGCTTTTCAACTCAAATACCACCTCTCTACCAATAACCTGTATGAAACTTTCCAATCCGGATTCCGCTCCAACCACAGTACTGAAACTGCGCTCCTCAAAATCACCAACGACCTTCTCCTCTCCTCTGACGCTGGCAACCTCAACATCCTCATCCTACTCGACCTCAGCGCCGCCTTTGACACCATAAATCACTCCATTCTCCTCACCCGACCTGAAACCTCCTTTAACATCACCGGCACAGCCCTATCCTGGATCAAATCTTACCTCTCCGACAGGCACCAGTTCATCTCCATTAACAACTGTAAATCCTCCACCGCTCCCCTCCCCCAAGGTGTCCCCCAAGGCTCAGTTCTTGGCCCCCTCCTCTTCATCCTCTACCTGTTCCCCCTTGGTCAATTAATCCGCCGTCATGGTCTCAACTTCCACTGCTTCGCTGATGATATCCAGCTCCTCATCTCCACCAAGTCAATCTCCCCCACCACACACTCTACACTGACAAACTGCATCACTGAAATAAAATCTTGGCTTCAATCAAATTTCCTCAAACTCAACTGCAACAAATCCGAAATCATCATCATTGGTCCAAAAACGCTCACCAAATCCACCCAAAACTTCATCCTCAATATTGATAGTCTCCCAGTATCCACCTCCCCTCACATCCGGAATCTTGGATTCATCTTTGATCAAACCCTCTCCTTCGACAAACACATCAAACACATCACCAAGACAGCCTTCTTCTACCTCAAAAACATCGCCCATCTCCGTCCATCCCTCTCCTCCACAGCTGCAGAAACCCTCATCCACGCCTTCATCACCTCCCGTCTGGACTACTGCAACAGCCTCCTCTATGGCTCACCCTCAAAAATCATCAGTAAACTTCAATACATTCAAAACTCCGCTGCCCGTCTACTCACCCACTCCCCGATCCGTGACCATATCACCCCCGTCCTTTACAAGCTCCACTGGCTCCCCATCCCCCAGAGAATCCAGTACAAAATCCTCCTCATGACCTACAAAGCCCTCCATAACCTGGCCCCATCCTACCTGACTGACCTCCTCCACAGACACACTCCCACCTGTACCCTCCGCTCTGCTGCTGCCAACCTCCTGTCCCCCCCCATCCGGACCAAACTCAGATCCTGGGGGGACAGGGCTTTCTCCATCGCTGCTCCCACCCTATGGAACTCACTACCCCAAACCGTCAGAGACTCCTCCTCACTCACCACATTCAAAACATCACTGAAGTCTCACCTGTCAGCACTGCCTTCAACCACTGACCGTCACCTCACCTTCTGTCTCCTTTTTCTGTTCGTTTACTTATTTATCTATTTATTTTCTTCTCTATGTTCTAGTAATCCCTGTAAAGCGTCTTTGAGTGTTTGACAAGCGCTATATAAATGTAATGCATTATTATTATTATTATTATTATAACATTTCCTCTACCCCGACCCTCTACATGGGTGCCTCTCAGGATTGTGTGCTCAGCCCCTTGATCAACTCCCTTCACACCACCAACTGTGTGGCCAAGTACAACGCCAACTTTATCTTTAGCGGCACCTATGATACCACTATTGTCTGCCAGATCAACAATAATGATGAAACAAAAGTTTTTTCAGCCAAATATTAATCTCTCAGGTAACTGCCACTCTGAGACATTTTGGCAAAATAACAGCATTTCAGCAAAACGACAACATCTTTCGGATAGGAGGTTGTCTCTGGTTGATTTAATTTTCCCTCAATCCCTATGGCCACTGAGGCTCATACAAACATAGAAAATAGGTGCAGGAGGCCATTTGGCCCTTCGAGCCCGCACCGCCATTCATTGTGATCATGGCTGTTCATCCCCAATTAGTAACCCATACCAGCCTTCTCCCCAAATCCCTTGATTCTGCTAGCTCCAAGAACTCTAACTCTTTTAAAATCATCCAGTGAATTGGTCTCCACTGCCTTCTGTGGCAGAGAATTCCACAAATTCACAACTCTCTGGGTGAAAAAGTTTTTCCCATCTCAGTTTTAAATGGCCTCCCCCTTTATTCATAGACTGTGGGCCCTGGTTCTGGACTCCCCCAACATTGGGAACATTTTTCCTGCTTGTCCAGTCCTTTTATAATTTTATATGTTTCTATAACATCCCCTCTCATCCTTCTAAACTCCAGTGAATGCAAGCCCAGTCTTTCCAATCTTTCCTCACATGACAGTCCCTCCATCCCTGGGATTAATCTCGTGAACCTACGCTGCACTTCCTCAATAGCAAGGATGTCCTTCCTCAAATTAGGAGACCAAAACTGCACGCAATACTCCAGATGTGGTCTCGCCAGGGCCCTGTACAACTGCAGAAGGACCTCTTTACTCCTATACTCAAATTCTCTCGTTATGAAGGCCAACGTGCCACTAGCTTTCTTCACTGCTGTACCTGCATGTCATCAAAGTATCTTCCACCCTGAACTACAAACTGGGAATTAAATCTTCAGCAAAGCGACAACGTCTAAATTAACAATTGGCTTCTGGGGCATGGGTATGGGCAATGAACTCTGTCTGCAGCATTATTCCTCCCATATTGAATGTGTTCTTCAAATCCTGTTGGCGATTACCTGCAGCCTTACTGCGTGCTCGTGTTTCCTCTTCATGTCATTAATGTGCCAAGCCACCCTCTGCATTGTGTCAATGGCATCCTGCACCACATCATAGCACTCTGTATCCTTCTCCAGATGACTAACTATTTCCTGTAAACAATAGCCAAAGGATAAAACAGATCATTAAAGAAACATCACAACATAGAACTGAAATCAATGACAACCCAGTTCTCAGACAATTTATCATGGTGTGTGTTCGATCCAGGATGACTTACACTATTGAGGCTTGCCCATGAATAATGACATTTACTTCAAATGTTCAAAGGGAAAAATGCTTGTTGCAGATAACCAAGAATAGGTTTAAAATGGAGATGGAATCTGGAGAGAGGTGGTGGGGGGGGGGGGGGGGGGGGGGGGGGGTGGGCGGTGGCAGGGGTAAATTTGAGGATGACCAGGTAGGCAGATGCAGAGAAAATAACAGGCCACTAGAATCATGGAGCCAACTTCCATTTGGAGAACAGACTCCTAAAGGATCACTGTCTACTCTTAAGTAGAATCTGGCAAAAGGTATATGCTTTCAAAAAGATTATGTGGAAGTGCAGACATTTTTTATATCAAATAAATGTCTTCCCTTTACAGCACCACACACAAATAAATCAATTTCCACTTTGGTGGTTAATAATTTTTCTACTTCAAAAGCAAGGAAATCCAAATACTTCCCCATCTCCATGAAGGCAATATGACCTTGTTACAAACTGTCATACTAATCTTCAAGGGTAACTCAACTAATTATCTCCACCCATTAACAAATGACATTGGTTCAGGCGTCAGAAGCCATAGACAGTCGGTGAAGGGCATCAAATGTTACGGTGAGAAGGCAGGAGAATGGGGCTGAGAGGGGAAAATAGACGAGCCACGATTGAATAGCAGAGCAGACTCGATGGTCGAATCCCCTAATGTCTTATGGTCTTCTGAAGATATTTTTTATGAGGCTGTTACTAAGCATTTCAATAAGTAACACAAATAGCATTTTGGATTTTGCATTCTTGCTGCCGACAGACTGATTCATGTTAAGGATATGTACTGACATGTCATATTAAACATTTGTACACACAGGATCGATACCCAGATTTTGATTGAAATCTCTAACAGATGAAAGCTCTAGAGACATTGTCTGAACATACAAGGATACATGAGGCAAATTAAGTTAGGCTCTTGTGACCTCCTGTACTATTAACATTGTACAACCCTTACAAATGCTGTATGTTAACAGGGAAGAAGAGGTAGACAATGATTAATTTGGGCCTGTTCCTCATAAGCTTCTAATGACAAGATAACTTATAAATGAAAGGCAGCATGAATTGCCACTAAAGTCATCGCAACGTGTTGGACTTGGACAAAGAACACGTGGTAACCACATACATGCAAGAGAAGATGATACTTGAGGATACGTTGCACAGGTTTGAGAAGGTAGGATCCCAATGGAAGTGAGTGTTTCAAAGTCTCCTGTCGCTCCCTGAAGAATTTGGCAAGCACTTTGTTCCTCATACATTCCGTTAACACGGCTACGGACCTGCAAGTAACATAAAATGATCAGAGGCTCTGGGAAAACCTTGGTTCTTGTACAAGATATCTGGACTAATCTTCTTCATTCTAGTGCTGAATGTCATGATGATTCCTAATGATGGCTGCTCTCCAGAGACGCTGCACCTTTGCCTCAATTTTTTTAGTTGTTTTCCTTCTTTCGATATTCTGCTTTGTTGCTGCGTCATGGAACACCAGATATAAATACATTAAATGATATTAGCAGTATCATTGCTGCTCATGAGTAAGGAGAACGCCGGATCTCTTATGCCACTGTTCCCTCAAGAGCTGCAGAACATCAAGTTCCAAATCAGGCAAAATCCATGGCAGAGTGCACATTCTAAACTCTGAGTGCACAATTAAAGACCTTGATAGATCAGCATATTGATCATTTATCCAAATATTTTCCACCACTTATTTAACAAACATCGTGCTGTATCAGTTGTTTTGTTTTTAAATATTACAAATTCTGGGCACCATGTTACAGGAGAGATGTTGTCAAGTTGGAAATGGTACAGAGAAGATTTACAAGGATGCTGCCAGGATTTGAGGGTCTGAGCTACAGGGAGACGTTGAGCAGGCTGTGACTATTCCCTGGAGCGCAGGAGGATGAGGGGTGATGTTATAGAGGTGAATAAAATCATGAGAGGAATAGATTGTGTAGACACAGAGTATCTTGCCCAGATTAGGGGAATCAACAACCAGAGGGCATAGGTTTAAGGTTAACAGGAAATATTTTATCGGAATCTGAAGGGTAACTTTTTCACACAAAGGTTGGCGAGTATATGGAGTGAGCTGCCGGAGGAAGTAGTTGAAACAAGGGTCATCGCAATGTTTAAGAAGCATTTAGACAGGTACCTGAATAGGACAGGTTTAGAGGGATATGGGCCAAGCGTGTGCGGGTAGGTGAGACATGTTGGTTTGTGTGGGCAAGTTGGGCCACAAGGCCTTTTTCCACACTGTATGACACTATAAATTAGATAATTGCCAACCAACCATATAATCATTGCACAGTGATACAGTAGTTAGTGAGCATTAGTAGGAAAAAAAATGCATCTGCTGGTTTAAATCGAAGGTAGACACAAAATGCTGGAGTAACTCAGCGGGTCAGGCAGCATCTCAGGAGAGAAGGAATGGGTGACGTTTTGGGTCGAGATCCTTCTTCAGTCTGATGTCAGGGGAGGGGGTGGGCCAAAGATAGGATGTAGACGGAGACAGGAAGACAAAGATAGGATGTAGACGCATTGTTCAATCTATTCTTCGATCTCAGGTGCTGTCTGCGTGTACTCCCTGTGAATGTGTAGTACTCCCCCGCACATCCTCGCGTACCCCAAAGGCATGATGGTAGTTATTTGGCCACTGTTAATTACCCCTAATGTAAGTGGACGGCAAGCGAATAAAGGGGGAAGGGTGTTGATGGACATGCAAGAAAGAAGTCGCAAAGGGAAGAGTGCAGGTATGGGGATGTGTGATTGCTCCCACAGTCAGCACAGTCTCAGTGGGCCAAATGGCCTCCTCCCATTTTTGAGAATATGAAATCAAACTGTTCCAGATTCGATCATCATCCTATCAGCTGACTGCCAGATTTAGCCCCAGTGCAGTACAGAGAGAATCGAAAGGATGCAGGATAAATGATGGCACAGCTCACATGGACAAATTCACTATTTCTTCAAAAGAAACCGATGTACAGCTCAAATTACAGAATGCCTCCTTGATACTTTTAAGGGCAATTTTAATCTAATTGAATGGCTGGGAAACACAAGATTGGTTTTGACCCAGGTTGAAACAATAATACTCATCATTAAATCAAAACGAGGTAGAATATTAAAACCAGCATCCACTGATGCACCAGTTTCCTGGGGGCCAAAGCAGGACCGTTCTCGTCGCGGTCCCTGTCAGATTCTACAAGTATCTGCAAATCCTGCTACCATCAGTGGATGCATGAAACCTACCAAGACTGACAACATCTACTTCCTCTCTGGCATTGCACCTCCTGGAATCAGAAGAGCTGTAGCCAGTCAAAATGAACGCCTCAGACAATCATTTGATGAAAGACACCCCCTACATGACCACACTTTGCTACCTCAGCGTTTGAAATCACGCAGGAAGTTTCCTCTCTTCTGCCCATCCCCTGGACTGCAGTGCATCGTCCCAGAAGGCTCAAACTCTGGGAAGAGGGACTAGAGAAATCTCCGGAAGACATTTACATGGCAATCGATGCCTCTGAGAAACTCCCACCAGGTTCCGACCAACCGTGGATAACCTGGCGCAGTCTCCACAGACTGCGGACAGGCATGGGGAGGAGCAAATCGAATGTGCTGAAGTGGGGATGTACTGAAGATGCGGCAGACTGCGAGTGCGGACGGGGCCTCCAGACTATGGGACATCTCCTGAGCTGTGACACGCTGCATGACACATGCACTGTAAAGGGTCTTGCAGAGGCCAACGACGTGTCACCAAAATTTGCTCTCTATTGGCAAACAGTTGTGTGATGACACGAATAAAAAGCAGTTTCCTTATGTTACAATTTCCCAGCAAACTAACAAAACAACCTCAGCATTATCTGATGATTTCAAAGCTTCAGTGCAAACCATGCTTGGCCTTCACACTTGTGATGCTGACCTACCTGGGGTAGTTTGTGCAGTACTGTGTATAAATGTGGAACTCTTCACTCTGAAAATCAAGAAAAACAAACACATCAGACCCTATTCATTTATCAAAAGCTCCAACACTAGTTAGATTAGTTTTGGCAGATCAGCAATGACAGGTTTTAAACAAACTACTGTCAGTGAAGACTTGGCCACATCAAGATTAGACGGCCAGGATTTCAGTCAGTTCAGCAATACTGGACTTGCAACAGGCTAGATAGAATAGGCTTCAACATTAAACTGATGTGCCGAAGTTGGTTAACACAATCCCATTGCGGTGGGAAGAAAATACTATCACCTTTGGTAGGCAAATTCAGAACATAGGCTCATTATTTATGAATTAGAGATAGGGTGTTGAGGGGTAATATCAGTAAACGTTTCCTTATAAAGTATGGGAAAATACTGTTTCAAACACCTTGAGGGGAGGGAGTGGGCATGTGAAAATCAAACCAAGATCAATACAATTTTGTTAGCTGCAACTGGTCTCATGCAACACTGGAAAGGCATAGGTTAACACCAAGGCTTCAGATTAAGTTCAGATTAAGATTCAGGTACATTATCAGCAAATTGGGCTTTTTGACTTGCCTGAACTGGTACTATATGTACCCCAACAGAATCAAACCAGGAAACCTTCTGGTAAATAAATTCTATACCCAGAGACTTTGACTTTCTTCCTCGCTGTGATATCTTCAACCAGACAAGACTCCAGTTGACAGAATATTTTAAAGTAGAAATTTGTTAAATCAGAATATGTTTCCTTAATAATCAATCCAAGCAAATAGAATTTCGTTTTGATTTAAAAATCATAAGGAGATCCCCAGATATTCAGTTGACTCAAGTGTGACAGGGAGTAACAGCACAGAGAGCACCAATTAGTGCTCTAAGGATCTAGGTTTGATCCAGGCCATGAATGTTGACCATGTGGAGTCTACATCTCTTACCCTGTGATTTTGTGTTTCCTCCCGGTGTTCCAGTTTTCCCTCACTTCCCAGACATGCTGGTAGCTAATGAAAACGTGCAAGTCAAGGTTAAAAAAATAAAAGGCATCAATGAGAAAAAGGGTATCAGGGGTTACGAGGAGAAAGCAGGAAAATGGGGTTGAGAAGCAAAGATAGATCAGCCATGATTGAATGGCGGAGTAGACTTGACGGGCAAAACGGCCTAATTCTGCTCCTGTCACTTATGAATAATACGTTGCAGAGCCACAAGGAACAGAGATGGGAAACGAGAACGATGGCATTGTCCCTTTTGGAAACAGCACGAACACGTTGGATCAATAGCCTTCTTCTGTGTTGTTATAGGGTGGTAAAATTCATGTAGGAAGCACAAGAAATAACCCTTATCGGCAGTCTTGTGCACACACATAAGGTAAAGTGAACCTGAAAGTAGGATTTGTTGTTCTTTCCAGCTTGCACGCTGAATCTGAAGGCACGCTGGCATTTACCTTCGCGACAAAACATTCCGCAATCGCAACTGGGTCACTGTCACAGCTCTCCAGATCTCGAAGCAGTTCACTGTAAATAGAAAGCAAAGCCACGTTTTAAATGAATACCCACAGATCTTGCAGGTGGCTCCTGATCAGCAGTCTGTCGCTCAGTGCTGAGTCAGATGCTTGAAGCACCGTCTTAAAAATACGACTGCTGCGTTTTTCCACAACCTCAAGGAAGCCATTGGTCCTTGTGATCCCGAAATATTTTGAAAGTACAGCTGTGTTATCATGCTGCCAATTTGCAGGCCACAAGTTTCACAAACATCGATCATTTCACAACCATTTGGTTGCGAGAAATGTTGACCAGAAGATAGGAGGGAATGTGCTTGCTAAATATTAGATCACTCAAGATTGCATAATGTGAGCGGTAATAACTATCTCCAACAAGAACTATCTACCCATTGACCCTTGACAACAATAGCATCACCAAAGTTCTCAACACCAACATCCTGGGGGGAGGGGGGGGGGGCTCAACATTGCCCAAAAAACTCAATAGGTCAGTCACATGTGCAGTGACTACAATGCAGTCAATGCAGTGAGAAGGCTTCGAGGTTGATTCATATGCTGAGTTGTAAAGGGATACTGAACCAGCAGTTCAGCAGCTGGGTATTCCATCACACCAAAGCCTTCCCACCATCTACAAAAGGCACCAATTAGCAGCATGAAAGACAGCTCGCCACTTGCAACTCCAGAATGAGGGAGGACCTCATTGAAACGTACAGAATCGTGAATGGCTTGGATAGAGTGGACGTGGAGAGGATGTTTCCACTAGTGGGAGAGTCTAGGACTAGAGGTCATGGCCTCAGAATTGAAGGACGTTCTTTTAGGAAGGTGATGCGGAGACATTTCTTTAGTCGGAGGGTGGTGATTCTGTGGAATTCCTTGCCACAGAAGGCTGTGGAGGCCAAGTCAGCGAATATTTTTAAGACAGATAGATTTTTGATTTGTGCTGTTTGTACAGGTGTCAGAGGTTGTGGGGAGAAGGCAGGTGAATGGGTTAGGAGGGAGAGATAGATCAGTCATGATTGAATGGCAGAGTGGACTTGATGGGCCGAATGGCCTAATTCTACTCCTATTCCTTATGACCTCAATTCCAGCATCACGCAACCCAAAACAGCCCCTTGTTTGGCGCCCCATCCACCATCCTCTCCACCACCAGCGAACTACGACTGCAGACTGCACCATCTGCAAAATGCACTGCTCTTATTTGCCCAAGCACCATCCATTGACAGCGTTTCCCAAACCCATAAACTCGACCGTCAATGAGGACAAGGACAGCAGGAGGAAAGGAATACCACACCTCACCACCTGTGCTCCCTTCTAAATTACACACCATCCCAACTTGGATAGAATTATCCGTTCTTTTGTTACTGCTGGGTTTAAACCACGGGACACCACATCAAAAAGCATCCTTGGAGCATCCTCACCAAAAGGACCACAACAGTATAAAGCAGTAGGTCACCACCAATTTCTCAAGGGCAATTATGATTCAGCAAAAAAAAAAAAAAAATGGCAGCCTTTGGAGTAATTCCCACATTCATTTCCCTGAAAAATTAATAAATCCCTTTCCAATGACAAAGATTCGCAATGAAATACTATTTACCTTCATGAGTTAACTCAATCAATATTTGGCACAAAGGGATGGATTAGCAAGTTGTGAGAAGAAACAAAGAACTTGCAAAAAGGGATATTGGTTAGTTAAGTGAAAGCTCTCATTCATCTCCACTTTGGCACGATTGACACTGAAGGAGGCATGTGCACGACCTCACTTCCAGACGTCAATAGTACGCTCTATCTTCACAGCACAACTGATTCTTAGCAATCGCTCAAATCACAGGTGTTCAAGAAGGCACTCCTGTGAGGCTGCACCTCAGGCAGAGCTCCACAGAGGACCCCTTCAGTCATTTCAGAACTGAGCACTGCAGTGGAAATCAGCCAACTTCAGCTCCAAGGCATCTGCCCATAAAGAATATGTCTGGTTATAATTTTCTGCATGCACAAATCTATAACGCTGCTTCGTTACTTTCTTTGCCCATTACGTTCACTACTGAACAGCCATTGTTGTGATGTCGGCAGACTTATACCTGCCATTTCCATTCTTTTGTTTAAGTCACTTGTGAAAACCTGAGGTTCCAGCACAGATGTTTGTTGTGCCTCGTGTAATTGGTGAATGAACCTATTAAAGCTCTAACTCTTTAAGTTTCCACCCCACCCAGTGTTATTCTTCAGGGGAGCCAGGTTTCCAGCTGAGGTGCTGTTACTATTACACAGGCTTCGCAGACTGCAGAAAACTTTAATAAAAGGTTTGGTGGAAGTGCAACTGTAAACAGATCGTGAAAGAACACAAACTGCCACCATTAAAACGGCACAGCTGCAAATGTGTTTGCTTTCCAAGCTGTGCTCCAATTCCAATTGATTATAACAGTTTATATTGGTGGAATCAGGTGCCTCTCAGTCTGTTATTTAATGTTCCAGTCTTCTGCTCTACACATGTATCAACATGTTCAAAACAACAAAACGCTTTATATTTTCAGCGTCAGCTTTGCCCCACTCTCCCACCCGAATCACAAAATTGCAAATTCAATCGTTGCTCCATTAGTCTTGTACACTTGATTCCGTGTGTAAGTGCAGTGGTGAGGAAGTGTGTGGGAGCAGGTGGAGGAGTCTTTCTAAAAAGACTTTAATCTGAGACGCAACTGTTCTATGTTCGATAGGCAGGTGGGATTAGCTTCATTTGGCATCTTGATCGGCACAGGCATCGTGGCTCGAAGGGTCTGTGTGATGGGTTGTTCCGTGTTCAAGGAGATGCAAAAGACCCCACAAAACCATCCATCCCACACCGATGTCCCTGGTGTTCTTACCAGCATGATTAATGCTGTTTGCAAGACCATAATCTGCCCAAATTAGCTGTTGATTCCTTCAATGTAATTAGGACTTGAAAAGTGCATTGCGGATTGTTAGATCAGGAATAGGTTACCTGTTGAATCGATAGATGTCCCCAATGTTCCCAAACAAGGCCGAGCAATCTTCTGTCCCCAGGGGGAGTCTTGATTGTTCCGTGATGCAGTCTAGATAGTCCTAAAGAACACAAGAACAGGATATTACAACAAAACAACATACAGACCATGGCGCTACCCAGGCCCAACCTAACAAGGCTGTCTTCCCAAACACAAAAAGCTGGAGTAACTCAGTGGGTCAGGCAGCATCTCTGGAGAAAAGGAATAGGTGATGTTTCAAGTCAAGACCCTTCTTTAGACTGGGAACGAATGACCCTGGTTTCTTCCAAATTGCATTCTACCATCCCTATCCCGAACAAATGGGAAATTAGTTCTTTAAACTTTCTTCTATTCCTCCTCACCCCCCCCCCCCCCCCCCCCCCCCCCACCCTCCCGTCTCCAATAATGTTTTCATCCTTCTACCCGACTGGAACCAATTTCAAACATCAATTAAAGAGATTAAGTCCATCCTGAACTTGCAGTATTATAGAATTTATTCTGAAGAAATAGGCTATTTAACCAACAGGTTGATCTGTTTTTATGTTCAGACCAGCAACCTCCCATTCTTTGTCTGCACACCCCTCTATTTCTTTGTTCCACACATTTGCCCACTTTCTTCAATAACATATTGATACTATTTGCTTTATCCAACAGTTAAAAATTAACAACTTTTACATTCCCCATTCTGAATTGAGGAGCTTCTCCTGCATCTAATTTTAGCAATACTTTTCAATTTACTTGAGGAATTTAATGTCCAGTCAATCAAATCCTTTTATAATTTAAAAATTCTTTAGATAACCTTTAAAAGAAAATCCAGAGAAACAAAGCCCCAGCGTGTTCAGTTGCTGTCTGCTGGAATCAAGAAGTTACAAGCAGCCTGGCCCTTGTGAATCAACTTCCTTTTGCTTCTATATCCTTTATTAAATCTGCAGACCAGAACTATGCAGAGTATTCAAGAGCTCGCCAAGGTTCAATGTTTGCTTCCAGATGACACAGCTGGGTTTAATTTACTGCATCAACCCAAAATAGAATGACAAGAAAAGGAGGAAGCCAATCAGCCCATCGGGTCTGTGTTGGCTCTCTGAAGAGTAATCCAATGAGTTGTCCAGTGGATTTATTCACAAAATGCTGGAGTAACTCAGCAGGTCAGGCAGCATCTCGGGAGAGAAGGAATGGGTGACGTTTTTCAGTCTGAAGAAGGGTCTCGACCCGAAACGTCACCCATTCCTTCTCTCCCGAGATGCTGCCTGAACTGCTGAGTTACTCCAGCATTTTGTGAATAAATCGATTTGTACCAGCATCTGCAGTTATCTTCTTATACTACGAGTTGTCCAGTGGAAGTAGGTAGCTGCCAAGATAGAAATAAAGGCCAATCAGTGCAGAAACGAGCAAGCAATGATGAAGCATATCAGGCCTGCACACAACAATGGGGGTTCTTGCAGGGCCCAGAGCCAAGGGCTGAGGATTGGTATGGAGCAGAAGTAAACACACAATTTTATTATGCAACCAGGCAGTCACCCCATTATTCATGTTTTGCATACAACCTAGTAAAATCATATAGCAGACCTCACCTAGCCACGTTTCTGGCGGCGACAAAGTTACAAAAGTTCACCGAGCAGTCCCCCTGCCTTCTCAGTACCCAACCCGGGTTCATTATGCACTCACGAGCAAGCAACACGCAGCAACAAGCAACATGTCAGTTTTTGGTAAGACATTCATCTCCCCTCCATGGATCTAAGATATCCCTTGATACAGTTCAAAGTCCTCGCAACAACTTATTATCCTTGAACCAACACTTGATCTGGGCACCATCTTGCCTTATTTTGGAAAGCTAGCTGCGTATAAATTAGCTACCATGTTTCCTTCCTAAAAACAGTGAGTACACTTCAAAGTACTTCATTGGCGGTGAAGCACTCTGGGGCTACCATGAAAGGCACTGCACAAGACACAAGGCTTTAAGTCTGCATTATTGTTTCAGAGATGACAGCCTAGCCGTCTGTTCTGATAACAAATTCTTCCCTCCCAACTTATTTCATCCAGGATTTATAATTATTTCCACATCTTTTACAGGTGTTCTTCCACATCAATTTGACTTGTAATGCACAAGATCTTTCATGCATCAACATTAGGTTTAGTTTATCATTTGCAAACTGTGTCTAGACTCCTCGGTGGCTTCTGAGTATTGAACCTGGGAGTCTTTGATTAACAATTCAACATCAATCATTCCACATTATTCCTTTCTCAGTTTTTTGCCAAACTTCTTTTCTCTACTTGATTTCCCCCATGTTCTTTATAAAGATTTTTTTTAAAAGAAAGAGCAGTTCTGGGTTTATAAAGTGTCGTGGAGTTGGCAGTAAATAGGACCAAAATAAGATGATGCATTCTGATTTGAGTTCATTACAACTACCAAGGGCAATTTCTGACAACTTTTATAACTGCGTGGTCTACATTGCAGCAGGCATTTTAGAAGATGATCCACAACATGCAGCCAGTTGCTATAAGTGATAATTCACAATGAATTTACCAGTTTTGATGCAACTTTTTGCTTTTGCTTTAATTCTACACTGATCAAAACCAACTATGCTGACGACATTTACCCCATTTGTTGACAAATATGCTGCTTCATTGAACAATGCACAAGAGTGCATTTTAATTTGATCAACGATTTTAAAAAGATTTTGAGAGTCAGTCATGTAGAAAAAATAACCTAAAATGCTGGAGTAACTCAGCGGGTCAGACAGCATCTCTGGAGTACATGAAAAGTGATGTTTCAGGTCAGGCCCCTTCTTCAGATTGGACCACCGAGGTACAATGAAAAGCTTTTGTTGTGTGCTAACCAGCTAGCGGAAAGACTATACATAATTACAATCGAGACATCTGTACACCACGTCAGTGTGCAGACACATGATAACGGGAATACCGTCAAGATGAAGTCCAGTAAAGTATGATTACTGAAAGTCTGAGGGTCTCCAATGAGGTGGATAGTAGCTCAGGAGCACTCTTGAGTTGTTGATGGGATAGTTCAGTTGCCTGATAACAGTTGGGAAGAAACTGTCTCTGAATCTGGAGGTGTGCATTTCCATACTTCTCTACTTCTTGCCTGATGGGACAGGGGAGAAGTGGGTGTGACTCAGCCTTGATTATGCTGGTTGTCTTGCCGAGACAGCGTGAAGTGTAAATGGAGTAAATGGAAAGGAGGTTGGTTTGTGTGATGGTCTGCGCTGTGTCCACAATTCTCTTGAATTTATTGCAGCCTTGGATGGAGCTGTTCCCAAACCAAGCTGTGATGCATCCCAATAAAATGTTTTCAACGGGACATCTCTAGAAGTTGGTGAGAGTTGTTGGGGACATGCCAAACCTCCTCAGGAAGTAGAGGTGTTGGTGTGCTTTCTTAACTATTTGTTTTGTGGAGCTTGAAGCCATGATATTCTGGGCATGGAGCTGCCCACTGAACTAAATATCAAATAATGATGAAACAAAGTACAGGAAATAGATTGAGAACTTTGTGACCTAGTGTCGAGACAACAACTTTTCTCTCAATGTAAGCAAGACAAAGGAGATAGTGATCGGCTTCAGAAAGCTAAACAGTACACATACTCCAGTTTGCATTGATGGTGCCAAAGTAGAGATGGCCGAAAAATACAAATGCCGCTGAGTCAATACCACCAACAACTTCTCCTGGACCACCCATATTGAAGCAACGAGCAAGAAGGCACACCAACTCCTCTACTTCCTTAGAAGGCTTAGGAAGTTTGGCATGTTGGCCTACATAACGAGAGAATTTGAGTGTAGGAGTAAAGAGGTCCTTCTGCAGTTGTTTTGGGCTCTGGTGAGACCACATCTGGAGTATTGTGTGCAGTATTGGTCTCTTAATTTGAGGAAGGACATCCTTGCTATTGAGGCAGTGCAGCATATGTTCACGAGGTTAATCCCCGGGATGGCAGGACTGTCATATGAGGAAAGATTGGAAAGACTGGGCTTGTATTCACTGGAGTTTAGAAGGATGAGAGGGGATCTTATGGAGACGTATAAAATTATAAATGGACTGGACAAGCTAGATGCAGGAAAAATGTTCCCAATGTTGGGGGAGTCCAGAACCAGGGGCCACAGTACAAGAATAAGGGGGAAGCCATTTAAAACTGAGGTGTGAAGAAACTTTTTCACCCAGAGAGTTGCGAAATTGTGGAATTCTCTGCCACAGAAGGCAGTGGAGGCCAATTCACTGGATTAATTTAAAATAGAGCTAGATAGAGCTTTAGGGGCTTGAGGATTCAAGGGATATGAGAAGGCAGGCACAGGTTACTGATTGTGGATGATCAGCCATGATCACAATGAATGGCGGTGCTGGCTTGAAGGGCCAAATGGTCTCCTCCTGCGCCTTGTATCTATGTATGTATGTAACTCTCATCAACTTCTACAGATGCACCATATAAAGCATTTTATCAGGATGCATCACAGCTTGCTCCACCCAGGACCGTAAGGGATTGCAGCGAATTGTGAACGCAGCCCAGACCATCACACAAACCAACCTCCTTTCTATTGATTCCATTTACACCTCACGCTGCCTCGGCAAGGCCAGCAGCATAATCAAGGACGAATCGTACCCTGGCCAGTCCTCCCCTCTCCCATCCGGCAAAAGGTGAAAACGCACACCACCAGATTCAGGAACAGTTTCTTCCCAGCTGAATCATCCTACTACAACCAGATCTATCTACCTCTTTGATATCCCTTGGACTATCCTTGACCGGACTTTGTTGGATTTACCTTGCACTAAACGTTATTCCCATATCATGTATTTACACTCTGTAAATTAATTGATTGTAAACTTGGATTGTCTTTGGGTTGACTGGTTAGCACGCAACACAAAGCCTTTCACTGTACCTTGGTGCACGTGAAAATAAAATAAACTGAACTGAGATGTTGCAACGCTAAAGTTCAGCCATCCAAAGACCACATAAATACCCCAGTTGCCGCTCTGGTGAGCATTAACATGCGCTATGCAGTCTAAAACCTCCGCTTTAGATGTCGCTCATTAACAGTTTGCAGTCTCCAGTAAAGTGTCCTTAATTAAGGGGTTAAAATGCCATAGCTGTGTAATGAAAACATTGGATTCAATCTGTCTATGCTGCCAAAACAAAAGCATTTATGTCAAACATTCCAACTGACATCTATTCCAGGCAAGGAGCCAACTAAAAACAAATAGAACAGCTGGATAGATGGATTCTCTCAGAATTAGTGCACCCTGCACTCTGACATCACACCATGCCGCCGACCCATTCTCCTCCCATCCCTGATCCTCGCTAACTAACCTGCACAAGCTTCAGATCCAGTAAGGCCCAGCTTTCAAGTCAAGACATAAAGGATGTGGATGCTCCCACCACACTATTGAAGGGCAGCACGGTGGCGCAGCGGTAGATTTGCTGCCTTACAGCGCCAGAGACGGGCTCGATCCTGACTAAATGTTCTCTTCGAGACCCACTCGGTATAATCTCCAAATTCAAAGTACATTGAGTTCACATATATTTTAAACAGAAAGACAACAATAAATGATTAACTACAGTTTCAATGGCTCTAATTGTCTACTGCCTTAACATTTTGATTGTAGACAAGTAAACCTCATAGAAGTACATATTTACAATGGGAGCATATTGTAGCTGCCAAGACACCTCTGAATATCCAAAACCTTTGCTAGACAAAGTGATTCATATCAATGGTCGCAAGACTTCCGAGGGCAGAGAATTCAGTCACCCAAAATTAGTGTTGTAAGGGCTGACTCACTTGAGTACACAAATACCCCATCTATCGATAGATTGACATTTCAAAACGGGGGAAGAGAAACTGATGAACGCAGCGGCAGACAAGCGGGCACGCAGAAAGGAGCGAGGCAACTTCAACAGACCAGAGACCACACACAAATGTGACCTTTGCGACAGAGACTGTCACTCCCGCATTGGTCTCTTCAGCCACAAGCGACGCTGCTCTAGCCGAGGTGTGGAGCAAGCAGCCAACTAGGATGCAACACCCATGGTCAGCCATGATCGAGGAGGCCTAAGAATGAGCGATTGACCAATATGTCTATGATATTGAGGCGGCACGGTGGCGCGGCAGTAGAGTTGCTGCCTTACAGCCCCAGAGACCCGGATTCTATCCTGACGGTGCTGTCTATACGGAGCTTGCACGTTCTCTCCGTAACCGCGTGGGTTTTCTCCGGGTGCTCCGGTTTCTTCCCACACACCAAAGACATACGGCTTTGGAGGCTAATTAGCTTAGGTAAAGATTGTAAATTGTCCCCAGTGTCCCCAGGATAGTGCTAGTGTAAGGGGATTGCAAGTCGGCATGGGCTCAGCGGGCTGAAGGGCCTGTTTCCACATTGTATCTCTAAACTAAACTAAACTCCCATTCTAAAGATACCAATGCCAAGAGAGCCACATGCACTCATTAATGCAGTTCAACGTTGCCCCTCACGTTATTCCCTTTATCATGTATCTGTACACGGTGGATGGCTGGAATGTAACCATGTATTCTCTTCCTGCTGGCTGGTTAGCACACGACAAAATCTTTTCACTGTACCTTGGTAAATGTGACAATAAACTAAACCAAAGTTTGTGGTTTTTGCACAACAACCTACAACTCCAGTTTGCAGGAGTGCTACAACTGATCCACAGCTGATAAACCAGTCTGGGATTTTAATTCACAATTTTAATTCACATGTGTAAGAATGGAAAGTATGTTGAATGTATAGAAAAATTGGTGAATCTTCTTTTGGAATATTGCATGCCATTTTGAGCATACAATTATAGGTGGATGGGTATGGGAATGGGAACGTGGGGGGGGGGGGGGGGGACAGAAAGGAGGGGTGTTATTCAAACAGCCAGGAGCGAGTCAAATGAAGGGTCAACAGAAAGCTAGGAACTGGTGGAAAACAAACCCTTGTTCCAAGTTTTCAAATGGAGAATTGTTTTCCAAGGGCAAGCATTACCACCTTCATTACAGGTCAGAAGAAAATGTTTTCTCATAGTTATTGATCGGCCACTGTAGAATTACCCCCAAAACATTGGTGAGTAAGAATACTCTGGGTTGGGGGAGGTAGAGATGATGAGAATGTGGGGAGAAACAAAATGGGATTAATGTAGGATTACTGTACATGATTAGCGCAGCCACGGTAACCGAAAAGACCTGTTTCCATGCTGCCTGTCTCCATGACACTGAGTGCATTAGCAGATAGTTCTGGCAGGCAATCCAAAAAGGAATTATTCAAACATTTAACCATTGAGATCCAAGCCAAGGCAATGGAATTAGGAACAGGATCTGGAGCATACAGAGTTCTAGCCGAGGATTAAGCACGAACACAGGTGTGGTGGGTCCATTACAAGATTCAATCATTGCCTGGGATATTAGAAGTACTGCTGTTTTGGACCCTCTTTTGTGCCGAGCAAGTTGGATCAAGGATTGTGCCAACATTGCCCAATATCCAACCTTGCTAATTTTGAAACTCAGGCATGTAACAGTTGAACTTATTTGAACTGGTAGTTCATCAGCTTTGCATGTAATGCGGTGGCTTTAGCAAACCTTTTGTATATAAAGACACCATCTATCACCTCACAGATATCCAACCATGCTGATAAACTACTGGGTGCTAAAACTCAATGCAGCTCAAGTGAACAGGCTTGCCGACCGAGTGATTTGCAGGGAGAAAACAAGGAGAAAGGAATTCAAGAGCATTCCCGGCTTCCACTGATTTCAATCTGGCTAATGTCAAAGCCAGATACAGAGGGGAGGAACAGGATTTCTGTATATTTTGTTATTTCTCCACTAATGATGGCTTTGATAGCATAGACAAAGCAAACTCTCGGTGGCAGGAAACTCGGTAAAGATCAGACAGATTAGAAAGAGTCAGGATTGGGCAAGGATTGTAAGGCCTCTTGAGAGGTTGGGGAGAAACAAGGGACAAGCACTTAAAAGAAGAGAATTAAAACCATTGAATTCACTTTTTGACAAATGATAATGCGAACAGGTTCAATAGGATTTGCAAGAGATCCGGTTATACACAAAGAACATATTCCAAGGTAACAGCAATAGGGAACTACATCAATATATCAGCAGTCAGATTAGACAGGATAGGTCTCCTCCTCCATTTTAAGGTAATGTAAATTCATTTATCAACTCCATTTCGTAAGAAGTTTCTTCTAGGTCCTTAAATATTGAGGTGACAAAATGGAAAACTTTCAATTCCAAACCAGACTGTTGGCATCCAATGAGGACTAGAGGAATCGAGGTGCCAAAAGGACAATCATCCAGTCTTAGACTGGATAGGATTCAACCTGCTGCTCAATAACAATTCTTTGTCCAGACCTAAAGACTATGAAGGGAAATTCTGAGTTCTTTGGGGAACAGTATACTGTACACCACTAACCAAATGTCCAGATACACAGACACGGAGACAGGATTAACTAAGTATTAAATTAAAACATTCGGATTTTAATCAACCATGCTTCTACTTCTAAAACACAAGTGCCATTATAATTGCCTTGTCCCACAAGATCCATTTACATTTTATTGGGTATAATGGAAAGAATTAGAAAATGAAAACAATGCCCTTATTTTCATTTGAAGATCAAAATACAAATTTGTGTTCATGTCGCTGCTAGAAACAAACACGGCTCCAGACCACGCCAGGTTCACTTGTGTCTGCATCAAGCTGGCAATGCATGTTTACAGCTCAAAATGATGAGACAATCTGCACTTCTTCCAAAATGCAGTGAAACTCTTGACAATCTGACCCCCTTAAGGACTTTGCAGTGCCGACTGGCAAATGTCAACACCATTCTAAATGCACAAGCCAAATACTGCAGACGCTACAAATAAAAATAAAATGCTCATGCAGATCTGTGGAACAAAGTTAATATTTTAAGTCAACTGTCTTTCTCCAGATCTAGAAAAGTTAGAAATGTGAAGAGAATTGTGATCGAAAGAAAAGACAGGGATGGGATGATAAACACACAGGGAATGTCTTTGACAAGATTGGAGGCAGGGTTTGTTGATGGCATGAGGCAAAAAGGGAGTGATAATCAGACAAAATATATATGTGTAAGAAGGAACTGCAGATGCTAAAGATAGACACAAAATGCTGGAGTTACTCAGCGAGTCAGGCAGCATCTTTGTACAAAAGGAATAGGTGACAATTCGGGTTGAGACCCTTCTTCAGCGCTGCTGCCTGGCCCACTGAGTTACTCCAGCATTTTGGTTCTTTCCTTGGTAGATCGGCATCTGCAGTTCTTTGTTACTTCATCATTTTTACCTCCTCCTTCCCCGCAACAGCGCCCATGCACTGTAAAGCATTGAGGCCCTGGGCAATGTTACAACTAGGTGAATGGGCAGGTGCTTCCTCAATTTGTGCCTACAGGAAGGTGCAGTGGGATCAGGTTTCCAAATACACACGACAAGATGTTAGAAATCCAAAGTGCCAAATGTCAACTTGCTCCCAGTGGTGATGGGAGGCTTATGCACTCACCTATGCTCCTCCGATGTTGAGAAAGGCTAGGCAGACACGTCATTGGGGTTATCAAGTGGGCACCTACTTTCATCGATGTTTCGCTGATTGGACCCACGACGTCTCCAGTAGGCTCAGCAGTGCATTCTGGCATCCCAGAACCACCCCCCTCTGCATCTGCCTAGCCAGCTTATTTGGGAGACCAGATGGGGTCTTTCCTCTTCAGCCAGAGCCACTGGCTACTCCGCTCTGCCACCCGTGATGTTTCCTTGATAGCCTGGCGTAGGGCTTGTCCGCTGATCCCCAGGTCCTTTATCAGTCTTACGGTAGATGTTGCCACAAATCATCAGGAATCAGGAATGAATGGGGAGTAATTTAGATAACACAAGATGTCCTTTCAGAATGTCCAGAGATGATGGTGTTTGGTGGTGTTGTTGTTGGAAATGGAGGATGAAGATAAGGGATGGAGGGTGAGCAAGAATCTGGGGAACTCTGCTCTGGGAGGTAGTGAGAAGTGAAGGAAATAGAATGGACATAGCTGAATAAAAGCAGCGCCTCAGATTGGAAATATATTGCCACTTCTTTCATCGTCTCTGGCTCCAAGTTCTGGAATTTCCCGCCCAGAAGCAGCATGGGTGCATCTTCACCACAGTCTGCCGTGCGCCAAGTAACAATGCCAACACAGCTTCAAGGTCACCTTGCCCGCAATACATAGAAACATAGAAAATAGGTGCAGGAGTAGGCCATTCGGCCCTTTGCGCCTGCACCGCCATTCAATATGATCATGGCTGATCATCCAATTCAGTATCCCGTACCTGCCTTCTCTCCATACCCCCTGATCCCTTTAGCCACAAGGGCCACATCTAACTCCCTCTTAAATATAGCCAATGAACTGGCCTCAACTACCTTCTGTGGCAGAGAATTCCACAGATTCACCACTCTTTGTGTGAAAAAAAACGTTCTCATCTCGGTCCTAAAAGACTTCCCCCTTATCCTTAAAATACCACACGATTGAGGAATTGTCTCTGAAAATACTTCAGGTCTCCCTTTCTTTGCAATATCTATTGCAGTTATGGATCTGCAAGTGCGATCCTAACCCGAAATCTCAACTTCTGGTTCCATCCTTGTCACAACTGCCCCACCCCACCTTCTCATCACCCGATGGAGAAAAGCCAAACCGAAGTGGCCCATCACAGTTGGCGTTTGTTGGGGATTATTCAGCAGTTATAGAATTGTGTGGCAGCAGTGGCCATCAATTCAAAAACAAAAGAACCAGTCCTCCGAATCTGTTCTAATGTATATTGAAAGCAGTTATCAATTTGAGATTAAAAAGACAGCTTTGCAAACCGGCAGCCCTGTACACACGTGACCATGACTGGGTCTGGTTTTCATAAGCCAAACGCAAGATAATGGGACGTGTTAATCGACCTACATCAAATCATAAAATCTTCAGTTCAAATTATTTTACACCACAATGATAGAGATGGAGGAATCTTCCAGAGCAGACCTATTTTGTTACCTGGCACATCCAGCATGTCATAGGCATATTCAAGAGTGTTTTACTGTCATATGTTTTACTGTCAAAATAGATTAATGGAATTCTTACTACAAGTGTGTGCAGTGTACAAGTGTGCAGTGTGTGTAGTGTATAAATGTGTGCAGTGTGTGTGCACACACAATATTTATATATAATAATAATAATAATAATAATGCATTACATTTATATAGCGCTTTTCATATACTCAAAGACGCTTTACAGGGATTTAGAGAACATAGGGAAATGAATAAATAGATAAATAAGTAAATAAGTAAACGAACAGAGAAAGGAGATAGAAGGTGAGGTGACCTTCAGTGGTTGAAGGCAGTACTGAACAGGTGAGACTTCAGTGATGTTTTGAATGTGGTGAGTGTGGAGGAGTCTCTAACGGTTTGGGGTAGTGAGTTCCATAGGGTGGGAGCAGTGATGGAGAAAGCCCTGTCCCCCCAGGATCTGAGTTTGGTCCGGATGTGGGGGGATAGGAGATTGGCAGCAGCAGAGCGGAGGGTGCAGGTGGGAGTGTGCCTGTGGAGGAGATCGGTCAGGTAGGATGGGACCAGGTTATGGAGGGCTTTGTAGGTTATGAGGAGGATTTTGTACTGGATTCTTTGGGGGATGGGGAGCCAGTGGAGTTTGTAAAGGACGGGGTGATATGGTCACGGATCGGGGTGTGGGTGAGTAGACGGGCAGCGGAGTTTTGAATGTATTGAAGTTTACTGATGATTTTTGAGGGTGCGCCATAGAGGAGGCTGTTGCAGTAGTCCAGACGGACTATCTATCTGTATACACACAAATATACACACACATACGCACACACACATATATATACACACACTCACATATAAAATAAACAAACATAATAGTGCAAAAACACAATTGCTCGCAATTCTATGTAGTTCAGTTTATTTGGAGGTTGGAGTGTTTTGAAGGTTGGAGGGAAGATGCAGCTCCTGAACTTGGACGTTAGTTTTCAGACTCCTGCATCATCTTCCCGATGGCAGGGATGAAATGAGTGTGTGACCAGGCTGGCGTGGGTCTCTGATGATGCCGGCTGCCTTTTTGAGGCAGCGACTCCTAGAAATCCATTTGATGGTATCTCTCTATCATATCATATTTGTCAATCTATCAATAGATGGGGTATTTCTATACTCAAGAGAGTCAGCCCTCACAACACTCATTTTGGGTGACTGGATTCACTGTCCCCAGAAGCCTCGAGACCATCCATATGAATCACTTTGCCCAGGAAAGCTTTGGATATTCAGAGGAATCTTGGCAGCAACAATATACTCCCAGCATTAACAAAACTGATCTCCCAGTTGCCCAGCACTTTAACTCCCCCTCCCATTCCCAGTCTGACCTTTCTGTCATGGGCCTCCTCCAGTGCCATAGTGAGGCCCGCCGGAAGTTGGAGGTACAGCACCTCATATTTCACCTGGGCAGTTTGCAGCCCGGTGGTATGAATGTCGACTTTTCCAACTTTAGATAGCTCCTCTGTCCCTCCCTTCCCCTCCTCCTTCCCAGATCTCCCTCTATCTTCCTGTCTCCACCTATATCCTTCCTTTGTCCCGCCCCCCTGACATCAGTCTGAAGAAGGGTCTCGACCCGAAACGTCACCCATTCCTTCTCTCCCGAGATGCTGCCTGACCTGCTGAGTTACTCCAGCATTTTGTGAATAAATCGATTTGTACCAGCATCTGCAGTTATTTTCTTATACTCCAGTTGACGGTACTATCTTTCCCACCTAGTATATGTTCAAGGAACTGCAGAGGCTGGTTCACAAAAAGAAAGTCACAAATTCTGAAGTAACTCAATGGGTCAGGTCGCATCACTGCAGAATATGGATAGCTCAAGTTTCGGGTTTGGACTCTTCTTCAGACTGGTTGTGAGGGGAGGGGAAAAGAGGGCAAGAAAATTGGAACAGAGACGGGGCAGGTCAAAGCGTGGCAGGTAATAGGTGTACGTAGGTGAGGAGCATTTGATAGGCAGATGGTTGGACAAAGGCCAGAGGTGATAAAGCAGAGAGTGTGAAAGAAAAGAATTGAAGAGTTGTGAATTATGATGTCAGAGGGAAGAATGTGAATGAAGGAGGAGGAGGAGAGAAATAGGTGTGAATCCAAACCCTGAATTGGTGCCACAGGTCAGTCATCATTTCCTGTTTAAGACTATGTCAGATTTTCAGGGTCTGCAGTTTGCTTTTAGAAGCCAGAAAACCTGACGAGGAGTCACACCAGATTCCCAGAATTAAATACAAAGCTGCCGCAATGATTTTTGCACAGCAACTAACATTTTTTGAGACACAACATACACAACACAAGAAAGTAGGAGCAGTGGGCGACTCAGCCCCTAATTCCTGCCCATGTTTCAGTATGATCATGGCCGATCTATACAGGCCTCAACTCCTCTTCTGCGCCAGTTCCCCACTACTCTCGATCTTTCAAACGTTTATCTATCACTATCTTAAATGTATCCAGTGATCTGGCCTCAACCCCCAATTATAGAGATTACTACCCTCTGAGTAATTTTAAAACTTCTGTCTGGGAGTCATATGGATGTTGTGGTGGCGCTCGTGACCAAAGGACAGCGATTCTTTATTCCTAAATAACAGCACACTTGGCAGGACAATTTATAGCTTTGTGTGGGACCGACTTCGTTTTTACAATTTCTCCTACAAAAATGTATAAAATGTAATGTGTAATACACACACAATATTACAACCAATTTTCAATCGAAATGAGGCACTCAATCAGTTTAGTTTCATTTTTTTTGTTTAGAGATACTGCGTGGAAACAGGCCCTTCGGTCCACCATGTCCGTGCTGGCCAGCGATTCCTGCACACTAACACGATCCTACACAAACTAGGGACAATTTACAATTTTACCAATAGCCAATTAGCCTACAAACCTGTATGTCTTTGGAGTGTGGGAGGAAATACCGGTGCCCCCGGATAAAACCCACGCAGGTCACAGGGTGAACATACAATAGGTGCAGGAGGAGGCCATTCGGCCCTTTGAGCCAGCACCACCATTCATTCTCAATCAGTACCCCGTTCCTGCCTTCTCCCCATACCCCCTGACTCTGCTATCCTTAAGAGCTCTATCCAGCTCTCTCTTGAATGCATTCAGAGAATTGGCCTCCACTGCCTTCTGAGGCAGAGAATTCCACAGATTCACAACTCTCTGACTGAAAATGTTTTTCCTCATCTCAGTTCTAAATGGCCTACCCCTTATTCTAAAACTGTGGCCCCTTGTTCTGGACTCCCCCAACATTGGGAACATGTTTCCTGCCTCGAAAGTGTCCAACCCCTTAATAATCTTATACGTTTCGATAAGATCCCCTCTCATCCTTCTAAATTCCAGTGTATACAAGCCTAGTCGCTCCAGTCTTTCAACATATGATAGTCCCGCCATTCCGGGAATTAACCTAGTAAACCTACGCTGCACGCCCTCAATAGCAAGAATAGCATACAAACTCCATACAGCCAGCACCCGCAGTCAGGATCAAACCTCAGCTCAACATCTCGCACAAAAGGCGCACCTCCAAAACTGCAGCACTTCTGAACAGCATTGGAAGACGGGGCTCTCATCCCCAAGTGTCTGCTGAGGGACTCAACACAAAAGATCTTCTGACTCAACAAGATTGCCAGCAACTGAGGTAAAGTTACAAACAAACACTGAGAAAGAGCATGCGAAAGGGAATGGGTCTACATGGACTTTTCAGATAGCCAGCAGAAACACTAGCCACCTGCTGTGCCACAACTGTTTGAATAAATTCACAGTCCACAATTCATTCCACAAGATAATTGCTCAGACAAACAACAAAGTGCCAACCACTTCACATCTGAAGTAACTTCTGGTGACTGGTTAGCACGCACCTAAAGCTTTTAAGGTCATAAGGTCATAAGTGATAGGAATAGAATTAGGCCATTCGGCCCATCAAGTCTACTCTGCCATTCAATCATGGCTGATCTATCTCTCCCTCCTAACCCTATTCTCATGCCTTTGTCCCATAACCTCTGACACCTGTACTAATCAAAAATCTATCTATCTCTGCCTTAAAAATATCCACTGACTTGGCCTCCACAGCCTTCTGTGGCAAAGAATTCCACAGATTCACCACCCTCTGACTAAAGAAATTTCTCCTCATCTCCTTCCTAAAAGAACGTCCTTTAATTCTGAGGCTATGACCTCTAGTCCTAAACTCTCCCACTAGTGGAAACATTCTTCTCACATCCACTCGATCCAAGCCTTTCACTATTCTGTATGGTTCAATGAGCCCCCCCCCCTCATTCTTCTAAACTCCAGTGAGTACAGGCCCAGTGCCGACAAACGCTCGTCATAGGTCAACCTACTCATTGCTGGGGTAATTCTTGTAAACCCCCTCTGGACCCTCTCCAGAGCCAGCACATCCTTCCTCAGATATGGTGCCCAAAATTGCTCACATTATTCCAAGTGCGGCCTAAACAGCGCATTACAGAGCCTCAGCATTACATCCCTGTTTTTGTATACATTTCCTCTTAAAAATAAGCACACGTGGCAATAAACTAAACTCAACTAACTACATCGAGGGCTCACCAAAAATCAAGCATTCTTCCCAAAGGTTAATAACTCAAGAAAGATCAGTCAGGTTATTGTCCTGCACATCTTGCGTTGCTCTGCCCAGAGACGGAGGCAGGCAGACTACCAGCTCAGTGAAGGGCTCTCGAGACAAACACCACCTGTTGGGCTGACCACAAAACGAAACTTCATCCAAGTGGGTTGCTACGATACTTTCACTAATTGCAGCCACCATATGGAGCCCCAGCAAAACAATGGCAGGGTTCCTTGCAAAGGTTTGTCACCTTTCAAATTAAAATCAGAGGAAAGAAGTCCCCTTGATTTCAACTAGCTCCCAATAAATGCCTGCAAATGTGACCATCCCTTTTTTTTTGATGAGGGGAGGGGCAGAGGGAAGAAGAAATGAAGGGAGAGAAAGGAGGGGAGAATAGGCGATGTCACAGTGATGATTCTGAAAAACTTAATTCAGAGAGCGAACATGTGCACTCTTCGTAATGTGAATGGAACAAAATCTCAAATGTAGGTATCTGCAGTGAGAAACATGTTAATAAGATATAGTAAGTCCAACATTACTATGGAGTGAGGGAAGAGCAATTTGGGATGGTACATTATAAGTTATAAGAATCATGAGATGTTTGTGGAATTAGAAAACACATTGCACACTTGTATTGCATCAAAGCCTTAATTATTAAGTTTCCAGCAGAGAACATTTCCACATAGTCCAAAAACAAGCTCCAGCAGCATAAAGATTTGATCTAGTCAATTCAGCACCCAACCAAAACCTGGGGCTGGTTTCCCAATAATTGTACTAAGAGAACGGCATTGGGCGGCACGGTAGCGCAGCGGCAGAGTTGCTGCCTTACAGCACTTGCAGCGCCCAAGACGCGGGTTCAATCCCAACTACGGGTGCTGTCCGAGATCTTTGGTTTCCTCCCACACTCAGGTTTGTAGGTTCATTGGCTCGGTGTAGTGTGAATTGTCCCAAGTGTGTGTAGGATCGTGTAAAACATCGTGTAAAACATGTGTGGGGGTCATTGGTCGGAGCAGACTTGGTGAGCCCAAGGGCCTGTTTCCGCGCTGTATCTCTAAAAGAACAAGGCTGGCAATATCTACGTTAAAACTATGTTTCTATGTTTCTAAAACTCATCGCAGGTGATCCTACAGAGGAAGGTGGAGGCAGTGACGGGAGTTCATTATAGACAATAGGTGCAGGAGGAGGCCATTCGGCCCTTCGAGCCAGCACCGCCATTCAATGTGATCATGGCTGATCATTATACCAGATCATGACAGTTGCCAACAGCACTTTAAATCCTTCACGTTTACACTACTTGTGCAACTACTGCCCATCATCCACCCTTCACCCTACCATATACCGCTTCCCTTCCTGTAGTTGTGGACGGTTACCAGATCACGTCTCCAACCCTCATTCAAGTGGGCATCGATCACACAGAGATCGGAAAAAACGTTCTCCCAATCCTCATAGCTCCTGATTATCAAGCACATCAGTTCCAGAAGTCCCACCACTGTTCTGAAATGTTGCCATGACCCTGTCAGTAACCTCCTACAGCCCTACAATCAGCAGGCCTCTCTTCCTCGATTTATGGCCTGACTATTCATGCTTAACATTTAATTGGCTGCCAATGGCATTACAAGCTGTGAAGTAGCAGGTTGGAAATGTCTCAGTTAATACCCCTTTAATATTGATAAGGAGAATGATCCCACAATGACATTTGTATAAGGGTATATGACCGATAAGCTAATCAACAACCAGCCTGGGAGGAAGTGAGACCAATGACCGTAGTTTCACTTTTAATCAGCAATTAGTTAAATACCTTGACAATGCTCTGCAGATCTTGAACATAGGTCCGTTCTGTCTCCAGGATTTCCTGCACCACCCTATCCACGTAAAGGAGCTTGGGACTTCCAGATGCCGCCCCTGGAGAAGTTGCGCGGTTCTTTTGGATTCCCCTGGAGTCGAGTCTCTTAATCCCACAGACTGCCGGCCTCTTCTCCACCACCTCCCCAGGATTCCCACACCCCGCCTTGCTCCTTCCGTGCGGCTCCTCCGCGGACAACTGCCGCGTCGGGATCAACTCCAACCGGATGGCTCCGGCTTCCTTCTCTTGGCCTGCGAGGCCCAAGTGACTGTTGGAGACCAGAGTCACTCCACTGCTTAAGGAGCAGCGGCTATCCCTGGAGGAGGCCGAGGACGACGTGGAGCTGTAGCTGACTGGGCGGTCGCGATCATACGAATCCATGCTCCTCATTCCAAAGTAGCGTCGATTCTCTCTGGGTCCAGTCAAGGCTGCTCTGTGGGAGGGAGTATCTCGAACAGGTGGTAGGATATCTGGGAACTCATGGTACTCATCTGCAAGAGGAGAGAAAGAAAAAAAAGCCATGACGTTTGCAGAATAATTGGACGTCAACTACCATTATTCAGAAGATATGGAAGGAAAATGTCAAGTATGTATAATTTAATCCAAACAGGTTAGTGTGTACTTAACGATCGTCCAACAAATCATGCTCGAGGCAATTTCAATTATGTTGTTTCTAATAAAACCAAGAGCTTTTGTGGCAGATGTACAATTTCAAACAATCAATGGAAGAGCTCTTACATCAAGTCAGGCAGATGTGTAGAGTGGGTGATCCACCTCAGTCTCCTCCTGGAGTTGCCCATCATCACAGAAGTTGGTCTTCACAGACAAACTGATTCAGTTCATCAGGAGATATCAAAGACTACTGGATGCAACAAAGTTACGAGTCCAGAAAACATCCCAGCTATAGTAACTGAAGAACCATCTGTACCTCTCGCTGGGCTGCTCCAACACAATTACAACAATGGAATCTCCCTGACAAAGTACAAAATTGCCCAGATACACTTTGCTCACAAAAAATAAGACAAATCCAATTTGTTTAATTATCACCCCATCTATTCCCACTCACAGTGGTGGAAGCCATCTTCATCATTACTTCTACTAAGTGACAACCAATGCCCGTTTTGGATTTTATCAGGATCACTTTGCTCTTGTTTCCAACAAGGCCTTGGTTCAACACGGTGTGGAAAACTTAATCTCAGACATGGAGAAAGTTCCAGATCAAGAACATTTGACCAGATGTGGCATCAAGGAGCCCTTGTAAAATTGACGTTCGAAGGGAACAACAAGCCAATGTTTGGTGTCGTACTCAGCAAATGAAGTAGGCCATGCCTGATGCAACTACACCTAGGATTTGGATGATGGTAATGAAGGACCCGCAAATCATAATGGCGTACAACGTTCAGGCATGGACTGGTAAGTGCCATGTAACATACATTCCGTAAGTGTCAGGCAACGATCATCGCCAATTAACATAGCAAGTTCCTGACCACAACCACTGAATACAAACTCAGCTGGACCTGTACTTGACCATGTAGAAACAAGGAACTGCAAATGCTGGAAGGGTCTCCACCCAAAACCTCAACTATCCATGTTCACCGGAGATGCTGCCTGACCTGCTGAGCTATCCCTTTATATGACCATTATGGCTGCAAAGCAGGTCAGGGGCAGGGAGCCCTGCTACAAGCGGCTCACCTCCTGACACGCCAAAAACCTTTCCCCAATCTACAAAGTCAGGAGCGTGAAGGAATACTCTCCATTAATCTGGATGAGTACAGCACCAACAATTCACAATGGCTTAAACCCCACCTAAAAAGGACCTCCTCCAAAGTTGCACGCCATTGTGATTTGCAAGTCCTTCATCACCACCATTCAAATCCTAACCAAAATTTAACCACTTACTCAATTGTAGACTTTCCCAGAAAGACTGCAACAGGTCACCATCACATTCAAGGAGGATTAGGAATGATTAAATACGTTGCCTTACCAGCAACATACAGATCACAAGATTTTTTTTTTAAATTAGTAAAGAAACCAGAGGAGCAAAATGTGGTTTTCCTAATTAAAATTATACTTAAACAGCATATTGTTTCCCAGAAAATCTGGGGCTTTTTTTGATTGAAAGATACAGCATAGAAACGGGCCCTACGGCCCACTGAGTCCACATCGACCATTGATAATCTATTCACATGTGTCCTACGTTATCCTACTTTTGCATCCACTCCCTACACACCAAGGGAAATTTACAGAGGCCAGTTAACCCACAAACCTGCATCTTTAGGTTGTATATATGTCGTATCGAATTCAAGCAATGGGGAAAGAATAGCAATGAGACAAATCGCTGCTCATCTTTTTAAAGTTAGCTAAAGGGCCAAACCACCTTCGCTGGTGTGGCAAAACTCTAACCTTCCACTTGGGATCAGCTGTAGGAGTTCATTTTGTGCCTCCTTTGGATTACCAATTTTTCCACAGCATCATGACAAGGCAATAAGGTGCTTTGGACCAAGTCCTTTGGGACAATTTGCTGCTCTCAAAAGGCTTTAACTCCCTGATTAATTATGGTTGTCCCCTAGTACTTTAAGCCATGACCATTATCTACTCATACACCACCATCAGCCAGTGGTGGCCAGCTACTGAACTACAATGGGCTTTGTATCCCGATCCAATTTCGCGCACGCAGCTGAAGCCCGTTGATGCTTCATATCCAGATTGTACAAAAGAATGCAAGAAACCCTGGTATCTGCTCCTTCAATAAAAAAACCCACTGCTGCTCTTTTACGCAAGGACAAGATTCCTAAACTGATCCCACATTCTTCAGATAGTTCCTCTGTCCCTCCCTTACCCCTCCCCCTTCCCAATTCTCCCACTGTCTTCCTGTCTCCCACTACATCCTATCTCTGTCCCGCCCCTTCCCCTGACATCAGTCTGAAGGGTCTCGACCCGAAACATCACCCATTCCTTCTCTCCTGAGATGCTGCCTGACCCGCTGAGTTACTCCAGCATTTTGAGATACCTTCGATTTGAACCAGCATCTGCAGTTATTTTCCTCCACATTCTTCAATGTCATTCACTCATTCAATCTCTGGCTCAAACCTACTCAATGACAAAGCTTCCACGGCACCCTTGGCCTAGAAAATTCTGCAGATTCACTACTCTGTGGATGCAAACTGATCCTTACCTCAGTCCCGAACAGCTAGTCACTTGCTTTTAGACACTGGCCCCTAGTTCACCCCTGTCAAGAACTAACTGGTTCTTGAACCAATCTGCACAATCCTAATCCTATCTCAGCAACAGAACACTGTGGACCATTTGTGTAAGAAGGAACTGCAGATGCTGGTTTAAACCAAAGATAGACACAAAAAGCTGGAGTATCCCGGCGGGCCAGGCAGCATCTCTGGAGAGAAGGAATGGGTGACGTTTTGGGTCGAGACCCTTCTTCAGGTCTTCGGGTCGAGACCATTTGTTCAATTGTCATCGACTTTCTGTTCTAATTGTGTTTTTCTCTGATGTCTTGTTTCTTTGACACAGTCAAACCACAGTCAGACCTTTTCATGGTCTTGCAGAATTTGTGTGTAATTTATGTATAATTTACGTGTTGTCTGGGTCTATGTGCCTGTGATACTGCTGCATGATTTTCATTGTACCTGTACCTCACCATACCTGTGCATATGACAACAAACTTGACTTGAAAATATCATTCCAACCTTAACGTCACACCCTGTAAGAAATTACAGTATTTCAATTGTATCACCTTACGTCATTGTAAGTTCAACAATACAGGCCTTGTCTCTTTGTGCCACAGCAAGTTACACACAGCACAGAAACAGCCTCGTCCATGACGACCAAAACTCCCCATCAAGGTTAGCTCCATTTGTCCACATCTGGTCCATATGCTTCTAAACCTTTCCTGAACACAATCTCTCACACGAAAAAACATGCCGACTATCCCTCATCAACCCACGCCTTCCCAATTGCATAGATACCTTACCCCTCAGATTCCTCTCCAAATGTCCTACCATAGATGTCAGGCTTACTGATCTATAGTCTCCTCACTGAATGAAGAAGCTAGTGCAAGAGTCAATCTGGTCAATCTTTGTTGCACTGTCATAAACCTATCTTTCCATAGTTCAGGAGAAAAGAACATTATGGAAGGATGGGAGATCAGATATGAAAGAAGTGGTAATAGCATTCCCATTTGCATCTACTGCACTTGGCTTACTAGATGGTGGTTGTTGTGAGCTTTCAAGGTTCTGTCGAAGTTAGTGAGTCACTGCAGCATTGAGTTTAGTTTAGGGATACAGTGCCAGCTCAGCTGCCAAACTTCAACAGCTTAACTGCTCGTCTTGTCACCAGTGCAACTGACTGCAGATTGGATCATTGAATGTGACTTGAAAATGCCTGGCAATTTCTCCCACCCTCCCGACCTCAGAGGGTTGCTTGCTGCAGTTTTCAGATCACAAGTGGTGGATTAATGGAATAAGTCACCAGAGGAGGTGGCAGAGGCAGGTATAATTACAACGTACACTAATCATTCGGATAAGTACATGGATAGGAAACGCATATGGAATTAGTTTAGATAGCTATATTAGTCAGCATGATTGCTTTGGGGGTTGAGGGCCCATGTCCATGCTGCACAATTCTACAAAATTACTGACTCACCTGATTTCAGCTAACTAAATGCACACCATGGATTGAACCTGGTGTGACCTGGTAAATCGGTGGATAAACTGGAAGGCTTTATTCTTATAGGGATTACAAGAATAGAAAACTATTTTGTAAAGAAAGCTCCACTGTTCCAGTTACTTAAGATCAGCCAGAAGTCACTTGCTCCTACTCACTTGGATCTATTGTTCCAACAAGTTAGATTTTACCCGACAGTGATTGGCACAGACCTCCATATATCAAAAGTATTTATTCACAAAATGCTGGAGTAACTCAGCAGGTCAGGCAGCATCTCGGGAGAGAAGGAATGGGCGACGTTTCGGGTCGAGACCCTTCTTCAGACTGATGTCAGGGGGGCGGGACAAAGGAAGGATATAGGAAGATAGAGGGAGATCTGGGAAGGGAGAGGGGAAGTGAGGGACAGAGGAACTATCTAAATATTCAATGCAATATCCTGAACCTTTCTTCTTATCAATGCATTACCATTCACCTCGACAACTTCAGGAGGTAGCAATTTTTCAACATTCACTCGTCTCCAAGTTCTCCCGATTTCGCGCTGATTCATTCACAACCACTGAATGCATGACACAGTCCTCAAGCAATTTCCATGGGGTGTTTACACATTCTCTGTGAAGCCATGAGTTTCTCCTGGATATTCCAGTTCCCTCCCGGAACCCCAAAAACATCTTGTTGGTAGTTGACTGGATTACAGTAAATTGCCTGAATTGGGTGGCGGGCAGAGTTGATGAACAAGCAAGAGAAAATATGTTACGGGGAAGTGGCGAATGGGACTGATGAGACTTCTGAGAGCTTGCATGCTTCTAATGGGCCACATGGCTTCCAGCTATGTCACAAGGTAGAAAAAATAAATTATACTTATGATTCCTAGTTTGGTTGCTATCCAAGTGGAAGCACGGAAATGTTTGCCTGATTAAAATCCTTGCATCATTTTGAAGCCATCTAGAAATAAGGCAGATGCTCTGATAAAAGTAAAAAGGCCCAGATTGTTCTGTGTCTCCAGATGGCAGGACACCACAGTGTCATCTTTGCACATATTTCTTGTAAATTCTCAACTGACTCATTATTTTTATAATATGGAGAAGTGAGACACATTAACTGCAGATTAGTCATCCAAAACCTGAGACAGAGCATTAAATGAACCATTAAATGTTCTCTCCATCCTCTTGTGGTTGTTATTTACAGTATATTAGGGGGGCGTATATTCGGGGCGGCATGGTGGCACAACGGTAGGGTTGCTGCCTTACAGCGCCAGGGACCCAGGATCGATCGTGACCACGGGCACTGTCTGTACGGAGTTTGGGTGTTCTCCCCGTGACCTGTGTGGATTTTCTATGGGTGCTCCGGTTCCCTCCCACACTCCAAAGACGTACAGGTTAGAGGAATACTTTATTGTCACGTGACAAGGCACAGTGAAATTCTTAGCTTGCATACCCAAGGTTTGCAAATAGTCACCACCTAGAGCGCTGACAATTTTCAATGTCCCTAGTGTGTGTAGGATAGTGTTAGTGTGCAGCGATCGCTGGTCGGTGCAGACTCGGTGGAACGAAGGACCTGTTTCCGCGCTGTATCTCTAAAATAAACTAAATGTTCCTCCTAATCTGAGGAAAGACGTTCTAGCCTTAGAGGGAGTACAGAGAAGGTTCACCAGATTGATCCCTGGGATGGCAGGACTTTCATATGAAGAAAGACTGGATAGACTAGGCTTATACTCGCTGGAATTTAGAAGACTGAGGGGGGATCTTACTGAAACATATAAAATTCTTAAGGGGTTGGAGAGGCTAGATGCGGGAAGATTGTTCCCGATGTTGGGGAAGTCCAGAACCAGGGGTCACAGCTTAAGGATAAGGGGAAAGCCTTTTAGGGCCGAGATGAGAAAACATTTCTTCACACAGAGAGTGGTGAGTCTGTGGAATTCTCTGCCACAGAAGGTAGTTGAGGCCAGTTCATTGGCTATATTTAAGAGGGAGTTAGATGTGGCCCTTGTGGCTAAAGGGATCAGGGGGTATGGAGAGAAGGCAGGTACAGGTTACTGAGCTGGATGATCAGCCATGATCATATTGAATGGCGGTGCAGGCTCGAAGGGCCGAATGGCCTACTCCTGCACCTATTTTCTATGTTTTTATGTTGCAGCAACTCACCAACTTCAACAAAACCTTGAAAGCTCACAACCATCACCATCTAGTAAGCCAAGAGCAGCAGATATAAATGGGAATGCCATTACCACTTCTTTCATAACTGATCTACCACCCTTCCAAGTATGGAAGTATGAACAGTATTAATTCCTCAATGTTGCAAGAGCAGTTAGAAATTGGTAAGTATGATGTTGTGGGAATTACAGAGACATGGCTGCAAGAGGATCAGATCTGGGAACTGAATATTCAGGGTTATACGTCCTATCGAAAAGACAGACGGGTGGAGCAGAGGGGGTGGGGTAGCTCAGTTGGTAAGGAATGAAATTCAGTCCGTTGCGAGGGGTGACACAGAATCAGAAGATGTAGAGTCATTGTGGATAGAACTGAGAAATTGTAAGGACAAAAAGACCCTAATGGGAGTTATCTACAGCCCCCCAAACAGTAGCATGGAGATAGGGTGCAAATTGCACCAGGAATTAAAATTAGCATGTAACAAAGGTAATGCTACGGTGGTTACGGGAGATATCAACATGCAGGTAGACTGGGAAAATCAGGTTGGTACTGGACCCCAAGAGAGGGAGTTTGTAGAGTGCCTCCGAGATGAATTCTTCGAGCAGCTTTTACTGGAGCCTACCAGGGAGAAGGCAATTCTGGATTTAGTGTTGTGTAATGAACCGGATTTGATAAGGGATCTCAAGGTAAAGGAACCATTAGGAAGTCGTGACCATAGTATGATAAGCTTTAATCTGCAATTTGAGAGAGAGAAGGTAAAATCAGAAGTGTCAGTATTGCAGTTGAACAAAGGGGACTATGGAGGCATGAGGGAGGAGCTGCCAAAGTTGACTGGAAAGATACCCTAGCAGGGATGATGGTGGAACAGCAATGGCAGGTATTTCTAGGAATAATCTAGAAGATGCAGGATCATTTCATTCCAAAGAGGAAGAAAGATTCTAAGGGGTGTAAGAAGCGACCATGGCTGAAAAGGGAAGTCAAGGACAGTATAAAAATAAAAGAGAAGACGCATAACATAGCAAAGAGTTTGTACGTTCTCCCCGTGACCTGCGTGGGTTTTCTCCGAGATCTTCGGTTTCCTCCCACACTCCAAAGACGTACAGATATGTAGGTTAATTGACTGGGTAAATGTAAAAATTGTCCTTAGTGTTTGTAGGATAGTGTTAATGTGCGGGGATCGCTGGGCGGCGCGGACTCGGTGGGCCGAAGGGCCTGTTTCCGCGCTGTATCTCTAAATCTAAAATCTAATTAAGCATTAAAGAGAAAACACTCCAATCAATGGAATCGTACATTGCACAAAGGATGATATTTGGGTAAATCTTCACATTCCGCAAGCAATGCCCCAGGACCAACTATCTCTATTTGCTTCAATAACCTCCCTTCCCCCACAAGGCCAGACGTGGTAGAATATTCCATTCTAATTGCAACTCAGCAAATGAAGTAACTCATGCCTGCAAGCAGCAAAGCCTAGATCGCAAGCAGCAAAGCCTAGATAGCAAACAAGCATGGGCTGAAATGGCAAGTTATAGTCACATCACAAAAATGCCAGGCAACAAACAATTTAGCAAGAGAATCTAACCTTAGCCTTGAACTTCAATTGGAATAATGAGGGAAATAGATAAACTAAATGAAGTCTTTTCCCCCCACCACAGTAGGTGAATCAAGTACTAGAAGGGATAGGCTTAAGGTGAGATGGGAAATATTTAATAGGAACCGGAGGAGCATCCTTTTCACTCAGAGGGTGATCATTGCCAAGGGCACTCCATCAGCATCCTTGGAGTTACCACTGACTAGGAACTCAACTGGACGAGCTACAAAACCGACAGCATTTCCCACCTTCCACAAGGCAAGTCAGGAGCATGGTAAAATACACTCTGCTGTCCTGGGTATGTGCAGTACCAACGACACAGGAAACTCAACATTATCCAAGAGAAAGCAGCCCTTGAACAGCACCTCATCCTCCATCTTATTCATCCCCTCCACCGTAAGCACGTAATGGCTGTGATGCACACCATCAACCAAAGGCACCACATTGCTCACCCAAACTACTCCTTCAGCACTTCCCAAACCCACAACCACCTAGAAGGTCAAGGGCAGCAGTCACATGCAAAGACCACAACCAGCTGGTTTCCTTCCAAGTCGTGCACCATTCTAATTTACTGATGTTTTAATCCCTGGGTCTGAATCATGGAACTCCCTTCTCAATAGAGCCGTGGGAGAATCTTCACCAGAAGGACTGCAGAATACCACGGAGGCAGCGGAGAAAGCCTCGAGATGGCTCTGGATCAGGAGAGGAGGTCCATGGGGAGGAGCGAATGCCACATGAACACAAGTCGTGGTCTGATCAACCACGGCTGGGTCGCCCAGGCGAGGGTGTCTGATGTTGAAAGACCCGAAACACCCAATGACCCCAGGTTACATCACTGATGATGTGCTGAGGAGCATCAAGAAATGTATTTATCAATCAGCAGTTTAAGGAAGCAGATCAATGGCACGTTAGGGAACTTGGAGTTAAAACAATACAAGTCCACCCAGGTTACAAACACCTGACTTACATAAGGCCCATACAAGCTAACGAACATTTGGGAGACCGACGGAATGGATTTGCTGGTTGTTGCAGACGTCTTCTGCTGTGTGGAAACTCAGTTCTCAGCATTATCTGAATGATTGAGGTAAATGCCCTGGTTTAACTATCCAGTATCCTTGACTGGCCAATATTTTTACTTAAATATATTGCCAGGCGACAACATTTCTGACTTGCGAACTGCTCGGGTAATAAATCTGGGATAGGAACCTGGGGCGGATCAGTAAAATAATGGCCTTGCTAGTAAGAAATGAAATGCATCTGAGAAATGAAATGCATTGAACACAAGATCCTCAAGTGTCGAAATCCTTTGATGCAAAGGGCATCTTTAATTCCCAAGGAGCAATGCTTATTAAAACACAGCTGCGTTGCATCGGCCCTTACATCTAAACACATTGCCACCTTTATTTGGATCTGCAACCCGTCAGCATTGAAAATTCAATGGGCGTATGTTATGAGAAAGATCTGGACGTGTTAAGACTTTGCTTTTCCAATTCACAGAGGCAAATGTGGATCAGGAGGCAAACAAATGGCAGCTGCTATGTGAGACAGGAATAGTTTATTCCAGCATTTCAACCTCATGCAGCAGATTAGAGCCATGTCTGGGTTGAGCCACTGAGGCATGCAGCATGGAAACAGGTCCTTCAGCTTAACTCATCCATGCTGACCAAGAAGCTCCATCTAAGCTAGAACCATTTGACCCATATCACTCTCAACTTTTCCTATCCATGTACATGTCCAAATGTCTTTTAAATGTTGTCTCAACTACAGTTTCTGGCAGCTCAATCCATATACCCCTCACCCTCTGAGTGAAAAAGATGCCCCTCAGTTTCGTATTAAATATTTCCAGTCTCACTTTAAAACTATGCCCTCGAGTTCTTGATTCGCCTACTCTGGAAAAAAGACTGTGCATTTACCTTATCTATTCCCTTCATGGTTTTATACACCTCCATAGATCACCCCTCAGCCCCCTTTGCTCCATGGAATAAAATCCTATCCTGCTCAACACCTCTCTAAAGCTCAGACCCTTGAGTCCTGGCAACAATCTTGTAAATCTTCTCTGCACTCTTTCCAGCTCAATAACATCTTTTCTACAGCAAAGTGTCCAAAACTGAACACAACACCTGACATAACATCCTGACTTCTATGTAGAAACAAAGAACTGCAGATGATGGTTTACACCATATTCCAGTCTGAAGAAGGGTCCCGACACGAAACGTCACCCATCCTTTTTCTCCAGAGATGCTGCCTGACCTGCTGAGTTTATCCAGCACTTTGTGTTTATCCCAACTTCTATACTTAATGCTGAAGGCCAATGTACTGAAAACCTCAACCACCCTCTCTACCTGTGATGCCACTTTCAGGGAACTATGCACCTGTACTCCGGAATCCCTCAACACTCCCCAGTTCACTCTGAAGGTCCTGCCCTGGTTTCAATTCCCAAAATGCAACATTTCACACTTATCTGAAATAGACGTTAAACCTATGACCTCTTGTCTTTGATTCGTCTACTCTGGGCAAGAGACTCTGCATCTACCCTATCTATTCTTTGCATGATTTTATACACCTCTATAAGATCGCCCCTCAAACTCCTGCACTCAAAGGAATAGAGTCCCAGCCTACTCAACCTCTCCCAATAGTTCAGACCCTCTGGTCCTGACAATATCCTCTTAAATCTTCTCTGTACCCTTTCCAACTTGACAACATTTTTCCTATAACATGGTGCCCAGAACAGAACACAATACTCTAAATGCGGCCTCACCAACATCTTATACAACTGCAACATGACCTCCCAACTTATATATGTCTTAAAAATATCCATTGACTTGGCTTCCACAGTGTTCTGTGACAAAGAATTCCACAGATTCACCACCCACAGACTAAAGTAATTCTTCCTCTTCTCCTTTCTAAAGGTACATCCTTTTATTCTGAGACTATGGCCTCTGGTCCAAGACTCTCCCACTAGTGGAAACATCCTCTCCGCACCCATTCTATCCAGGCCTTTCACTATTCATTAAGTTTCAATGATGTCCCCCCTCATCCTTCCAAAACTGTAGTGAGTACAGGCCCAGTGCCGCTGATGCTGCCTGACCTGCTGAGTTGCTCCAGCACTTTGTGTTTAACTTTGATCAAATGAGATGCAAGTCACTATAGCAACAAGTATTCTTGCAACACATCTGTCTGTCAAGTCCAGTCACCCACATTGTGACTTGAACTCAATCTTCCAACTTGCATTTGAATGGCATTGTGTAGGACGAAACTTCAGATGCTGGTTTAAACCGAAGATAGACCATCAGGAATGGGTGATGTTTCAGGTTGAGACCCTTTTTCAGACATTATGGCATTACTGGGCCAAGGTAGTGGCTAGTTTTTAATCCTGAAATAGAAAGTGTCTTTTAAAAAAACAGGCAGACTTTTGGAAACTGCACTCCCAGTTTTTTTTAAAACAAAAAAAACTGATTTACCAGATAAATCATTGCACTGTCATTGTCAGCTGCCACCAGTAGCAGAATTGCCCGATGCCAAATGACACATTTCCTAATGAGACTATGTACAAAAGCTCTCTTCACATTAGAAACGGTGTACAGATACAGAAGAGCATTATTTTCCAGACTCCTCCAAAGTAACAGTTTCTATATTCCCCAAAAAACTACAGGCTTTCAAAACCGATTGACAAAGAAATATTCTACAGATCCTAAGCAGTGCCCTGGAGAGCAACATACCAATCTGGAGGTCTGACATTTGCCTTCAACACCCGACCTCCTATTGTGAAGGAAAGGTAGCTGCTCAGCCTTTTAACCTCCCTCCAGCTGATCGGACCACTTTTCACTCTCGCCTGCGTAGTTTGACAATGATTCGAGGCGCTCTATTCCTGAAAGTGCACTCAGGTAGAAAGCCTGCCCGAGGCCTTATTTTTCAGTCATCGGTAACAAGGCAAAGGCATTGTTAATTGATTTGGGCATGTGAATAGTAGTCCCCCTAACCCTGACCCCCCCTCCCTCCCACCCACCCATTCCTTGCAACAGTTATTTTGGAGAAATATTCAGGTGTATTGAGTAAAATGAAACAGATTTAGGTTTAGCTTTAATTTTATAATTGTCATGCGCACTGAGGCACGGTGAAACCATTTATTTTGCATGCTATCCAATCATGTGAAGAGTCAAGAGAGCGTTTTATTGTCATTTGTCCCATACAGAACAATGACATTCTTACTTACAGCAGCACAACAGAACATGGAAACATAGTCTAAATGTTTATACATATTAAATCAGATAAGACTATACATAAATACATCAAGCCGAAACCAAGTTCTATAGAACGAGCAAAAGGGAAGATACAGAGTGCAGAATATAGACAATAGTTGCAGGAGGAGGCCATTCGGCCCTTCGAGCCAGCACCGCCATTCAATGTGATCATGGCTGATCATTCTCAATCAGTACCCCGTTCCTGCCTTCTCCCCATACCCCCTTGACTCCGCTATCCTTAAGAGCTCTATCTAGCTCTCTCTTGAATGTATTCACAGAATTGGCCTCCACTGCCTTCTGAGGCAGAGAATTCCACAGATTCACAACTTTCTGACTGAAAAAGTTTTTCCTCATCTCAGTTCTAAATGGCCTACCCCTTATTCTTAAACTGTGGCCCCTTGTTCTGGACTCCCCCAACATTGGGAACATGTTTCCTGCCTCTAACGTGTCCAACCCCATAATAATCTTATACGTTTCGATAAGATCTCCTCTCATCCTTCTAAATGCCAGTGTATACAAGCCTAGTCGCTCCAGTCTTTGAACATATGACAGTCCCGCCATTCCGGGAATTAACCTAGTAAACCTGCGCTGCACGCCCTCAATAGCAAGTTCTATATAGTTTTTAGTACGGTAATGCACTAGTTCCATAGACAAAGTCCAATGAGGAGGTGGTGAATCAGACACTGCCTCAGCACTGGACCGTTCAAAAGACTGATAACAGAGGGGAAGCTGTTACTGAGTCTGGTGGTACGAGTGGATTCTGCTTGTAGCAGAGTCAGAGAACATCGGATGATTGGGAACGGAATAATAAATTGGAATGCACTGCCGAGAAGGATGTGGCAGGCGAGCGAGTGGCAGGAGTTTCAATAGAAACTTCAATAGAAACCTCCTTTTAAGAGGTGGCTTGGGAAAATAATGTGAGATTTTGTTTTAAAACAGCATTGTGAGGAAAGTGCAGGAAATGGAGTCCCCTTGAACAGAGGCTGAGAAGTCTCCGGCTGTGCCGTCCCGTTTAGACTGTTAAGACATGCTCACAACCAAAGAACTGCGACAGCAATAATGGTAATCGAGTCAGAGGCAGTCAGTCTCTTGTGATGCCCTTGCCTAAATCGACCACCTGTCACGAAAGCTGACGTCTCCTCACACCATCTACGCCTTCAGTTTATCGAAAGAAGCAACGCAACTTGTGGGGAGAAGACACAACATTGAAGAACCCCCTCGCGGACAATGGCATCTGTTGACCAAAGCTCTCCCCCCATCTGTCTCTCCCCCCCCTCTGTCTCTCCCCCCCTCTGTCTCTCCCCCCTCTGTCTCTCCCCCCCCCCTGTCTCTCCCCCCCCCTCTGTCTCTCCCCCCCCCCTCTGTCTCTCCCCCCCTCTGTCTCTCCCCCCCTCTGTCTCTCCCCCCCCCTCTGTCTCTCCCCCCTCTGTCTCTCCCCCCCTCTGTCTCTCCCCCCCTCTGTCTCTCCCCCCTCTGTCTCTCCCCCCCCTCTGTCTCTCCCCCCCCTCTGTCTCTCCTCCCCCCTCTGTCTCTCCCCCCCCCCCCCCCTCTGTCTCTCCCCCCCCCCCCTCTGTCTCTCCCCCCCTCTGTCTCTCGCACTCATCCCACGTGGTGCTTCCACACAATGAGCAGCCGGCGCCGGGGATCACCCAAACAAAAAGCAACACCTCGTCGGGTCTGGAAGCTTTTGTTCAACGGTCCCACCAGGACTCGGGGGGAGTGGAGTGGAGGAGGGAGGGAAGGAGGGAGAGAGAGAGAGAGGGAGGGAGGGAGGGAAGGAGGGAGGGCTGGGAGGGAAGGAAGGAGGGAGGAAGAGAGGGAGGGAGAGAGAGAGGGAGGGAGAGAGGGAGGGAGGGAGGAAGAGAGAGAGAGAGAGAGAGAGAGAGAGGGAGGGAGGGAGGGAGGGGAAAAAGCACCAGCACCAAAGGCTGGCCTCAAGAGCAGCGATGTAGCCGTTGCCACTGGCGACGGGGGACTGCGGATGTTTGGGACGGGACGAAGTTCACGGAGTGGAGTGGCACCGACACAGTGGCAGCTACAACTCCAGCTAACTAACTAACGCACAGCGGTGAGGGTAAATCAGAGAGCACCATTCCCCACCCCCTCACCTCGCCCAGAGGAGGGGAAAAGGGCAAAGTTAAGTCAACTTGGAAAGGAGAACAGAATCTGAAACTGTTGATTGTCATTTGCAAAATAATTTAAGGGGGGAAGTTTGCTTTTCGGTTGGTACAAATAACGAGTGTCTTCTCTCCACGATGTAAAGGAGTAAAAGGGATCGACGCCAGATTTGCACGTCCTCTCTCCCCCCCCCCCCGATGCTTTTGGGGACGGGGAGAGGGCCGATGCAACCCCATTTAGACATGCCCGTTGTGACTCATCTCCTCACCTCAATATCGATTCACCTCCCGGCTCGGGGCACAAAGTGCTGGAGTAACTCAGCGGGTCAGGCAGCATCTGCAGAGAACGTGAATCGGTGGCGCTTTGGGGTCGTCGTGTTCATGTCCATGTCCCCCAGAGATGCTGCCTGACAAAATGCGTAGGATGGAACTGCAGAGATGCTGGTTTACACCGAAGATTGACACTTTACACCGAAGATAGACACACAAAAAAAACCTCGAGTAACTCAGCGGGTCAGGCAGCATCTCCGGAGAAAAGGAATTAGGTAACGTTTCGCTCCCCTGCAGGACCTATACATCAGGAGGTGCAGATCCAGAGCAAGTAAGATCATGTGGGACCCCTGCCACCCCAGTAACGGACTGTTCCAGATGCTACGGTCAGGCAAACGCCTCCGCTGTCACGCTGTGAAAACGGAGAGGATGAGATGGAGTTTCTTCCCACAGGCCATCAGGACTGTCAACTTTTATAACTCCAGAGACTAAATTTTGTTTACACTATAGTAACTTTATTAACTTTATTTATATGCTGTAACTGTAATTCTTTTTTGTGCACAATCCGCAGGCATTGCCACTTTCATTTCACTGCACATCGTGTATGTGTATGTGACAAATAAACTTGACTTGACTTGGGTCGAGACCCTTCTTCGAACTGAGATTCAGGGGAGAGGGAAACTAGAGGTATGAAAAGGTACAGAACAAATCGGAGCCGGCACTGGTGGCCAAGGAGCCTACAATGGTTTTTATTCACAAAATGCTGGAGTAACTCAGCAGGTCAGGCAGCATCTCAGGAGAGAAGGAATGGGTGACGTTTCGGGTCGAGACCATCAGTCTGAAGAAGGGTCTCGACCCGAAACGTCACCCATTCCTTCTTCCCAGAGATGCTGCCTGTCCCGCTGAGTTACTCCAGCATTTTGTGTCTGACCTTCGATTTAAACCAGCATCTGCAGTTCTTTCCTACACGATGCTTTATTGTTGGCTGTTGGGGAGGTGAGAAGGAAAGGATACAAATAGTGAAACTAACAGGACGACTAGGGTGGGTGGGTGGGTGGGGGAGGGACGGAGTGAGAGAGAGGGAGGATGCAAGGGTTATTTGAAATGAGAGAAATCAATATCATACCACTGGGTTGTAAGCTGCCCAAGAGAAAAATGAGATGCTGTTCCTCCAATTTGCAATGTGGTCTCACTCTGACAGTGGAGGAGGTCCAGGACAGAGAGGTCAGTATGGGAATGAGAAGTTAAAATGTTTGGAAACCAGAAGATCGTGATGGCCAAGGCAGACTGACCCCATTGAGTTACTCCAGCATTCTGTGTCCTTTTGTGTAAGCCAGCATCTGCAATTACTTCATTCTACTCTTTCTTGATTCACCTCTTGCCTTCCACTCTAACACTTCTGATCTCTATTCTGGTGGATAGCTTGTTCAAAGGAAGTTGACATACACATTCCCTCTGCACCCCCAGTACCCCCGACATGGTGGCACAGCGGTAGAGTTGCTGCCTTACAGCGAATGCAGCGCCAGAGATCCGGGTTCCATCCTGACTTCGGGTGCTGTCTGTACGGAGTTTGTACGATCTCCCCGTGACTTGCGTGTGTTTTCTCTGGGATCTTCGGTTTCCTCGTACACTCCAAAGACGTACAGGTATGTAGGTTAATTGGCTTGGTAAATGTAAATAGTGGGTATAGGATATTGTTAATGTGCGGGAATCGCTGGTCGGCGCGGACTCGGTGGGCCGAAAGGGCCTGTTTCCATGCTGTATCACTAAACTAAACTAACCCGTACACTGGAGCTATTTGGATGAAATTGTTTGCCAGGGTTTAAAGAGCAATGTTTATAGCATAATCATTTGATATAGGTACAATGTATTCTTTCACCATGTCTCTTTGGTCGACAAACACATGGTAAATCACTACAGTTCCAGTTTTTAAATTTAGTGTTGCCAAGGTGACTATGGTCCACAATTTTCTCAGCAGTATCCAGAGTAGTAGGCAACAGATAAATCCAAAGAACCTAGTGGCTGGGAATCTAATTTTAGGCCCAATGAAAAAAGATGAATTAATAACATGATCCAACAATGACAATCTATTTGGTCTCCATTTGGTGATTAAAAAATCGCAAAGAAAAGGGAAATGGTGCATTGCGTTTATTATTGTGCAACTATGGAAGTGGAGAAACCCAGCATCCACTGCTACTGCGAAAGCCCTCTATCAGCAGAATAGGCCGCCATTTTTAATTGAGCATTTGCTATCACAATGAATGTTGGAATGTCTTTTGGTGATGTAGAAAACCTGAAAGTAAGCAAGAAACCAATTGCAAACCATCCCATGAGCCTTCAAAGGCCCATATGCAAAATTGGCACTTGGTCAAAAACAAATTTGCAGATAACCAAAAGTTAGCAAAAAGACCATTTTCAGGGTAGGTCAGATGGCTGCAGACGTTCGGGGCAGAGATGGCTGTAGAGAGATTGCAATGGAAATAGGAAATATGCAAGTGGCCATTAATCCCCCTGACTATACACTCTCCTATCGCTATAGCAATACAGTGGAGCTGTAGTTGTGTTGCTGCCTGACAGCGCCAGAGACCCGGGTTCCATCCTAACTGTGGGTGCTGTCTGTACGAAATTTGTACGTTCTCCCTGAAACCTCGTGGGTTTTCTCTGGGTGACAATAGACAATAAACAATAGGTGCAGGAGGAGGCTATTCGGCCCACAGATTCACAACTCTCTGACTGAAAAAGTTTTTCCTCATCTCAGTTCTAAATGGCCTACCTCTTATTCTTAAACTGTGGCCCCTTGTTCTGGACTCCTCCAACATTGGGAACATGTTTCCTGCCTCTAACGTGTCCAACCCCTTAATAATCTTTCCTCTTGCATTCCAAAGACGTGCAGGTTTGCAGGCGAATTGGCTTCGCGAAAATTGTAAATTGTCCCGAGTGTGTAGGATAATGCTAGTGTACACAGACCTGGTGGGCCAAAGGGCCTGTTTCCACGTTGTATCTCTAAACTGTAAAGATAGGAGAATCTATAGTCGGGGGATAGGCAGTAGATTCTGTGGTTGCAAATGGGACTCGAGGATGGTGGTTGCCTCCCTGGTGCCTGGGAGCAGGTTTCTCAAAGCTGCTGCATAACATTCTCAAGGGGGAGGTTGAGCAACGAGAGGTTGTTGGTGTGTAGCTATCGCCGACATAGGTAGATAAAGGTAGATCCTGTGGAGGGAATATAGGGAGCTGAGAGTGGTTTGAAGGCACATTCTCAAGAGTGGTAATCTCTGGATTACATCCAGTGCCACATGCTAGTAAGGACAGGAGTAGAAGGATAGGTACGGTGAATACATGGCTGAGGAACTGTGCAAGAGACAGAGGTTCAATTTTTTTTGATCATTGGCGTCTCTACTGGGGCTGAGGGGACGAGTACAAGAGAGACGGGTTGCACCTGAACTGGAGGCGTCCAATATTCTGGGAGGGAGATTTACTCATGCTACTCGGGAGGGTTTTCAAACCAGGGCAGGACTTGTACAGTAAACGGTAGAACATTGGAGATTGTTGCAGAACAGAGAGATCTCGAGCTTTTTGCATGGTTCCCTAAAAGTGACGAGTCAGATGGAGAATGTGGTGAAGGCATGTGGCATGTTTGCCTTCTTTGGGAAGGATACAGAGTACAAAGGTTGGTACATCATGATGCAGTTATGCAAGTCGTTGGTTACACCACACTTGAAGTTATGTGTGCAGTTCTGGTTGCCTAGGTATAGGAAGGATGATTATTAAATTGGAAAGGGTGCAGAAAAGATTCACCAGGATTTAACCTGGACTTGAGATGCAGGGATGGGTTGGCACCACTGGGAGGCTGAGGGGCACCTCATCATGAGGGACATGGATAGAGTGAACATTCAGTCTTTTTCAAAGGACTTTAGAGATACAACATGGGATCTGGCCCTTCGGCCCTCCACGACCTGTGATTGCCTGTACACTGGCACTATGCTACACACCAGGGACAATTCACTATTTACAGAAGTAAATTAACCTATAAATCTGTACATCTTTGGAGTGTGGGAGGAAACTGGAACACCCAGAGAAAACCCACACCCAAGAGAAAGGATTCCAAATCTAAAGAGCGTGGGCTTAAGATGAGAGCGGAGAGATTTAAGAGGGACCTCGGGGGCAACTTTTTCAACTCGGAGAGTAATCCATATCTGGAATGAGCTGCGCGAGCAAGCTGTAGAAGTGGGTACAATTACTCCTTTTAAATGACATTTGGACAGATATATATGGGTCCCTGGAACATACTGCCAGGGATGATGGTGGAGGCAGATATGATAGTGGCATTCAAGATGCTTTTAAATAGGCACATGTATATGCAGGGAAAAGATGGATATGGATCACATCCAGACAGAGGAGATTAGCTTAAATTGGCATCATGTCAGGCACAGACATTGGCCCAGGGCGCCAGTTTCTGCGCTGTACTGTCCTGTCCGATGATAGGAAGGGTTTAGAAGCCTTTGGGGCAAATGGGACCAAGTTGGTCAGCATGCAAAAGGTGGGCCAAAAGGGCTCATTTCTGTGCTGTACATCTTTACTACCCATTAGAGATACCGCATGGAAACAGGCCCTTTGGCCCACCGAATCCGCGCAGCCCGACGATCTAACCCTATCCTACTAGGGACAACTTACAAAAGTCAATTAACCTCCAAATCTTTTGGAGTGCGAGAGGAAACTGGAGCACCCAAGAAAACCCACATGGTCACAGGGAGAACGCTCAAACACCATCCGGACAGCACGACCGAACGCCAGTCTCTGACGCTGTAAGGCAGCAGCTCTTCCCCGTGCCACCCCTATCGCTATAATCTATGACGTAGAATGCAAAAAATGTGCCTCAACTGGTTAACAGTGGGATTGTCTCAACTGTCCTATTTGACTGTAATCCAGTTCACACATGAAAGATACCAAAATGACTCAAGGTAGACATCTTAATGACATCATTGGCATCAATGACATCAATGACAATCTCAAAATAACAACCCCAATCAAAAGGAAAAATTCTAGCTAGATTTACAGGGTCAAATGCTGCTGACATAATATTTATGGACTTCTTGCAGTTGATGACTTACAAATTAATGAAATGGCTCCTCCAGCAGGAAAACTATTTATAATGGGTTAAAAAAAACTCATGGAATATTTAAAATTTTAACTGCCAATTTGATGCAGTTATTGGAAATTTGGGAACCAATTCAGAGTGCAAGCTGCACTAATATTTTGTGCCTTTTATAGTGCACCAGCAACATTGCAAATGAGATCATCAAATTAAAAGCTAGTGCATGCATTTGATATATTAAATAATAGCTGCAGGCACCATTTGTAGTATTATCATCTGCCATTTAATAGACTACATGCACCTTCAGAAACCAGGTACTATTAAGAAAAATAAGGCTGAGCCAGGGAGCACCTGGGTTCTATCTGACTTCCTTTGGGAGTAAGTACAAATTGGGAATCACTGTATGCAACATTTGAGACAGAAGAGACCAAAGCAACAGATTCTGAAAGGCCACAATCTCCATCAGTCACTTAGGTCAACTTTCCTTACAAAATGCCAACAACTCAACAGGTGTACTGAGAAACTATTTGCTTATAATGCAACAAAGACCTTTTGGATTCACAAGACCTCCCAGAAGAACAATACCAACAGTTTCACTCACCTTTGTTCCCTGTACTTTGCAGTTTGTTCTCTCACCTTTTTTTGTTTATTTTAGAAATATGAGGAAACAGGCCCTTCGGCCCACCGAGTCCGCTCGACCAGTGATCCCCAAACACTTGCACGATCGTACACACTAGGAACAATTTACAATCTTTACCAAAGCCAATTAACCTGCAAACCAGTATATCTTTGGAGTGTGGGAGGAAACCGGAGCACCCAGAGAAAATCCACATGGTTACAGGGAAAACATACAAACTCCGTACAGGCAGCACCTGTAGTCAGGTCTCTGGAGCTGTAAGGCAGCAACTCTACCCTTGCGCCACTGCCCTGCCCCGACCAAAAGGAGAAATTCTAGCTGAATTTACAGGAGTCAAATGCTGCTTGCATAATATTTATGCACTTCTTGCAATCGATGACCTATACTGAGAGATAATTTACAGTGATCAATTAACCTATTACCACATCTTTGCCATGAGAGAAAAAAACAGAGCACCCAGAGGAAAGCCACTGGTTACTGAGGAAAGTGCACTGCACACAGACTGCACCGGAGGTCAGGATCGAACCTTGGTCCTCAGGAGGACTGAACCAGCAGTACCGACAGCCATGCCACAATCAGCGGGTAGCCTGGCATTTTTTAATGTTCTGCACTTTAAACTTTAGACACCCGTGGTCAGGATCGAACCCGGGTCTGTGGCGCTGTTAGTCAGCAACTCTACTGCTGCGCCACTGTGCTGGTGGAAGACGAAGACCAGAAGGAAGCAGATTCTACATTATATCCTCAAACCCAGAATCTCTGCCAGCAAGAAGATTGATGATATCACTTCCAATTCGCACAACGTTAACATGAGACATTAACGCTATTCTTTATTACTGGCCATTTCTCCCAATTGCTACTTGTCCTCAGCAACTCATAAATTGGTAATCAAAATGCAAAAGTCCCAAGTTTATACTGACTATGGAGATTCCAAACTAATCCTGATTTAAGAGCCAATTTCTGCAAACCCAAAGTGCCTGAAGCAAGACCCGTTCCAGCACTTTGTGCATAAAATCTAGGACAACTTCTCCTATCCAATGCCAAGGGAGTTCAATGCTGTTTAAAGATGCTGCCTTCTAAATGAGACATTAATTCAATACTCTGCTTGCTTCTCCAACCCCCACTCCCCAAGGGAGTTGTAAATGATCCCAAGAGTTCAAGCATAGGGGTATTATTCCCAGCTATAATTTATTCCTTGGTTACCAATAAAGATGATCTGATCATTATCACTTCACTCTTTGTCAGATCTTGTTGTGTACAGCTTGCCTGCAATACCCCCTTCTTTGCAACGCATGCACTTCAAAAGTACTTGTTTAGGAAGGAACTGCAGATGCTGGTTTGCACCGAAGATGGACACAAAATGCTGGAGTAATTCTGTAGGACAGGCAGCATCTCTGGAGAGAAGGAATGGGGGACATTTCAGGTCGAGACCCTTCTTCAGTGTTATAGTTTCTTCCATCCACTCTGATTGATTCTCTCCACTCCACACCAATTTACTGAAGAAACAAGGAATTGGATCAATCTGACCCAATCCCGACCCAAAACATCACCTATCCATGTTCTCCTGGCGCTGCCCTTCTACAAACCCAAAATGTCACCCATACTTTTTCTCCAGAGATGCTGCCTGGCCCGCTGATCTATTCAGCACTTTGTGTCTTCTTCACAAATTTACAAATGACATTGAATAAAAGGCAATTCTTTTAAAAATCATTGTACTGAATCTGTTGATTAAATTGAGCATTAATTTTTCAATTTTAACCGCCAAAGTCCACTCAAGAAGCTGGCGAGAAAGGAACTGCAGATGCTGGTTTATGCCAAAGATAGACACGAAGTGATGGAGTAATGCAGAGGGTCAGGCAGCATCTCTGGAGAAAAAGTATGGGTGACATTTTGGGTTTGTAGAAAGGTCCCCCATCCTTTTTCTCCAGAGATGCTAGCTGGTCCACTGAATTACTCCAACATTTTGTGTCAATTCACTTTAAAAGCTACTTTTTCCCTTCGGTGGTAGTGAAATCTGGAAGCTCTCTCTCGCTCTCAATGTGGAGCGCGAGGTGCCAAAGTTGTGACGATAGAATACCAAATACCAAATAATTTTTTAAGTCTTGGGACTTAGGACATGAACCCTCATCTTTGAAGCAAAGTCATGACCTGCTGAACCATGACTGACATTGATATTGGGCACCTTCCAAAGTATTTGAAGCCAACAAAAATAAAGTCTAGCCGAACCCAACGATGAGTACCATCAAAAAGCATCAATTCAAAACAATCCCTGGATCTTTCAGCAGGTCTAGCAAGCAGCCTAGTGTTTATTAAGGTTCTGAAAAATGTATAAACTTTTTTCACTTTAAGATGCATTTCATTTCCTCCGTATCACCGGTTCATACCATCAAATACTTCTTGAACTAAGGCCACAATGAAGTTTTGTGTGAGGGTACTGCCCTGCGCCTGATCACAGATCAAGGATTGGACATACGTGCACATTCCTTCTGACAATACAGATGGAAATGGGAGCCGTGCACTTGCTCCGAGGTCATTACCTTCCTTTTCCCGCCCTCTTTGGCAAGTTTCAAGTCTGCAATTCCTTTTTCCTCCCGGTCACAAGGCTGTGACTTCTGCAGTGAGTCACCTCCCCCGTCATCGATGCCCGAAGGATGGAATTCACACAGTTTATGTTGAATTATAATCTTCCCAACAAAACAAATGACATTTGAAGGACTAGAAATAACAGGATCACCTCCCACTGCAATAAAGCAATGTAGGACGAGGGGGTGCAAAGAGAATTAGACGGTTTAGCATCAGCTTCTCACTGTACTTTTGCAAATCTCTGACAACCAGGAGAAACACCGGTGAGCAGAAACAAATCTAAAAGTTCAGGAATCCTTTTGTACGTCCCTATTTGCGAGCTAAGATGCGACAAAGCAGATTGCTTGGTTTTCCAGCTGATTGCTCGATGCAGTGTGAAATATCCGGATGAAATTTGCTTCCTCAAATCACAGTGTCACCCACACACAAAAATGAAAGAAAAAAAACAACAGCCCCCTTTACATCATTCCTCTCAATCATTCATCCGTGCAATATCTCGCAGGATAATGAACCCAGAATAAGGGGCAATTATTCAGGCTGGGAGCACGCCTCGGGCAGTTAGTTGTTACTTACTTTGGTAGCTCAACGCGAGCCTTTAAAGGGAAACAGATACGAGACTTCGTTCATCCACTCAAAACATAACGATTGAAGAAAAACAGACAAATGCACACGTACCTATGGATCGGCATCCTTGCAACCTGACCACACGTCGTCAGTTGGACCCCCTGAGATGCGAAATACTGCATGGCGTTTATTTTGTCATTTTCAGCTCAAAGCAAAAGCTTCGTTTTGCACTCAGGGAATTAGAAGCAAAAGAAAAAAAGAAAAACTCTCCGCAGAGGGGAGAGAAAACAATCAAAAAAAAGCCAAGAGGTTTTCTTCAACCCGACTGTGTGGGAGATAGAGAAAGAGACGGGAGAGGAGGGGACGCGCTCAGTGCACGGTCCTCGCTGCCAGCCAGCCAGCCCACTCGGACGGAAGGTGGACGGACAGGACAGCCCACTTCCATCGGCAGCGCTTTAAATTTAGGCGAGAGGATTCAAGTGAGGGCTGATAACACAAGGTGGCAGCACGCCAGCACTGCAGGCAGAGTCTCGATTCAAGCCACATTCTCCCCGCAAGAGCATTTAAAGGAGCCCTCGCCTTACAACGTTTCAAATAGCAGGGCAGGGCAGGGAGAACGAACGAACGAACGAACGAACGAAGGGGTTGGACACGTTAGAGGCAGGAAACATGTTCCCAATGTTGGGGGAGTCCAGAACAAGGGGCCACAGTTTTAAGAATAAGGTGGTAGGCCATTTAGAACTGAGATGAGGAAACACTTTTTCAGTCAGAGAGTTGTGAATCTGTGGAATTCTGTGCCTCAGAAGGCAGTGGAGGCCAATTCTCTGAATGCATCCAAGAGAGAGCTGGATAGAGCTCTGAAGGATAGCGGAGTCAGGGGGTATGGGGAGAAGACAGGAACGGGGTACTGATTGAGAATGATCAGCCATGATCACATTGAATGGCGGTGCTGGCTCGAAGGGCTGAATGGCCTCCTCCTGCACCTATTGTCTATTGTCAAAGAGCAGGGCAGGGAGAACGAACTCACTTGACCCAGAAATTGGGTCACCACCGATTCTGGGCGAGCCGTCAGCTGTGGCATTAGGAGGTCAATGTGTCGGCCGGGGGGGGCAAGGAAATCCTCACTGACCATCTCCCCGAGGGTAGCGGTGAACTGCCCAAGTGCAGACCACTCTTTGGGACCGATACCGCCCAGGAGCCGTGCAACGCGGTGTCCGGCTGGGGTCTACTCCAGTCGTCATTTCATACGGGGCAGTCAACCCTCAGTTCACACATAGACATCCCATCCAGACACCCATTGAGGAGGAGACATTGGACGGACAACGACTCAAGAGCGGACCTTTGACAACCGAGCCAGCCACGAAAGCCAGCTGTCAAACCTCCGTTGTGAAGTTTGGACAGACCCAGTGATCCCACGGGAGGGTTAGAGTCATACAGCGTGGAAACAGGCCCTTCGGCCCAACTTGCCAACGTTGATGCCCCATCTACAATAGTCCCACCTGCCTGCGTTCGGCCAAGATTCCTAATGTATAGGAATAGGTACATTTCCTATTCATGTACTTGTCCAATTTTATTTTAAATGATGTTATAGTACGTGCCTCAACTACCTCCTCTGGCAGCTGGTTCCATACCCCCCACCCTGTGTGTGAAAACATTGCCCCTGAGGGCAATTGCCCCATCTCAGTTTAAACCTCTGTCCTCTGGTTAAAAGACCCTATCTATTCCCCCTCATGATCTTGTACACCACTACAACATTACCCCTCATCCTCCTGCGCTCCAAGGAATATAGTCCTAGCCTGCCCAACGTCCCCCTATGGCTCAGCCTTTCAATTCTTGGCAACATCCTCACAAACCTCTGCACTCTTTCCAACTTAACAACATTCTTCTCAGAGCAGGGTGACCAGAACTCAACACAATACTGCAAATGCGACCTCACCAACTGGATTCATGCAGGAGGTTCCAGAAGTCCCTCGTGGACAGTCTCAGCAAGCTAGGCAGCATCTAGTTGGCTGAGTTCCTCCAGCACTTTGTTTTTGGTCGTGATTCCAGCACCTGCAGTCTCCTGTGTCTCTCAGTGGATGATTCTATGTACACCTGCTGATCAGTCAGTTTAGTTTATTGTCATGTGTACCGAGGTACCGTGTAAATGTGTGGTCAACAGAGCGTGGCCCTGGTGGGATTCTACCCTCGAAGGCCTGGCCCCTGAAGAGGAAAAGTAAAGCATCTCACACGGGATAATCTCCCACTGAAATATGGGAGATCCCATTAAATACAGGACCCATACCATCGTGATCTACATGGTGGCATCAATCTCCCAGTAATACAACCTGAGCCAACCCAACCACAATTCCCGACCTGGGAAGTGGGAAAGGGAGGAACTGTGGATCACAGGGCGGATGAGGAGTGAAATGGAATCGCTTGGGAAGATTAGACAACCGAGGATCAGGTTAGTTGGAACAACCAGCAATAAGCCATTGATAGAGACAAAATGCTGGAGTAACTCAGCGGGTCAGGCAGAGAAAAGGAATAGGTGATGTTTCGGGTCGAGACCCGTCTTCAGACTGTGAGTCAGAAGCAATAAGCCATTACCAGTCTGAAGAGAGAATACAGTCCTCTGCTGATCTGTTGTAGAATGTGATATATATGTAAAGGATTTTTTCTCTCTTCCCGCCCACCACCATTTTCTAATATGATTTCCTTGTAGGACATTGTGAAACAATGGGCAATTTACAGGCTGATTTAACAAGCTAGTAAACCCTTTACCAAAAGCTTCACCATTGCAATTACTATCTACATCCCAGCCAACAAGGGTGGTTTGACCAATACACAGCATCGACTGCTGTGTTTTGGGTCTTAGTTCCAACATTTTACATTCCCCCAGATAAATCGGCTACATTTAACAACATTCTCTCCTCCCACCCCCTGCAGCCACCCCTCTACTTACCACACAAGACAAGTGTTATTTATTTGTTTTTGGTCTCCACCTGTCACAAAGATTCAATTTGTCCTCTCCAGCAACCCCCCCCCCCCCCTTCTTCTCTATAACTAAAACATTAGTTTAGTTTTTTATTATTATTATTGTCACATGCACCAAGGTATAGTGAAAAGCTTTTGTTTTACATACTATCCAGTCAGAGAAAAGACAATACATGAATACAATCAAGTCATCCACAGTGCACAGACAAAGGATAAAGGGTAAAACATTCAGTGCAAGATATAACACCAGAGTCTGATAAAGTCAGATTAAAGATAAATCAAAGGTCTCCAATGAGGTAGATGGTAGGAGAGAACCACACTTTGGCTGATGAGAGAATCTTTCTATTGCCCGATAACAGCTGGGAAGAAACTGTTCCCGAATCTGGAGCATTGTGTTTTCAAACTTCTGTACATCTTGCCTCATGAGAGAGTGGAGAAGGAGTGGCCGGGCTAAGACTGGTCTTTGATTATGATGGCGGCCTTGCCAAGGCAGCGTGAAGTGTAAATGGAGTCAACGGAAGGGAGGCTGGCTTTTATGATAATTGGGCTATGTTCACAACTCTGCATTTTCTTGGAGTGCTGGATTTAGCTGTTCCCAAATGAGGCTGTGATACATCCTCGATGCTCTCCACAGCACACCTGTAAAAATTGGCGAGAGTTGTTGGGATGTGCCGGCATGTTTACTTTCTAACTTTGTCATTCTGACAATTAGGCCATTGACCTAAAACACCAACAATGTTTCTCTTGCCACAGATGGTGCCTGGTGTGCAGAGAATAACCAGCATGGTCCTGTTTTAAGGAGGATTTCAACGCTGGACCCTCAGACTGCACTAGTCCAACCGAGTGGTGGTTTTGAACCTGATTATCTTTTCATTTATAAGAACGGCTGTAACTGAGATTCATGCCAAGGCAGAAACAAGAAAGAATAACATGGGAAAGGCCAATCTCCAATTCCTTGCCCCCAGCCCAAGAAAAGCTAAGGAGGCTCCCCATTTAGAAACCATTATAATTATCACATGGCGAGACTCATTGTAAATATAATGCAACGCAACATGTTATACTACACCCAAATTTGTACAAACATGTTCTTAAAACTATTTTACATCCACTCCTTAGCCTTGCAATTAAATTTAGCTCCATGCCATCTGTTCCACATTACTTGCTCACATTTCATACACTTAAATGGTTGGTGGCTTGGGGTGCAGAATGTCTTACTCCAGAGTCAAATATAATTCCGGAGTTTGGGTCGGACTATAAATAGATGCAGAAAAACCTCATTAAAACTGTTCAAATTGGGACTGACTGGTGGTTGAATGTACCAGGGACAGGAAGGGAGAGGTGTGGGAGGACTGGAAGGAAGAAACACTGTGGGAGGCAAAAAGGAATGAACGGGGAAGCTGTGGTTATAATTACCACTCTAGTAATCCAGAAGCACATTCAGATTTAATTATTAAATCATCAGGAATTAAGTAGATACTCAATAATGACGAATATGAAACTACTCAGATAACATTAAATCCATCCGCCCCAGTACTTCATGGAGGACAAACTGCCATCCTAACTTGTCTGGCCTATCTGAAACCCAAGAACCATCATGATATGGTCGACTCCTAACCACACTCCCAAATAGCCTTGTGTAAGAAAACAACAAACTGCAGTGATTATAAGGTCATACGTGATAGGAGTAGAATTAGGCCATTCGCCCCATCAAGCCTATTCCGCCATTCAATCGCGGCTGATCTATCTCTCCCTCCTAACCCTATTCTCCTGTCTTCTCCCCATAACCTCTGACGCCTGTACTAATTAAGAATCTATCTATCTCTGCATTAAAAATATCCACTGACTTGGCCTCCACAGCCTTCTGTGGCAAAGAATTCCACAGATTCACCACCCTCTGACTAAAGAAATTTCTCCTCATCTCCTTCCTAAAAGAACGTCCTTTAATTCTGAGGCTATGACTAGTCCTAGACTCTCCCACTAATGGAAGCATCCTCTCCACATCAACTCTAACCAAGCCTTTCACTATTCTGTGTGTTTCAATTAGGTCCCCCTCATTCTTTTAAATTCCAACGAGTACAGGCCCAGTGCCGCCAAAGGCTCATCATAGGTTAGTTAACCTACCCATTCCTGGGTTAATTCTTGTAAACATCCTCTGAACCCTCTCCAGAACATCCTTCCTCAGATATAGTGCTAAAAATTGGTCACAATATTCCAAATGCAGCCTGACCAGCGCCTTATAGAACCTCAGCATTACATCCCTGTTTGTGTATACAAGCCCTCTTGAAATAAATTGAAATAAACATTGAGTTTGCTTTCTTTACTACCGAATTGACTTGCAAATTAACTTTTTGGGAATCCTGCACCAGTACTTCCAAGTCCCTTTGCACCTCCAATTTCTGGATTCTCTCCCCATTTAGAAAATAGTCTACGCCTTTATTCCTACGACCAAAATGCACGACCCCGTATCTTGCTACACTATATTCCATCTGCCACTTCTCTGCCCACTCTCTCAACCTGTCCTTCAGCAGAGTCCCTGCTTTCACTACATTACCTGCCCTTCCACCTATTTTGGTATCATCAGCAAACTTGGCCACGAAGCCTTCAATCCCCTCGTCCAAATCATTAATGAACAACGTGAAGAGTAGGGGCCCCAGCACCGACCCCTGCGAGACTCCACTAGTCACTGGCAGCCAACCAGAAAAAGCCCCCTTTATTGCCACTCATTGTCTTCTGCCGTCCAGCCAACCTGCTATCCTGGCAAGTATCTGCCCTTTGATACCATAGGCTCTCATCTACCTTAGCAACCTCAGGTGTGGCACCTTTTCCAAGGGTTTCTGAAAGTCTACTGACTCTCCTTTGTCTATCCTGCTATTTACATTTTCAAAGAATTCCAGCAAATTTGTCAGCAAGACCTCCCCTTCACAAAGGTTCAAGATGCTGGCTCAGTGCCACCTTTTCTGAAGGGCAATTCGGTCACAATGTTGGCCTTCCAAATGGCATAAGCATCATGTAAAATGAACAGAGCTGGTTTCCAGTAAGAGTGAAAGTGAAGATGATGCTGATCGTGGGAGAGGGGCCCAAAATTGTGGAGACACTGAGGATAGGAGAGGAATATAAAGGAGTACAAGAAGGGATGTTAAGTTGTCTAAATTCTCGGGGGGGGGGGGGGGGGGGGGATTGACCAACTAGGCAGTGGGTTTGATAGTCTGATGTTGACCCACTTAGTAAAGATTGGATTGAAATCAGGAGAGACAGCAAGTTACTCATACACTTGACCCTGAATTAAGTCTGTTTGGGTTTTGTGTGTTGTGTTGACTCTACCATGAATTCCATTCCAGAACATCATACAGATGGTGAGGGAGGGGGAGGTGGGGAGAAGGAAGGAGTTTCAGATTCACAAAATTGGGTTTGTTTTCAAGATGTGTGTTGATGTATGAAATGACCTCCAGAGTGACATTCACACACCCTGTTCAGTCAGCCCACTGATTCCTGAGCTATCCACAGACAGTTGTCCACAGAAGCTAGGAGTCATCTGATTTGGCAATATATATTTTCATCCATGCTGCCGACCTAGATAAATGGAGAACAACTAAAAATAAAACCCTTTCACATCTCCCTTCCCACCAGGCCCCATTTCTCTCTATCCAACTTCAAACAACTTAACAAAATTCGATTAAAACGAGGCAATGATTCCTCACTGAGAACAGTTTACAATTAAATGAATTGATTTGTCAGCAGGAAATCACTAGAGCTCGATTAGAATGCTTTGTCTTGGCGGAATAAAATAAGGGGAAGTAATAAATTTTAATTAAAAAAAATAAGCTGGTGTGGCGGCTCCCAAGGGTCGGGCCATACTACTACCGACCCCTCGGCACGGGAATGGACCAGTCCCGGGAGGCGGTCCTGGACTCAGGTATATAAGGACAAGGTTTGGGCGCCATGGGACATTCCGCCCTTACGTGCCATCGGCCCTCCAGGACTGCGCCTTTGTGTTCCTGCGCCGTGACGCCCACCAGACGCCACTCCAGAGGCCGTATGAAGGCCCGTACCGGGTGCTGGAGCACGGACAGACAACCTTTGTTTTGGACATGGGGGGCCGGCCGGAGGCCGTGTCAATTGACCGCCTGAAGCCGGCCCACTTAGACATCGACCAACCGGTGCGGGTGGCCCAGCCTCGGCCACGAGGTCGCCCCCCTTTGCGGGTCCCACCGCCTGTCCCTCCAACTGTGCCTCCGCCGGCCCCTCTGTCGACCGATTACCGTACGCGGTCCGGTCGGGTTGTGCGACCACCAGTGCGTTTCGTGCCTCCGGATCTGGGGGGGGGGGGTACTGTGGCGGCTCCCAAGGGTCGGGCCATACTACTACCGACCCCTCGGCACGGGAATGGACCAGTCCCGGGAGGCGGTCCTGGACTCAGGTATATAAGGACAAGGTTTGGGCGCCAAGCCATTCCGGCAGACTAGACCCGTCTGAGACCCACGATACAATAAATATACCTTCCCGAAATACTTGGCTCCTTGCCTTTATCGACGCGCTACACTGGGGTTATTTTCTCCGGAAATATAAAAGTTGAGGGACGACCTGATAAAATATGTGAAAGTTGCAAAGTGGTTCAACGGAGTAGATGAATCTAAACCAGTTGTCAGAAATTGAATGTTTCAGGAGAAAAACATGATAGTTTTCTTTTGTTGTACCCTGGCCCAGGTTGTGCTGGCATTTATAACCACTAACCATGCCCAAATGGATAGAGTAGTTTCTGGCAAGTGAAGGGATATGGGATGTTTTGCTACCATTTTTGACAATTTTCTAACTTGTGAAGATATCTTGGTTGATAGCTAAAATAGAACTGGCCACTGTTCCAGCCCTCTCAACATGATTAATTCTTAATTGTACTTCCAAGCCATTTAAAAACATAGAAAATAGGTGCAGGAGGAGGCCATTTGGCCCTTCGAGCCAGCACCGCCATTCATTGTGATCATGGCTGATCGTCCCCAATCAAAAACCCATGCCTGCCTTCTCCCCATATCCATTGATTCCACTAGCCCCTAGAGCTCTATCTAACTCTCTCTTAAATCCATCCAGTGATTTGGCTTCCACTGTCCTCTGTGGCAGAGAATTCCACAAATTCACAACTCTCTGGGTGAAAAAGTTTTTTCTCACCTCAGTTGATTGAACACAGGAAAGCTGAGATGGCCAATAGTTTGCCATGCTTGCATCCCCAAAATGAAATCTCAGAAACATTCTACTACTGAAGATCCCAGCTAACAAGAAAGAGAATTGAAATGGATCATTGTACCTCTTCAGTAGATAAGGTCCAGCAATATTGGTTAAGGGAATTCTCCTGCATTTAACCTATTTCCCTGCCACTCCCAACTCACCATTCTCATTTCTGCTGAAGGAATTACATTGAACAGAGATGCACGTTTGCATTGGCCGAGTTTGAGGGTGGGGGAAGGGAAAGCAGAAACTTAAACTTACCCAAAATTGTTTCAAAAATAGCATACCCAAGATCTCCCTCTCTCCAACTGCCCTCATTAACCTATAAGCCAGATGAAATAAATTCCAACATTATTCCTTCAGCAGCCCGGGACTCTTTTGAGATATCCCTTTGCTCTATCCACTCTCCCCCCCCCCCCCCCCCCCCCACCCCCCCCCCCCCCCCACCACCACATACTATCTTATAACTTAAAATTAACTTGTTTTCTTTGTTGTAGAAACACGGCACTGCAGATGCTGGTTTATTTACAAAGGCACAAAGTGCTGGAGTATCTCTGGAGTATCTCTGGAGAACATGGATAACTGCTGCCTGCCCCGCTGATGCACTCTAGGACTTAATGCCTTTTTCTTTCTTTCTTTCCCATTTCTGAGCGAGGATCCCAGTGTGAAACGTTAACCTTTCCTCTTTCGACAGATGCTGCCTGAGCAACTATTTCCATCATTTTGTTTATATACCCAAGTGAAGCAATGCTTAACAAAGATCCCCAAGATCTTCAATTTCCTCCCACACTTCAAAGACGTACAGGTCTGTAGGTTAATTGGCTGGGTATAAATGGAAAATTGTCCCTAGTGTGTGTAGGATAGTTTTAATGTGTGGGGATCGCTGTATATCTAAACTAAACTAAAGGAAAAAAGCACATTTGAATTGATTGAAAGATACAGCATGGAAACAGGTCCTTCTGCCCACCGACTCCAAGATGGCCATCGACCACACGGTCACACTCGCTCCACGTTATCCCACTTGCCCATTCATTCTCCACTTCTGTAACTTTACAGAAGCCAATCAACCTACAAACCTGCACATCATTGGGATGTGGGACGAAACCCAGGAAGAATGTGCAAACTCCACACACAAACAGCACCCAAGGACAGGTTCAAACCAGTGTCTCTGGCACTCTGAGGTGAGCAGTTCTTCCAGCTCCACCACTATGGTGCAGGAACTGTGAATGATGAGCCCCATAGATTGTCCCCCACCACTTTGGTTCAAATTTTGTTGGGGACAGGGGAGAGGGCAAAGGTTGGATTTGACTGGTAGTTACAGTAGGTTACTTTGACAGCAGCATTGCATTGAAGGAGGTGAGAGAAAGGGGGGAGGTGGGTTATTTGGCTGGGTAGGCTGGCACTCACAGGGGCAGAGGGAAGGTGTGTGGTGCATGAGAGATACAGAAGTAAAGTGGCTTGGGAAGCTACAAGTGATGTAGGGCGTGCAGCGTAGGTTCACTAGATTAATTCCCGGAATGGCGGGACTGTCGTATGTTGAAAGGCTGGAGCGATTGGGCTTGTATACACTGGAATTTAGAAGGATGAGGGGGGATCTTATTGAAACATATAAGATAATTAGGGGATTGGACACATTAGAGGCAGATAACATGTTCCCAATGTTGGGGGAGTCCAGAACAAGGGGCCACAGTTTGAGAATAAGGGGTAGGCCATTTAGAACGGAGATGAGGAAGAACTTTTTCAGTCAGAGGGTGGTGAAGGTGTGGAATTCTCTGCCTCAGAAGGCAGTGGAGGCCAGTTCGTTGGATGCTTTCAAGAGAGAGCTGGATAGAGCTCTTAAGGATAGCGGAGTGAGGGGGTATGGGGAGAAGGCAGGAACGGGGTACTGATTGATAGTGATCAGCCATGATCGCATTGAATGGCGGTGCTGGCTCGAAGGGCTGAATGGCCTACTCCTGCACCTATTGTCTATTGTCTATTGTCTATTGTCTATTGTCTATTGATGGACTGTTCACATTCCTGGACCCTAAGCTCTCCGAGCCCTTTATATGAAAGCAACATTTCTCTTGACGTCAAGCAATTATTCCTACAATTTTGCTAATTTCCCCCGATATCCTAGTTATTCTCCATGATCTTGAGTATGCACCAAGATGAATGCCACTATTGCACTACACCATCTATTTTAAAGTGGCCTCGAATGCCAAAGCGAATGTAAAAAGGTCCCTTGCGACCATTTTGAAGAGGAGAAAAAAGGATAGTCACAAAGATCATCTGATCATCTCACATTGATGTTCGTGGAATTAATGAATGCCTGTTGTTTTTGAGACCGGGGAAGAAATAGTCCTCCAGTTGGACTATTAAAATAGAGGACTGCTTTTATAAAAATAAACAATTGTGGCAGCAGACTAGTTCTTTCTCAAGTGCCATTGTTACACCATGTTGTGAAGAAGGAGAATTCCATTAGATACAATAAACACTAGAAAGCATGGACCAAGGAGGTATCTTTATTCAAATAAGAGAAGTAATGCATGGATTAATGAATGGAAGTGCATCATTTACAATGCATTAATGCCAGGATGGCTTGAGGTGAATGTCATTTGTACATTAAAGATGTCCAGCAATATTTACACAACTGCATTCACCACATCCTTGTCAATAAGGTTTTGCGCTGATACAGCTACTTTTACAACTTCAAACAGTTTCAACAGCCAATGAAGTATTGAAACACGAGCTGTGCAACATTTAATACGGACAAAGCCACGGTGCCGGAATGAGACAATCATGTCCAGGTAATCCTTTGCCTTTCAAACTCTTCTGAGGATGCAGGTTTTGTTTGGGCGGTACATCACGTTACCAGTAAACCCTTTGGTTTGTCGTGTGACTGGCCCACAAGGCCATCTTGCTCCTCAAACTTGGCTAATATTCCATTCTGGTCACACTGGTCAAAAAAGAGAGGGGAGCTCCTTTGTTCTTTCAAAGTAATGCCATAAGTTCTTCTATGTCATAAGTTCTTTATCCATCCTAAGGTGGATGAAAAGGAACCTATGACAGGAGTGGAATACTTCCTCAATCACGCAGTAGATAACATGCCCGAGTCACTGAATAACACTGGAGCAAGTGTGTTGCCATTGAGTCACGGCTGATATCTACTTATAACTGCAGCAATTTACACGGTGACCGAGACTCTCGGGAGAAGATCAAAGTTAATTCACTTTGGTCCTTTGAGCACTGAGTCCTGCAGCTCAATGCCCTGATCCCACCCACTGTTGACATAAACAACAATCATGTGGCAAAGGAGCACTGAGATAATCAGGAGATTTCCATCAGTCTGACTCTGGGAATGAACTTTGTGACAACAGGACAGAGCTCAAGGACCAAGGCATAGGCGTAAATTTACAGTCACATATCCTTAACATAAAAAACACACGGTGCACAGATAAATGCTAACTAAGTGAATGAAAATGTGAAGCTAATCAGAAAGGAGGACTGAAGTTTTGAGAAGAGGGATTTCCCAGCTTGGGAAAATAATAGTGCGGCTGAAGATATTTTTCGTAATGGTGGGAAACGGCAAACATTCAAAAGACCCCAGGGATCATCTGAAATTGTCTTATCAAGCCAGAGACTCGTACCTTCAAGTCATTCCAGGGGTACTTGAGAACCCAACATAGTCTGATAGTTGGTGGTGGTGAGGGATTAATAACCCAACATGTTAACGCTTTCCCTCTCCTCAGATGCAGACAGCATCACTGGTTTTATCTTCTGTGCAGTCCTTGGAGAACCATTTTTGCCCAATCCTAACTCTTCCTCTTGTGCAATCCACACTAAAGATGTCTTTACACCTTTTATTCCAATTGTTTGCAGCGATGAACTGTCTACATTGGCTGCCTTGTTTCCTCATTTAGTTTAGTTTAGTTTTGAGATACTGCATGGAAAGAGAGCCTACAGGCCACCATGGCCATGCCAACCATCGATCATCCATTCTATATTCTCCCACTGTGTCATACCTACACACTAGGGGAAATTTACAGAGGCTAATTAACCGACAAACCTGCACATCTTTGGGATGTGGGAGGAAACCCGAGCACCTAAAAGAAACCCACACAGTCACAGGGAGAACGTTATATTCCACACAGCCAGCACCTGAGGTCAGGATCGAACCTGGGTCGCTGGCGCTGAGGCAACAGCTCTACCAGCTGCGCCACCGTGGCGTCGTTAAAACATTGCAACAATCGTCAAGCAAAGCCTGTGTAGGAAGGAACTGCAGATGCTGGTTTAAACTGAAGATAGACACAAAAAGCTGGAGTAACTCAGCGGGACAGGCAGCATCTCTGGAGAGAAGGAATGGATGACAATTCAGGTCGAGACTGAGTCTGAAGAAGGGTGAGTTACTCCAGCTTTTTGTGTCTATCTCAAGCACAGCCTGTTGCAAATGTAAAAATATTCACTCTGGGGTGAAGAAAGAAGCTTCAATATTGCACTGAGACCCTCAGAACACTTCACGATTATAAAACAAAACTATCTGAACTCAACCAGAATGTTGGAACCTAATTACAAGGTTACAGAAGCACAGAATATAAACGACACTTAACCCATTGGGATCGTTGACCACTTTGACACACAAGTTAGTCAGGTAACAATCCTTCAATCCTTCAATTGAAGAGTCCTTCAATCTGACTCTTCACACCACGGGACCCACTCACAAGTTAGGCCATACTCTCGACCTAGTGTTATCGTCCGGATTCCCAATCTACAACATTGAAACTACTGAGGCCTGTCTATCGGACCACAGCGCTATCATTTTTGACGCATCTCTGCCTTTATCTCCCGCAAAATCTCATCTCCCTGTTCGTTACTCCCGCGACATAAATTTGTTGACTGCCAGTAAGTTCTCCGAGGCTCTTACAGCTGCCCCCAACATCTGCACTATTGAGGCTTCTTCCCCCCCCCCCCCCATCTCAGCACTGAGGATCTCACCTCTTTATTTAATATCACTTGCACTTCCATTCTGGATTCTATCGCTCCCCTTAAAATGAAAAAGCCTAAGCCCAAAGGTCGGCCTTGGCTCAATGACACCACCAAAGCCCTAAGAAGGGAGTGCAGAAAATCAGAACGGAGGTGGAAATGTGACAAGCTTCAAATTTCCTTCAAAATTCTGAGAAACAATCTTCTCAAATACCAGGAAGCAGTAAAGTCTGCGAGAGCACAATACTTCTCCGACCTTATCTCCAAAAACTCTCATAACTCCAAGGTCCTATTTAGAACAATTACCTCTGTCATATGTCCCGCCCCCAGTACCAGCTTAGTTGGGTCCCCTGCTAAGTGCGAAGAATTCGCGAAATTTTTCACCAGCAAAATTGGGAACATTAGAATGAACATTTCCCCTCCCACCCGTGACCTAGCTGTCTCACTGGTCTGCTCATCTAAATTGGACTGTTTCCAACCCGTCACTCTATCCTCCCTTGCAAAGCTTGTCTCCGCTATGAAACCTGCAACCTACCCCCTTGATCCTTCCCCCACTGCCCTTCTGAAGGATGTCATTGCAATAGCCGGTCCCAGCATCCTCTCTATTATCAACAGTTCTCTGGCCACTGGCACTATTCCAACCTGTTTCAAGCACGCGGTGGTCCAGCCCCTACAGAAAAAACCTAACCTAGACCCCACCTTGCCTAGCAACTACAGACCCATTTCCAAACTGCCATTCCTGTCAAAAGTCCTTGAAAAGGCAACTCTAAACCAATTAGTGCCCTACCTACACCAAAACACCATCCTGGAAAGTTTCCAGTCAGGTTTCAGAGCCCACCACAGCACAGAGTCTGCCTTGTTGAAGGTACACAACGACCTGCTTCTCGCCATCGACACCGGCGACTGTGCAATCCTGCTCCTTCTCGACCTCAGCGCAGCGTTCGATACAGTGGACCACACCATCCTTATTGACCCTCTCCGGTACGCATTTGGCATTGATGGCACTGCCCTGAGCTGGTTCGTTCCCTATCTCAAAGATAGGAGTTTCGCCATCAACATAAGCAGTTATTCCTCTTCTCCAGCTAGCCTCTTCTGCGGAGTTCCACAAGGCTCCATCCTAGGCCCCATTCTCTTCTCTCTATACATGCTCCCCCTTGGCCAAATCATTCAAAGGCACGGCATTTCCACTGCTATGCCGATGACACACAGCTTTACCTCCCCCTGAAACCCAACAACCAATCAAATTTAAACAGCCTCTTACACTGCCTTGAGGACATAAAATGTTGGATGGCACAGAACTTCCTCCAATTAAACGAGAGCAAGTCTGAGGTCATCCTATTCGCCCCCCCCCCGACTCCATCAAATCGATAACAGGCAGTCTTGGAAGCCTATCCTGCCTAGTCAAACCGCATGTCAAAAACCTCGGCGTGATATTTGACTCTGCATTAAAGTTTGACAAGCAAGTCAACGCTGTGGTAAAAGCCAGCTTCTTCCAACTTCGTACCATAGCTAAAATCAAACCTTTCCTCCAATTCGACGACACTGAAAAAATAATTCACGCTTTCATTTCCTCCCGCCTAGACTACTGCAACTCCCTATACACTGGGATCAGCCAATCATCCCTGTCCCGCCTGCAACTGGTCCAAAACGCCGCAGTGAGACTCCTGACGGGTACCCGAAAAAGGGACCACATCACACCGATTCTGGCCTCTCTCCACTGGCTCCCTGTACGGTACAAAATCAACTTCAAGCTCCTCCTATTCACATATAAAGCCCTAAATGGACATTCCCCCCCCTACATTAAAAATATTCTAACCCACCTCTCTAACTCCAGGTCCCTCAGGTCGGCCGACTTGGGGCTACTCACTATCCCGCGGTCTAGGCTTAAGCTCAGGGGTGACCGTGCTTTTGCGGTTGCAGCTCCTAGACTGTGGAACAGCATCCCTCTTCCCCATCAGAACTGCCCCCTCCATCGACTCCTTTAAGTCCAGGCTCAAAACCTATTTCTACTCCCTAGCGTTTGAGGCCCACTGAGGAGGCGCTGTGAACTGTTTTGTATGTGCTGTTATGTTTGTGTGCTACTGTATGTTTCATTTTTTTCCTTAGTACCTAAACAGATGTACAGCACTTTGGTCAACGTGGGTTGTTTTTAAATGTGCTATACAAATAAAATTGACTTGACTTGAATCCATAATTGAACACCACATGATGAAAAGAGCAAGTTAGAGAACGAGGAGCAGATTAAACCAAGTGCCGCCTTAATGGCCTAGGATCCGGGACACGGAAAGGACCATAGGTGCACTGGGAAAGAAAGTGGGATTGGTACAAGACATTGAGTACTTACGACACAACAACCAGAATAAAATGGGATGTGGGAAGCTCAATACAAAGAACACAGATTACGCAATGATTGAGAGGCAGAGGGCACCAAAGCAAGGGAGTGTAAAAATAGGCATTAGTGTGGATCAGACAAACTCTGGAGTAAGTGACTACCCCGCACATGCTGAGGTTTTTCTGTTCGCACCTGTCCAGGTTTTAGGGGAGGACAAGCTTAGCATTGTATGAATACCAATGCAATACACAGGAGGGTCTGTGTAAACACCAGTCTCCAGGATATGAGGCCGCAAGTAAATCCCAAGCACAAGGATGCAAGGGGCCCTGTTTAAACACAAGACTACTTTTTCTTCTGTCTAAAAAAAATAAATTGCTCAAACAGCAGACCCCTTGGGGAGAAGCAATTGAATCTCTTCAGAGCAAACCATTTGCCAAGTTAAAGAATTCACCACTTATGAAAGGGATCCAGCCCAGACATTCATGTAGTTTAGATTAAAGAGCTACTAAAAGCAGTCCGTAAAAAAGTTTATCTTCAGAACTCAAACATGCAATCCGATAAATATCAAACTTCCTTTCTGTGGCCCTCGCATTATATATCTAACTAACTCATCTTTTCCGTGCTTATGTCTTTTGAACTTTTCCTGATTATTCCTTACTTTGGAATGTTAAAGTCTAGAGGCCCGGTATCCTAAAACATTCATTTCAAGTTATTTCTTCTCCTTCTCTCAAACCACAACAGGAAACAAATGCAGCAAGGTTTGGAACCTGATGCATATGAACAGTGATTTAAAAAAAAAAAAGAAATGCTTCATCAAACCTCCACTGTAATAAACAATGTTCACAGCTGTTAGAAACGGTTTCCCGAGATCTCCATTCAATGGAAATTAAGATGCTCATCATTGAGAATCACGTTCCTGTTATTTTGAGATGGGGTGAAAATCACATTATCTAAAGCATATCCAAAAGTTTTTAAAAAAGTTTTAAAAGTGTTCCTTTACTTCTATCTAAAGCGGTAGCACAAATTGCTGAACTATAGCTGACAGGACTGTTGAGAGAGTAACTGTCAACGTAATGAGCTTGGGGAATGCAGAAGTAACACATCTGGAAGAACAACCGATCTTTCCAGACTGATTTGCCCTGGCTTCCCCAAATGTATTATAAATAGGATTTCTAGTCTATTTATAGTTCTGGGTATGTCTTGTTTCTCCATTTAGGAGGGCAGAACTGGAATGGGAACTGTAACCCACTCCCTGGCAAAGTTCACAGGCCTCCACCAGGGACTGAACATGTTAACCCAGAGGTGAAAGAGACCAAACATAGATTCATGGGCGAGGATATCAGAAAGCAGGGCCAGTATCATTTGCATTCGGAATTCTCCAAGTACATTCTCCCAGTCCGAAGGGTCCTGACCAGAAAAGTCACCTATCCCTTTTCTCCAGAGATGCTGCCTGGCCCGCTGAGTTACTCCAGCGTTTTGTGTCTTCGGTTTCAACCAGAATCTGCTGTTCCTCCCTACTTATTTACATTAATATGCATTCAATACAGTTGGGAGATTTAGCAAGTCTTATGTGATGCTTTGTTACAAGACAGAGCTTCATGGAGAAAGGGCACAAAAGATAATTGCTGGGTGATGATCAAGGTCGATCCAGCTCAGTTCTATCATTGCATGATAAGTACAGCAGTCTATTAAACCACAACAAATTCGGGTACAAGGCAAGGAAAGCTTTGCAAACCAAAGACACCTTTTCATATTAAGTACTTGCCATATGCCGCCTCTCAAGTTACTCATGCATTGTGCACATAGACATCTACTTTGCAAATGGTTGATCTTCCATCTAAACTTTGTACACGGAGGGACATTTTATATCAACGCTTTTGGCTGGTTGAATCTGTTATTGACTTGTCACGTACAATTGGAATGTAATATTGCCGCATTGCAACAGACATGGCTGCATGACTACCTGTATCTCTGGACAGGAGAGAAGCGACTAGAGTTGTACAACAGCTGGGACATTTGAGCAAGAGGAGGACAGAGAGAAAACAAAAGTTCTCTTCGATAAGTTTGAAAAGCACCTCGAACGAAAGACTAACCATTACATACATCACTACACTTTTCAAGGCAACTAAAGACAACACCGTGGGTGACACAGGGGCGCAGCAGTAGAGTTGCTGCCTTACAGCACCGGAGACCCACGTTCGATCCTGACTATGGGTGTCATCTGTACAGAGTTTATATGCTCTCTGATGCTGCGGTTTCCTCCCGCACTCCAAAGACGTACAGGTTTGTAGGTTAATTGGTTTCCATTTTTTTAAAAATTGTAAATTGTCCCTAGTGTGTCGGATTGTGCTGGTGGTTGCTGGTCGGTGCGGACTCAGTGGGCCGAAGTTCCTGTTTCCGCATTGTGTCTTTAAACTAAACTAAAACTAAAACATATCATGGTTTTGCTGGTGGTTCCAACCCGAAGTGTCGGAGCTCAGCCATAAGTAGTTCCACCCCACACATTTTTTAAATGTTTATGCCAGAGTCTTACTAAAAGACAAATGGCATCTCATCTGTCACTTTATTCCATCACCGCACTGTGGGGTGTCCCAAGCCCAGCATTAAGAGGGGATGGAAAAGAATGAAGAGAAAATGTTAGAAAGCCCACAGGATCATAGAACACAGAAGAGTTGCACAAAGGAACAGGCTCTTCGGCCCACAATATCCGTGCTGAACATGAAGCCGAGTTAAACACGTCTCCTGTGCCTGCAAGTGATCCATATCCTGCAATTCCCTGCAATGGAAGAAGAAAGCCCCCAGTGTCCAGTGCCAGTTAAATGCAAGGCCCCATCCAATGCACTGGCCGTTTGGTTCTGTAGATTAGGCAAAGGCACAGGCATGTAGAAGTTTTATCAGCTAGAAGGGTCCTGACCCAAAACGTCATCTGTCCATTTCCCTCCACAGAGGCTGCCTGACTTACTGAGTTCCTCTGAAGTGTTTTTTTGCTCAAGCTTTCAGCACAAACAGCCTCAAGTCCCTGTCAGGCATGTTGCGCGGCACGGTAGCGCAGCGGTAGAGTTGCTGCTTTACAGCGAATGCAGCGCCGGAGACTCAGGTTCGATCCTGACTATGGGTGCTGCACTGTAAGGAGTTTGTACGTTCTCCCCGTGACCTGCGTGGGTTTTCTCCGAGATCTTCGGTTTCCTCCCACACTCCAAAGACGTACAGGTATGTAGGTTAATTGGCTGGGTAAATGTAAAAATTGTCCCTAGTGGGTGTAGGATCGTGTTAATGTGCGGGGATCACTGGGCGGCACGGACTTGGTGGGCCGAAAAGGCCTGTTTCCGGCTGTATATATATGACATGATTACATTGCTTCCATGTTTAAAAAAAATACAAACCCTTATACCCCTTTCTTAAAATATGAATTTCCTGAATCGGCTGTCTCATCCAGCCTAGGCTGCTCTGCCATTCGATCATGGCTGATCTGTTTTTCCCACTCAACCCCATTTTCCTGCCTTCTTCCCGTGACCATTGATGCCCTTACTAATCAGAGTATAGAAGTGAGATTGATCAATTAACCAAATGGTCTCAATGTCAGTAAGACCAATGAACTGATTGTGGACTTTGGAAGAGGAAGGATGAGGACCCACAAACCTGTTTATATCAATGGTGGAGCGAGTCAAAAACTTCAAATTCCTGGGCGTGCATATTTCCAAAGATCTTTCCTGGACCCAGCACATTGATGCAGTAATAAAGAAAGCACATCAATGCCTCTACTTCTTGAGAAGATTACGTAGATTTGGTATGAGAGGATTCGCTTGAACTTCTGCAGGTGTACAGTAGAGAGCATATTGACTGGTTGCATCACGGCCTGGTTCGGCAACTTGAATAACCAGGAGCGAAGAAGACTGCAAAAAGTTGTGAACTCTGCCCAGTCCATCACTGGCTCTGACATCCCCACCATCGAAGGGATTTACCAGAGTTGCTGCCTCAAAAAGGCAGCCAGCATCATCAGAGACCCACACCACCCTGGCCACACACTCATTTCACCCCTGCCATCGGGAAGAAGGTACAGGAGCCTGAAAACTGGAACATCTAGGTTCAGGAACAGCTTCTTCCATACAGCCATTCGGCTATTAAACACTACAACCTCAAATAAGCTCTGAACTACAATAGACTATTATTGTTATTATTGCACAATTATTGTCTGTTTTTTGTGTGTAAGTATGTGTGCGTGTATATATATATATATATATATATATATATATATATATGATCTATATATGATCCATATATGTGTATTTGTGAGTATGTTTACACACACATACTGAACTCTTTTTTCTCTCTCCTTTATTATATTGTTTACTGTGCACTCCGTTTACATATTCTGTTGTGCTCCTGCAAGTAACATCTGGGACATAAGACAATAAAACACTCTCGACTCTCTCTCTCTGTCTAATCAAGAACCTATCAATGTCCGGTTTAAAAATACCCAATGACTTGGCCTCCACAGCCGTCTGTGGCAGTGAATTCCAGAGATTCGCCAACCTCTGGCAAAGGAAATTCCTCCTCATCTTCATTCTAAAGATATGTCCTTTTTTAGGGTCCTCCACCAATTTCCCAGCACCCTTGCTTCCAGAGCCTTTCTGAATTATCCATTTTGCTGGACCAAACAGAGATTAGAGCCTTGGGAGGGAGGGGGGGTGAGATACCGGCCTGCAAAGTCGGCTGCAGAAGTTGACTTTGGAAACGGATCTGTCAGCTCCGGCTGGGCAGGAGTTCCAGAGCCCTTGTCGTAGGGGGACGATTCGGCCTGCCGATTGTTGCGGATATCCTGATGAGTTCGAGATCGGCTGTCTCATCCAGCCTAGGCATCGCACGCCACATTTTCTGGGGGACTTCCAAAGGGTTGGGGGGGGGGGTTTCTCCTGATTAAAGGGGACCACCAGTTGTCAGAAAATCGGTAGTGTATCTGTATTGTGAGGATGTGCTTCTGCAACTGCACTCCCAATGCACTTTGCACCACCAATTTCTGAATCCTCTCCCCATGAGAAAATAGTCGATGCCTTTATTTCTTCTGCTAAAGTGCATGACTGTACAATTTGCTGTGCTGAATACCATTTGCCACTTCTCTCACCACTCTCCCAAACTGTCCAAGAGGATCGTACGATGTTACACCGGTGGATTGCCAACATTTCAGCGGGTGGACTGCTTAAGTCTTCTGTTCCTTGGTTAAACCGCGCTTTTCGTGCAAATTGCTAAAATGATGGACATGATATCACCGTGGGAAAACCTCAGAGGGATCCCTGATTGAACCTGGGTTCACTTTCAAGATTTTGAAGGGAAACAGGAGCTCCAATGTAATTCCAACATCTCCAAAGTCTCAGAACTCGGGATGGAAGACAAATTTCCACCCGAACATCACCAACAGTATAGATAAAAATACTCAGTTACTGTTTCAATACCATGACCAGTGTAACAGGTGTCCAGAGGCAGGATATCTTGCGGCAGTGACAGGTTGGATGTTTTGTTTCATCCTCCAGCTCCAGAGCTACGTGGTCAAAGGGCATGAGGGGAAACTCATGGGAACAATGGTTACCTCGGGTTAAAGAAACAGTGCTAAATTCAGATGAATTAGAGTTCATGTTGCGGAACACAGAAAAACACAAAAATCAGAGAACAGAAAACATCCCAAAACAATTACTTACTGCTGGCAGTGAATGGCAGACTCAAATTGCTTTCTTTCTTAGATCGAGTTCCTTTGCAGGAACACAAATCGTTCGGTTCATAAAATACCAGAGCCTTTTTTTTGTTGCATTTGCAACGTACAAATTCTTGAAGCTCCTGAGAGAGGTTGACAGCAAGCCCATTCCTGTAAACAGTGGCGATTCTCGACACAGCAACTCCCTCACCACAAATTGCTGTTTTTTTTTCTTTGGAGAGCAAACATCTACCAGTCAATAACAGAACGTGCCTTTGACTTGCCATTATTTTGTCTGAAATTTCTGGGCCCAAGCCTATTGCTTGATAAAAAAGAAACTTTGTGCAGATTTTGCGAAAATATTTTCTTAGTACTTAATTCAGTATGACTTCAAGATGTCTTGGATCCCAGACCACAGGCTGAGAGAGCCATAATGGCTTGCCTACAAGGGGTCTCTCAATCACAGGCTGCTTGCATTCTTCAAAACAATTACAAGTAATAATGGTCTGAAGAGGGGGGTATTAAAAACATAAAAGCTCAAGGTTCATCTGAAAAAAAATACTCATGCTATTTGAGTCTGAGTTTTGTTTATTGTCATGTGTATCGATGTACAGTGGAAAGTTTTTATTGTGTGATAACCAGTCAGCAGAGAGACAACACATAATTACAATCGACCATCCACAGTGTACAGAAACATGATAAAGGGAATAACGTTTAGTACAAGATAAACCCAGTAAAATCCGATCAAAGGTAGTCCAAGGGTCTACAGTGAGGTAGACAGCAGTTCAGGACTGCTCTCTAGTTGTTGGTAGAGAGCACAAATATATCCGAGGACGGTGTGCATTATCTTTCCCTTTGTGTGTTGTGGACATACTCATACCCCAGGAAATTATTTTTCACACCCGCAAATAATAGAAGAGAATTTAACTTTTAAGATACTTTTTATCCCCTGGAGCTCACAATAATAATTTAAATAATATAAATGATGGAATGGAAACAACCAACTGTGGTTGTCACGTCAAGGTTAAGGTCGGGGTGGGGAGTGTGGGTGCAAGTTTAGCTGAATCACTGTGTTTCAATTTCCCAACGTAAATCAAGCTGCCATTTGGCGGCTTGCACCCAGGCTAACGTGCGAGCAAATCATTACAATGGGGATTCATTAAAACAGACTTGAATACAAAGCAAGAAGTGAATTAATAACAAAGAAGAAAATGCTGGAGAAAATTGGGTATCAGCGAGAATGGGTCTTGGCTACACCACATCAGGAGCTTTGCTTTCTGTTTTGGGCATAATGTCTGGTGCATAATCGACTTTGGAGCAGGAGCAATGTTGTCAAATGGATGAAGCAGGTTAATGAATTATGAGGATATAAATAAAATGGGAGAGAAGACTGAAACATCTAAAACAATTGAAGTTCTCACTTTGGCCTACCCAATGAAGTTAGAGGAAGGGAGCAAGTATAATTTGAGCAAGGGAGCAAGTATAATTTGAAATTATTCTTCCACGCACAGGCTAATAGAAAACATAGAACTCTATCCTGAGAAAAAGATGTGGTAGCAGGGAACCATTAAAGCTGTCAAGTGCAGATTGATTTGTTTTGAGATACTCAGGAACACAAGATGATAGAAACAGGCCCATGGGATGTGAAATGCAGGTAAATGGATTTGAGGTACACATCAGTTATCACTATAATTACAAAAGCAAAACAGGCCAAGGCAGCTGAATAGACTCCACCAAGGCCAATGTTTTTTAAAATTTTAAACTATACACCTTAAAAATAAGTTCTTGCCTCTGTCTTCTTTTTTTGGTATTCATCCAAAGAGTGATTCATTGATTATAATCATAAAAGTCAATCAGTTGCCACTCAAGTCTTTATGATACATCAAACAAATTGCATTATTGCTTTACCAAAGGGACTGGCTTTGGTCATTTGGAACCTACCATTAACAGGTGTTAAACCCACAGGATGAATGATTTTCCTTTCAATTAGACACAATGTTCATCAAACCCACGTAAATATTACTTTGAATTAACTGTGAGGGACCCACTTATATCAGGAAAAAAATCCCATCATTTTCCCAGCCTGGTAAACTGGCTTGGATTGCTCAGATTCAGTGTAATTGCAATGAAAAGCACCCGACACTGCAATTTATTCCACGTCTTTATGCACAACAGATTACTTCACCCCTTTCATCCAAGAATCATTAACATGAATCTCTCTCCACAGATGCTGTTAAACTTCCTGATGACCTCCAGCATTTTGCTTTTATTGCAGCTTTCCAGTGTCTGCAGTACCGAGCTGCAAGAAAAAAACAGTTGCTCTTGAACTCGTGACTTGGTCCAACTGCTGTCCTTGCTAAGTAGTTCCACGTGCTTCATCATCATCAGAATGAGGAGTCCTGCACAAGTCGTGTGTTAGGTAAACAATGCAATTAGTTGGCCTAGCCTGTTGCTCCATACAGATTCTAATGCAAAGTAATGTTGTTTAAATTTGCATTCAAAAATCAATAATTTGTTTTTCCAATGCCAATACTGTTTCTAATTTTATTTTCCGGTGGCGATTTAAAAAGGTCATATTGCTGGAACCTTCGGAACAATTGCAGAAGTTTGGCAATTCAAGGAAATTCCCAACATTTTAGAAACATCAGGATCCTTTGATCACCAGCCAATGTCATAAAAACGGAATAAATGTGGGAAATTTATTGAGTGTGCAGTCCACACCTCAGACTGTGCAATTATCGGCAAATATTTTCTGAGGGAATAGAGTCCGTGGCGCAAACTACTGACTCAGCAAGTGCCTCTGCTTACACCCTTCTCAGAGTACAAGAGATGAAAGCGTTTGGTCGGAGAAACACACCCAATGCCTCAGGCTTGTTGGCTGGCTCTCAACATCCCCTTCCCCTAACTGCAACCAATCCACCCCACAGCACGCAAGCACGGAGATCCCCCTTGCTACAACTTGACCAAAATCCAAACAATAGGAATGCTTTTTGAGCAGAAACACGTGCTCCTGCAATCTTTTGCATCACAAACATAGCCAATCCACAAGTTTGGCCATGAGCCCAGGACAAACAACTGATCACTGGAACCTTCCACTAATTGCGCTCTTCTGCAGAGCTCCAGCAAGGCTTTAACAATGTCAGATGGGATCCAACAAGAGATTTTACGTGATTTTAATTTTAATTTTGAGAAACTAACTAGCATGTCCGTAGACAACAGTATATTTCAATATATATTTAACTTGTTGCTCAATGATGGAGGATTGTTTGATTAAATTGCTTTTTCCAAGCTGAATCACGAGAGGTTTGATTTTCACAAAGCACTTCTTAAAAAAATCCAGCATTTGTGCCCTGACTCTTGGGAAATGGTGCATTCTGCAATATGCAATGGAAATGTGGGAGGGACAAGCAGGAAAACGGGGGTCAACAATTACAAAACAGGTGTAACTTGTAAAGAAGGATTTGGCAAATAACCTGATACAAAGCAGCAAAACCAAAAACTGGAAAATTCTTCTCTCTGACCTCCATCTGTAATGGAAACCAGACCACATCAAATTGACAATGTGTTTGATCTCTGCTACAGGAGATTTATAACAAAATTTATGCTTGGCAATGTTTCACATGGGGAACGTTAGCAGATAAAATTTGACACCCAGCCAGATAAGTTGATATTTGCACAGGTGATCAAAAGTATGGTTAGAGGTGGGTTGTAAAAGGTGTTCTCGGAATGGAGAAGTCAGGGAGGAAGGGAGGGGATTGCAAGACACAGAGAGTGATATCCAATGGTGAAGAGAAAGAGCATGAGGATAACCTACAGGGCAGTACTGCAAGCGAGCAAGGATTTGGCAGGATTGTGGACAGAGAGGTACGAGCTCAGGAAGCGACGCTATTCTGCAACTGGAAGAGGCAGCATTTTACTTGTCGGCTGAGGTTGTAAAGAGAGTTGACAGGAGCCAGCAATATGAAAGGAATGCCTGATGTAAGCTGAGTTGTTGTTGACAAAACTGCCGTTCTGGAGGCATAAGAAAATAAGGATGGGAATTGAGAAATTGCTGGTTTGGGAAGCATGGACACAAGAGTGTGATGGATAGACATGAATTTCTGCAGGTTGATGATTAATCAATTTACCTTCTACATTGTGAGATCTGCAAACAAGAACTGGTGGGGGTTTTGGGGAAAATAACTGGTTGGTGCTTCATTATTATAATGACATCCAGGCCGGTGTGGCATGAGAGGAGTCCCACTGAGACTGGAGACACGTTTACATTAAAGCAACTGGCACCAAGCAGGGGGATTGTAAAAGTTAATGAGGAGAAGAAACAGCCATGAAATTGGAAGCAAATCAATGAAGATAGGAAACAAATGTTCTCTGCCGAGTAACATCAGGAAGGGAGAGGGAGATTGAGAAATCAAAAGCTGCTGCAAACAAAGGCCTCAGAAGGAAACTCACAAACTTGTTTCAACAGCTCAGTCTAAAGACACCAACTTTAACCAGCACCAAAGCCACAACACAACCTCCCAACGCAAAAAAATGACCATAACTTTCAGCTTTTGTCGTTAACTTTAAAAACAAAAGAGAAAGTTAGGCCAAGAGTGGAGTGAGTTTAAGCATCATCTTCCTGGTTTTATGAAAGAAAAATCATGTGTGACAAATTTGTTCAAACTCATTAAAGATTTTGTTTAGTTTAGGAACAATATACAATTTTCCCAAGCCAACCAGCCTACAAATGTGTACGTCTTTGGAGTGTGGGAGGAAACCAGTGCTCCCGGAGAAACCCCACACAGGTCACGGGGAGAACGTGCAAACTCCATATAGACAGCACCTGTCGTCAGGATCGAACCCAGGCAGCAACTATACTTCTGTGTCACCATGCCGCCCCAAATGATGCCATGAGTTAATGGAAGGTAACCTGTTGTATTTTGTATTTTCAGAAGGCATTTGTTAAAGCGCTGCATAAAGGCCTGGTGCACCAGATTATACCTCATGCTATTGGGGCGCGACTTTGCAACAGGATAGAGACAAGTTGAGGGAGTGGGCGAAAACTTGGCACATTTAGGCATTTTAAAAAAGTGTGAGGAAATGCATGAGAATAGGAGGAATCAAAAGGCAGACTACTGACCTAAAGGAAAGAGACTACAAAGAGTGGGGAATATGTGTTCTTGTGTGAGAAAATTAAAAAAAGTTAAAATGTAGTTGGTATTTTGGAAGGCAAATGGCACATTGATGTTTATTGCCAGATGGCTAGAATTTGGAAATTGCAAAGTATAGTTACGATGATAATTGTTGGTGGGAAGGATGCACCTGGAGGTCAGAACAGAAAGGGATCTGCTGCTAATTCCAGGAATGAGACGGTTGGCTTCTCAACAGCTAAAAAAAAAATGTGGTTCCGTGTTCACTGGCGTTTAAAAGGGGGAGGGGAGATTTTAATAGAAGGGTACAGTTCTAAGGGGGAATGATTGTAAAAGTTAAGATACTCCCACTTGTGGGAGAGTCTTGCACGATGGGACAGATATAAAAGATTAGGGTTCAGTCATATAGAACATATAACCGTACAGCACAGGAACAAGCCCCTCGGTCCACATTGTCCATGCCGGGCATGATGCCCAGTTAAACTAATCTCCTTTGCCTGCACGCAATCATATCCCTCCATCCTTCCATATCCGGCCATGTTTGGCGAGTTACCCTCGGAGGTCCCGATGAGATTTGCGGCCTGACGCGGGCGGGGCCGAGGCGCCCCTTTCCCAGCAAGACTACGGGGCAGACAACCTGAAAATTGTGTTTCCTGTATCTGGCTCCACCACCACCACTGGCAGCGGGTTCCAGGTGCTCAGCAGTCCCTGTGTAAAAAAGCATGCTCTACATGCTATGCACCCTGGAACTTGACAGTTTCACCCTCAGATAAAGGTTCAGACTGTCTACCGTATCGATGCCTCTCATATGTTTATATACTTCTATCAGGCAACTGAGGTAAAACTGAGGTACACAGCAATGTCTCGCAGAGGGCGATGAATCTTTTCAATTATCTCTTCTGGGGAGCTGTGGAAGGTGGATCACTGGAGGTATTTAGGAGGAAATTGATACATTTTTGAAAGACTAAGAAAATTCAAATTGAATAGAACTAGCATGGAAGAAGAGTTGAGGCCTGGGGCAGAGAGTCATTTTGTTTGAATGACAGGGTAGATTTTAGATTTGTTTAAATCAGAAATACAGCATGGAAACAGGCATTTCTGCCCAACAAGTCCGTGCCGACCAGAGATCCCCGCACACTAACATTGTCCTACACACCCGAGGGACAATTTACAATTTTACCAAGCCAATTAGCCTGCTAGCCTGTACGTCTTTGGCGTGTGGGAGAAAGCGGGAGCTCACGGAGAAAACCCACGCAGGTCACGAGAACATACAAACTCCATGCACACAGCAACCATAGTCAGGATCTAACCAGGGTCTCTGGCGCTGTAAGGCAACAACTCGAGCGTTGCGCCACCTTGCAGATGTAGATGCAAAGAGCAAGGTGACCTCCTGCATTCTTGTGTTTAAATTACCCCACATTTATGTCCCAAATTAATAACAGCCCAGCATGTCAGTATGGAATCAGAACACAGAAAAGGCTGCACCCAATATCTTCTTAAGGATACAGAAGAGAGAGAGGAACTAATAGAAATACCAAGAATGCATGGCAGTACTCAGACAGTAGGCATGTAAAAATTATGCAATCCAAAAGTAGTTCCACTTTCACTGAACATACAAACTGTTAGAATAAAAGACTACAATCAATCGAGTCTGCCTTCTGTTAGCCAGTAATATCAGTGAACATGGAAAGCTAATCATGACAATCAATCTTGGTTTACAGTATACACAAAAATCACAAGAGAAACTATTGTCTAAATTTACCATTCTCCAAACATTTAACAGATAATGTCTCAAGTTATAATTGTCAGACCCAACAATATCTCTGGAAAGAAGAGACAGATTGCTGGAGTAGGTCAGCAGGTCAGGTGAACATGGGCAGGCAACTTTTCGGGTCAGGACCCTTCTTCTAATATCTCTGAAAATATTCACTTTATCTTTCCAATTGTCAAAGCGACTTTAACATTTAGAATTAGATTTGTTACAGAGACTACCACTGAGTCCAACAAAAAGCCCCCCCACTCTCATCCCAGCCTCCAGCACAAGGTCCAGAGAAGTCCACACATTTTTGGTGAGAACTGCCCTTTTCAGGAAGCAAACTCCAGATTCTTGCCACACTTCGGGTGAGAAATAGATTTAAAAGAAAATCCCCAGAATGATTTACTCCTCAAGTTTGAATGGTACGTCAGAGTCGCAACCACGCTAACAGGATGCTCCTGATGACATGCATTACCCACCCAAAATGACAACACAGAAATCACATCTAACAGCATGAATTCAGCAATTTCGTAGAACATAAACAGTACAGCACAGGGACTGGCCCTTCAGCCCACAATGTTTGCGCCAAACATGATGCCTGGTTGAGCTGATCTCATACGCCTGCACACGATCCATATCCCGATAGCCCTTGTACTTCCATGTGCCTACTTAAAAGCCTCTTAGATGCCACTATCGTATCTGCCTCTGCCACCACCCCCGGCAATGCATTCCACCACTCTCTGTGTAAAAGAAAAAACACCACCCCGCAAAACTTTCCCCCTTGTGTTGGACATTTCCACCCTGGGAAAAGGTTCTGACTGTCATGTGCAATGAATTAAAAAGACATCCTCACAGTGAAAGGGAAGACCTAATTTATCAAAGCTAATGGTCCAAAATCCAACAATGAACAATCAGTGAAAATGCATGCTAATTCCCCATTCCTCTTTGAAAATGAATATTTGGTGCTCATATGCATTTCTTCCAATAATTTATGTTTTTTAATTACTGATTTTCTAAACAAAAAACTTATACCAAGCCAACTTTGAGATCCTGGCTTTCTTGTACTCTGTACACCAAGCTTTGGAATATGTTTGGTATTTACATCTACATTCAATTGCTTGGAAAGCATAGATAATTACTAGCAGTTTTTTTGGTTCATGGTTCCATTTATCATGATAAATAAAACTTTGCGGCTTGGTTCTTGGTTCTCCAAAATATTCCAAATGGAATTTAAACCGGAACTAAATGAGATCAAGTCCAACTCTATACAAAACAATGGATCCTGCTGAATTTTTATCCCCTTCCCATTGTTAGGAATAATAATTTCATCTCTAATTTATTGGAGAATAAAAAATTAAGTTTGAGTCACTTAACTCACACCAGAAGAGGGATTTTCTGTTTGCTGGCACAGCGACGGGATGGGGGAGAAATTAAATATCAACGTTATAAAGAGCAATGCTATTGCACTGAAATACAAGGACAACCTTAACATCAGGCAACGTCTTGAAATAATACTTAGAGAAAATGTTGGACAAAGGCCAAAACTGAAGAAAGCACCGGTAAGTCGGATAAGACAAGGAAATGAAGGCAGGGGTTGAGGAGAATGGTAGAAGCTCATGTTCTGCAATGATAAATTCCTGGTACTAGTGGATTAGCAAAGCAGGTACTGATTGACAAATCAGAACCCAGCAATGAATGCTGTAATGGGGGATCCCAATCCTGGGTAACTGAGTGATGAACACTTGTTCTGGTTCATTACCCGAGGATTAATACTCAAAACATGGTCTTCTTGTACATACAGTGTTGTCTATCTGATGGGCAGGCTCCCATACCCCTAGGGTATTTGAGCATAATAGTGTAATGGACACTAATGGGCGGCACGGTAGCGCAGCGGTAGAGTTGCTGCTTTACAGCGAATGCAGCGCCGGAGACTCAGGTTCGATCCTGACTACGGGTGCTGTACTGTAAGGAGTTTGTACGTTCTCCCCGTGACCTGCGTGAGTTTTCTCCGAGATCTTCGGTTTCCTCCCACACTCCAAAGACGTACAGGTATGTAGGTTAATTTGACTGGGTAAAATGTAAAAAATTGTCCCTAGTGTGTGTAGGATAGTGTTAATGTGCGGGGATCGCTGGGCGGCGCGGACTTGGTGGGCCGAAAAGGCCTGTTTCCGCGCTGTATATATATGATATGATATGATATGGACGATACAAGCAGCAGCAGGCTTTGGCGTTGCCAACTGGCCAGGACATTCCTTTCAGAATTAAGACGATGGCAGTTGCATATGTTTCTGGTTTTCTTTGGCGTCTTATGTGAATCAAACATAAAATATTAGAAATGTGGAATTAAGCTATTTAACAAACCATCAAATCAGATAGCAGTATATTAGCTCTTTCTGCACTTACAAAATAACAGGAATCAGCCACACTGCCCCTCAGCTCTGCTCCGCCACTTGATGCAATCATGGCTGGTATCTTCTTGGCTTCAGAGCCAGCCTTCACTTCCCATAACTCTAAATTCCTCTGTATCAAAAATAATATCTCTATCTTGAATCGGCTTCTTAGGATGTAGAATATTATATGTTAAGAAATTTGGGTTTGGAAGGTGCTGTCAGAGTAGCCTTATATGGTAACATAGAAACAGAAATTAGGTGCCGGAGGAGGCCATTTGGCCCTTCGAGCCAGCACTGCCATTCAATATGATCATGGCTGATCATCCAAAATCAGTAACTGTTGCGACGTAGATGGCACACTATGTAGCCTCACGGTATATTTGGTATAGGATAGGGTACGCATCACGCAACATGCTATCAATTGGATGGTGTCAAAATCAAGCGTTGTTGATCTCATCAGGTCAGTGGAATGCATTCCAAACACATCCCAGCCTCTGCCTTGTGTATAATGCTTTGTGGGTCATGCAAATTCACTTGCCACACAATACCCAGCCTCTGATTCACTCTTATACTCAAAGTATCAATGCAACAAATCCAATTGAAGTTCTAGTCAATGAGGGACCCCAGGAATATTGATGGAAGGGGATTCAACAATGGTAATGAAAAGGGTGGTTAGATACCTTTTTGCATGAATGTTAATGGCAGCTCAAAGAGTCTGATAGTATGCGTTGCAAATAATATCTGCACCATGCCCAAAACACTGACCAGCCTATGCTACACCCAGCGGTTGTGGAGAAGTTGCAAGTTGAATTGAACCTTGAGCAATCATCAACAAACATCTCAATTTCCAACCTGTTGATAGAAAGGAAGGTCATTGATGAAGCAGCTGAAGATGGTTGGGCCAAGGACACTGCCCTGATGAACTCACACATTGTTGAGCTGTGGCTGGGATTTCAATTTCCCACAGCCACAAGCATGGCCTCTTGTTGATTCAAGCAATCTTTAAGAAGATTATTCGACTTCTCCCAATAAAAGTCTTGGTGTTCATCACAGAGTGTCCAAGAGTCCACAATTTCCAACTCACATGTTGAGTAGTTATTGGAAATGTTCACCCCTTGATGCCGAATGCCTCCAGTCTTCCCAGGGATTTTTGATGCCACACTTTGTCCAATGCTGCCTTGATGTTTCGGGCATTTCATCCCAATTCTGCAGTTTAGCTCTTTAGTCTACATTTCACCCCATGCTGTGACAAAGTCTGGAGCCAAGTGACCCTGATAAAATCCAAAATGGCCAGTGAACTGGTTGTTGGTAGATAAGTATTAATTGACTATATCTGCCATCACGATATTAATGATAACTTGAGAACGGACTGATGTGGCAGCAATTTCCCAAACAATTTGTCTGGCTTTCTGTGAACATAAGATATTTGTTGGGAATATCAAACTGTCTATTGAATTGCAAGAGGCAATAAACATGAATTTCAGCTGTACAAAATTAATGACTGGATGGATTGGTCCACACCTTTTTGTACTCCAGCAAACACTAGCTCAAAACGAAAATAAGATTTATTGTTAAAAATCCAATTAATTTTTTTTCTTTATACTGGTTCTTTGTGGCACATCGGAGGGATAGGCAATTCTTCCAGATAACATGTTCTCAATGTTAGCTGAACCAATGGGAATATGGGGAGGAAAGGAAGCACCTTTTCCAAGGAGAAAAGCAAAGGCAAAGCTATTGTATCCACTGCCTCTCCACCCACCTGCCAGATAACAAGCAGATCCTTCTGCCAATGTCAAACTGTAAGGCAGGGCAGCTAACATTAAACATTTTTTAATAAAATTCAAATTAACATGACCTTGGGGCACAGGTGTGTGAATGAACAAAATAATTAGGAACAGCTATTTATGTCCAGAAATTCCAATGAAACAAACTCAAAAACCTCCCTTGTGCTAGGAATGGAATGACCAACATTCATTTAACATGTTTAATATATATATATATTGTGTGTGTGTGTGTGTGTGTGTGTGTGTGTGTGTGTGTGTGTGTGTGTGTGTGTGTGCGCGTGTCTATATACTAAAACTCTCGTTTTATATATAAAGTCATATTTAATATAATAGCACTGCAAAATATGTCACAGGAGAGTAGATACAATGGACTGATTCCTAAAATGTATTAGGACAAAAACAAATGAAGGAATAACTTATAAATGAGAAAAAAATGGAAGAAATCAAGCCAAGGAATTCCAATGCGTTAACATTTTGTGGTGTAATACAGAGCCACAGACGGATAATTGGAAGTAGAAATGTCCATGTAGACAGAATTGGAGAAGTCCTGAAGGAATGCTTTAAGGGTGGAGGTAACGTAGAACAATGCAAATCTAAATCATTCATACGACTAATAAAAGGGAATGATAACATTTCTCAGGAATTTCCCACACAAATGCCAATAAAAATGACGTAATTGACAGAATGCAGAAAATGTTAGACATCTTTTAATAGCCAGTTCAGAAGGGATTTAACGAAAATATTTATTTTATGTATTATATAAATGGTCTGCTTTGAGGTAGGTGGGGTGGAAACAAAGTAAAAACTCCAACTTTAGGGTATGTTTAAGCAGAGGGAAATGGGAAGGTGTGAGGTTTTGTGTCAAGTTTCCAAGGTGGATTTTCCAATTTCATTTGATTTAAACTGGTGAAACTCTTTACCCCAAAATTTTTGACATTCAGTAATTAATCTTTGTACAGATAAGCTGCAATGTAAATATATTTTGATGGCAAAGATAAATATTGCACTGAAGTACATTGAAGGCAAACAGGTGAGAAAAATGAATTTGCATTCCATAGCACCAAAGTAATTCTTCATCACTGATCTGAACGTCAGCAGTGTAGCTGGTGTGGCGGTAGAGTTGCTGCCTTACAGCACCAGAGACCCAGGATCGATCCCGACTACGGGTGCTGTCAGTACAGAATTTATACGTTCTCCCTGTAACCGCCTAGGTTTTCCCCGAATGCTCCGGTTTCCTCCCACACTCCAAAGACGTACAAGGTTTGTGGGTTAATTTGGCTTTGGTAAAAATTGTAAATTGTCCCTGGTGTGTAGGATGGTGGTACTTTACAGGGATTGCTGGTCGGCGCGGAGTTGGTGGACCGAAAGGCCCGTCCCCCACACTGTATCTCTGAACTAAACGTGCAGTGGAACAACTGCCCCTTCGATTGGTCATTGGATGATCGTTTCACATAGACAATGGTTGCCTTCTTACGTTTCCAGAAGCAGAACCAATTCAATTCAAAGAAGCAGAAGCGATTCAATTTGAGATACCAGCTATCAGGACAGGTGTGTATAACAATTCATTCTTTCCTTGCACAATTAAAGCATGGAATAGTCTTCGCCCTACGATAGTTATTCAACCAGACGCAACTAAATTTTTAAGGCAGTTTTTCTCCAAGAAGCCCTTCTTGCTTAAGTCCATACTCCGCCACCTCCAGTTTAAATTCCATTTGGAATATTTTGGAGGACCAAGAACCCCCAGGACCTGCTCAATGCAATGCTTCCACACAATTCTTCTCATTGTAAGGTTCACACCTTCATCTCATTGCTCAAGAACCAGAGATCTTAATGTACTCGGCGCACAACTGCTTTAATCGATTATCAACTTTAACTACATCAAGCATTTTAGGTTGAGCTATCTTTTGCTAAAATCTTTTTATTTATTTCCAAAGGCATATTTTATTCATAATATGTACACAGTAAATACAACTGATGTGTTTCTCTGCATTAGATTCATTGATTCAATACATTTTCTTCTAATGCATTAACACCACTCACTTAAAACTCCTTAAACAATTGGCGCTGAAGTGCATGGGAGGCACTTGACAGGTTCCTACATTGTAGACCTTCCCCACAGAGCCTTTGTGGTGGCTTTATGGAGCTCAGTGCATCCCTTTACATGTACTCCTGCATCCAGGATTGTGACAGTCAGGAGCTTGTACCTCCAGACATCTTCTTACTTTGGAAGTCAGCAAATTGCAGGTAGACCACAGTGCATCTTTCACTGAGTTTCGATATTCCAGCAGCACCTATTCATTGTTCCTGGATCACCTTGGATCCATTGTAATGGCCAGCTTTGCACCACTCCCAAGCATTAAGGAGACACAGAGCAAAACAGCATGGAAACACACTCTTTAGCACAACTCATCCATGCCAACCACATTTCCAAACAGAGCTAGACCCATCTTCAGAAATCTCCCACATTTCCAGCTGTGGGCCGTTCACGGTCTATTTTGTTAATGAGAACAAAGTCAAAAAGCTGGGCTCAATTGCCACATCTCTCTCTCCTCTTGCCAAGGAACAACCAAAGCTTACCATTTTCCCAAAATTCTTTTTTTTGCTTTTAATGCTTCAAGATTCACCTGCCGCTCCCTAATCCTACCAACCACTGACCAACTAAATGACCAAACACCACCTTTCCTTCCTAATGCCAGGCAGTGAATTTTGCAACCCCTTCCTTCTGCTCATTGACCCCACCTACTACCCCACCCCCCTCCCCTCCCCTCCCATCTCCACCCCCCCCCCTTCCTGTTTCAATATTTACTCCGGTTTATCTTAAATACACTAAGCTTTCTTTTAGCTGAACACATCTCCCGGAGACTGAAGAGCAATGAACAAAACAGCAGTGCAAGAAAAGTCTAGAGGTGAGAATGAGGCACTTACTGAACATGGTGGCCATATTGTCCAGGTCTGCCAAAATTCTTTCATTTGGTTTCATTTCACAAGCCCTTTGTTGCCTTCACAAATGACGCCGACATCAGTCCTGGTGCATTGAGGACCCCTTCCCTGTGACCGGAAGCACTGTAGCAAGGCTGAGGTCACTGTCATGTGGAAACAAAGGTCCTGATTAGATTGTTCACCAGTTTATAGGAGTGGAATATGGCCATTCAGCCCATCGAGTCTACTCCGCCATTCAATCATGGCTGATCTCTGCCTCCTAATCCCATTTTTCTTCCTTTTCCCCATAACCCTTGACACCCATTCCAATCACTGTCTATCTCTGACTTTAGAAATGTCCACTGACTTGGCCTCCACAGCCCTCTGTGTCAATGATTGTGTAGAAAGAAACTGCAGATGCTGGCTTATACCAAAGATAGACACAAAGTGCTGGAGTAACTCAGTAGGTCAGGCAGCATCTCTAGAGAAAAAGTATGGATGACGTTTCGGGTCGGGACACTTCATATTGAAGTGGGTGGGTGGGGGGGGGGGGGGGGGGGTAGGTGTAGTAAATGAACAGAAGGAATGCGTTGAGTTGCAATATTCTCTATCTTGATTAGATTTGTTTGTTCAAAAGGAATACTTACAAAAAAGGAGACGAAAGAGGGAAGTGATCTTGTTGAGCCCTGCAGAAATCCTGTTAGACAGTGTAAACACCTGCACAATATTTCCCTTGTCTAGGGTATCTCCAACCAGAGGTGCTTGCATCCATATGTTTGGACGGGAGTTTTAAATACCCAATGTGCAGAAGCACCACTAACCTCACCAATGCTTTCATCAATAGCTACAAACTGAGGCTCTCAGACCAAACAACGCACCCTTTCTCCCTTGCGTGGGTACATCACACAGTGCACACAGTGGGTTTGTCTTGACAAAGTCACCCAATGGCGAGAGAGAGCTTCCTCATTGGGTCAGGAGGCCAGGATTTGAAATGTTGCACTGGTTCAAATGTTCACGTAATTTAAAAATCCATAAAGTAATAAAAAATAGGCCGCTGCCGGTGTCGACCTAGTTAATAAATAGGTTACCGTTTAACATGACCATCGATTTAAATGTCCTAGTTACGTGTAAAATCTTGAGCCTCTCAGCTGCAGTATCACAGTGCAGCTCTCACTGGAGGCACTCCACTACTAACCTGAGCGGCCATTTTGCTTGAGTATTGAGGAAGGGACTAATCTGAGGAAAGTCCCTATATTATCATGACCGTGTGTGTTCTTTGACCCAAGAGCATCTCATTATCACAGTTCCCGTCTTATTTCATTGTTTGAGGGACCTAGCCTGCCTGTGACATTAAACAACGTGCACTTACATTGCGACTTTAATGGCAGTAAACAATCCAGAACAAACACTTAGCACAAGAATAATTGGAGAAAAATTGACGCAGAATCAAATCTGGCACCATTGGAAGTAACCAAAGGTTTGGTCAGAGGAACAATCTTCATCCAGAGGTGCTTGCATCCAAAAGATGCAAGGATGGAATTAACTGGAATGGAATAATCACTTGTCACATGTGACAAGGCACAGTGAAATTCTTTGGGAAGGCAGGAATTAGGGTCAAGATGGCATATGCCACAGACATCAATGAAGGATTTTAAGGGAAGTCAGGAAAAAACAAACAGATTTGAAGCATAATAATTCCTGAAGAGGATTGCATTGGGGGAAGCATGGCCATGGGAAAGAGTTGGAGTTCCGCTTTATAACATCAAGGACCATGAAAGGGCAACAAAAGGAACGATCAAGCAGAATTCAGCAAAGGACAACCTCCTTATGGACAGATCAGAGTTGGTGCAAAGGATCGGGGATTTGAGAAATCTAGGGCGTGGCAAATGTTGTGGGGAGAGGCGTGGATGGGCAGTTTGTGAGGCTCAGTGATGGATGGGATTGTGGATGGCTGTGGCTGGCTTGAAGCTCAGTCATGGATTGAAGGAGACACCACGAATAAAGACTGACAGTGAGACTGAAGAATCAATCCATGGGGGTGGGGTGGCGGAGAAAAGACATTTTATCTACAGCAAGTTTCTGGTCAATGTCAAGTTATTACTAAATCAAGCACTAGGATGCATCTCAAGGGCATTGATTATAAAATCAGATGGCAATTTGACCCAGAATTATTTTTTGGCAAGGCTATATATGAACACTGTGTGCCATTTTGACTCATTTATCTTAATATTTATTTTAAAATTATCACGCAAAACTTTCCATTGGGGTCAGAAGGAATTAGATTAGAATTCAATTCCTTAGAAGCACCAAGAAATGGAAAGAAAGTGGTATGAAATTGAATATTACAGGCCAAGAGGGTGAGAGCAATAAGAATGTGCCTGAGTCAATAATGGAATAAAATTCCAACCCTCTCCCTTTCTCGCCCGCAAAATCATCAATTTTTGAATTAATTAACACGCTTAAAAGTTTTGAAAGCATCGGTAGCATTGGCTGTACAAAGTAAAGTCCCTCCTTTAAAAATCCAGTCAAGATAGAGATAACACTGTTGGAAGGGACTGCAGATGCTGGTTTAAACCAAAGACAGACACAAAATGCTGGAGTAAGTCAACGGGACAGGCAGCTTCACTGGAGGGAAGGAATGGGTGATGTTCCGGGTCGAGACCGTTTGTGCCAGAAGAAGGGTCTCGACCCAAAACGTCACCCATTCCCTCTCTCCAGATATGCTGCCTAACCCCGCTGAGTTACTCCAGGATTTTGTGTCTATCTTGGATATAACACTGAGTTCATCTTGAAGAGTTGAATACCTAATAGAAAGTTGAAATCTCTGATCCAGTCAGGAAATTATTGTAGATTGAATTATCCTATTTAAAAGATGGTATAAACAACTCAAAACCATACTTGTATTCATGCAAGCATGCAAAAGCCAACGATGAATTAAAACCTGGGCCAGCAATAGAAATCAGGCAATGGGAAATGGAAGGATGAAGGTGCAAAGAGTTTGCTGTCTCTACACACATTTGTTTAGTTAGTTAGTTTAGTTTATTGTCACATGTACTGAGGTACAGTGAAAAGCTTTTGTTGCGTGCTATTCAGTCAGCAGAAAGACAATACATGATTACAATCAAGTCATTTAGAGTGTATAGATACATGATAACCTAGTAAAAGAACAGGATACAAATATATTTAAGGTTGTGAATCAAGGCAACAATATAAAACAGGGTGATGAAATACAGTGTCAGAATTAGTCAGTGAGGATCCATGAACAGCTTTAATCAGGGAGTTTCCCTTCTCCACGAGGTGAAAGGAATTATACAGAAATGTAATTAGGTGGATCACCTTTGGCGAGTTAGAATTCACTAATTTTAGACAGGCAAACGGGGAAAAAAAATCACATGAATAATGTGATTTAGTCTCATCCTGGTCTTGGGAAGATTCCTCATAATGGAAAAATAAGCAAATTCAGACCCAATTCATGTACAGTCAATACTTGGTCTGACATTGGGTATCTCACCAGGAGCAACTACTGATCCACAGAGAGTGTGGCTTTGTGAAAAGGGTCTGGAATGATGCAAAGGTCCTTGTTACAGTTCATCCCGAACAGCTCCATAACAGAGTGCTCAATGATTTACGGGCTGTTCCCAGGGACACATTCAGAGATGGACATCATGTGCTGCTGGAAGATCATCAACTCGGCGAAAGACGCTCTTTGGTCTGCCTGAAACTTGTTGGCGTCCCAGGACAGCAAAATGTCCATCAGGGAATGTTGATGACTGGCCCATTCCAGATTGCAGGAGTACTTGCTGAGGGACGCGCTGAAGCTTAGTACAGCCGACGCCAAGGCTCTGGGGGGAGGACCAAAGTCTAGGGTCCTTCCACTGCGGGACATTGAGGGACAGAGTTCGGTGGGGACACCCCTCAAACAAGGGAATGGATATCCCCCCAGGGGGCAATAGTGGCAAGGGTTCTTGGTTTAAGGAGAGTTATGAACACTACTGAATATGGCATTTGACATTGTCGGAAGAGGTTTTGCACTATTTTTGCGTTGTGTTTTGGGGGTTTTTTAATTTTAAAAAAGGTTTCTTTTTGGAAATCTTTTTTTAAAATCTTACCAGGAGTAAGAGACAAATCAGATAAAACTCAAGTCCAAAGCTTTATTGGTATTGGTTTATTTATATCACATTTGCCAAGAAAAAGTGGAAAAATGTTGGGTCCCGTCCAATCATTTTATACATGAGTACGGTCAAGCCATACACAAGAACAACTGGTAGCGCAAAGAGAAAAACATCAGAGTGCAGAATAAAGTGTTGCAGCGATATAGTATTACATTTACAGAATGTGCAGATTAAAAAATGTGCAAGGACTATAATGAGGTAGGCTGGGAGATTGGGACTGTGTCCTCAGTTTATGAAAGTTCTGTTCGGTAGTCTGATAACAGTGGGGAAGAACTCGTTTTGGCCAAATGGAAATGAGAAAAGAGATTCAGAGGGGATATGACGGGGACCTTTTTCACCTCAGGAATGGGAAGTACCTGGGTGATCGTTTGAAACTGGGCTGCTGACAACATTTTAGAAGTATCTAGACAAGCACTTGAGTTATTTAGACACAGTGGATTATGGACTCAGTGCTGGGTGATGGCACAAGGGGGACCATTGGTCACCATGGACAAGTTGGGCCAAATGGCCAGTTTCCATGCGATATGATACTGTTATTGCTGTGTGAAATGTGCTATGTAAATAAACTTGCCTTGCCTTATAGGTGACCAAAATTAATTTTACACACACCCCTACTATTCTCCACTTACTGCACTTTACAGGAGAAATTACCTGGCTATTATTGCAGCAAGTTGCTGTACTTTCTGTTTCCTCTTCTCTCTAAACAGATTATTTGAGAGAATTAGCTTCCCACAAAAGACAGCTTGCTGTCAGTTATGTAACCTACCTTGTCATCTGGACATCAGATGACATTGTGCTGGTAATAAATACAGGCTGGGACTCTCTCAGCATTGAAATCTGGAGCATCATTTCCATACAGAGGACAAGTCAGGAACTTAATATATATATCAATTAAATGTTCAGAGCAAGTTCAATAGATTTTTGCTGGGTACAGCACAAAAGTGGCACCAGAGCGTGGAACCTCTCTGCACACTGGCTCCAGCTACCTGGATCCAGAGGATCGACCTCACCCATACAGGAAGTGGCGGCACTGCGCAGCAGCTGCGGCTCGCCTGCAGTCCGTTAGTCTTTTGTGTTTTTTGTTGTTTTTTGTCTTAATTTAAGTGTTTAGATGTGATGTAGTGTTTTTTGTGGTTGCGTGTTATGTATGTTTGGGGGGGGGGGGGACTATAAAATTGTCTCTTCCGAACGGAGACACAACCTTTTTTCTGGGTCGTGTCTCCGTTCTCCCGCTGCGGCCCACCATCGGCCAAACACCTGGAGCTGGCGGCCTCCAGCTGGAACCACCTGGGGCTCTGCTTCGCAGAGCCCGCGGACCGGACTTACCATCTGCGGAGCTGGCTGCCTTCGGAGGCTGTGGTAGCACTGCGAGTGCGGCTGCGATTCGCCTTCGGAGGCCTCGGAGGCTTCGGCTGCGGGCCGCGTGGACATCGGAAGCTCGCAGGCCCCTAGGTGGGGGCCGACATCGGGAGCTCCGGCACCGGCAGCGTCTTAGCGAATCGCGGGGCTTGGGTCGGCCCGCTGCGGACCTTTCACCGTCCGGCGCGGCCTGTAATAGGCCGCGGAATTTTCTCCGCCCGGCGGGGGCTTCAATGTCGGGAGCCCCGACCACCCCGAAGGGGCAAGTTCGACCACCTGACCGCGGGAGAAGATGGCAGGGAAGAGAAAAGACATTCTGGCCTTTCATCACAGTGAGGCGGTGACTGGAGGAGACTCACTGTGATGGATGTTTTTGTTGTTGTTTTGTGTTGGTTTTGTGATCGTGTGTGTTATTGCTTTATTTTTATTGCTTCTTATTGTTGGACTGTGGGTGACGGAATTTCGTCCAAAGGACATGTTTTTTGGATGACAAATAAAGGCTATTCTGATTCTGATTCTGAATACCTAAACCAGGTTATGGAAATACGACTATGGAACAGATAAACTGCTACAAAATTTAAATGTTTCAATTTCCTCAAAGGCTGTTCCAATTCTGCACTTCATACCCAACATCTTCTGCACTGAGGAAGATTAGTCTTGTGTAATGGCTCCGTGGGATTAGAACAAACTTGCAATTCCACACAAACAGAAAGAAAGCTCAGGTTTTCCACCCAATTTCTCCAAGATATTAAATCATTGATAGCATTCATCTTGAAAAAGTAAAAGTAAGGTGGCAAAGCGGTAGAGTTGCTGCCTTACAGCGCCAGAGACCAGAGTTTGATCCTGACTATGGGTGCTGTCTGCATGGAGTTTGTACGTTCTCCCTGTGACCTGCGAGGGTCTTCTCCAGGAGCTCCAGGTTCCTCCCACATTCCAAAGACGTATAGGTTTGTAGGCTAATTGGCTTGGTAAAATTGTAAATTGTCTCCAGTGTGTGTAGGATAGTATTAATATGCGGGTATCTCAAAAAGCTGGAGTAACTCCGCGGGTCAGGCAGCATCTCAGGAGAGAAGGAATGGGTGACGTTTCGGGTCGAGACCCTTCTTCAGACTGATGTCAGGGGAGGGGGCGGGACAACGAAAGGATGTAGTTGGAGACAGGAAGACAGTGGGAGAACTGGGAAGGGGAGGGGAAAGAGAGGGACGGAGGAGCTATCAAAAGTTAGAGAAACCAATGTTCAAAGGATCGCTGGCCGGCAGTGGGCCAAAGGGCCTGTTTCCGCACTGTATCTCTAAACTAAATTGAACTGAACTGAACTGAACTGAACTGAACTAAACTAAACTGATCTAAACTAAAGGTCTCGAACCAAAACATCACCTATTCCTTCTCCCCAGAGATGCAGCCTGTCCCGCTCAGTTACTCCAGCTTTTTGTGTCTATCTTCTTTCTTAAACTAAAGATTTTTTTTTGTAAATTTCCCCGGTGTGGGACGAATAAAGGAATGTATTATTACTAAGATCATGGGTGTTCGTGTGAAGGTCAGAGAACGCGTTCATCCACTGGAAGAGTTCTCTGTTGGATGATTAATAAACCAGGGCCTCACTTAGCTGAATGTCAAGATTCCATGCTGCAATTCGAAAGAGGAGGGGAGTTTGCCTGTTCTCTGACCACAGCCATCCATCACCCAAAATAGATCACTGACCATTATTCCCTTGGTTTGTGAGAGCTGGCTGTGGAATATAAGCTACTTAATCTCTCTTACATTGACGTTACAATAGCAACCGAACTTCAGAAGCACTTGGGTGCAAGAGGAAAGTGTCCCGAAAATGTGAAGGACGTTTTATAGATGCAAATCTCTCTCGACTCCTGCTGATGAAGCTGGTGCATCTGCAGCTCAGGACTTGCAAAGCTGTTCATTGTGGTAGCTCTAATGCTGAGAGGCATTGTAACCCAACACCATTGATCACAAGACAACTTCAATGATTTTGGTAAAATTAATTCACCCCTCCCTCCCACGAGTTGGTTTTAGATTACATCTCTGCACATTTCAGGTTCTACATAGTCGCTCACCTGCAGAAATGAGAAGCACTGCAAACAAAAGCAAATCCACCTCCTGTGCAGACAAACCGAGCCATTGAGGAATGGAGTTCAACAACTCAGAGTCAAGGAAACTATCACAGAGAGAAATTGACTGCATTTGTTTTGCAATATATGATGGATTTATTGGATTGAAGCTGACTTGGTCATATCTTCCCGCAGTTGAGATTAACAATCCAGTTGTAGGATTTGGAGATATTCTCCACTGATGAGACCAATTTGTGCAATATTACAAAATAGAAAGGAAAATTTTATAAATTTATAACAGAGGAATACAAATTGCCACAGCAATCCTCCACAGATGCTGGCTGACTTTAGATTACTTTATTTTAGAGCTACAGCATGGAAACAGAGCAGATTTTAACTTTACACCTACGCATGGATGACATCTTCTGGATCATCTTTAGACTTGGGTCATCTTTAGACTTGGGTCATCTGGGTTATCTTTAGACTTTAGAGATACAGTGCGGAAACAGGCCCTTCGGCCCACTTTGTCCACGCTAACCAGCAATCACCCCGTGCAATAGCACTTTCCTACACACGAGGAACAATTTACAATTCACAGAAGCCAATTGACCTACAAACCTGTACGTCTTTGGAGTGTGGGAGGAAACTGGAGCACTTGGAGAAAACCCATGCCGTCACAGGGAGAACGTACAAACTCCGCACAGACAGCACCCTTAGTCAGGATCGAACCCGGGTCTCTGGCGCTGTTAAGGCTGCGGATGGATCTATTGTAATCATGTATTGCCTTTCCAGTCTTGACTGGTTTGCATGCAACTAAGACTTTTCACAAGACCTTACAAAAAGCTAACTAATGTTATAGAGGTAGAAATAGGCAGGCCTTTATAGCCGAGATCGGTCATTAATGTAGATCAACAACCAACTGCAGCCCCGGCACTGGGGCACAATCTTCTTTTGTCCTCAACGCAATTTCCCATTTCAAACAGAACAGACTTCATATTCAGCTCCCAACTCCCGTGGCCCTCAGTTCATTCAGAAATACATCTGGTGGAGTTTAGCCCAGAGCTTGGGTCTAAAAGACGTTACAGACACCACCATTTTAACAACCCCTAACAAGGGGTTATTAAAATGGTGGTGTCTGTAATGTCTTTTAGACCGATGCTTTGGGCTTCTGCAGCTGAAGTATGCCTGAGAGAACCTCAGGCATTTGGCGTTTATTAAATTATGATACAAATATTCCTGCCCAGCAGCTTGGAATTAGTTCCATCCCTCCTACATTTCCCCCATCAACATATGATATGTGTGCATAGCAGCCTACCAGAAATAAAGAAAAGAGAACATAGAATGGCAGAGGACGTTTCAGATTCTTATCAAGCTGCCTCATTTGTGAGGGCAAGTGTGATAAGCAAACATCCTGCCCATCATAACTGTGCAGACTCCTTCCTGGAGTGTCAACTATTCCCAATACCATTCTCTTCCTCCATTGCCCCACATTTATGTCTCCTTCTAAAATGTTGGCAGATATCATCCCCGACTCCAGCTTGTCCAAAGTCGTCTTGCCTGAGCCGTTACTCCACCATTTTGGGTCCTTTTGTGTATTAATCAGCAACTGCAGTTCATTATCATATCATCATATCATATATATACAGCCGGAAACAGGCCTTTTCGGCCCTCCAAGTCCGCGCCGCCCAGCGATCCCCGTACATTAACACTATCCTACACCCACTAGGGATAATTTTTACATTTACCCAGCCAATTACATTTTGAGTGCTCCACTGAAAAATCTCCTCAAGGTGTACCTACTTTGAAGAAGTTCTCCTCCTCTCTCCGATGGAGTTTCAGTGAGACCCTTTTTCACTGCTTCCTCCTCCTTTATCAACCCCCTCCCTATTTAACAAGTAATAGCCTATTTAAATCTATTACATGCCACGCTTTGTCCTGCCCCTCCCAGTTTTCTTCTCCCCTCCCCCCTTAAAATCAGCCCAAAGAAGCATCTCAACCCAAAACTTCACCTATCCATGTTCCCCAGGGATGCTGCCTGACCCGCTGAGTTACTCCAGCACTTTGTGTCCTTTTCTGCATTAACCAGGCATCTGCAGTTCCTTGTATCTACCCATCACAACCTTACTGTCTTAGACTGAAAATAGGAGTAGGTCGCAATGCACGGCAGCTGAGAGCCAATTCTGTATCTTTTCCACTCAATACAAGCCGGGCCCCTTTAATTCAGAGTTAAGAGCAAGGAATCCTTGCAATTGTCAACCTTTGATATCAATTGCAACATCACAAGCAATTGTGATTCCTGCAAGGAAACAGGAAATATTAGCAGTGTATTCAGCAGGGAACTGACTGAACAAAGCAAAACTGTTGACCCCTGTATCGAGCAGCTGGGGCTGCACTTTGATTTACTCAGGAGCATCGCAAACATGAGCTTTAGTGCGGTGCTCATGCCAAAGGTGCAGGTGGCAGATAGTTGGGGGACCACCAGGTAAAGCAAAGGGGATTAGCGGAGTATACAGCGTTCCCCTGTGGCCATTCCCGCACGAACATGCATCTCTCCACGCCCTCTCCCCGGCCTCCTGCTGTTCCTGCTCTCCGCCCTCTCCCCTGACTCTCAGTCTGAAGAAGGGTCCCAACCTGAAAAACGTCACCCATCCTTTTTCTCCAGAGATGCTGCCTGACCCGCTGAGTTACTCCAGCACGCTATGCCCATCTTTGGTGTACAGCAATCTCTGACTGTTCACCCTTCTGCTTCAGAATATTCAGCAACCACTCCGAGAAATCCTGGACCCTGGAGGAAGTCTAACATCCTGAAGTCTCGATCTTGTCCTATGTATTGAGTCTCCCATGATATAGTTGCTCTTGATTCCACACCCTCCACTGGTTTGCATCAAAGCCAGTCCTAGTGCACTGACCTGGATGCTGCTCTCCTCTGAAAGATTATCCCTCTCCCACAGCTTCAATAGATTTGAAAACATAAAGATAGACTGCAACAGGACTTCCTGACTCATACTAAATGTCCAGACCAATGAAGGCAATGCCATACACCTTCTTCGTCACTCTATCTACTTGTGTTGCCACCTTCAGGGAGCTATGGACTTGGACCCCAAGATTCATCTGTGCAAAGAAGCTGTTTAGGGTCTTGCCATTTACTGTACACTTTTCCCATGATGCATGCTGGAAAGAGTACAGAAAAGATTCACGAGAATGTTACCAGGTCTGGAGGGTTTGAGCTGTTGGGGAGGCTGGGACTTATTTTGTTTGGACCATAGGAGACCGAAGGGTGACCTTGTGGAGGTTTGTAAAATAATGAGGGGCATTGATAAGGTGAACAGTCATAGCTACTTTTCCCCCAGAGTATGGGAGTCTGAAACCAGAGAGCATATATTTAAGGTGAGAGGGTAAAGATTTAAAATGGACGCAAGGGGGAACTTTATCCACTCAGAGCGGCACGATGGCGCAGCGGTAGAGTTGCTGCCTTACAGCGCTTGCAGCGCCAGAGACCCAGATTCGATCCTGACTGCGGGTGCTGTCTGTACGGAGTTTGCACGTTCTCCCCATGATCGCGTGGGTTTTCTCCGAGATCTTCGGTTTCCTCCCACTCTCCAAAGACGTACAGGTTTGTAGGTTAATTGGCTTGGTATAAGTGTAAATTGGCCCTAGTGCATGTAGGACAGTGTTAATTTGTGGGGATTGCAGGGGTCGGTGCGGACTCAGTGGGCCCTGGGGGCCAATTTCTGCGCTGTATCTCTAAACAACTAACTAAACAGAGCATTGCGGGCATGTGGAATGAGCTTCCAAAGGAAGTGAGGGGGTGGGTACAGGTCCACCACCGATTTTCCATCAACCGGTGATCCGGCACCTCCTTTAATCCAGACAAAATTACGGGAGCACATTTGAAATCCCCCACCCTCCGGAAGTCCCCCCCCGAAAATGAGGCACCGAGGCCGGGTAAGACGGCCGATCTGGACCTTATCAGGACTTCCGCACTGATTTGGTGTGTCAAATATGCCCCCTGTGGCCGAGGCTTTGGAACACCAGCCCGGCAGGGGCCGGCAGATTCGGTCCCATAGCCGACTTCCGAGGCCGACTTTGCGGGCTAGTATCTCGGCTGCTCTGCGGCATGAGCAGACCGTTCCAGTGCCATTGGACTCCACTCAGAGACCATAACCTCTGTTCGTCCAGCAAAACGGTTCATCCAGAAAGCCTCGGGAACCAAGGGTGCTCGAACATCAGTGGTGGACTTGTACAAGATGTCACTTAAAAGACCTGGATAGAAGAGGTTCAGAGGGATGTGGGCAAGACGCAAGCAAGTGGGACTCCTTCATTTGGACATTTTAGTTGGCATGGACGAGTTTGACCGAAGGGTCTGCTTCCACACTGCATACCTCTACAACTTTAATGAACAAATTAGATCATCTCAATGGTTAGGCAATCAAAGAAACAACCAACTTTGACATTGAGCTCATGAAGACAAGGTGGAATCGATAAACAATCAAGCTGTAAGCCGTTGCAAAACAATTTAGCTTGTCATGCCATAGAAACAACATTTCACACAGCCATACAAACTCCAAAAGTACTCAATGAATCATTCAACACAGGGCAGTTCCCCCACAAACAAATGACCACATGCCCATTTATCAGTAGAATTGAAGGCACCCTCCAATTACAAATCAACTTTTTTTTTTAAACTTGTATTTTATTTGAAGTGGACACTTAGCTTTAACTTTCACTTACTGAGAGATCATTCCAAAATAAAGACAGTGAATTTGTCAAAACTTATTGCCAACTCAAGATGGGCACAAAGTGCGGGAATGACTCAGTGGGTCGGGCAGCATCTTAGGAGACTGTCTGATGAAGGGTTCCAACCAGAAACGTCGCCCATCCTTTTTCTCCAGTGATGCTGTCTGACCTGCTGAGTTACTCCAGCACTTTGTGTCTATGTTCGATATAAACCAGCATCTGCAGTTCCTTTCTGCACTTAACTCAACTTGCCAACTCAACCCAGCTTTATACACCAAGCAGCAGTGAAACTATGGTCCGGTTGCTACCCACTGTTTTAGAGATCCTGCTCTCTGCCGCTTAAAAGTAAAGGAACGTTGGCTGTTCGCAAACATAGGAAGACAATCAAAAACCCAAGAGGCCCACCGAGTACTGACCTTCACTTCTGGAAATGGCCTCGATGTCCTCCAGTGCCTTATCTGGCATCTCAGCACACAGCAAGCTAATGGAACCTGAAGGCAAGACAGGGTAGAGATCTTAAACATAGTTCGTATCGGCCTGCGAGAGAAGCTCTTTACATTACACACGGATGCAGTTTCTGTCACTCTCATCTTAACAGTCAGAAAAATATCAAGCTCACTACAAAGACTTAAGCACCATCTCAGCTGAAGACTCCAGCTGGCATGAAGAGTGCAGCACTGACAGGTACCTGCTCTCAGAAAAGCTGCTAAACCAACTGTGTTAACTGTGGGTCAATATAAGAGGTCCCCTAAAGCAGAGAAGATCTGAGATGGTGATCTATCTAACACTTGAATGAATGAATGAATGAATGAATGAATGAATGAATGAATGAATGAATGAATGAATCAATGAATGAATGAATGAATGATACTTTATGAATGAACAAATGATACTTTGTCACTTGTTCTGTTGGATCATATTTTCTACCCTAAGGGTTATTGGGATGTTAAGATTTTTTTTTTTTTAAACAACATGGAGGAAGATCATTCCCCTCAGAGTCTACATCAGTTCTCAGCGGAAGCCCATCAATATTGCTCCCCCATTAACTCATCCTCTCCCACTTGCCTATTAACTTTGGCTGGTTGTCCTGCCACCCACTCAGGCTCGGGGTAATTTACAGTCACCAATTAACCCAACAACCTACAAATCTTTAGGCCATGGCAGGAAACCATAGCACCCAAATGGAAAGAACATGCAAAGGCAACTACATAAAGATCAGGATCAGAAACATAGAAAATAGGTGCAGGAGTAGGCCATTCGGCCCCTTCGAGCCAGCATCGCCATTCAATGTGATCATGGTTGATCATCCACAATCAGTACCCCGTTCCTTCCTTCTCCCCATATCCCTTAATTCCGCTAGCCCTAGGAGCTCTATCTAACTCTCTTTTGAATGCATCCAGTGAATCGGCTTCCACTGCCTTCTGAGGCAAAGAATTCCACAAATTCACAACTCTCGTGGGTGAAAAAGTTTTTCCTAATCTCAGTTCTAAATGGCCTACCCCTTATTCTTAAACTGTGGCCCCTGGTTCTGGACTCCCCCCAACATCGGGAACATGTTTCCTGCCTCTAGCTTGCCTAATCTCTTAATAATTTTATATATTTCTATAAGATCCCCTCTCATCCTTCTAAATTCCAGTGAATACAAGCCCAGCCGTTCCATTCTTTCATCATATGACAGTCCCGCCATCCCGGGAATTAACCTCGTGACGTTACGCTGCACTCCTTCAATAGCAAGAATATCCTTCCTCAAATTAGGAGACCAAAACTGCACACAATGCTTCAGGTGTGGTCTCACCAGGGCCCTTTACAACTGCAGAAGGACCTCTTTGCTTCTATACTCAAATTCTCTTGTTATGAAGGCCAACATGCCATTAGCTTTCTTCACTGCCTGCTGTACCTGCATGCTTACTTTCAGTGACTGATGTACAAGGACACCCAGGTCTCGTTGCACTTCCCCTTTTCTTAATCTGACACCATTCAGATAATAATCTGCCTTCTCGTTCTTGCCACCAAAGTGGATAACCTCACATTTATCCACATTATACTGCATCTGCCATGCAATTGCCCACTCACCCAACCTACCCAAGTCACCCTGCATCGTCATAGCATCCTCTTCAAGGTTCACACTGCCACCCAGCTTTGTGTCATCTGCAAATTTGCTAATGTTACTTTTAATTCCTTCATCTAAATCATTTAAAATAAATAGTGTAAATAGCTGTGGTCCCAGCACCGAGCCTTGCAACACCCCACTAGTCACTGCCTGCCATTCTGAAAAGGACCCGTTAATTCCTACTCTTTATTTCCTATCTGTCAACCAATTTTCTATCCATGTCAATACCCTACCCCCAATACCATGTGCTCTAATTTTGCCCACTAATCTCCTGCGTGGGACTTTATCTAATGCTTTCTGAAAGTCCAGGTACACTACAACCACTGGCTCTCCCTTATCCATTTTACTAGTTACATCCTCAAAATTTTCCAGAAAATCTAGAAGAGCACGTGGTTAAAAAAAGATAATGTTCTGCTAATTCAAATTTGTTTTCAAATCAAACTCAAAAATAATATTCCTCTTTCTATTCAACTGCTGGCAAAACTATCTACAGATGCACCAGAGAAAGCATTTTATCAGGATGCATTACAGCTTGTTTTGGGAACAGCTCCATCCAAGACCGCAAGGAATTGCAGCGAATTGTAGACGCAACCCAGACCATCACACAAACAAACCTCCCTTCCATTGACTCCATTTATGCCTCACGCTAACTCAGCAAGGCCAGCAGCATAATCAAGGACGAGTCGCACCCTGGCCACTCCCTCTTCTCCCCGCGGCCAAAAGGTATCGAAGTGTGAAAATGCACACCACCAGATTCGGGGACAGTTTCTTCCCAGCTGTTATCAGGCAACTGAATCATCCTACTACAACCAGAGAGCAGTGCTCTTAGATGACCCTCGGACTATCCTTGATTGGACTTTGCTGGCTTTACCTTGAACTAAACGTTATTCCCTTATCGTATGTCTATACACTGTAATTGGATCGATTGTAATTAAGTGTTGTTTTTCTGCTGACTGTTTAGCATGCAACAAATCTTTTCACTGTACCTTGGTAGGTGACAATAAACTAAACTGAAACTATTTTAGCTTTTGACCATGTTTGACCATAAGGAGAAGAAACGTTTAAGAAGCATTTAGACAGGTACATGGATGGGACAGATTTAGAGGGATATGGGCCAAATGCAGGCAGGTGTAACTATGTAGATGGGACATGTCGGACAGTGTGAGCAAGTTGGGCCGAAGGGCCTGTTTCCACGCTGTATGACTCTATGGCTCTATGAAGATTTTTTTAAACTGGGAAAACATTCATGACAGGTGAGTATGGGATGGCATTAAAATAAATGGGGGTTCAATGGTTAGCATGGATGTGATGGGTTGAAAGGCCTGGCTCCTGAATCTTTGACTTTAGATTTCCTTGTTTTGCATTTTTGAGATGATATTGATTGGTTTCAGACCTAATGAATGGAAAAATTAAATGAAACAACACAAACGCTAGCATATTCTTGTTGCTGACTCAAATGAAATAGGTTACATATATAATTGAGCTCATTACTTTGCAATCATTACACAGGGGTAGAACAGGACAGTGCAATACAGTTAACTCTTTACTTGATGATAAGAAGATAATTAATTCCCAAATGCACGTTTTCATCAGAACCACTGACCGAAATGTTGATGGTTGAATGCAGACTTCATTTCTGCATAAATGTCACTCTTTATCAGAAGGACATCTATTTTTTTTTAAACCAACAAGGACTCCACCATCCCACCTCACATGGTTGCAAGGGATCCCATGATTTGCTAAATCCATAGATTTGCTAAATGTTTGTACGTTCTCCCCGTGACCTGCGTGGGTTTTCTCCGAGATCTTCGGTTTCCTCCCACACTCCAAAGACGTACAGGTATGTAGGTTAATTGGCTGGGTAAATGTAAAAATTGTCCCTAGTGTGTGTAGGATAGTGTTAATGTACGGGGATCGCTGGGCGGCACGGACTTGGTGGGCCGAAAAGGCCTGTTTCCGGCTGTATATATATGATATGATATGATATGATGCAGGAGCAAAATAGTTCACCTTGTCTTGCCAAGGGAAACACTGCTTGGCACAGCTGCACCAAGTCCACAAGTACTCACTGCTGTGGGAAATTATCCCCACCTCCCAATCCCACAGGTTTCCTGGCCAACACTGATCCCCCAGCTGACTTCACCAACAGACTATGACTTGATCACCAACTGACTTGACCAACAGTCAGTGTAAGAAAATAACTGCAGATGCTGGTACAAATCGAAGGTATTTATTCACAAAATGCTGGAGTAACTCAGCAGGTCAGGCAGCATCTCAGGAGAGAAGGAATGGGTAATGTTTCGGGTCGAGACCCTTCTTCAGACTGAAGAAGGGTCTCGAGCTGAAATGTTACCCATTCCTTCTCTCCTGAGATGTTGCCTGACCTGCTGAGTTACTCCAGCATTTTGTGAATAAATGACCAACAGTCAGTAACATACAGTGGGACATGCGTGAAAATTAGCCAATTTCCCCCCATAAATAAGATGGGATACACTTCGGAAAGGTACCACAAACAGCTTGGTGTTTGCAACACCAACTCTTATTAAAATGGGAGGATTTCCCCTCGTCAAACTCCACTGGGGTGGGCAGCACAGTGGTGCAGTAGAGCCACTGCCCCACAGCACAAGTGGCCAGGCCTCCAGTCATGACCTCTGATGCTGACCATGTGGAGTTTCCATATTCTCACTATCACTGTGTGGGTTTCCCCCATGTGCTCTAGTTTCCTTCCACATCCCATAGATGTCCAAATCGGCAGTTCGATTGGCCACTGCAACTTGCCTCTGGAGTGGAGGGAGCAATGGAATCTGGGGGAGTTGAGGAGAATGTGGGAAGACCAAAATGGGATTAGTGTAGGTTTAATGCAGATGGAGGGTCGGTGCCGACTCGGTGGGCTCCAGGGCTTGTTTCCCTGCTGTATCTCTCCATGACTCCAATAAGGCACCAATACATAATAATGGATTAAATGTAAATTTGACTAGCAGAAGGAAGAAAAAACTATTGCATGGAAAAAGAATACATGCACCCATTGTACCTCCCGAACTGTAAATCCGAGCAAGCTCAGCAGCTTGCTGTGAATTTGGCAACAATTCAATCAGAGCTTTCCAACTGGTAACAAAAGTGGGCACTATCCAATCATAAGCTTTAATTTGGCTGCAGTGCATGCAAGGTGTTAAAAGACATCTGCAGTGTCATTAAAATGCAGAGTCAGCAGGACATCTATGACTTTGTAAGTAACCAGGAAAAAACATTCAGAAATACATGTACTAAATAAAACAACCTTAGTCCATTTGTTGTAGAATATAGCAATAAGGAAGTTGCTGATGAAATTTTTTTGAAAAAGTTGATGAAAAAATCTTTCGAAAAATCTTTACTTTTTAATATTACAAGTCAAGATCAATTGATGTATTACATCCTGGAACCTGCGCCAGGTACTGATACTTCCAGATTCTACCACAATGAAAGAATACGAATCAACCCTTTATTGAAAAAAAACCTTCTCTAGATACTCAGCCCATCTCCAAATCTGAAATCATAAGCTAGAAACAAAGCACTGCAGATGATGGTTAATACACAACAGGGCATAAGGTGCTGGAGTTACTCATCAGGTCAGACAACATCTCTGGAGAACATGGATAGGTGACGTTTTGGGTTGAAACCTTTCTTCAGACTCAAGAAGTAGAGACAGACCCAGTCTCAAGAAGGGTCACGAACTGAACATCACCTATTCATGTTCTCCAGAGATACTGCCTGACTCGCTGAGTTACTCCAGCACTTGTTATCCTTTTCTAACCGCTTGATTGATAAGAAAAACTTTGATACCTCCACAAACGTCTGCTGGAGCTCCCATCCCCTTTTCCTCTCCTAAAATCTACAAAACGCCGTTACCCATTAGATCCATTCTCACCGTCCCATCACCAAATGTACTGCCTCTGTCACTGATGCAAAGTGCCCCATCAAGCCTAAAGAACTATATACCAACTTGTTGCAGTAACAGAAGTACAAACATTCATGCATTGGGAGTTTTGTGATTAAGAGAACTTACCTCACCCCTGCTGCAGACTTTAATGTAGCTCACCTCTTAATCCTTCGAAAACCCTTCCCCACAGTAATCCAGCATCATAGGACTCAATCTCCCTGGTTTCAATAGACAATAGGTGCAGGAGGAAGTCATTCGGCCCTTCGAGCCAGCACCGCCATTCAATGTGATCATGGCTGATCATTCTCAATCAGTACCCCATTCCTGCCTTCTCCCCATACCCCCTGACTCCGCTATCCTTAAGAGCTCTATCTAGCTCTCTCTTGAATGCATTCAGAGAACTGGCCTCCACTGCCTTCTGAGGCAGAGAATTCCACAGATTTACAACCCTCTGAATGAAAAAGTTTTTCCTCATCTCAGTTTCATTATGCTTCCAGTCACACAATCACCTGTAATGACTTTGTCGCCAGTCATCAATTTGCTGAAAGACAGCCTTTGGTCTCCCCGAACCTTATTGATCTCCCAGCAGAGCAAGGTGTCCTTCAGGGAATGTTGCCGACTGGCCCATTCCAGACTACCAGGAGTACGTGCTGAGGGACGCACTGTGGCTTGGTGCAGCCAACATCAAGACTCTGTGGACCACACAGAATGCGATGGAGATGCCCCTCAAACAAGGGAAGGGATATCACCCCAGGGGCCACATGGGTGACAAGGGTGCCTGGTATAATGATAGCTTTTGTGAACACCACCAAATACCATGCTAATGAATGTATGTATAGCGATTGAGAATGATGGAAGATTATATATTTTTTATTCTGAAGAAAGTTTATTTTTGGAAAAGAAAGATTATACCTTCTAGGAACCCATGTTGTCCCAATGTTATGCAAAAGCACAGCAGTTTCCTCATGCACTATGACTTCTTCCAACTTGTCCGTACTGCATTTCTCATCTACTTATTTTATTTCCAGCAAAAGATTTCATCCGCAGTTAAGAACCTGCTGACTTTGCAAACATTGAATGCCTGCAGGATCTCCAACTTGTCAGACTGCCTCATGGATTTCCAGTACGAGATGAGCCAAATGTTTCCTCCAACCAAATACTGGGGAAACCCCTCAATCTGGCCATGCGAAAAGTCTTCGCAGATTGAACCAATTTTCTTTGCATACCACAAAGCATAATTAACCTCAAAAAGTGAAATTTGGTCAACATTGCTGCATCACCACCAAGATTGCTGGTGCCATCGCAATAACATCACCCAAAGAATTCTGCATCTTGCCTCAAGTCCTCTGTAAACAACGTCATCTAAAACCTTGCTACATGCGTCCCATATCTTTCACCCACTTCCTCTGTCCCAGGTTATGCCTTGACTTTAAAATTCTCAACCTTGCATTCAAAGCCCCCTTGGCACCTGCCTTTGCCCATGTCCACGTTGAAGCCCATGATATTTGAATTCTGCCACATCCAATTTATAAAGAAGCGATTACCACCACTTCCCTTCAGCTGCCAAACATCGAAAGCTCCGCAATTCTTTCCCCAAAACTTTCCTTCTCTCTACCTTTAATATCTACATCTTTGATCAGTTGCTTCAATACTTTAGGGAGGCTCGGTTGTAAACGTTCTGTTGCTAGCTCGTCCTGAGAAATGCCTTAGGATGTTTACCAATGGGATTATATAAATCAAATTTGTTACATTGACACAAGATCAGACGCTCCTGTGTTGGGACCAATATAGGCTATTGCGGGGTATTCAATATACCAGAGTAAGTGATTGCGGGGTATTGATACCAGAGTAAGTGATGCAGCAGCTGTATCTGCTGCCATAAGGGTTGCAGACTTGGGTTCTTGCCTGGCCTTCATATCAATGTGGAGTCTGCATGACCACACTGGATTCCTCTGGATGATTATGCCCTCCCATCTCCTGAAGGCGTGCTGGCTGGCAGCTTAATTGACTATTGTAAATCTCGCCCCAGTGTGTAGGTAAGGGGGATAGCGATGCAAATTGATGGGCACGAGTGAGAGAAGAGGGTCATTCTACCCGTCCTAAACAGGAATTTGTCTATCTATGCCTTAAAAATATCAACTGACTTGGCTTCCACAGGCTTCTGTGGCAATGAGTTCCACAGATTAACTGTCCTCTGACTAAATATGCTCCTTGTTGCGGAAAGTATATACATAGTATCATCTTTATACACACACAAACACACTTGAAGGTTAATGCAATAAATGCAGCAAGTAAAGAGACAATATTCAAACTCGAGCCTTTATTGCACATTTCCTGTTCTCAGGCCGCCAGCAGGAGGCAGTACTGAGTAGGGCAAAGAGAGTTGGTACTGGTGACATTCCCGTGTTCCTGGAATCCAAATTTAAGACGGTTTGACAGAGATTTTAACAGTTGCAGTAATTGGTAATAAAACCTCTGAAAGCGATAAAAAAATTAAATCATCAGATGCTTGTCTACCTTAGTTTATCTGATCTAAGCAATTTCAATCCCTCGCCATAGCTTAATTGCAACGAGGGTCTTCTGAGGCTGGCTTAACAAGGCACTGGGAATTCCAAGTGTCGGGGGCAACCCATTACATCAAGGAAGCCAGGAATGACTTTACAGAAAGATGGCTAGAAGCTGCTTCAAAATACTCCAAGCAACCAATTCTATAACAACACAGTGGGAAAATCGCACAGATCCAGAGAAGATTGAAGTGCAAATGAACGATAATGGAAACTTAACTCCTAAGTGCTGTGAACCTAACTTTGTCAACTCCGGTTGCCCAGTATCTCCAACTGTGATTCTCTCTCTGCATTCTGCTATCATTGGCCAGCTGGCATCTCCACGAGTGATCAAATTCCCTGCCAATTTGAAACAAACCCAGCTGGATGGATTTAACAATCAGCTATCACAGCCCCACACCATCAAGAACAAGAGCCATGTCCATTTCTATGTACCACCTCTAACATAGCAAAACCAAATGGCGGCACAGTGGTGCAACGGTAGAGTTGCTGTCTTGCAGCACCAGAGACCCAGGTTAGACCCCACCACGGGTGCTGTCTGTATGGGGTTTGTACATTCTCTCTGTGACCGTGTGGGTTTTCTCTGGGTGCTTCGGTTTCCTCCCACATTCCAAAGACGCACAGGTTTGTAGATTAATTGGCTTCTGTAAATCGTCCCCAATGTGTAGGATAGTGTTAGTGTATGGGTGATTGTAGTTGGCATGGACTCGGTGGGCCGAAGGGCCTGTTCAGTGCTGTATCTCTAAATTACTAAAATTAAGGTCAAAAAAGACACATGATAAAAATCATGTAGCATGACAATTACGAAGATGATTAGAAAATTCATCAACATTAAGTAAATCAAAGTGAAGTAGAAAGTGCTTGAAAGCTTGAAGCACAAATGTCACTGATGGCAGTTTTGAATTCAGAAATGTGCAAGACAGGAAAGCTTCAAGCATGCGGCTTGAATTGTTGAACTCAATTTGGTTTCGGAAATGGAGCAGAGATGACTCTGGAGAGATGTGAAAACAATAATGAGAATTAAAAAGAGATCGCTTAACCAGAAGCCAATCATCAGTAAATTATTTTAATTTATATTTCCATAAAACGGCCCAACGATTCCAGTTGCCTTGCGACAACAGTAGCTAGGAGATTTATCTCCAATTCCTGGAGATGTGTGTACAATCCTAGAGAGTTGGCAACATCAACTGGAACGGAAACAGTTCTCTACAGCAAAATAAAAAGAAGTTGTTTTGGAGAAGTTTGTATGTTAAAAGACTATTGTTCCAATAGCACAAATCATTCTAGGAACACAGCCAACTGGATATGTCAAAGGGGGATTTCCATTTACTAATGGCTCAATAACATTCACAAAGGATGCTTGACCAGTCTCTCGAATAATTTACTTCTAAACTATTTGTTTAGTTTTTGGCTGCTGGCATCACCAGGCTACATTCTGTGGGCACAGAGTGTACAGTTACCTTTAAATCAAACACCATCTGTTGGTGCACGTACACAAAAAGGCTTTACATCATTTTGAAACAAATTTATTATGATTGCAGGCAAACTTTAAGCAGCCTGGTTTAATTTAGTATAACTGTATTCAGGAGGTGCTCCAATGTGTGTGGACTTGAATAAAGAAATAATTCACAGCTCTCAAGCAGATTCATTTTATTGTAGCACCCAGACAGTTTTAATGATTTTTGTTTTCATACAACCGAGCAGTTTATTTTTGCTTAGTTTAGTTTAGAGATACAGCAAAGAAACAGGGCCTATGGCCCACCGAGTCCGCGCCGACCAGTGATCCCTGTACACTAACACTATCGTGCACATACTAGGGACAATTTATAATTTTACCAAAGCCAATTAACCTGTCAACCAGTATGTTTTAGGATTGTGGGAGGAAACCGGAGCACCCGAAGAAAACGCACGCAGGTCATGGGGAGAACAAACAAACTCCGTACAGACAACATCCATAGTCAAGATCGAACCCGGGTTTATGACGCTGTAAGGCAGCTGCTTGACTGCTGCACCACCGACCCACCCCAGGATTGAACCAGGGACCTTTCAATCTTCAGTCTAATGCTCTCCCAACCGAGCTTTGAAACAGAACCAGCAAACATTAGATTTAGGCCATGGATGACAATCTTTACGTGATGCATTTACCGATGACTTTTGAAATCTCCCACCCAGCAAATTTCAGTATGTTCTGATTAATTAAGTAAATTAAAAGTAATTTGAAACTGTACCAATTCTGATACAGTTCCACACCTTTAAAAAAAACAAAGGAACCACCTGCAGAACTTTCTCCTCCCACTGCAATACATAAAAGATTTCCCTACACATAAAGCCAATGACGACACTCAGGTGATCTCTTTGCCTCCCCCCTCTTGCACTCACAGAAGGTTCACCAAACCCATTACCAGCAGCAACAGTGAACATCTCCAGCAGTTTTAATCCTCATCCCCTGTAACCTGAGATGACCGTACCCTTGACAATCACAGAGGCCTTTTAAAGAGAGATAAACAACCAATTAACCCATTAAACAAACACACCTTTTAAGCATTCTTTTCCTGTTCACAACCAATAACTTACAAAGAAAGAAAAAAAAAGTCACCTCAGGCACATCCCCGGATAAAGCCTGCTTAAAAAAAAGAGTCGTTTACTTTCCAAACAATTGCCATTTAAGCTTGAACCCCAGGTCCGTTTTGCAGCCTCAATCGTTTCTAATCCTCTTTTGTCCTAACACAGGACGATCACTTGTGTGTGATTTTGGAGTATCAGATGTTGTGGGAGAAGGGGCAATAATTACTGACGATTACCTTTTCAGTCACCCACAGCTCGACCATTACAAACTCCTGCACAGAGAACCGATGGCTAACATCAATAAAAAGGAAATATGCGTAGGAAGGAACTGCAGACACTGGTTTACACCAAAGATAGACTTTAAATGCTGGAGTAACTCAGTGGGACAGGCAGCATCGCTGGAGAGAAGGAATGGGTGATGTTTCAGATCGAGATCCTTCTTCAATCTGAAGGGTCCTGCCCTGAAACATCACCTATTCCTTTTTCTCTAGAGATGCTACCTGACCCACTAGGTTATTCCAGCATTCCGAAGACCTAGCCTCTGAACTGCTTTTACAGCCATGATCCATCTCAGTTGTGGGGGGACTTGGCACAAGTGAAGCTTAACAAGCTTCTGTTCGTCCTTCCCACTTCTGACAAGGGGGTCTGACCTGAAACATTTACTCTTTTCCTCCTCTCACAGATGCAGCCTGGCTTGCTGAATATTTCCAGCATTTTCAGATTTTATTTCAGGTATGTAGGTTTTGGTAATAATGATGCCACTGAATGACAAAGTGAGGTGGTTAAGCTCTCTCTCGTTGGAGATGATCACGGCACGGTAGCGCAGCGGTAGAGTTGCTGCTTTACAGCGAATGCAGCGCCGGAGACTCAGGTTCGATCCTGACTACGGGTGCTGTACTGTAAGGAGTTTGTACGTTCTCCCCGTGACCTGCGTGGGTTTTCTCCGAGATCTTCGGTTTCCTCCCACACTCCAAAGACGTACAGGTATGTAGGTTAATTGGCTGGGTAAATGTAAAAAAAAAAAAATTGTCCCTAGTGGGTGTAGGTTAGTGTTAATGTACGGGGATCACTGGGCGGCACGGACTTGGAGGGCCGAAAAGGCCTGTTTCCGGCTGTATATATATGATATGATATGATATGATATGATGATATTACACGGCACTGTGTGAGAAATGAGCTCAGAGTAGTAGCCAGCTGACCAAATTGTGGCTTTTGCACAATTGAAATACTGTCAAAGCATGAACAGATGTATTTAGATTGCTTGGGGTTTGTAGGAGTCACACCATTAGCTTGGTGTATACCCTTATTGAGCACACAGAGGCCTGCGTAAATGCCCTTGCTGAGGAAACACAGATGATTGAGAATCAGACAAAGCAAGAGGAGAAAATAAACTCAAACACAATAAGGAACCTTCAGTCTACGTCTTTGCAAATTTGAAAAAGGACTGAAATCAGCAAAGCAACAGGACTAAACAATGGCCCCATCTGATATCTGCTTATGGGAACCAAGGCTATTCAACTAATTAAGTTTAGCAAAATAAGATAAGACGCCGGAAGGAGACCCAAGTGTTTGTTAAGCTGTAAATAAAGTATATGGGGTCTCGACCCGAAACGTCACCTTTTCCTTCTCTCCAGAGATGCTGCCTGTCCCACTGAGTTACTCCAGCTTTGTGTGTCTATCTTAAGTATATGGGGAGCGGGTATCTGACGAAGAGGAACAAGCATAAAGGAAAACAACCAGTCTAGTACGAGAGAATAAGGTGGAAATTAAAAAGAATTGCTGGATATCTAACATAGAAAATAAATGAATGAATGAATGAATGAATGAATGAATGAATGAATGAATAAGTTTATTGGCCAAGTAATACAAGGAATGTGCCTTGGTGCTCCACTCACAAATGACAACACAAACATACAGTTAACAATTAAGAATAAAGTATAACCACATCAAAACAATAAGGATACAACATTACGGTCTAAACATGTGAGTGAAAATAAACCAGAGCAAAAAAGAGACTACAGTTGAGTAGAACTATCACTCGTGGAAAAAAGCTGTTTTTATGTCTGGCTGTGGCTGCTTTGACAGTCCGGAGTCGCCTTCCAGAGGGAAGTGCTTCAAAGAGTTTGTGGCCAGGGTGAGAGGGGTCAGAGATGATCTTGCCCGCTCGCTTCCTGGTCCTTGCAGTGTACAGTTCGTCAATGGGGGGGAAGGTTGCAGCCAACAGCTGTGCGAACGATCCGTTGCAGCCTCCGGATGTTAGAAATGCGAGAAATGCTCAGTAGGTCAAGCTGGATCTGAGGGAGGAGAAACTGGGTCCATGTTTCAGATTGGAGTCCCTTCATTAGAACAGAGAGTAACGGTTGTTAAACTGCAGGGAGGGTGAGGGAGGGGGATTTTTCTATTAGGACAAAATCACAGTGACCATGGGGTTAAACTGTAAACTAATCATGTGATCAATGAGTGAATGGGAGTGTGTAGAGAGCGAGGACATAAAACAATATAACATTAAAAAAAGAATGGAGTTATGAAATATTGAGCAAGAAGACCTGCCCATTAGATCAGGGTGGGCACGACCTCCACTTCCATGGAAGGGATAAAGGCTGAGCCAATCTCACAGATGGACAATTGATTTGGTACAGGCAGAAATTAAGTTACCTGAAGTTGTACGGACAGAAATCATGTTACCTGATATTGAACCCAGAAGGCTGCAATGGGCCCAGACAGAGGGCGAGGTGTTGAAGGTGAGGGCCTTCTTGGGTTAGTTTACAAAAATGATTTCTCCACTACATACAGCTTCTGAATCTCTCTGTCTGACACCATGGTGAGAATGCTGTACATTTAATAAGCTTTATGTTGTTAAGCTACATGCGGAAATAATTTAATGAGTGGGTTATGGCCTGTGCTCTAATATAGTATAGCCATAGAGTCATACAGCATGGAAACAGGCCCTTCAGCCCAACATGACCACACCAGGCAATATGTCCCACTAGTTTCACCTGTCTGCATTTTGCCCATACATTTCTAAATCTATTCTATCCATGTACATGTCTAACTGTTTCTTAAACGCTGCAATAGTCCTTGCCTCAACTACCTCCTCTGGAGCAGGTACCATCCACATACCACTTTTTGTGTGAAAAAGTTACCCCTCAGGTTCCTATTAAATCTTTCCCCTCTCACCTTATGTCCTCTGGTTCTTGATTCACCGACTATGGGCTTCATAACCAGATTTGCTGTGAATGAGAATTATCTTACATTTGTGGAACAAAAGTGTGACTTGCCACTTAACATTCCATGCTTTTATGTTGTCTAGTTGTTGCTAAAGATTTCAAAGGACTGCTTAATTATCTGAGCTGCTCGGACTAGAAGTGTGTTCAGTCAGGAGCAAACATTCCTGCTTCAGATCTGACGATGGTCATTGGTGTTGGACATAAAACGGTAGAATGCATTTAACAATTGTGACTGAGGGCAAAAGAATCTTGACCATCTTTCTTGGTACAAGGTATGACCACAGCTGCTGGAGTTCCTTCCATTCAATGCCCATTGATATCAGTTTGATCAGGACTCGTACTCAGTCAAATGCTGCCTTGATGTCAAGGACAATTACTCTAATCTCCCCTCTGAGAATTCTTTATCATCCTCAGAGTTAGAGAATCATACAGCATGGAAACATGCCCTTTAGCCCAACTTGCCCATCTCGACCAACATATCCCATCCTCATTAGTCGCACCTGCCTGTGTTTGGCCTGTATCCCTCCAAACCTACCCTATCCATGTCTAAATGTTTCTTAAATGTTGCAATAGTATCTACTTCAAAAGAAAACCATTGAGAAGTCTACCCTTTAAAAGAAAACCAAACTAGATCTGTCGGTCCCTCTTCACGTCAGGAGAACACCAGTACTGGCGAGCGAGTTGGGGCGTTCACTTCCCGTGCTCTTGGTGGTTCTCTGGGTGCTCAGAGGTTGGCTGCAAGCAGCCCCACCAGTGAATGGAGTCGGAGTGTTGGCCGTGCGAGGTGAGATTCAGCACATTCGAGGGTCGAGACATCTGAATCGAGGTGTGGGTTGAGGGGGCCGCTAGAGGCCCTGGCGCAGCCTGGGGCTGGAATAGATCAGCGGCACGCCAAGAAGCCGAGCGCATGGGTTGGATGTCACACAGTGCGGTGGGGGACAGCAACAACACCAAGGATAGTCAAATCCGACAACTCCGACCCAGTGCCGCCGCCAGGACAGCAAACCTTTCTGGCCAAGTTAAGTCTCGATGTTTCACAACAATTTTGGACTTAAATCTTACAAGATGGCGTCAGAAATATGGAAACTTGTGTACGGTCTCTGTGTAATCTATTATTTCTACACTCTTGTACTTAAGCATGATTGCGCTTTTGTCTAGTATGAATTTTTTGCTGAACTATGCATAAAAGGTATTTAACTGTACCCAAGTACATATAACCATATAACCATATAACAACTACAGCACGGAAACAGGCCCGTTCGGCCCTTCCAGTCCACGCCGACCACTCTCCCTGACCTAGTCTCATCTACCTGCACTCAGACCATAACCCTCTAATCCCCTCTTATCCATATACCTATCCAATTTACTCTTAAATAATAAAATCGAGCCAGCCTCCACCACTTCCACCGGAAGCCCATTCCATACAGCCACCACCCTCTGAGTAAAGAAGTTCCCCCTCATGTTACCCCTAAACTTTTGTCCCTCAATTCTGAAGCTATGTCCCCTTGTTGGAATCTTCCCCACTCTCAAAGGGAAAAGCTTACCCACGTCAACTCTGTCCGTCCCTCTCAAAATTTTAAAAACCTCTATCAAGTCCCCCCTCAACCTTCTACACTCCAAAGAATAAAGACCCAACCTGTTCAACCTCTCTCTGTAGCTTAAGTGCTGAAACCCAGGCAACATTCTAGTAAATCTCCTCTGTATCCTCTCCATTTTGTCGACATCTTTCCTATAATTTGGCGACCAGAACTGCACACCATACTCCAGATTCGGCCTCACCAATGCCCTGTACAATTTTAACATTACATCCCAACTTCTATACTCGATGCTCTGATTTATAAAGGCAAGCATACCAAATGCCTTCTTCACCACCCTATCCACATGAGATTCCACCTTCAGGGAACAATGCACAGTTATTCCCAGATCCCTCTGTTCCACTGCATTCCTCAATTCCCTACCATTTACCCTGTACGTCCTATTTTGATTTGTCCTACCAAAATGCAGCACCTCACACTTATCAGCATTAAACTCCATCTGCCATCTTTCAGCCCACCCTTCCAAAAGGCCCAAGTCTCTCTGTAGACTTTGAAACTCTACTTCGTTACTAAATACACCACCTATCTTAGTATCATCTGCATATTTACTAAACCAATTTGCCACACCATCATCCAGATCATTAATGTAAATGACAAACAACAGTGGACCCAACACAGATCCCTGGGGCACTCCACTAGACACTGGCCTCCAACCTGACATACAATTGTCAACCATTACCCTCTGGTATCTCCCATTCAGCCATTGTTGAATCCATCTTGCAACCTCACTATTAATACCCAACGATTTAACCTTCTTAATCAACCTTCCATGTGGAACCTTGTGACAATAAAGTACCATTGAACCATTAGCAAGACTGTGACCATGATGGATTTCTTTAATACTTTTACTACCATGCTGTTATCAATAATGAGGGATTTCAGAACTTTGATCAATGGAGACCAAATTGATCAATGTCTTTGCCCAACTAACCACATTTTACTATTTTGAGAAAAAGACTAATTCACATCAGGGAATTATAGACCAGTTAACCTGACATCGGTGGTGGGGAGGATGCTGGAGCCAATTATAAAATATGAAATAGCGGCGCATTTTGGATAGCAGTAACAGGATTGTTCCGAGTCAGCGTCGATTACAAAAGGGAAAATCATGCTTGACTAATCTTCTGGAATTTTTTGAGGATGTAGTGTACCTGGACTTTCAGAAAGCCTTTGATAAGGTCCCACATTGGAGATTAGTGGGCAAAATTAGAGCACATGGTATTGGAAGTAGGGTACTGACATGGATAGGAAATTGGTTGGCAGACAGGAAACAAAGAGTAGGGATTAACGGGTCCCTTTCAGAATGGAAGGCAGTGACTAGTGGGGTACTGCAAGGTGCTGGGACTGCAGCTATTTACAATATACATTAATGATTTTTTAGATGAAGGGATTAAAAGTAACATTCACAAATTTGCAGATGACACAAAGCTGGGTGGCAGTGTGAACTGTGAAGAGGATGCTATGAGGATGCAAGGTGACTTGGACAGGTTGGATGAATAGGCAGATGCATGGCAGATGCAGTTTAATGTAGATAAATGTGAGGTTATCCACGTTGGTGGCAAGAACAGGAAGGCAGATTATTATCTGAATGGTGTCAGGTTAGGAAAAAACGAGATTTGGGTGTCCTTGTTCATCAGTCACTGAAAGTAAGCATGCAGGTAGAGCAGGCAGTGAAGAAAGCTAATGGCATGTTGGCCTTCATAACAAGAGTAGTTGAGTTTTGGAGCAAAGAGGTCCATCTGCAGTTGAACAGGGCCCTGGTGAGACCACACCTGGAGTATTGTGTGCAGTTTTGGTCTCCATATGAGGAAGGACATTCTTGCTATTGAGGGAGTGTAGTGCAGGTTCACGAGGTTAATTCCCAGGATGGCGGGACTGTCATATGTTGAAAGAATGGAGCGACTGGGCTTGAAAACACTGGAATTTAGAAGGATGAGAGGGGATCTCATGGAAACATAAGATTATTAAGGGATTGGACACGCTAGAGGCAGGAAACATGTTCCCGATGTTGGGGGAGTCCAGAACCAGGGGCCACAGTTTAAGGGGCAGGCCATTTAGAATGAAGATGAGGAAAAACTTTTTCACTCAGAGAGTTGTGAATCTGTGGAATTCTCTGCCTCAGAAGGCAGTGGAGGCCAATTCTCTGGATGCATTCAAGAGAGAGTTAGATAGAGCTCATAAAGACAGCAGAGTCAAGGGATATGGGGAGAAGGCAGGAACCGGGTACTGATTGTGACTGATCAGCCATGGTCACAGTGAATGGCGGTGCTGACTCAAAGGGCCGAATGGCCTACTCCTGCACCTATTGTCTATTGTCACTTCCAGTTCCCTCTACAATGTTCAGCGATATCTTGGAGGTTGGTACAAAATGTTACTGCAATTTCCTCTCATACTTCCTCAATAATAATCAGACAATCCTTATCTGGCCCATGAGAATTTTTAAATTAAAAAAATTGTCGAGATGTTCCGCAACCATTCCGGTAACAGTGCGTCACAAATCAACTCCCGGATATGGTGCTCCTTTCTAGGTTTCAAGTTACCCAACTTCTCCGTGGTGAAAGTAAAGCAAAAACATCCGACTTAGAATTTATGCAACTTTGTAGAAACAAAGAACTGCAGATGCTGGTTTATACCAAAGAGAGATACAAAGTGCTGGAGGAACTCAACGGGTCAGGCAGCTACTCTGGGTCCCAACCCGAAACGTCATCCATCCTTTTCCTCCAGAGATGCTGCCTGACCCACTGAGATACTCCAGCACTTTGTCTACTTCTGCAACCTTGACAGGAATAGATAGCAAACCTTCACCTGTTCCAATTCTGTACTTATTTTGCTACATCTCTTTGCACAGAACAATACTTTCAAATCAAATATTTTCTTGGTCACACTGATGACATTTATTCATTTTGTACCTTTCACCTGCACCCTTAAATCCTTAATTGCCTCTGATTTACAAGTTATTCAGTAGTCCCGAGCAAGTAAGTTGACACCTTGATCGAATATAAATGAGTCCCTTATATACACGTTATCGTCTGCAGTTGAACCACTAATTTAGCTATACTCAATGCCCACTCTGACAGAAGAAATAGAATAATAGTTGGCAATTTGAACCTGCTGCACCATTTAATAAGATCATGACTGAGTGACCTCAGTGCCACTTTCCCACACCAACCCCATACCTTTGGCTTGGTGAATATTTAAGGACCAATTTCTTGTCCTTCTCGGGAGAGAGGTCATGGATTTAGAAGGTGGTGTCAAAGAAACGTTGCAAACAAATGATGCACAATTTCTCTCATGCTTTCCCTTGAGAACACAAGTATTAGTACGTACTCTTTCAGGGGATATTGTTCAAGTTTAGTAACCTCATCAGTTCGTGGAATCTCAACAATTGCATGATGGTCAATAGTACATTGTCCTTATTACACATGACCACATTCAGGATTATTGTTTAGTCTTTTGCAAACTGAGTCATAGAGCAGTCTATTTAACAGAGAAAAAAACATTTGGAAAGCCAGAAAGACATTGTGAAAGAAAGAATGAATGAATCAAATCAATCAAGTAAATCCATCCAGCACTACAAGTTGTTGAGTAAGGAAAGAAAGTGAAAGCACAACAAAGGTCAAGACAGTTATACAGCTCACAAAGCCTGCCATTATGTAAACAAACACTGCCAACTCTGGTTAAATCACAATTAAGACAAATGTCTGCCCACTTTTTTTCCCCCCAAAAGTAAACTTTATTCAGAATAATAAATATATACAAAACAAGAACTGTGCAAAATCTCCTCCGACATTCTCAGCGGCTATACATACATTTATTAGCATTATAATTTGCATTAGGAATAAGGACGTAGACTAAATGGGTTGAGAATCCAGAAATCGGAGATGCAAAGGGACTTGGGAGTGCTGATGCAGGATTCCTAAAAAGTTAAACTGCAAGTTGAATCAGTAGCAAAGAAAGCATGCTCAATGCTTGCATTTATTTCAAGAGGGCTTGTATACAAAAACAGGGATGTAATGTTGAGGCTCTAAGGTGCTGGTAAGGCCGCATTTGGAATATTGTGTGCAATTTTCAAGATTCAATTTAATTGTCACACGTACCAATTAAGGTACAGTGAAATTTGAGTTACCATACAGCCATACTGAGTAAAAAGCAACAAGGCACACAGCCACATAAAATAAAATTTAACATAAACATCCACCACAGCGGAATCCACATTTTTGGTCACCATATCTGAGGAAGGATATGCTTGCTCTGGAGAAGGTCCAGAGGAGGTTTACAAGAATGATACCAGGAATTAGTAGTTTAATCTATGATGAGTGTTTGTCAGCACTGGGCCTGTACTCGCTGGAGTTTAGAAGAATGAGGGGGGGGCTAATTGAAACATACAGAATAGTGAAAGGCTTGGATAGAGTGGATGTAGAGAGGATGTTTCTACCAGTGGGAGAGTCCAGGACTAGAGGTCATAGCCTCAGAATTATAGGACATTCATTTAGGACGGAGATGAGGAGAAATTTCTTTAGTCAGAGCTTGGTGAATCTGTGAAATTCTTTGCCACAGAAGGCTATGGAGGCCGTCAGTGGATATTTTTAAGGCAGAGATAGATTCTTGATTAGTACAGGTGTCAGAGGTTGTGGAGAGAAGGCAGGAGAATGGGGTTAGGAGGGAGAGATAGACCAGTCATGATTGAATGGCAGAGTAGACTTGATGGGCTGAATGGCCTAATTCTCCTATTCCTTATGACCTTATATTTGGTAGTATTCACTAAACCATCATACCAGGCACCCTTGCCTGCTGCTTGTTCACAGTAACGTGCGAACATCTACTCAGGTAAACGAGCGTGGGGGCAGTTTTTAAACGTACAAAGCAATGTGTGTGACTTATTCCAATGAATGTTGCTTTCTCTTATCTCTAACATTGTCACATTGCACAGCTGTTTAGTTAGAAGCAGCAGTGGAGTTTAACGCTATCAGCTGTTGTGTCTAAAGCTTCCTCCAGCCTCCATTCACTCTTCAGACTGACCTGGTGCCCTGGTAATCATCACCTGCAATGAAGAATGTTAAACACTTTCCCAACTGCAGCACAAACATTGCTTTGCAAGCACGTCACCAAGACTGCCTCTACCCCACCTCTACCACCCTTGAGATTATAACCCTGGTTTCCTTTATCCAAACCTAAAGTGTCCACTGTGAGATAGAGAGATTTAAGCACTTAATCCAGGCTGCCATTCTGGCCCAATAATAAATCAGTAGAGTGGTACTTTGGAAAAGGCATTAATCTTTTCAGGTGGTTGCATTTAATCCCAATGCACAATATCAATGAGCAGGAGAGCTTTCCCTGGCTCTCTAACTAATCCCTCAATCACCATCATTACAAAAACAGGTTATTTTAGCATCATCTGACTGCCTTTTAAAGGGGTTTTCGGTGCACATATTTACCAAAGGGCTTCCGACTTCACAACAATGCTAATACTTGAAGGCTGTAATACTTCAGGAATGTACTTCATTGGCTGGAAAGTATTTTATGTTTTGAGACATTGAATAGCACTACTGAGCAAATCCATCTTTATGTCAATGTCACATTTATATTTACTCATAAGTAGACCATCGGCTTATTTCATACAGGGCTGATAGCAAACAATTTAATTTCGTTTTATTTAGTTTTAGTTTTGGAGATACAGCATCGAAACAGGCCCTTTGGTCCACCGAGTTCGCACTGACAATTGATTACCCATTGACATTAGTTCTGTGTTACCCCACTTCCGCATCCACTCCCTACAAACCTGCACGTCTTTGGGATGCGGGAAGATAACAGAGTACCCGGAGGAAAGCAACACATTCAAAGGAAGAGCATGCAAACGTGCCACACAGACGGCACCCAGGTTCAAAATGGATCCCGGGTCTCAGCTGCCATGAGGCAGTGGTTCCACCAGTTGCACCACTGTGCCACATGGTTCCTTTGCACATTATTTCCTTTGCACGTTATACCAGCCACATGCTCTAGCCTCAATCTTTATTTTCCTAAGGAATACAATAGCTACAGCTTTATCAGTGTAGCATTATCACAGGAACGACCACAAAGTTTATCCGAAATAATGGAAGTACTTGATGTGTTAAATAATCTCTGTTTTGTACCCCAATTCATAAATAGGAATAGAATATTACTTTAGAGATATAGTGCGGAAACAGGGTGAACATACAAACCCCACACAGACAGCACCTGTGGTCAGGATCGACCCCAGTCTCTTGCGCTGCAAGTCTATGTTGCACCACCATGCCATGCTATTGTGTGGGGAAAAAATCTTGTTCTTTCATTCTACTGAGGATTGGAATATGGATTTGAGAAACTGAACATGGTGTCCTGTTCCATAACTTAGTATCAGGATTGGCATGGACACTGTGGGCTGAACATAATACTGTTTTATGTTCTACTAGACCAAGTGGACTCATTGGGCCCATTCTTCGTAGAGGGGGGACAGATAGGGGAGAAGTTGTCACTTACCTCAGCCCCGTGGCACCAGCGCTGCAGCCAGAGCGAGCTATGGACCCAAAGCCTCTCCTGTATTGGTCTAGTTCCCTAACTCCACCCCCCCACTCAATCCCCCCACCTCCTCCCCCCACTCACCCACTCCATCCCCCCCACCCTACCCAAATGGAGATGAGGACTGGGTGGTGAATCTGTGGAATTCATTGCTGGAGACAGCGGTGGAGGCCAAGACATTGGGTATTTTTGAGGCAGAGATTGTTAGGTCTTAATTAGGTTACAGGGAGAAAGAAGACAATAGAATGTGGTTGAGAGAGAAAATAGATCAGCTATGGTTGAATGGCAAAGTAGACTTGATGGGCTAAATGGACTAATTCTGTTCCCATTTTATAGTCTTCCCACAGTGTTTATGTTTTGCCCACGATGGGCTGGCTGGGTGGTAAACAGCCAAACAGCAACTATCTGGCGTGGTGAAAGATGGTCTGTCCATCGTCTCACCTGAAGGCCCTGCTCCCCATCCTTCTCCTTATGTCTTTCTTCCTTCGCCTCACATCCTCTCTCCTCTCCTGTCCTCCCCTACCCTCACCTTCTCCCTCACCTGCCCTCTCCCTTTCCTCAGCCTAGCCCCTCTCTCATTCCCACTTCCCTTCTTCCAACTACTCCCCCACTCCCCTCCCTTACTTCATCCTCTTTCTTTACCTCGTCCCTAAATCCCTCCGTTCCCTCATCCTGAAACACCATTCCTTCTCTCATCGCCTCCCTTCCTCACCCCCTCCCTCCCTACTTCCTTTCTTTACCACCTACTGGTAGTGAAGAAAGCTAATGGAATGTTGGCCTTCATAACAAGAGGATTTCAGTATAGGAGTAAAGAGGTTCTTCTGCAGTTGTATAGTGCCCTGGTAAGACCACATCTGGAGTATTGTGTACAGTTTTGGTCTCCTAATTTGAGGAAGGACATCCTTGTAATTGAGGCAGTTCAGCGTAGGTTCACGAGATTGATCCCTGGGATGGTGGGACTGTTATATGAGGAAAGATCGAAAAGACTAGGCTTGTATTCACTGGAGTTTAGAAGGATGAGAGGGGATCTTATAGAAACATATAAAATTATAAAAGGACTAGACAAACTAGATGCAGGAAAAATGTTCCCAATGATAGGCGAGTCCAGAACCAGGGGACACAGTCTTAGAATAAATGGGAGGCCATTTAAAACTGAGGTGAGATAAAACTTTTTCACCCAGAGAGTTGTGAATTTGTGGAATCCTCTGCCACAGAGGGCAGTGGAAGCCAAATCACTGGATGGATTTAAGAGAGAGTTAGATAGAGCTCTAGGGGCTAGTGGAATTGAGGGATAAGGGGAGAAGGTAGGCACGGGTTATTGATTGGGGACGATCAGCCATGATCACAATGAATGGCGGTGCTGGCTCGAAGGGCCGAATGGCCTCCTCCTGCACCTATTTTCTATGTTTCTATGTTTTACTCCCCCACTCCCCTCCCTCGACACCCTCTCTTCCCTTGCTCATCCCTAAAACCCTCCCTTCCCTCATCTGCTCCCCCTCCCCTTCCTTTACCACCACCTTCTCCCTTCTCTTCCTTATTCCGGCATAACTGCCAGCACGTCTTCACATCCCACCCAACCTTAACCCAAACCCAGAGCCCCCACCCTGGAGAGCAGCTCAGATTTTGGATCGCTGGCTGGGGCCCCATTCACACTGCGGCGACTTCCCACCAGCCTCTATCCACGCACTCACCTGGGTCTCGAGTACATGGTGGTGGTCTCTGTGGCGGCAGCCCAGGCACTTCTCCGTGTCCACAACAACGCTGAGACTCCCCACTACCCCAGCCCCTACCCGCCCAAGTCACCGTATGGCCGGATATGGGCGTAACTTCCACTCACCCCCAGGAGCTGGGGAGTGGGCAGGTGACAGCAGCAGATCGGACTTGCATTTTCCTTCTGCGTAAAATTCATATTTCCCGCGAGTTTAAGCGGTCATGTAGCTCACTTTCTCTGTACAATCTAACAGCGCTGGCTGCATTTATATAAAGATCTGAACAAACAAAATACAAACTGCTGGAGGATCTCTCCAAGACAGACAGCATGTTTGGAGCGAATAGCCTGTCCCCAAATCATCCCGCTGGCCGGATTGGACCCTTTCGCGGGCAGGATGAGGCCCGTGGGCCGGTAGTTTGACACCCCTGCATTAAACAGTGTGGAGAAACCCCAAATATAAATTAGAAACAGAATGCAGGCGGGGTAATTCACCCAAAGTAACTGAGCTGTTGCTTTGATAGAGGCTAAAGCTCTCCAATTATTCCCACTGCCCTCCCCCGTCTTCCTCAATAGACTTTCATTTTGGGGTTTTTTTTTCAACCATGTATCAATTTCCTCTTCGAAAGTTTATTACTGGCAGTGCTACATCACCAGCCAAGCATTCCAGATCATAGAAACTTACTGTGTAAAAAATAACTATTCTTCTGCCTCCGTTCTGTTGCCAAAAACCTTAAATCTGTGTTCTGTGTTCCACCACACTCCAGCCAGTGGAAACAATTGCTCCCTGTCTACCCTTTCACAATCCCCTCATAATTCAGAACATAACTATTTCTCCCCTTTGCTCTGGAAAAAGAAATCCATTTAATCCAGTGTCCCAGTGTAAATCATCTTACAATTTCTCCAACACTAGAACCATTCTAGTAAATCCCATTACTCATTCTCTCCAGGCCATTTACATCCTTCTTAATATTCCTTTTTTTCACATTAACATCGATTTAATGTCTTCTTGGCAGAGATGAACATCACTCTGACAGAATTATGTCTGTGTGCCGTTGCTCTGATCATTTACTGTCCTCTGACCTTCTGCCGAGACCACATTTCTTTGAGCAATGCGAGTCCATATGAGCAATCAGATGGGTCACAGACACACACACTTGAACTGTGCTCCACAGAAGTAAGTCATAGAGCCCAGATGCTCCATAATGTGCATCCATCCTCACCTTAACCTATATTATATATTTCTGCAACTTTCTCCCATGTTTGCTCACCCAGCTTCCCTTGTTTCCAAATATGCTATTAACCTGAAGATAGACACAAAAAAACTGGAGTAATTTAGTGGATTAAGCAGCAACTCTCGAGAAAAGGAGTAGGTGACTTTTTGGGTCACGACCCTTCTTCAGAGGAAAGGGAAAGCAAAATGAGAGATATAGACGGTGAGATAGAGCGATATAGAACAAATGAACGAAAGATATACAAAAAAGCAACAATGATAAAGGAAACAGGCCATTGTTAGCCGAGGACTAGGTGAAAACCAGTTCCAGACAACGAGACTCAAAAAGACAACAAAGCTAGTACAACGTGGTTGGAGGAGGGATGGGAGAGAGGGGATTCAAGGGTTACTTGAAGTTAGAGAAATCAATATTAACATCCTTTTACAAGTTTCACTTTTTTTTTGTTTACTTCAGAGACACAGCATGGAAACAGGCCCTTCGGCCCACCAAGTCCACACTGACCAGTGATCACCCCATACACTAGCACTATCCTACACACTAGGGAAAATTTTACCAAAGCCAATTAACCGACAAGCCTGTACGTCTTTGGAGTGTGCGAGGAAACTGAAGCACCCGGAGAAAACCCACGCAGTCACAGGGAGAACATACAAACTCCATACAGACAGCACCCTTAGTCAGGATCAAACCCAAGTCTTCGGCGCTGTATGGCAGCAACTCTACTGCTGCGCCACTGTGCCACCCTCTCTCCACTCCTGCATTTAAAAAAATGTTTCTCCTGAATTTTCCATCAGGTTTGATGGCGATTACCAAAACTCCATTGGTTTAGTAGCAATGACCATTTCTGCATTAGGTTCAGTAGCAACTACCAATTCTTCATTGGATTTGATGGTCACTACCAGTTTTTCATCGAGTTTGGTGGCAACTACAAATTCTCCATTGCATTTTGTAGGTCTAACACATCGGACCGTAGAAACAATGAACTGCAGATGCTGGTTTATACCAAAGATAGGCACAAAATGCTGGAGAAACTCAGTGGGTCAGACAGCATCTCTGGAGAATGTTTCTGGTCGGGACCCTTCTTCAGACTTCTGAGCCTTCATTTTGGACTCTCATGTATTTTGAAACATTTTCTCTCTGAGTACACCATCAAACCACACATCCTTTCTAAAGACATCTATTAGCATCCCTCGTCTCTTTGTAGAAGAAAAATAGCTCCAGTGTGCTCAATCCTTAACTAATAATCAAAACCTCCTGGGTCTCATTTCATCCTTATAAACATTTATAAATAAATCATGCAGTCCCAGCACTCAGCTCACTTTAAAGATTGGAAGGCTGGCTATAGTTCAGCTCCAGCCTGCAAATCTGAACCCTTCCTACAGCCATGTACAACTTCACATAACTAAGTTAAGCAAACACCAGAGTAATTATGCAAAAATACTCAATAATTGTTTGCATACTGACACGACTGAAGAGACCCACAGCAGATCTGAATCGGGAAACGGAGGGGGTGGAAACGGCCGTTGGTGGTTTCACATTATTCCCTTTAAATTAGTAACAGGATTTAGGAGACAGACACTGATTCTCTCCCAGACATTCACTACAACGAGCCAGCTTGCTGCAGTGTGAGATACAATGATGGAGTCTGTTTGGAACACAGGCAGTGCTTGTAACAATGGATGGGAAAACTGCAGAAATGGGAATGTAGGGTTAAAGGAGCATCGGGCATACTATTAACTAGGTGGTACAAGTTTAAATAATGATGTGGATGGAGAGACAAAATGTTGGAGTAACTCAGTGGGTCAGGCAGCATCTCTGGAGAAAAGGAAGAGATGGCATTTTAGGTTGAGACCCGTCTTCAGACTGAAAGTCCAAAGTTCTGACTCTCAGTCTGAAGAAGGATCCCGAACCAAAACATCTCCTATTCCTATTCTCCACAGATGCTGCCTGACCCGCTGAGTTACTCCAGCATTTTATGTCTATATATTCGCTGTCCATCCTACACATATCGATGGAGGGACCTGGGGCAATATGTTTAAACAAACTTTTGAAGGTGGAAGAATAAACTGACATGGTTATTCAAAAGAAACTTGCAAGGCCACAAATGGTGGCACAGAATGCAAAAGCAAGGATATTACAACAAACCTCTGTCAAACCCAGTTTAACTGGGGCACATGGTCCAATTTTTGGCATTACACATTGGAAGGAGGAGAAAGCCCTAAAGAGTTTACAGAAGTTGCTTGGTGACATCAATAAATGTGCAATGGTCTACTCACCTCTAGGGTTAAAGTTTGGTCCTGCATTTCCTGAAAGTTCTCTACCTACCTGAATGCTGCTGGGATGTCCAGCATCAAAAAATGCCTTCAGAATGGGTCATTCTATCTCTGGTGAGATTGTGCTCTATTTGCTCCAATCCCCATCATCCCTTCTACATGCCCATCTCTGAAGGCTGGCACCGCCTCAATTGTGCGATGCCCATGTCCATGTCCCACAACCTCTCTGCCCTAGAACAGTTCCACAGGTCAGCAGGACTTCCCACTGAAGCCACTTCAAAGAGCGCAACTTGGCAAACTGTTGGGACTGAAGGCAGATAAATCCCCAGGGCCTGATGGTCTGTGTCTCAGAGTGCTGAAGGAGGTGGCCCTAGAAATCGTGGATGCATTGGTGATTATTTTTGAATGATCTCTCAACTCTGGATCAGTTGCTGTGGACTGGAGGGTAGCCAATGTAACTCCACTTTTTAAGAAAGGAGGGAGAGAGACCTTACATCGGACGTGGGGAAGATGCTGGAGTCAATTATTAAAGATGTTATCGCAGTGTATTTGGAAAGCAGTGATGGGATCACTCAAAGTCAGCATGGATTTATGAAGGGGAAATCATGCTTGACTAATCTTTTGGAATTTTTTGAGGATGTAACAAGTAGAATGGATAAGAGAGAGCCAATGGATGTGGTGCTTCTGGACTTTCAAAAAGCCTTTGACAAGGTCCCACACAAGAGATTAGTGTGCACATTTAGAGCACATGGTATTGGGGGTAGGGTATTGACATGGATAGAGAACTAGTTGGCAGACAGGAAGCAAAGAGCAGGAATTAACAGGTCCTTTTCAGAATGGTAGGCAGTGACTAGTGGGGTGCTGCAAGGCTCGGTGTTGGGACCCCATTTGTTTACAATATATTAACAATTTTGGAAATAAATGTAACATCTCTAAGTTTGCGGATGACACAAAGCTGGGTGACGGTGTGAGCTGTGAGGAGGATGCTATGAGGCTGCAGGATGATTTGGATAGGTTGGGTGAGTGGGCAAAAGCATGGCAGATGCAGTATAATGTGGATAAATGCAAGGTTATCCACTTTGGTGGCAAGAACAGGAAGGAAAATTATCTGAACGGTGTCAGATTAGGAGAAGGGGAGGTGCAACGAGATCTGGGTGTGCTTGTACATCAGTTACTGAAAGTAAGCATGCTGGTACAGCAGGCAGTGAAGAAAGCCAATGGCATGTTGGCCTTCATAGCACGAGGATTTGAGTATAGGAGTAAGGTCCTACTGCAGTTGTACTCTGGAGAGACCACACCTGGAGTATTGTGTGCAATTTTGGTCTCCTAATTTGAGGAAGGACATTTTTGCTATTGAGGGAGTGCAGCGTAGGTTCACCAGGTTAACTCCCGGGATGGCGGGACGGAAATATGATGAAAGAATGGATCGACTGGGCTTATATTCACTGGAATTTAGAAGGATGAGAGGGGATTTTATAGAAACATAAAATTCTTAAACGTTTTAAACTTTTCCATTCATTTGTATAGTCTGGTCTGCTGGGCATGTCCCAATAGCCCAGATGAGACAATATCATTGACTTTACAGCATTAACATTACAGACATAGGAGCTTCATAATGGTTAGATTATTTCAGTCTGTCAAAATAATTCCCTTTGTCCTACCAATTGCTCCTCCCCCACCTTCTCTGCTGCTTCGACTAACTTGTTTTCATATCATATCATATCATATATATACAGCCGGAAACAGGCCTTTTCGGCCCTCCAAGTCCGTGCCGCCCAGCGATCCCCGTACATTAACCCTATCCTACACCCACTAGGGACAATTTTTACATTTACCCAGCCAATTAACCTACATACCTGTACGTCTTTGGAGTGTGGGAGGAAACCGAAGATCTCGGAGAAAACCCACGCAGGTCACGGGGAGAACGTACAAACTCCTTACAGTGCAGTACCCGTAGTCAGGATCGAACCTGAGTCTCCGGTGCTGCATTCGCTGTAAAGCAGCAACTCTACCGCTGCGCCACCGTGCCGCCCCTTTTTCTCCCTTTCTCAATTGTGACAAAGTGTGTCTGACCTGACATGTTAAGAGTTTCTCGTTCCACAGATGCTGTCTGACCTCGAGTGCTTCCATGCTTCTGCTCTTATTACAGAGCCCACTTGTTGGCCCGTCATCCAAAAATATTGTTGCAGTCTTCAGCCATACTTCCAGACTCATACCTGGTTCCTGACTCCTGCACAAGGCTTCTGTGGAACAGAACCTCCAGTATAATTTAATCTAAGATGAACCCACAGATAACTGCAAGGATCGCCCCAAACATCAACTACCAACACAGGAACAGATAACTCTGGTACTCATTTCATTGCTTTCTATGGAAAATGTTGTGCACAAATTGGTTACCACAAGCTACATTAGAGCCTGTCCAACTGAGTTACTCCAGCACTTTGTGTTCCTCATAAGACAAACAGACTTTTATTGAGCAAAGGTATAAAGCAATTGAAAAACAAAGTAGGTGAATGAAGTTGGAATACATTTCAGCCACGGGCTAACTGTGCAGTGGGAAGTCTCAAGGGGCCGAATGGCCTACAGCTATGCTTCCATTAGAACTTTCCCTCAATGGCCCTTTCTTTACTTATGGAACAAAGTCAAACAAGATTAATCCATCATGTCGTAGTTTAATTCAGTTTTGTAACTTCAGGCTTCTTGCAGCCGTTTCAGCAATCTCAGTCGGAAATGGCCTGATTATGCTTCTTGTTTCTACCGGTCTTTAAATTGGACCGCTTTCTTACTCCCAAAGTAATTCAAAACAAAAGTCTATTTTTACCAGCAGCAGAAGGGTGGGCTGTGAATGAATCCATTTTGTAAAGGCAGGCAAGCAGACTTGAGCATTTAACTGGCGAGCCCTTTATTTAACTTTTATCAGCCTCTGCTCCTCATCACTCCAGCTTGTATCAGCATCGTGCAGTCAGGCCCACACCCTCCCTCTTTGTATTCTTTTCCCCTTGTGCAAAACATTTTAATAATCAACTCGAGCAATTTAACAAGCTTCTCTCCCTCGCCGCCACCCCCGCCAACAGCCTTTCTTTGGCAACAGAAGGAAACCAGATGTTCTGCTCTGTTTTACACAATTAAAACAATCTTGTCGATCTGCCCCTCTCCATCAGAGGCAGCAAGCAGCCTGGTTGCTGTTCTTCCTGCTCCTTCTAATGAACAAATGAGCATCTAAAGTTGGCATCAACTATTACTTCTACTGTAGCATCCTTCCTGAAAGCAAACACCCATCGTCACAGACGCCCGATGACCTCAAGATGTTGGGGGAGCTTATGTTACAGTCTAATTGTGTGTTGCTTCAGTCCAGTCACAACCACCACCACCCAGTTCTTTCATTAAACTCCAAACGTTGGAGGACAATTTGGAAAGAATACCTTTACTTACGCAGAACTGTACCTGGAGGTATTTTTTATGCAACTTCAGGTTTGCAGTTACCACGGTTACGAGGCGCCAGATGTAAAAAAGGCACAGGACATTTTAGCCAGGAGGTAAGTTTGTGAGAAGAATTTCACTTGGAAAGGACTTATGTGAAAAAAATCCCCTGCTTCATGAAAAATGAGATGGATATGGTAATCATTTGGAGAGCCGTCAGCGTTAATGGGACACAGGACAAACAGGTATGCAAATTACCTGGGTAAACCTGCAAAAGAATCGGCATCGAAAAATATTTCATCCTTGGCCAAGCAAACACCAAGGGCCTCAGTGCTAAGTAAATAATAAAACATCAATAAATTAAAAAACGAATAAACCATTGACGGGACAGTATTGGCAGGCAACTGGTTCACTGCTTACATAAACCCGGCAGACACTTGCCTTGTTCAGGCCTTCCCACAGAGAGGGGTCAAAGTCAGTAATACCATATCATCACCGCCTTCACTCTAATCCTACGCCCATCCATAGGGGGTAGACTGACTGCTCATCCATAGGGGGGGGGGGGGGGGGTAGGGTGTAGACTGACCCCTTTCCCCAATCTTTGCACATCCCCAATCCTTTCCACTTGCCATTGTAATCTCACATTTCATGTATTTTGCGTTTTGTGACTGTTGGCAGATCAATTTCCCTCCTGGGATAAATAAAGTTCTATCGTATCGTATCCCAATTTATTCTCCCCACATTCCCATCAGCTCCAGCCAGATTCAAGAGAAAAGAGAGAGAAGTCAAGAATGTTTAATTGTCATATGTACCAACTACAGAATAATGACATTCTTGCTTGCAGCAGCATAAGAAGCCTGTAAACAACACATATTGATAATGTATAATAAGCAGAAAAAAAACAATCAATAAACTTAGAACTTATGCAAAAAAAAACCTCAAAGTTCTTGGTGCAATCAAAGACAATCCATGGTTCATAGCTGAAGACAGTGTTGTGTGGTGTTCAGGAGCCTGATGGGAAGAAGCTACTCTAATTTCTGATGGTCATGGTTTTCAGACTCCTGTACCTTCTTCCCAATTGTAGGAGTGACATGATAGAGAGGCCAGGGTGGTTGGTGCCAGTCATTGATATTTGAGGCAGCACCTCCTATAGATCCCATCAATGGTGGGGAGGTCAGTGGCCGTGATAGTCTGTCAGTGACCATGACGGCAGTGTCGATCACCTTGTGTAATCTCCTTCGTTCTTGGGCATTTTGAGTTGCTGAACTCAGTGATGCAAACCAGTCAAGATGCTCTCTTCTGTAAACCTGTGGAGGTTCAAAAGAGTATTGTACCACGTGCCTACAGGAGGGGCAATTTACAGTGGCCAATTAAACTACCTACCCGCAAGTCCTGGGGACGTGGGAGGAAACTGGAGCACCGGGGGGAAAGCATGGTCCCTGGAAGAACTTGTCAATCCCACAGACAGCACAAGAGATCAGGTTTGAACCCAGGAAACTAGAGCAGTGAGGTAGTGGATCCACTGGCTGTGCCACTGTGCCTCCTTCAGACATGAGTTTGAGTCTGGATCCAGTGATCTGAACATGCAATCCAGATTGATACTCGAGGTGTGCACAGTAATGCCACACTGTCAGAGGTGGCATTTTACAGAGACAGATCTAAAGCAAGACCACCCTATCCAAGCAAAACACTATGATCCTGGTTTGATAAACAGGCGAGTTTTTCCTTTGATGTCCCTGCCAATCTTTATCCTCAACCAGCAGAGGACATTGAAGCAAGCGAAGATCACCCACTACTCCGATCCCACTCCAGCAATTATAAAGATCTTGGCTCATCTTCTGTACAACTTGGAAGCGTTATCCCCATATCCATTCATTTCCTTCATGTCCAGAAATCTTTCAATCTGTTTTGAATTAACACAACAGCTGACCCTCCACAGCTGTCCATGGCAGAAATTGTCAACAGTTCACGTCCTCAGAGTAAAGAAATTTCTCTTCATCTCAGTTCCAAATGACTTGCTCCTTGTTCAGGGTATCACAAAATGCTGGAGTAACTCAGCAGGTCAGGCAGCATTTCTGGAGAGAAGGAATGTGTGACATTTCGGGTCGAGACCCTTCTTCAGACTGATGCTCCTGGTTCAGAAACTCTGGCAACCCCTCAGTCTTGTCCCACAATCCTTAGCCAGATAAAACAACCTCCCTGCATCAGGCTTGTCAAGCCCATTCAAAAGTTAAGTTTCAATGAATCTCCTCTCCCTTCTTCTAAACTTTAGTGAATACAGTCCATTAAATCTCCACTCAAATGTTAAACATGCCGTCTCTGGGACAGTTTGGCGAATTATCACTCCATGTAAGTCCACTCTTTCTTAGGCAAGGATCTGTGCAAAATTGATGTAATGCTGAAGTTTTATAAGGCACTGGTCAGAATGCATTTGGGTCTGACCAGCTGTTTTGGGCCCCATATCTGAGGAAGAATGTGCTGGTGTTGGAGAAAGTCCTGAGGAGGTTTACGAGAATGATCCCAGGGATGATTGGGTTAACATACGATGAGCGTTTGATGACACTGGGCACTGTACTCGCTAGAGTTTAGAAAGATGAGACGGACCTCATTGAAACTTACTGAATAGTGAAAGGCCTGGATAGAATGAATGTGGAGAGGATGTTTCCACTAGTGGGAGAGTCTAGGACCAGTAGTCAGACTGAAGAAGGGTCTTGACCCTGGAACTCCAGAGATGCTGCCTGTCCCGCTGAGTTACTCCAGCATTGTGTCAACCTTCGATTGAAACCAGCATTGCAGTTCTTTCTTTCACAATAAAAAGATGTACCTTTAGAAAGGAGATGAGGAAGAATTTCTTTAGTCAGAGGTGGTGAATCTGTGAAATTCATTGTCTCAGATGGCATGGGTTATGGGGAGAAGGCAGAAGAATGAAGTTGAGAGGAAAAGATAGATCGGCCATGATTGAATGGCAGATTAGACTTGATGACCTAATTCTGCTCCTTTTACATGGCCATCCCCCAAGTTTGATCTCAATTGCAATAAGAATCCTTTACTTCTGTATTCTGCACATGCCTCTCCTAATAAAGCCTTGCAAATTATTTGCCCTCCTAGTCACTTCGTATTGGTATTGGTTTACATTTGTCACATGTACCGGGATGCAGCGAATAACTTTGTTTGCGAGCTACCCAGCCAAATCATTGTCTACGCAAGTACAATCAAGCCAAACACAATTACAATAGGTAGTGCAAAGAGATAGATACCAGAGTATGGTGTTATCGTGTAATAGTGTTACAAATGCAGAGAAAATGCAGATTTTTTAAAAGTGCAAGGGCCACAATGAGGTGGATTGGAAGATTGGGATTACATCTTGCACGCTGGCCTTCGGTAATCTGTGTGCACGCACACCCAAGCCTCTTTGAACATCAACACAACTCAAGCTCTCACCTTTGAACCAACACTTTCCTTATCTCTTACATGCTTCCAAAGTGGTTCACTTCCAATTTTCCCCACATTATATTTCATCTGCCATGTCATTCACCTCCCTCACTCATCTTTTCCATATCCCCTGGAAGCCTCAATACTTATTTTTCCGTATCCACAATCCCACCTACTTTAGTATCGTCAGCAAACCTGGAATGATGCCATTCGGTCCTCTCAGCCAAATGTCAATGGTTGGGCTTGAAGCAGCAACATCCGTGTAACCCCACCAGTAGCAACCTGCTAACCTGAGAACCATCCCTTTATTCCCCCTCTTTCCTTCTGTCTAGTGGCCAATATAACCAAAAAAGAGATATTCTGAAGATTATCACCCTGTTGCTTGTGGGCATATGCCAAACACAAGTTAGCTGATTTGTTTCCTACATGACATTAATTGCAAGAGTAGATTGTTGATCGTAAAGTTGGTTGTCTCGAGTTGTGAAAGCTTATTTTATTCTGCTCTTACAGACCTCAAAAATAAATATATATTTAAAAATATGTAAAATGAATACTTTTGAAAAGATCTCAAAAAGGAAACCACTTGAAAATTCTGGAGGCGTCTACTCCAATCACTGACATATCAATCCCACTTAACCCTGTGCCTATCAATAACAAAGCACCTTTCTACAGCTTCTTTGACAGAACAAAATACTCTGAAGATGTTCATCGGAATGCTGTCAAGCAGCACAGAGCCATATGAGAGCAGGTAGCATAAAACTCAATCTAAGGGGAGGTTTTAAAGAGCATCTTCATATCATATCATATCATATATATACAGCCGGAAACAGGCCTTTTCGGCCCTCCAAGTCCGTGCCGCCCAGTGATCCCCGTACATTAACACTATCAGAGAACCAGAAAGGTTCGGAGTTGAGTACCCTGAAAGGCATCACAGCAACAGATACAACGTATGTTACAAGATCAAAACTGGAGGATTGCCACCAACTCCAGAGAGCTGGTAAGTACAGAGGCGGATACCTCAAAACAGTGCCAATAACATTAGACGTTGATGCATTTTTTAACCAGAAACCAAAATAGACGAGGAGCACAGAGTCAAAGTGGTAGCTGGTGCCCAGGAAATATAATTTTTGGGGGGGGGGGGGGGGGGGGGCTGCAAGTTTACAGACAACCAGGAAATTTGGCCAAAAGTTGTTGCAACGAAAGGGAGAACACATATGGACAAAAACAAGACCAATCGTTTTAAATATATGTAAATGTATTAGAATGCACAAAGAGCAGGAAGATAATATCATTGAAAATCAGTTATGCAAATTATTCGTATGCAGTGTAACAATTCAATTTTCATATCTAAGGTTTTAGAGATGACAATTGTTAACCGCAGTACACATTAACCCTTGAGGGATTGCAGATCAACTTGGATAGCTCCGTGAGTGAATCAGCACTATATGACGGACCAAATGGCCTCGATCTTTGCTGCAAGGTTGTAGCTGCACAGTTAAAAGTAAATGACTATATGAGACAAAAGCCAGGTTTTGTTCAAATGACTTATTTTTCTGAAATAACTTTTCCATGAAAGTTAGATGTGTGGCAATGGTTTGCCAGGGATTTCTACCGAGACAGACATCAAATGCTGGTGGAAGATCATCAACTCAGTGAAAGACACACTTTGGTCTGCCCGAAACCTGTTGGTCTTGCATAATACTAGCAACTTACCATGACAATATATTTTACTGCAATTGGTTTATGATTACCAAAGAGTAGTCCAGAAAGTAACATGAGAAGTAGATATGACAAAACAAGTGTTTGTACTGTGTAAAACTTTCCAGACATTGTAGATTTATCTTCAACAAAGAAAGATAAAGCTGTAAACACTAAACTGTCTCTGACTTGAACAATCAACGTTTCTCCTCCTGCAGATGCGGCCTGACCTGCTGAGTGCTTCCTGCATTTTCTGTTTTCGTTTTAGATTTCTATCATGTGCAGCTTTTAGATGTTTAGATTTTCTGCAACGTCTTGGTTTCAGTAATCCTCGGGAAGAATGTTTACTTCTATGTGGAAAAGTTGGGACTTCCATTTCCTTTCCAAAGACATTAATTGCAAGAGTAGATTGTTGATCGTAAAGTTGGTTGTCTCGAGTTGTGAAAGCTTATTTTATTCTGCTCTTACAGACCTCAAAAATAAATATATATTTAAAAATATGTAAAATGAATACTTTTGAAAAGATCTCAAAAAGGAAACCACTTGAAAATTCTGGAGGCGTCTACTCCAATCACTGACATATCAATCCCACTTAACCCTGTGCCTATCAATAACAAAGCACCTTTCTACAGCTTCTTTGACAGAACAAAATACTCTGAAGATGTTCATCGGAATGCTGTCAAGCAGCACAGAGCCATATGAGAGCAGGTAGCATAAAACTCAATCTAAGGGGAGGTTTTAAAGAGCATCTTGAATTAGGAGGCGTAGAGAACCAGAAAGGTTCGGAGTTGAGTACCCTGAAAGGCATCACAGCAACAGATACAACGTATGTTACAAGATCAAAACTGGAGGATTGCCACCAACTCCAGAGAGCTGGTAAGTACAGAGGCGGATACCTCAAAACAGTGCCAATAACATTAGACGTTGATGCATTTTTTAACCAGAAACCAAAATAGACGAGGAGCACAGAGTCAAAGTGGTAGCTGGTGCCCAGGAAATATAATTTTTTTGGGGGGGGGGGCTGCAAGTTTACAGACAACCAGGAAATTTGGCCAAAAGTTGTTGCAACGAAAGGGAGAACACATATGGACAAAAACAAGACCAATCGTTTTAAATATATGTAAATGTATAGAATGCACAAAGAGCAGGAAGATAATATCATTGAAAATCAGTTATGCAAATTATTCGTATGCACAGTGTAACAATTCAATTTTCATATCTAAGGTTTTAGAGATGACAATTGTTAACCGCAGTACACATTAACCCTTGAGGGATTGCAGATCAACTTGGATAGCTCCGTGAGTGAATCAGCACTATATGACGGACCAAATGGCCTCGATCTTTGCTGCAAGGTTGTAGCTGCACAGTTAAAAGTAAATGACTATATGAGACAAAAGCCAGGTTTTGTTCAAATGACTTATTTTTCTGAAATAACTTTTCCATGAAAGTTAGATGTGTGGCAATGGTTTGCCAGGGATTTCTACCGAGACAGACATCAAATGCTGGTGGAAGATCATCAACTCAGTGAAAGACACACTTTGGTCTGCCCGAAACCTGTTGGTCTTGCATAATACTAGCAACTTACCATGACAATATATTTTACTGCAATTGGTTTATGATTACCAAAGAGTAGTCCAGAAAGTAACATGAGAAGTAGATATGACAAAACAAGTGTTTGTACTGTGTAAAACTTTCCAGACATTGTAGATTTATCTTCAACAAAGAAAGATAAAGCTGTAAACACTAAACTGTCTCTGACTTGAACAATCAACGTTTCTCCTCCTGCAGATGCGGCCTGACCTGCTGAGTGCTTCCTGCATTTTCTGTTTTCGTTTTAGATTTCTATCATGTGCAGCTTTTAGATGTTTAGATTTTCTGCAACGTCTTGGTTTCAGTAATCCTCGGGAAGAATGTTTACTTCTATGTGGAAAAGTTGGGACTTCCATTTCCTTTCCAAAGACTTGATTATTTCTCAGCCAATTATTGAGTGCAGTAGTGAGGGAATGCTGCACTGTTGGAAATCCCATCATTAGGAAGAGACCTCAACCCAATCGGCTCTCATGGTTGGACCCAAGGGATGTTATGATGGTACGATTTTGGACAAATCTGGAGTTCTTCCCAGCTACCAGAACAATATTTATTCCTCCAAAATAACTGATCTGGATATTTAAATCAATGTGATATTCAAAAAACAAAAACAAATCTGCTGGAAATCCAAAACAAAAGTAGAAAATGCTGGAAGTGGGGCGGCACGGTGGTGCAGCAGTAGAGTTGCTGCCTTACAACGAATGCAGCGCCAGAGACTCAGCCGTCTGTACAGAGTTAGTACGTTTTCCCTGTGACCTGCGTGGGTTTTCTCCGAGATCTTCGGTTTCCTCCCACACTCCAAAGACGTACAGGTTTGTAGGTTAATTGACTGGGTAAATGTAAAAAAAATTGTCCCTAGTGTTAATGTGCGGGGATCGCTGGGCGGCGCGGACTTGGTGGGCCGAAGGGCCTGTTTCCGCGTTGTATCTCTAAAATCTAAAGAAATACTCAGCAGGTCAGGCTGTATCAGTGGGAAGAGAAACCAAGTTAATATTTCAGTTCGGAGACCCTTTGTTAGAACTGAAAAACCAAGCACAGATTGGTGCTTGGTGCGTGGAGCAGTTGCGTTCAGACCGCAGGGTGGTCCTGAGCTTCCTGTTGCTTGTTTCTCAGCCAATTGTACCGGGCCCTGCAGTTGTACCGGGCCCTGGTGAGACCGCACCTGGAGTACTGTGTGCAGTTTTGGTCTCCAAATTTGAGGAAGGATATTCTTGCTATTGAGGGCGTGCCACGTAGGTTCACTAGGTTAATTCCCGGAATGGCGGGACTGTCGTATGTTGAAAGGCTGGAGCAATTAGGCTTGTATACACTGGAATTTAGAAGGATGAGGGGGGATCTTATTGAAACATATAAGATAATTAGGGGATTGAACACATTAGAGGCAGGAAACATGTTCCCAATGTTGGGGGAGTCCTGAACAAGGGGCCACAGTTTAAGAATAAGGGGTAGGCCATTTAGAACGGAGATGAGGAAGAACTTTTTCAGTCAGAGAGTGGTGAAGGTGTGGAATTCTCTGCCTCAGAAGGCAGTGGAGGCCAGTTCGTTGGATGCTTTCAAGAGAGAGCTGGATAGAGCTCTTAAGGATAGCGGAGTGAGGGGGTATGGGGAGAAGGCAGGAACGGGGTACTGATTGAGAGTGATCAGCCATGATCGCATTGAATGGCGGTGCTGGCTCAAAGGGCTGAATGGCCTACTCCTGCACCTATTGTCTATTGTCTATTGCCACTTGAATTCTCCATCCCATTCCCACTCTGACCTCTTGCTCTACATCACACAGCTCCCACACTCTTTTGTCTGGGCTCTTTATATCTATTTTCACCCTTTTTTTAATTGCTTCCATTCACTCATTGCTCTGATGCAGGATTCTTGAGCTGAAATGCTGATAATTCCTCCCCCCCCCCCCCCCCCCCCACCAACCCCCACCCCGCACAGATGTTGCTCATCCCACTGAGGTCCTCCGGCAATTTGCCTTTCGCCCCATTTACTCATCGATTGGCTAAACTTGTTCATAACTAATCTCCATGTTCACATAAGTTTACCCCCATCAGAGAATTCCCCCTTTCCCACCCTTCCTGCAGTTTTGCAGAAGATAGACACAAAGTGCGAGAGTAACTCAGCAGGTCAGGCAGCATCGCTGGAGAAACCTTCAGGTCTGAAGAAGGGTCCCGACCAGAAATATCACCCATCCTTTTCCTCCAGAGATGCTGCCTGACCCACTGAGTTACTCCAGCACTTTGTGTCTATCTTCGGTAGAAACCAGCATCTGCATTTTCTGTCTACACTGCAGCTTTGCAGTTCTGATGAAGGGTCTCCGACCTTAAATGTTAGCTCCGTTTCTCTTCCCACATGTGGCCTGATCTGCTGAATATTTCCAACATTCTGTTTTTGATGTAAATCAACACCATTTGTGAGATTCAGCTGTGTACAGTTGCGGCTGTATCCCCCTGCAATATCACAGAGATCAACTTCAGATATATTTATCATATCATATATATACAGCCGGAAACAGGCCTTTTCGGCCCTCCAAGTCCGTGCCGCCCAGCGATCCCCGGAAAGAACTGCAGATGCTGGTTTAAATTGAAGGTAGACACAAAATGCTGGAGTCACTCAGCGGGACAGGCAACATCTCTGAAGAGAAGGAATGGGTGACGTTTCGGGTCGAGACCCTTCTTCAGACTGATATCAGGGGAGAGGGCAGGACAAAGATCGAATGTAGTCAGAGACAGTAAGACTAATGCGAGAACTGGGAAGGGGGAGGGGATAGAGAGGGAAAGCAAGGGCTATCTGGTTAGAGGTCAATGTTCATACCACTGGGGTGTAAACTACACAAGCAAAATTTAAATACATTTTAATTGGCTTTAAAGCAGTTTGAAACACTCTTGAGACCAAGAAGGATACTCAGTACATACAAAGTCTTCATTTGTTTATCTTCCTCTCATTTATTATATTTTCTCTCTGTTTCCCCCATCCCCAATAGGCATGGGGAACACTATCCTTAAAGTACAATGGGATAATGATGTGCGGTATTATTGTTGGAATACAGTGCCTGTAAACACAGTTCCTGTAGACTCGTCCCCCTGAAATAAAGACTTGCTCCTGGAAGATGCCAGGGCTAATATTCAAGAGAAATAACCAATCATGCATTGCTTAACCAGAAACAAGCAAAATTTATTCCAGTAGGCCAAAGTCTAAGAATAAAGACTGAGTGTACCTTAAAACTGAGGTGAGAAAAAAAACCTTTTTCACCCAGAGAGTTGTGAATTTGTGGAATTCTCTGCTACAGAAGGCAGTGGAGATCAATTCACTGGATGGATTTTAAATAGTTTGATAGTGCTGTAGGAGCTAGCAGAATCAAGGAATATGGGGAGAGGTCAAGCAAGGGTTACTGATTTTGGCCATGATCACAATGAATGGCCTCCTCCTGCACCTATTTTCTATGTTTCTAGTAACTACAGATGGTGGAATCACGAGCAAAAAACAAGGTGCTGGAGGAACCCACCAGATCAGGTGGCATCTGGGAAGGGAAAGGACAGGCGGCGTCTCATGTTCGGATTCTTCAGACTGATGGGGTGGGGGGGGGGAACTGGAAAAGAGAGGTGGAGGTGAGGCAAACCCTGGCACATTGGGGATACAGGCAAAGGAGCAGGTGATTGGAAGAGGGGCAGAGTAAGTTACAAAGGCTAAAAGTGGAAAGGCGTCAAAAGGGTGTCATACGAGAGGTGACATGTAAAGCTGGAGGGAGGGATAGGGGTGAAAGAGGACAGATAGGAGTGGAAAGAGAGGGAGGGGGAAATGAGGAGGTAGGGGATGAGCATACGAAGGAGGGGGAAAAGTGTAGCGTGACTAAAATTTAGTTTAGTTTAGAGGTTCAGTGCGGAAACAGGCCCTTCGGCCCACCGATAAGCACCCACCAGCGATCCCCGCACACTAACACTATCCCACACACACCAAGGACAATTTACATTTATACCAAGCCAATTAGCCTACAAACTTGTACATCTTTGGAGTGGAGATGGTGGGAGAAATGTGTACGCACCTTGGTGGGGGGTGGGCAGATTTATTTCAAAGCTTGGCATCAGTTTCCAGAGTAGCAAAACCCAATTCTTCAAATTCTTTTACTTCACAGCAGCCTTCATCTGCGTTCTCCTACTTGCCCAGCCTCCCTCACACACACAGACACACACAAACACCGCTCAACATCGGGAACGGGGCTGCCCAGGTGGAGCGGTGGTTTAATTTCTGACTCTTATCCAGTTCAGAGAAAAAGAACATTCGGATTAAATGCTACCAAGTAAAATAATTCACAGAACTTCACGGAAAGGAACATAGGCTTGGATCAAATAATTGGGAGCTTATCACTGGAACCCCCATGGGGATCAGAGGCAGAAATCCTTGGTTTGTGATTACATAGCTGTTTAGGAATTTATAGGCTGAATCTGTAGACAGCGAGAAAACAAAATACTCCTGACCTGGGGAATCATTTTCAGACAGATTACCCTCAGAGATCACCTACCATTTGTGTAACTTGATACTGAAAGGAAAATAATCAAATCTTGATGTTTCATACGGGAAACATGAAAGACTTTTTTAAAATTTTAAATTTGACTTCTGTGGGCTATTTATTTGAAGTGCATTCACTGTTGGAGGAAATGTGGCAACCAGCCTGGGACTGCATGCTCACACAAACATCATTCCGGTAATTTGTCTGAATAATTTCAGTTGAGGGATCAACATTGACCAGAAGTTTAGTGTTTAGTTTAAAGATACAGCATGGAAACAGGCTCTTTGGCCCACCGAGTCCACCATACATCGATCACCCATACATTTGTTCTATCATAGCGTGGAAAACAGGCCCTTCGGTCCAATTTCTACACACTATCCGACACACCAAGGACAAGTTACAGAAGCTAATTAACCTACAACCCTGTGCGTCTTTGAAATGTGGGAGAAAACCAGAGCATGCTGAGAAAACCCAAGTGGTCACGGGAGGAACGTACAATCTCTGACGCTGTAAGGTAGTAACTGTACCGCTGCACAACTGTGCTGTTCCCCCACGCAGAAGGCAAGGAGAAATGCTACCCCCCCCGTGCCACTATACCAAATACACCAAAGTTAATTTCCAGCAATATGACTCACAGAACCATGGTTTAATGGCTCATCATAAAGTTATACCCTCCGACATTGCAGCACTCCCTCAGAGCAGCACTGGAAATGGAAGTCCAGATTTGGTGTTCTTATTGGAAGATGGAGTTATGGGGAGATACATTTAAGCAAGCCTATCCCCCCCCCCCCCCTCTCCATCGAGTCTGTCCTGGCCATCAACCATTATCTTATACTAATCCTTCTCTAATACCATTTTATTCTCCCCATATTTCCATCAATTCCTCCCAGATTCTACCACTCACCTGCACTCCAAGGACCATTTACAGTCCAAAAATCAAACTGCTGGAGCAACTCAGCAGGTCAGGCAGAATTTTTGGTGGGTAAAATTTGGAGGGACTGAATGGCCTAATTCTGCTCCTCTGTCTTATGGAAATGGACAGATGACATTTTAGACTCAGACTTTTCTTCAGACTCATCAGTTCCAAGAAGGGTCTGTCCATTTTCCTCCAACAATTCTGCCCGACCCATTGAGTTCCTCTGGCAGTTTATTTTTGCTCCAAGATTCCAGCATCTGCAGTTTCTTGTGTCTCTGTGTAAACCAGTTACGGAGGCCAATTAACCTACCAACCTGCACATTGTTGGTACGTATTTCTCCGTGTTCTGGTCAACAATGAATCCTCAACCAAGATCATTGGATTAAATAGCAAGTCACTGATCTCATTCACTGGTTGCGAAACCTTGGCAGCTGCTACATTACAACAGGGACTACAATGGAAAAGTGTATCACTAGCTGTGGTGTTCTTTGGTGTATTGCACAGGCACAACAACAAGTGTCTAAATACAAATCCGTTCTTTCGTCACGATGAAGATAATGTCTCAAATTTGATGTAATTGTGACCCTCATGTTATTTACAAAACCGACAGACACAAAAGAGTTTGGTACATAGCTTGGTTTTAGTTTAGTTTATTGTCACGTGTCCCGAGGTACAGTGAAAAGCTTTTTGTTGTGTGCTAGCCAGTCAGCAGAAAGTCTATATCTAATTACAATTGAGCTGTCCACAGTGTACAGATATAGGATAAAAGGAATAATGTATAGTACAAGATAAAGACCAGTAAAGTCCGATTAAAGATAGTCCGAGGGTGTCCAATGAGGTAGATAGTAGCTCAGGACCGCACTCTAGTCATTGATAGGATGGTTCACTTGCCTGATGACAGCTGGGAAGAAACTGTCCCTGAATCTGGAAATATGAATTTTCACACTTACTGCATATACCTCTTGCCTGATGGGAGAGGAGAGAAGAGAGAGTGACCGGGGCGAGACTCATCTTTGATTTTGCTGGTGGCATTGCCGAGACTGTGAAGTGTACATGGAGTGTATATGAAGATTGATGTTTGAACTGAATGAGAATGGATCTCACATTCCTTCTCTTGGCCATTTTTCAATAAGGAAAGTATGGGAGGGCTCAGTGGGTATAATGTAGAAGCCCAATGCTTTAACATTCTTCAGAGATCACCTGAATGGGAATCAGCCCACCCCTGGCCACCACCATGTCATTGTCTGGTGACTTTCCAGGGTGAGCCTGGACTAGTTTGGAGAAAAAAAATAATCCAAATCATTGAAATAAATTATTTTTGCTGAAAATATCTGTACTTTCATGAGAGAAACATTGTTGTTTTTACCATAATCCCAAAGGTAATCAATGCGTAGCAGAAAACCCATTGCCTTTGTTGTGGTGTGGGAGGATGGGACACGTGTGGTCATGTAATGTTCTTATCCATGAACACCTTCAAGACCATCCTTGAACTCAGCCCTTCGACCATGCTTTTGGTCACCTGCTCTAATAACACATGATTTGATGTCAAAACTTTGTCTGTTGAGATCCTGTTATGTGCTGCAAGCCTTTTTGTTCTGTTAAACAGATTATACAAGTGCCATTTGTTCCACAATACCTGGCGGCAAGCCAGCTGTCGCCGAGAAATTTCTATCTGTAAAAAAATTCTGGGACGCTAGGGTTCATTGAAGACTCCTCACGATCATGCCCGCGACACCCCGGCGACAGCCTAGTCGCCGGCACTCGCCTTAAAATCGCCTAAGTGGGGACAATAGACAATAGGTGCAGGAGTAGGCCATTCAGCCCTTCGAGCCAGCACCGCCATTCAATGCGATCATGGCTGATCACTCTCAATCAGTACCCCGTTCCTGCATTCTCCCCATACCCCCTCACTCCGCTATCCTTAAGAGCTCTATCCAGCTCTCTCTTGAAAGCATCCAACGAACTGGCCTCCACTGCCTTCTGAGGCAGAGAATTCCACACCTTCACCACTCTCTGACTGAAAAAGTTCTTCCTCATCTCCGTTCTAAATGGCCTACCCCTTATTCTTAAACTGTGGCCCCTTGTTCTGGACTCCCCCAACATTGGGAACATGTATCCTGCCTCTAATGTGTCCAATCCCCTAATTATCTTATATGTTTCAATAAGATCCCCCCTCATCCTTCTAAATTCCAGTGTATACAAGCCTAATTGCTCCAGCCTTTCAACATACGACAGTCCCGCCATTCCGGGAATTAACCTAGTGAACCTACGCTGCACGCCCTCAATAGCAAGAATATCCTTCCTCAAATTTGAAGACCAAAACTGCACACTGTACTCCAGGTGCGGTCTCACCAGGGCCCGGTACAACTGTAGAAGGACCTCTTTGCTCCTATACTCAACTCCTCTTGTTACGAAGGCCAACATTCCATTGGCTTTCTTCACTGCCTGCTGTACCTGCATGCTTCCTTTCAGTGACTGATGCACTAGGACACCCAGATCTCGTTGAACATCCCCTCTTCCTAACTTGACACCAGAAGGCCCTTTAGTGCATTAATATAGCTCTAAGCTTTGAACTTCACAAAATACTTTGTGAAGTTCAATGAAACAACAGGGAGTGGTTATCCTTGAAATATAGCGGCAGGTTTGCATGGGGACATCTTCACAAAAAGCAAAGCGATACTGAGCTATTGGTCAGATCTTTGTGATCAGGTCATTATCATTTTGCTTTTTGTTGGAGTGTTCTATGAAGAAACCAATTTTGATGGTGTCAAATTATTGTGGGCCATTAGTAATAACTTCCAGCTCACTTCAAAATACTAAAGAAGCAGTATTAAAGCTTGATCTAACATTTCATCCAAAAGACATTGACAGTTTGGCAGTTTGTCTCTGGAGGAGCTTCAATGACTTGAAGCCACAAGACTCAGAGTCTCCAGCGAGTACTGCCAATATAGTTTTTGTGCGCATACTTAAAGCACCTTTAATATAGGAAAACATTCCAATACCCTTTGCATGAGACAAAAAAAAGGCAACCAGCCATAGAATTAGCTATTAGGACAGATAACCAAACGTGTGGTCAAAGAGGTTGGTGCACAATTGCCAAAGGCAGATCGGAAGTGAAATGACAAATGTGGGCAAAATGGAGAGCTCTTTGGGGAACTGCAGGACTGGAAACATTATGTGATGAGATGAGGGGGAGACTCAAAGGTGTTGGTGTTCAGGGTAGCTTGGATGTCTTAATGCATGGATCTCCTAACATGCCAGGTAATACAAGTAATTGGGAAGTCACACAACATTACTCTTGAGTACAAGAATACAGATGCCTAGCTTCAATTCCAAAGAACTCATGTTGAGATTGCACCTGGGATATGAAATATACAGGTCTGGTCTCTCAACCAAAGCATGGAGTGAGTATTACATGAAGAGAGATTAATTGGACTGGGTCAAGGCTCTTTTGAGAAGAGTGTGGTGATCTTGAGGCACAGAAAGTTTCTTATGGGGCTTGATGGGGTGAGGGGAAGGTAGATGTCTCAAGAAGGGTCTCCACCCATTCCTTCACCCCAGAGATGTTGCCTGTCCTGCTGAGTTACTCCAGATTCTTGTGTCTATCTTAGATGTTTACCTGTCTGGGATGTACAGAAACAGGGATCACAGTCTCAAAACAACAGGTCAGTCATTCAGTACAGAGAGGAGACAATTTTCACCCAGAGGATGGTAAATATTTGGGTTTCTTTATCCTTGGAGGGTCAGTTGCTGACTATATTCAAGACAGAAATTTACATATTAAGTGAAGCAATGGATATAGGGTTAATGGCTAGAGGGAAAGTGAGATAAAAGATTAGCTGTGATTGTATTGCAGTCATAGAGTTACACAGAGATACAACACGGGAAGAGGCCAATTATTCCAACGACTCTGTGCCAAACAGCGTACCCATTTACCCTAACCCTACCCTAAACCATTTTATTTCCCACTGTATCCAATACCTGAATGGGCTACTTCTGCTTGTATTCCTTACGTTGTATGACCATAAGGGATCCAACTGTGAAACACCAAGTGTGGAACAGGAATCAATGCAGGTCAGCAAGGGTGACAATGTGAGTGTGGAATGGGTAATGGGCATCATGTGGGAGGAGGAGCAGCAGAATGTTGGATGTGCTGAAGTGCAGGACGGATGGTGTAGGACACTAGAACATCACACCTAGATATAAAAGAAGCAAAAGGTTGTTTAGAGTTGTGGCTTTGCTTCACAATGGTTGTGAACGATTGCAGCAGGGTCTGGATCAATTGGCCAGATGGGCGAAGGAATGGTTGATGGACTTTAATACAGAGAAGTGTGAGGTGTTGCATTTTGGGGCGTCGAACAAGGGCAGGACCAACACAGTAAATGGCAGGCCTCTGGGTAGTGTTGTAAAGCAGAGGAATCTAGGAGTACAGGTGCATGGTTCCTTGAAGGTCAAGTCGCAGGTAGATAAGGTGGTCAAAAAGGCTTTAGACACTTTGGCCTTCATCAGTCAGCGTATTGAGTATAGCAGTGGAGAGGTCATGTTGCGGTTGTACAAGATGTGGGTGAGACTGCATTTAGAATATTGTGTTCAGTTTTGGGCACCATGTTATAAGAAAGATATTGTTAAGCTTGAAAGGGTTCAGAAAAGAGTTATGAGGATGTTGCCAGGACTAGAGGGTGTGAGCTTTCGGGAGAGGTTGAGTAGGTTGGGTCTCTATTCCACGGAGTGCAGGAGGATGAGGGGGGATCTTATAGAGGTGTACAAAATCATGAGAGGAATAGATCAGGTAAATGCACAAAGTCTCTTGCCCAGAGTCAGGGAATCGAGGATCAGAGGACATAGGTTCAAGATGAAGGGGAAAAGATTTAACTTTTTCACACAAAGGATGGTGGGTGTATGGAACAAGCTGCCAGAGGAGGTAGTTGAGGGTTGGACTATACCATCGTTTAAGAAACTGTTAGACAGGTACATGGAAAGGACAAGTTTGGAGGGAAATGGACCAAGCACAGGCAAGTGGGACTAGTGTAGCTGGGGCATTGTTGGCCAGTGTGGGGAAGTTGGGCCGAAGGGCCTGTTTCTACACTGTATCACTCTATGACTCTCTCTATGACACTATGAAGAGGGGTATGAAGATTGTAGTTTTTTTGTAGGAAGGAGACTTTTGCAAAAACTATAAATGACAATCGAATCATGGCCAGACTATTCTTTTTTTTTTTAATAGACACAAAGTGCTGGATTAACTCAGCGAATCAGGCAGCATCTCTGGAGAACATGGATAGTGATGTTTTTGGTCGTGACCCTCCTTCAGACTGATTGGGGGTGGGGGGGGCTGGAGGATCAACACCTCATATTTAGCTTGGATAGCTTACAAACCAACAGTATTTACATTGAGTTCTCCAATTTTAGGTAACTATATAACGCCCTCCTCCCTTCTCCCCCCACATACCCCCCTTCCGCTCCCCCACCCACCCCCACACTCCCCCGTACCCCACCTGGACTTGCACCTATTTCTGTCCTCCCACCTATATTCCTTCTGCAATCTTCAGTTAGCTTTAATCTTTTGTCTCACAGCTTGTCTTTGCATCTCTGGCTTTTGTCCAACCATTTGCCTATCATAAAACTTCCTTCACCTGTGTCAACCTACTACCTGCTAGACTTTGTACTGCCTCTCCTCTCTTCCAGCTTTCCTTCCCACCCCCACCTTACAATCAGTCTGAAGAAGGATCCCGACCCAAAACATCACCTGTCCTTGTTCTCCAGAGATGCTACCTGACCCGCTGAGTTACTCCACCACTTTATGTCGTTTTTTTTGGTAAACCGGCAGCTGCAATTCCTTGCTCCTATAATCCTTTTTTTATACAGGCTACTGAGTTACAAATATTAGCTAAGACCGCAGATAACCGCTTTTTTTTGTATCAACTTTACCTGTTGCCATGGGATTAGTTTTGTCCAATCTAGGCACATGAGGCGAGGTAAGAGTTTAAGGTTTCACCTGAGAGTCACCCGGAGGATTTGTTCGTCTAAATTCTGAACTCAAGCGTCTGCAGTAGAATTTGAACCCACAACTTTCTGAGACCCAAGACTGAGACCAACTGAGCCCACAGCACAAAACCTACTTCAAATAAAACTTTCTGAATCTGATCTGGAAGACCCTCTGAACAATGAAAATGAGGAAATCAATGAAGTTTTAAAAAAAATGCATTTAAATTGCTCAGCAGTTTCTTGAAGCCTAGCTAACCCAAAATGAAGTGATAACTGCAATTGGTCTGGGGCTCCAAACTTTATCATTCAAGCGACGCACTTGAACCGTTTTACAGCTGGTTCAACTTGCTTCTGGGCACCGACAAATCCCAGGCTCGGCTTCTGAAAAGCGAGTCGTGCTAAAACCGTCAACGCGCAGTGTCTTCAACATGAAAGACGTTCATTTAACACATCCGCTGACCTGCTGGGAGATGTCTGCCGCCCTCTCAGAAAAGAAATCACCGCTTGTAAGCACAGACATCAAGCGAAGCTCCCCACCGACCACGACCCCCCCCCCCCCCAAAACCCCCAAAACCCCCAACCAGCGAGTGCACCAACTCCCAAGATAGGAAAAGCTTCCCTGTTACTGCTGAGAGTGCACTTCTCCGCTCAGCGCTCGCCCCTTGCAAAATGCTTCACGCGTGTGGCAAGTTTCACATTCTGCCTTGGTTGGTTTGACGAGCGGCCGCCGTGAGAAGGGAAAAAAATCGCTGCGAACTTACCCAGCTCTTTAAACTCCGTGCAAAGCCTCCGTCCCGTGCTCCTGCAGACGGTTAACAATGAGGTACTTCTGAATGGTGGGAGAGCAGAGTCCCAACACACCGTGCATACATACCCTCCAGTCTACTGACGCCACTCCCTAGCTACAGCACAGCCTTTGGCCAGAAAGGGCTTGGATTGGCCTTCAGCCAGCCGCACAGCTGAGTCTGAGTTGCAGTCACATCACCACAATGCTGCAATGAGCATGATTGTCCCTGGGTCCTGAACACTTTCTTTTCTCCACAACTATTTCCTGAGACCAGGAAATCTATATATATAATATATATATATATATATATTTTAAAATACATCAGCAGAAGAGTCTTTGGACCCTGGAATCTCAACCAGTTGTGCCTATTGTATCGGAATCACTGTGTTCTCTTTAAGTTGCTCCATTTACGGGCTCTCACCCTGCTTGCGAGCAGAAGTAGCCGAACAAGGCTACCCCAGGTTACCTCTGAAGGCTGCAGCGCCATTGCAAAGCACTAGAAGGCGCAAGTGAGCAGCTGGAGCTCCCCGACAGCGAGAAGCTGTCAACATTTCAGATAGCGGACTGCAAAGGGTCTTGATCTGGTGCCAACCAGAAGCAAGGAGGCTAAAGAAACATGTGAGAAGGAAAAAAATCGCTGCGAATGCATGTTTACTCGGCGAACACTTCTTCGAGAGGAAGTAAACGCTGTGTTAATAAAATACTTGCATTTATAAAAGTGCCTTTCACAAAGGAACATGACCTCATATTCTACTTGGGGAGCTTACTACCCAACATTGAATTCTTCAATTTTAGGTAACTACACAACCCCTCCCCCCCCTTCCCCGACCCACTCTCTCCCCTGTGTCCCACCTGGACTCGCAGCTATTTCTCCCCTTTCACCTACATACCTCTCTCTAGCTTCACAATTAGTAACTCTTCGATCCTTTTGTTTCACACCTTCTGTCTTTTTATCTCTGGCCTTTGTCCAACCATCTGCAGATCAAATAACTCCTCACCTATTACCCGCCAGGCTTTGTCCTGCGAGCTTTCTTCCCCAAAACAAGTCTGAGGAAGGATCTCGACCTGAACATACATTGCCTATCGTGTTAATTTCTCACTTGCACGAGATATGAACTGGAAGTGTTAATCTTACTCGTAGCTTAACAACAACAAATAGGTATACAACAAAATAATCAGTTATTCTAAGTAAACTGGATCATGACTTCAGCACTTTGGAGTGCAAGATCCAAGTGCATAGAACACCTTACTAGTGTGGAGAGTGGTGGTGATTCAATGCTGAGTTTGGGATATGATGCAGGGTGGTTCAAGAACATGGTGGTTAATGGGAAGTAGCCCAGAGTTCAATCGATCACCTGTTCACACCAGTTCTATGTTATCCCACTTTGCGCATAACGAGATCCCACAAAACTGCAGGGAACTTATTATTAAATTCATGAATGGTGGATGAAAGATAAATGTTGGCCAGGAAACTGACTTTGTTTTACTCAGAGTTCAATGTCTCAATTATCTCTGCAATGCAGAAGGATGAGGGGGGATCTTATTGAAACATATAAGATAATTAGGGGATTGGACACATTAGAGGCAGATAACATGTTCCCAATGTTGGGGGAGTCCAGAACAAGGGGCCACAGTTTGAGAATAAGGGGTAGGCCATTTAGAACGGAGATGAGGAAGAACTTTTTCAGTCAGAGGGTGGTGAAGGTGTGGAATTATCTGCCTCAGAAGGCAGTGGAGGCCAGTTCGTTGGATGCTTTCAAGAGAGAGCTGGATAGAGCTCTTAAGGATAGCGGAGTGAGGGGGTATGGGGAGAAGGCAGGAACGGGGTACTGATTGATAGTGATCAGCCATGATCGCATTGAATGGCGGTGCTGGCTCGAAGGGCTGAATGGCCTACTCCTGCACCTATTGTCTATTGTCTATTGTCTATTGTCACTCCTTCACTTCCGCAAGGAGGAGAAATCATAGATTCAGCACTTTGACCTCTGGAGTGGAATTGGGCCTGATAGTCTTTGGATTTATGTTGACACAAGGAACTGCAGATGCTGGTTTACAAAAAGGACACAAAGTGTGCTGGAGTAACTCAGCAGATTAGGCAGCATCTCTGGAGAACATTTCAGGTTGAGACCCTCATTCAGAATCCAAATGTCACCTATCCATGTTTTTCACTTGGGTGGCCTACAACCGTGGTACGAACATTGAATTCTCTAATTTAAAGTAACTTCTCCTTACACTTCCCTCCCCTCCCCCTCACCCTCTTATCCACCTTGTGTAAGAAAATTGTCTTCTCATTGACTTCTCCAACTTTAGATAGTTCCTCTGTCCCTCTCTTCCCCTTCCCCTTCCCAGATCTCCCACTGTCTTCCTGTCTCCACCTATATCCTTCCTTTGTCCCGCCCCCCTGACATCAGTCTGAAGAAGGGTCTTGACTAGAAACGTCGCCCATTCCTTCTCTCCTGAGATGCTGCCTGACCTGCTGAGTTACTCCAGCATTTTGTGAATAAATACCTTTATCCACCTTGGTCGTTTTAGCAGTTCCACAGTTCTCCACATTGCAAGCCTCTTGAGATCACACCTTCTCCAGACTACAATGGACGTACGGCACTGCCTCGCCTGTGGTCATTTGTGGCTGGCCTTGATTGATCCTGGTCTTTTCTCACCTCCAGCTCTTCACCTCCACCCCCTACTTTCAGTCTGAAGAGGAGTCCCAACCCAAAACATCACCCATCCTTATTCTCCAGAGATGCTGCCTGACCCACTGAGTTTCTCCTGCACTGTTTCTTTTTTTGGACTTATGCCGTTCAGTTTCAAACAGGTAGAGGTACAGTCCTTCGTAGCTATTCCACACCATAACCTTCACAAAATGTAAATCACTGCACTAATTTAGTTTTTCTAATTAGTTCTTGTGCTTGAGAATACTTTCAATTTTTGAAAGGTAATTGATAGTAAAATTGCACTACAGTGACCAAATTTAGGATTTTACGGTCCAATTCACAGTCCTGTAATTTAACAGGTAGCAGAGGGACTTCTGCGGAGGTGACTCACAGGATAACACAGCACATCATTGTTTGGTGGTCATTGCCCAATTATGGAAATGCCTCTTCCTTAAATGTGTTCTAAACTAAAGAATGCAACCTATAGAGAATCACATCCGACAGAGAATAAAGACTTACACAAATTTTCCAAATGCTTGAAGTATCAGTAATGCCAAAGTGCCATTGATGATCAGGAACAGAAACAGGAACAGGAACAGGAACACACCATCGGTCTCTTGGACCTTAGCCACCTCCCCCATGAGGTCATGGTTGATTTATACTTCAGTTGTGCTTCCTAGTCTTTAAAAAAAAAAAAATCCTTGATACCCTAACCTAACAAACATCTCAATCTTGATAGCTCCAATTACCTATCAACATCCATGGCCTTTTAGGGAAGAATTCCACATTTTCAGTAACCTTTTTCTGAAAGGACTGGCTCTAATTTTAGGATCGTGACATCTTGCCCTGGATATTTCCCCACGAGAGAAAATAATTCCGCTGCACTTCCCCTGATCAATCTTTTTATAATTTTGAGCACCAAAATCATATTCCTCCTTGACCTTATAAACTCATGGGAATAAATTCCACGCTTATGGTATCTCTATTCACAACTTAACCCTTTGAGTCCTGATATCAGTCCAGGAATCATTATTGCACTTCCGAAGACCAATATATCCTTCCTGAAAAAAAGGACAGAATACTGGTGTAACAGCAGGTCAGTCAGCATCCCAGGAGAACACAGACAGGCAAATTTTGGGTCGGGACCCATCAAAGAGTCCCAACCCGAAACGTCACCTGTCCATGTTCTCCAGGGATGCTGCCTGACCTGCTGAATTTCTCCAGCACTTTGTGCCTTTTTTTGTAAACCAGCACCTGCAGTTCCTTGTTTTCATTTCTATTCTCTTCCTGAGTTGTGGTATGCAGAGCTGAATACAGAATCCAAATCACACCGTGGAACTGAAGTATCACTTTCTTGTGCCTTCCCATTCCCTTACTTAAATTTCAGTGGCCTTCACAGTGACAGTTCCACCTAATACATCCATGCTGACCAAGATGCCCCATCTAAGCCAGTCCTATTTACCCCCGTTTGGCCCATACCCCTCAAAACCTTTCCTATCTATGTACCTGTCCAAGTGTCTTTTAAATGCTTTTATAGTACTTGTCCCAACTACCTCCTTTGCCAGCTCATTCTGTATACCACCACCCTCTGTGTGAAAAAGTTTCCCCTCAGGTTCATATTAAATCTTGCCCCTCTCACCTCTCCATCTCCAATCTTATTGTCAACAACCCCACACTTACCTCCTCTGAGACACAAGTAGCACATAGTTAGATTTAGCTCTTAGGGCTAAAGGAGTCAAGGGATATGGGGAAAAAGCAGGAACGGGGTACTGATTTTAGATAATCAGCCATGATCATATGGAATAGCAGTGCTGGCTCGAAGGGCCGAATGGCCTACTCCTGCACCTATGTTTCTATGCCCTGGGAGCTGCAGCATTTCAACCAGTTCCCATGACCGAGAGAACTGACTCCTGGCACTGCCGGTGCAGCAATGATGGATCGTTGTGCTGTTGGGAATGTCATAATTGTGGAGCAGTCATTTTGTGAAGTGTGAAATGTTAAATTTAAAATCTGTTATCTTGTCCCACACATCATGATCATTCACGAATGGTTGATACCATTGTTGCTCTTTGCTCGCCAGTGCATGTTATGAATGCCCAGTATAAGGTGATTGGGAAGAACATGAAGCCCAGAGACTTCTCAACAATTATAGACTTGTCAATTATAGATTCATCTTCGGCTCATCAATGACTTGATACATACCAACAACGAAAAATAAAATGAAACTCTCTTACTATATTGTGGAATAAGATTAGGAAGAAAATATTTTTTAAAATCTATTATTTAGAGTGCAGCTTTTTGAAAGAGAAGCCCTTTCTTAGTTTCCCCATAGACTTAAAGATCTTTTACTTTCCAACTAAATATGCAATCCCTTTTGAACATGACAAACACTTTTTCTGCCAATACATTCCAAACTGTATCATCTCATAGAAAATAGGACACTGTGTGCTGTTATATAAATCTGGCATGGCAGGTGATTCAGTTGTGCAGCACAGTGGTGCATTAGTCAAGCCTCTGTCCCACAGCAGCAGAGACGTGGGTTCAAGCCTAATCTTGGGTGCCGCCTGTGTGGAGCTTGCACACGTTCCCTGCTACTGTGTAGATTTTCTCTGGGTGCTTCAGTTTCCTCTCACATCCCAAAGGTGAGTGGGTTGGTAGGTTAATTAACCACTGTAAATTGTCTACCGTGTAGGTGAGTGGTAGAGTTAGTAGGAATATGGCGAGAATAAATTGGAATTAGTGTAGGAGTTGTGTAAATGGTGCTTGATAATTGATGCCAACTCATTGGGCTCAAGGGCTAGTTTCCATGCTGTATTGCTCTACGATTCTTTGAGAATCTGCTTCGTGTTTAAGGTAAATTCACGATGGTTGAAATGGATAATAACCGGAGCAATTACAACACAGGCAATTGTTGTCTGCTTTGAGGATGAGAAAGCCAACTTGTCCAGGATGTTGCTGGCATGCACTGTATACTTTGATGGATTGTCCCCAAATTTATATATTACGTAGCATTTTGCACATGAGTTTTAGTCATCGTACACCAGCAGTAGAGAGTGAGTCATTTTTAGTTCCAATGACCACCCATCCCACTGAACAAAATTCCAGCCAAATCGCTGCTGCTTGAATCAAGTATGCCTGTCAACCTTGCCTTGACAAAGTGCTGAAGGATGTGCACAGGGCCACGTGTATTAAGGGAACTGGAAAAGCTGCATCCTAGTAATGCCCCTGGGACAATGAAGCAGCAACTGTACCGGAATATGCTCATGTAACAAACTTCCCAGCTCCTGGACTGCAGCTAAAAGCAGGATTTCTCCGAAGTTTTTAACCTATTAAGAGATGGAATATGGACTGTCAGAAGTTTACATTTTCCAGATTTATGAACGAAATGCTTGGAAATTGGACCATGTTCTGTGTCTGTGAGCTACTTGGACATTGCAATGATCCTAAGACCCACCTTGTGCCTACAATGCACCTCATAATTTGATGGAATCATTGGAGTCTCCTGCTACAATTTCAAACCCAAGATCTTTCAATTATAATTTCAACAATGAGGTACTTCTGCAAGAAACTCAAATGTCAGTGATGGGTCACTTGTTGCTCCCCTGGCTTTGCAGATACTATTTTAGCAGGTACTATTGCAACATTTTGCAGATACTATGGCAACATTTCGCAGATACAATCGCAACATTTTTCAGATACTATCGCAACGTTTAGCAGGTACTATCATGACATTTTGCATACACTATCGCAACATTTAGCAGGTACTATCGCAACGTTTAGCGGGTACTATCGCAACATTTTGCAGATACTATCGCAACATTTAGCAGGCACTATCGCAACGTTTAGCAGGTACTATCACGACATTTTGCATACACTATCGCAACATTTAGCAGGTACTATCACAACGTTTAGCAGGTACTATCGCAACATTTTGCAGATACTATCGCAACATTTAGCAGGTACTATCGCAACATTTAGCAGGCACTATCGCAATGTTTAAGAAACATTTAGATTGGTACATGACATGTTTAATGGGATATGGGCCAAATGATGGGACTCGTGTAGCTGGAACATGTTGGTCAGTGTGGGAAAGTTGGGCCGAAGTGCCTGTTTCCATTCTCTTTGACTCTAGGTCTCAGGAACAAGGTCCACTCCAGGGACCCGAGCAGATAACCCAAGCTAGAATGAGTACAGTACAGAGAGAGTGTGATACTAGGTAGACACACAATGCTGGAGTAACTCAGCGGGTCATGCAGCATCTCGGGAGAGAAGGAATGGGTGACGTTGTGTTGTGGATGATACAGTAAACCAAAGCTTTGTCTGCCAGTCAGTTGGAGTAAAAGATCCAATGGCACTGTTTCAACAAAGAGGAAGGGAATTATGCTGTGTCCTGGCCAATATTTAATCAACGCAGTTAAACCAGATTGTCTGATCATTATCACATTATCTGTTGGACCTTGCAATGCACAAACTGGCTGCTGTATTTCCAACATTACAATATAAGTAAATACATTTGAAAAATACTTGATACTCAAAAGACTACAGATCCTGTACTCTGGAGCAAACATACAAACAGGAGAAACTTAGCGGGTCAAACAACGTTTATGAAGAGAGAGGATGATGGACATTTCAGATCAAAGCCCTGCATTAACCTGGAGTATCCACCATCCATCTGCGTCTACAGATGCTTTGAGCCCATTGAGACCTGCCAGTAGTTTATTCTTTGAAGAATACAGTATTTCACTGGTTCCGACGCACCTTGGGATATCCTGAGATTGTGGAATTTGTTTGTGTCTTCTTAAATTCTTTCCCACCTCAAAGTAGAGAAGACAACACAAATTTCAAACTAAACCACCATTAAATAATCACAGAATATAACCTCTGATGTCAGACCTGGAAGGCAGCTTAAGTGAAGCGGCTGCATAATATCTTATAAAACCTGAAGTTATTAGTGCTGTCAGATATAGGTAAGACTTCCAGAACCAGGGGACACAGTCTAAGAATAAAGGGGAGGCCATTTAAAACTGATGTGAGAAGAAACTTTTTCACCCAGAGAGTTGTGAATTTGTGGAATTCTCTGCCACAGAAGGCAGTGGAGGCCAATTCACTGGATGAATTTAAGAGAGACTTAGATAGAGCTCTCGGGGCTAGTGGAATCAAGGGATATGGGGAGAAGGCAGGCACAGGTTACTGATAGTGGATGATCAGTCATGTATGATCACAATGAATGGCGGTGCTGGCTCGAAGGGCCAAATGGCCTCCTCCTGCACCTATTTTCTATGTTTCTATGTTTTAATATTTAGCAATGTTACTGACTGCTCATCACAAGTAGCAGTGATAATTTTGGCCAGACAAGCTTTCATTAGCTTGGGCAAAGCAGATAATCAAGAAGGCTATGGTACAATAAGAAAATAACTGCAGATGCTGGTACAAATCGATTTATTCACAAAATGCTGGAGTAACTCAGCAGGTCAGGCAGCATCTCGGGAGAGAAGGAATGGGTGACGTTTCGGGTCGAGACCCTTCTTCAGACTGATGTCGGGGGTGGGACAAAGGAAGGATATAGGTGGAGACAGGAAGATAGAGGGAGATCTGGGAAGGAGGAGGGGAAGGGAGGGACAGAGGAGCTATCTGAAGTTGGAGAAGTCGACGTTCATACCACCGGGCCGCAAACTGCCCAGGCGAAATATGAGGTGCTGCTCCTCCAATTTCCGGCGGGCCTCACTATGGCACTGGAGGAGGCCCATGACAGAGAGGTCAGACTGGGAATGGGAGGGGGAGTTGAAGTGCTGGGCCACCGGGAGATCAGTGGCGTTAATGCGGACCGAGCGCAGGTGTTCAGCGAAGCGATCGCCGAGCCTGCGCTTGGTTTCGCCGATATAGATGAGTTGACATCTAGAGCAGCGGATGCAATAGATGAGGTTGGAGGAGGTGCAGGTGAACCTCTGTCTCACCTGGAAAGAATGTTTGGGTCCTTTGATGGAGTTGAGGGGGGAGGTAAAGGGACAGGTGTTGCATCTCGTGCGGTTGCAAGGGAAAGTGCCCGGGGTTAGGGTGGTTTGGGTAGGAAGGGACGAGTGGACCAGGGAGTTGCGGAGGGAACGGTCTCTGCGGAATGCAGAGAGGGGAGGGGATGGGAAGATATGGCCAGTGGTGGGGTCCTGTTGTAGGTGACGGAAATGTTGGTGGATGATATGTTGGATCCGCTGGCTGGTGGGGTGGAAGGTGAGAACGAGGGGGATCCTGTCCTTGTTGCGAGTGGGGGGATGGGGAGCAAGAGCGGAGCTGCGGGATGTAGAAGAGACCCTAGTGAGAGCCTCATCTATAATGGAGGAGGGGAAGCCCCGTTTTCTGAAAAACGAGGACATCTCGGAAGCCCTAGTCTGAAACACCTCATCCCGGGCACAGATGCGGCGTAGACGGAGGAATTGGGAGTAGGGGATAGACTTTTTGCAGGGGACCGGGTGGGAAGAAGTGTAGTCCAGATAGCTGTGCGAGTCGGTGGGCTTGTAATAAATGTCCGTCACTAATTTTTCTCCTGTGATGGAGATGGTGAGGTCCAGAAACGGGAGGGAGATGTCAGAGATAGTCCAGGTATATAAGAGCTGGTTCTTACCCTCAACAACTTCTCCTTTGACTCCTCCCACTTCCTCCAAACCAGAGGCGTAGCTATGGGCACTCGCATGGGCCCTAGCTACGCCTGCCTCTTTGTCGGGTACGTCGAACAATCCCTGTTCCAGACGTACACTGGCCCCATCCCCGAACTCTACCTCCGCTACATCGACGACTGCATTGGTGCTACCTCTTGCACCCATGCAGAACTCACTGACTTTATACACTTCACCTCCAATTTCCATCCTGCCCTTAAATATACCTGGACTATCTCTGACATCTCCCTCCCGTTTCTGGACCTCACCATCTCCATCACAGGAGAAAAATTAGTGACGGACATTTATTACAAGCCCACCGACTCGCACAGCTATCTGGACTACACTTCTTCCCACCCGGTCCCCTGCAAAAAGTCTATCCCCTACTCCCAATTCCTCCGTCTACGCCGCATCTGTGCCCGGGATGAGGTGTTTCAGACTAGGGCTTCCGAGATGTCCTCGTTTTTCAGAAAACGGGGCTTCCCCTCCTCCATTATAGATGAGGCTCTCACTAGGGTCTCTTCTACATCCCGCAGCTCCGCTCTTGCTCCCCATCCCCCCACTCGCAACAAGGACAGGATCCCCCTCGTTCTCACCTTCCACCCCACCAGCCAGCGGATCCAACATATCATCCACCAACATTTCCGTCACCTACAACAGGACCCCACCACTGGCCATATCTTCCCATCCCCTCCCCTCTCTGCATTCCGCAGAGACCGTTCCCTCCGCAACTCCCTGGTCCACTCGTCCCTTCCTACCCAAACCACCCTAACCCCGGGCACTTTCCCTTGCAACCGCACGAGATGCAACACCTGTCCCTTTACCTCCCCCCTCAACTCCATCAAAGGACCCAAACATTCTTTCCAGGTGAGACAGAGGTTCACCTGCACCTCCTCCAACCTCATCTATTGCATCCGCTGCTCTAGATGTCAACTCATCTATATCGGCGAAACCAAGCGCAGGCTCGGCGATCGCTTCGCTGAACACCTGCGCTCGGTCCGCATTAACGCCACTGATCTCCCGGTGGCCCAGCACTTCAACTCCCCCTCCCATTCCCAGTCTGACCTCTCTGTCATGGGCCTCCTCCAGTGCCATAGTGAGGCCCGCCGGAAATTGGAGGAGCAGCACCTCATATTTCGCCTGGGCAGTTTGCGGCCCGGTGGTATGAACGTCGACTTCTCCAACTTCAGATAGCTCCTCTGTCCCTCCCTTCCCCTCCTCCTTCCCAGATCTCCCTCTATCTTCCTGTCTCCACCTATATCCTTCCTTTGTCCCACCCCCGACATCAGTCTGAAGAAGGGTCTCGACCCGAAACGTCACCCATTCCTTCTCTCCCGAGATGCTGCCTGACCTGCTGAGTTACTCCAGCATTTTGTGAATAAAAGGCTATGGTACAACTTCGGTAGACTATCGCTGGAATACTGCATGTAGTTCTGGTTACCACATTAGATGAGAAACATGATTCCATTGGAGAGCGTGCAGAAGAGATTCACCAGCATGTTGCCTGAGATGGAATGTTTCAGTTACAAAGCGACTGGGTTTATTTTCCTTCGGGTGGAGCAGGCTGAAAAGAGACCAATGAGGTATACAAAATTTGAGGGCATGGGTAGGACAGATAATGAGGAAATTCATGGAGGTATCTGTGACCAGAGGGTGAAGGTTTAAGATAAGGAGGAGGAGTTTTAAAAGGGATGAGAGGAATAATTTATTTTCATCCAGCAGTTGGTTGAAACCTGTAACACACTGCCTGCGGGGATAGTGGAGGCAGGTACTCTCATATCATTTAAGTATTTACAATGCAATTAAATTAAAAAAAAATTTTTTTTACAATGCAATACATTAAAATGCAATGGCAGAGCACATCATGGGCCGATTGTTGAGAAATGGTAATAGTACAGATGATGGCCACCACAGCAGCAGTGGGACAAAGGGTGCATTTCTCACTCTATGATTATGTTTTCCAATTGGCATGGTGGTGCAGGGGCAGCACAATGGCACAGCGGTAAAGTTGCTGCCTTACAGCACCAGAGGCTCAGGATCAATCCAGACTATGGGTGCTATCTGTCAGGAGATTGTATGTTCTCTCTGTGACCGTGTGGGTTTCCTCTGGGTGCTCCCTTTTCCACCCACATTCCAAAGACGTGCAGGTTTATAGGTTAATTGGCTTCTGTAAATTGTCTCTAGTGTGTAGGATAGAACTTGTGTACGGGTGATTGTTAGTCACCATGAACTCGGTCGACCAAAGGGTCTGTTTCCACAATGTGTCTCCAAACTAAACTAAACTAAATTACCAGTTAGGGATGTACCAGCATGGGATTAGCGCAGTGAAAACTCCAATTAAGCACATGCAAATTTTAAAATTCATTCTTAGGATTTGTGCATTGTTGGCAACCTTAAACATTCAGTGCCTCTTCTAGTAGTGGATCATAGACAATTAAGACTCAACCCGATTTATCCACCACTGCTGTAAAGTTTGATCCCACCACCTAACAAAATCTATCCACCTCAGGATTGAAACTGTTAATTAATCCCAGGGCACAAAGGCTGAAGGCCTGGAGAGATGAGAAGGATGGCTTGCTGGTGATCCGAATGAGGTGATGGGTGCAACAGGCCTTTCCGGACAACTGCAGCTTGCACTGTGTAAAATGGCGTCAAAAGCTGGCACCTAATGCATGTGGACTCAGTGGGCTGTTTCCATGCATGGGGAACTTAATCGGGGATTGCCTTCATGTATCGCAATAATCTCCCTGATCTATAGGCAAAAAATGGTACACGTGACAATAAAAGAACCATTGAACCATTGAAACATTGTCAGGACATCTAAACTTCTGATCTTTTGTTGAATACTGCCATGGGATCTTCAGCTTCAACCTCAGCACACAGACAATTTAAAGCTTCATCAATAGGACTGTTGCTCTGGCAGTGCAGAACATTCTCAGTACTGCAGACTGTTAGTCTGGATGATGTGGACTCGTGTCCCACAACTAGCTGGGAACCCACAATCTTCTGACTTGGACAAAAGATAACTACCAGGTTAATTAAACCAAACACTTAATGGGGATGAATGCAGTCAATTGTGGAGGCGAGGAATCCTAGATGTCACTTTAATTACCAGGATAATCAACAATTACCAAAGGATATCTGTCCTCCACAATCTCCGAGGCCAAGAGGTGAATTTGGTGTTGAACTTTCTTCCTCACTAGGGAAGACTAGATTGAGTTAAGTGGTGGCTGCCGTGAACAGCATTCAGTTGTTATTCCATCTCTATTAGTCTGTGAAGTTCTAAGTTCACATCTCTAGGTTCAGAATGGATAATGAGGGAAATATTTTTACAACATTTACAGAGAACTACATTTACATGTCTGTTTTGCTGCTGCAAAGAAGAATTTCATTGTTCTGTTTCGGGACATATGGTAATAAAACACTCTTGACTCTTGAAGTATTCAGATAGACCCTCAAGAGGCTGTAGACCACATAGACTATGACTATGTAGAGCTGCAGATTATTTACAAGGCCTTGCTTACTTGTGATAGGTGTATTGTGCCATCAAGGATTTCCTTTGTCAATTGTCAATATATTTCTAAAGTTACTGGCATATTTATTTTCTAACTAAATGACCTACTTATACACCGGTTCCTCTTCAAACTGTTCCTGTGCTCCTAAACCAGAGGCCAAATATTTGGCCCATCTACCTGATTTTGCCTCTTTGAAAGTGCAACCCAATAAGCCTCAATCCCGCAGTTATTCCTCTGAGCCATCACAATTTTCCTTGTTAGACTCTGTAACAGTCAGTTTTGAAAGTTATGAAATCCCCTTTCACAAACTTTTCAGGCAGCCCATGCCAGATTGTTATAACATGTTTAATACAAAATAAAACCCTATCTTCCCTCTGGTTCTTTTGCCATTTATCTTAATCGGCAGCCTTTAGCTACCGACCCTTCTGCCAATGGAAACAATTTCTGCCTTCTGCTGAGACCCTCCAGATTAGATTGATTTATACTTTGCTAATCAGAAGCATGAAGCTGGAAACAGCTCCAATTAACAGACCGCAGACTTAGCAAAGAAACCTTAAGCCACAGTACAGAACAATAGGAACCAGCAAGAGTTAAATGACTGATGTTCGTGGTGAGAATTGGACCTGGAAATTGACGGGGAACTTGTTTCCACCACAGAAGCGAGTTTACCGATTCTTATCTTCAGAGAAGCATTTTTGTTTAAGGGTCCTTGCTTAAGGCTGCACCAGCTTTCAAATATCCATCTATCCCAGAACAATTACCTATTCTTTCCTCGGTTCACGCATGGCTTGCTTTTCTCAATTTGGCGCTGATTGAGAGCCAGATGCTTCCTTTCCCTCACCCCTCCCAAACTCCCGTTCCGTAGTCCAGCCCTGATTTATGTCAAGGCGAATGGCTGCCTCAGTCAAACACAAAGCGAGGGCCAAGCCTCTGTTCCTCCCATTCACAGTGGTTGTGTCTGAAGAGTGCGCAACAAAGAGGAGAGCAGGGGACAAAAGAAATACCCAGCGAAATGCCTCATGGAATCAATCATCCTGAGAGATGAAGATAGGAGCTGAATTGGCCTGAACAAAACAAATTATGAAGACAGAAATGCTGATGGGGGCTCCGTGACAAGGAAGGGGGATGAAGGGAAGTTCGATCCATTCACAGCCTGCAGATGTAATTAGAATAATAACAATCATAGTAAGAGCCTCAGATGCTTCCTTTTCCTCACCATATGTTATCGCAAGACACCACTCACTTGTTTCCCATCTGGCTCGTACAAGTAGTGCCGGCCCAGTTGCATTACAGGAAAGACAACACTTGTGTACTAAAGAAAGATAAGCAGCTCGTAAACATAAAACAAATAGACCCCAAAACTTCCTCATCTTTCAAGATGCCTGACCTTAAAGGCAAAAACAAGATCTAGAAAGCGATAAAGAGAGGGAAAATGGAGAACAAATTCTTCTTGTCAAAAACAAGATGTACTTACATTTATATTGAAAAGGAAAATAAACTACTGGAAACGTGAATTAAAACAGGAAACAGTGGAAATACCCAGCAGGTCAGGCGGTATCTGAGGTGAGACAAAGAGAATTAATGTTTCAGGTTGATGAAAAATCAATGACCTTGCCTGCATCTTACATTTACATCGCAATTTTCACAACTTTGGAATATCTTGATACACTTTGCAGCGAACAAAGCAATACAGTCTACCCTCGTTATTGTGGACCTGTTTATAATGGATTTTGGTTATTGCGGACTGAGGGGCCTGTTCATGGTGGTGGTTAGCCGACAGCACACAGCGCATGCGGTGTTGGGCAGAGGAAAGGTGGCAGGTGGGCGAGAGTGAGCAGTAAAACATTCTTGAAGAGCGTTGAACTGGGCACAGGTTCGCAGCGGCTGCAACAACGAGGGGTCCCCGGCTGCTGGATGCAGACACAGCGTGCGCCACTGCACCGGCGTCGCCCTGGCAACGTATACCTCGGTTGCCTGGTAGCGGCGCAAGGCTCCCGTTGCACCGACCCCGCTTCCACCTGGTTACCCAATGAGCTGGCGCCTTCTGGCGTGCTTCCGGTTGCGGGAGTGGAGAGAGCAAGCAGCATGAAGGCGGTGTGAGTTCCAGACCCATCCCTGGAACACCATATGTAGGGTAGAACACCACATTCCCTGCCTGTGAATTTGTGAATTCCCTCTGGTTTAAGCACCACCAACCACCATGCCGCACTTCTTCCCACCCACCCTTGGGTTAAACTAGTTAATATTTACCCCCCCTTACTCGATTGTAGCGGACAATCGTCAATAACGGACATCATTTCCTTCCCTCACCTCCTATGGTCCATTGTAACAAGCGTTTACTGTATTTGGAGGTGTGGTTACTGTTGTTACGTGAAAAGATGGTAGTAAAATAGCACACGACAAGTTCCCGCAGACTGCAATGTAAAATGCCACCAAGTCAGCAAATCAAAGGCATTCGTGGGGGAATAAATATTGACGAGGAAATTGCACCGGGGATTCTTTACCCAACATGACAGAAGCAGACAAAACGACAATGTAATATCTCATCCAAACTGCAGGATCTCAGGAAGTTCAGCTCTATAGCTTTTTATCTCCAGGAACAGTTCTTTCTATATAAAGGCAACATTTTCATCAGCCTTTCTGAATATGCCCTGTGCCTTTCCATGCCGCCTTAATGAAGTTCATGATTCTTTTGGTCTCTTTGGACTTCTTCAGCAGCTACTGTAGAAAGTGCCTATGAGTGGCTACCCAAAGATGTATGTATATATACTGGACCAAATAAAAGGCACAAGAACATGCATTTACCTGGCACCTTTCACAATATTCCAAAGAATTTTGCAGTTGATGAACTTGTGACCTTCTGAAACAAGGGAGAATATTTCAATGAAGCTAAAACTGAGAACTTTATTTTGACCATGTCAGGTGTGACTTCTCTCTCTCTTTCACAAAAGTAGCCGTGCAACCTATTCAAGGCCGATCTGAAGACCGTTGACTACTTGGGATAAACACTCCCTTTGACTGTAAAAAGCTACCATTGTGTTAAAACTATGATCTCACTGGATCTTTAGAAGCTATTGCCAAATATCATAAAGATAGACACAAAATGCTGGAGTAACACAGCTGGACAGGCAGCATCTGAAGAAGGGTCTTGACCCAAAACGTCACACATTCCTTCTCTCCAGAGATGCTGCCTGTCCCGCTGAGTTACTCCAGCATTTTGTGTCTATCATCGGTTTGAACCAGCATCTGCAGTTCCTCCCTGCCCAATATCATAAGCCAAGCCATCATCAGTGCAAATCTTCAAGCAGTCAAAGGTACGATCCTGAGAATCTTGCACTGCAGGGCACACATATACTCACACCGCAAGGCACCAACAGAACAAGGGCGGCACAGTGGTGCAGCACCAGAGACCAGTGTTCAACCCTGACCTTGGGTGCTGTCTGAGTGGAGTTTGCACATTCTCCCTGTGACCGTGTTGGTTTCCTCTGGGGGGGGGGGTTCCATTCCCTCCCACATTCCGAAGACGTGCAGGTTTGTAGGTTAATTAGCCTTTGTAAAATTGCCCAGAGTGTGCTGAGAGTGAATGAGAAAGTGGCATAACATAGAACTAATGTGAATGGGTGATTGATGGTCGGTGTGGACTCAATGGACTAAAGGGTCTGTTTCCATGCTGCATCTCTAAACTAAGCTAAACACTGCAACTTAAATACTGCGGAAGATACCATCCTGGGAACCTTATATTTATACTGCTAAAAAAACCTCCATGAAATAATACACACGCGCATACACAGTCGTACACAGCATTGGTGCAACACAAAATCCCACATCACGTGCACAGGCACAGGCACGGTTAAATTTATCAATGAAACACACACAAAACAAAACCTACAAAACATAGCACCACAAATGATACACTAATTAACAGCTGGAAACATCATCAATGAACCACACATACCTTCAAGCTAACAAAAAACTATTATTAATTCACTTCAACTCTCAAAGCTGTTAAACATCACAGTGAAAAGAGGGAAACACTCTCACAGGGAAAGCACACAACTATCAAACCACACCTCCAAAAGTCCATCATCATTCCCACACATCTTCAATGCTGAACTTACAAATACTGTGATCAAACCTCTCACAGACTTGCATTGTAAACACTGACATCATTTCACTCGTGAAGACTTTCATACTGCCATAATCAGATATATCTTCCCACAGCCATGTCATCACCAATGTACAAAAGCTTGTTGACAGGAACAATATGAGTACTAGCCTGGTACTTATTCATGGCACTTACCGGACCACAGAAAATCTAGACTAGAGAAATTGTTCCCTTATCATCTTCCTCTGAGCAACAGAACTGTTCTTTCTAAGTACAGACACTCCCTGGGGTGATGCAAGGGTTCCACACCTGTCCATAACCCAAAGTCAGAAATACTGTCGTCTGAGATTGCAAAAACTGTACTGGTAGGTTAATTAGCTACAGGTTAGTACAGGTCTCAGTTAACTTTAGATCTTTAATTTGAATTAGTTAATTAGTACAGATCTGTACCACAGACTCACAAGATGTTGGACCAGAGGAGTTGCCAGATCTTAAAATGTTAGTTCAGAGAGTTACAACTTTAGGTTATTAAAGGTTTTAACTTGAGTGTGGTCAATAAGCCAACAAATCTGTACGTCTTTGGAGTGTGTGAGGATTCCAGAGCTTCCTGGAGAAAATCCACACAGGTCACGGGGAGAATGTACAAACTCCATACAGAGAAGCACCCATAGTCAGGATAGAACCCGGGCCTCTGGCGCTGTAAGGCAGCAACTCTACCGCTGCGCCACTGTGCCACCCATGACATATTCAGATAAGAAATGGAACTGGGTTTAGTAAAGCAGAACTTGAGAGCAAAAGTAAAGTGTTGGAGTGAATGGCAGTCAGGGGGAAATAATTAGCAGCCAGCAAGGCATTGGGTTGGAAATCTTGTTCATTATGGTAGAGGGAAGAGGGAGGATTGCCAAGTATTTGCTCCAGAGAGAAATGCAGGGTTATAAAATCCTGCTCTGTGGAGTGTAGGGGTAGGCAGTGCTGCTGAAAACAGCACCTCAAAAGGAGGAAAATTTGTTAAAAAACAAACAAAAAAGAAACAAAGTGCTGGAGTAACAGTGGGTCAAGCAGCATCTCTGTAGAACATAGATAGGTGACGTTTCGGGTCGGGACCCTTCGTCAGACTGATTGTAGTGAGGGGAGTGAAAGATGGAAGGAAGCGAGGAGGGGCAGCACAGAACCTGGCAGGTAATAGGTGGGGTGAAGTTTGATAGGCAGATGGTTGGACAAGGGCCAGAGATGAGAAGATGAAATGTATGACACAAAAGGATTGAAAAGTTACAAATTGTGAGGCTGGAGGAAGGAATGTAGGTGGCTAGGTGGAATGGAAGCGGGAGGGGAGAAATAGGTGCAAGTCCAGGAGGGGTAGAGGGGAGAGGTTGAAGAAAGGGGTGTGAGAGAAGAAATGGGGGGTTGTTTGTAGTTACCTAAAATTGGAGAATGGAAATATTGCAGTTGGGCTTATCATAGGGATAGCAAACAACAAATAATGGGTGAGAGATATTTATTAATATGGAATTGATAAAGCTGCAGCAGCTGGAAACCTGAGCTAAAATCATAGCATCATCCAGCCTGGGAACAGGACCTTCGGCCCAACTGACCCATGCCGACCAAAGTGCCTTCCCAAGTTAGTCCAATATACTAAAACTCTCGTTTGTTATCTTGTTTGTGACTGAACTTCAGCCAAAACGGTACACGATAGCGCGACAATTTTAGGCCCACCTTACTCAGCGTCGTCACTTTAATGGTAAAAATGGTAGTTTTATTGAAATTGGTGTTATATTTTTCAAGTTATTCACATTTTAAAGTTTAAATCCATCTCCTCGGGAGGGAGGGAGAGGGATGGAGTGCGGGGGGAGGGGAAATGGGAGTGGGGGGGGGGGAGGAGGGAGGGCGGGAGGAGAGGGTGCTGCACCAATGCAGGAGAGGTTTGGGCCCAACGGGTCCACTTGGTCTAGTGATTTTATAAAACTGTATGAGGTTACCCTGCACGGAACACATTCCCAACCTACCCAGTTGCTCCTTATTCAGTAACTCGAGTCAATTCCTGTGAATCTTTTTTGCACTCTTTCTAACTTAATAATAACTTTCCTGTGGTACGATGACCAAAACATCACAAAACACTCCGGGTGCAATCTCATCAACGTCTTGTACAGCTGTAACATGACATCACAACTCTTGTACTCAATGTCCCACTGATTAAGTGTGTCAAATGCCTTCTTTACCACCATCTGTATTAGCTGTTTCAGGCAACCTGTGCCCTGGGTGTCATTGTTCTACATCATTCCCCAAGGCCCTCTAATTTACTGTTGCTTTTGCCCTGATTTAAGTTCCCAAAAGGGCGGCACAGTGGCACAGCTTACAGAGCTGCTGCCTCACAGCGTCAGAGACCCAAGTTCGATCCTGACCTCCGGTGCTGTCTGTGTGGGGTTTGCACATTTTCCCTGTGACTGCATGGGTTTCCTCCGGGTGCTCCGGTTTCCGTTCACATCCCAAAGACATGCAGGTTTGTAGGTTAATTAGCTTCCATAAATCGCCCCTGATGATCAGGGAGTGAATGAGAAAATGAGAGAACATAGAACTAGTTTGAACGGGTGATTGATGATTGGTGTGGACTCAATAGGCCGTAGGGCCTGTTTCCATGCCGTATCTTTCAATCAAGCAATCAAAAATACATCACTTCGCACTTGTCCAAGTTAATTTCTATTTGTCATTCTTTTGTCCAATTGATTGAGATCCTGTTGTAATCTTTGATAACTTCTTCACTATTCACCACAAATTAAATTTTGGTGTCATCCACAAATTTAGTAACAGGTAATCCAATACTGATACCTGTAGCGATAACTGGTCACATGCTTCCAATCTGAAAACAAACCTAAGATAGACACAAAGAGCTGGAGTAATTCAGCGGGTCAGACAGCGTCTCTGGAAAAAAGGAATAGATGACGTTTTGGGTCGAGATCCTTCTTTAGACTGAGAATCAGAGGAAAGGGGAAATGAGATACAGATGGTGATATAGAGAGTTATAGAATAAATGAATGAAAGTTATGCAAAAAAGTAACAATGATAAAGGAAACACCCCATTGTTAGCGAGGGGAAAGGTGAAAATGAGTTACAGACAATGAGACTCAACAAGATGACTTTGAAGCTAGTATGACGGGTGGGGGAGGGATGGAAAGAGGGGCGATGCAAGGGTTATTTGAAGTTAGGGAAATCAATATTCATACCACTGGGCTGTAAGCTGCCCAAGCAAAATATCAGGTGCTACTCTTCCAATTTGCATTTGGCCTCACTCTGACAATAGAGGAGGCCCAGGACAGAAAGGTCAGTATGGGAATGGGAAGGGTAATTAAAATGTTTGGCAACTGGGAGATCAGGTAGGTCCAGACGGACTGAACGAAGGTGTTCAGCGAAATGATTGCCCAGTCTAAGTTTGGTCTCGCCGATGTATAAGGGTCCACACAACTTGAACAATGGATGCAGTAGATGAGGTTGGAGGAGGTGCAAGTGAACCTCTGCCTAACCTGAAAAGACTGTCAGAGTCGAGAAACCTCCCTGGCCCCACACCCATGCAATTTCACCTTCCAGACCAGTCTATCACATGGGACCTTGTGAAATACATTGCCAAAGGAGGCTCCCTCACCTGTATCCATCTTGCTTGCCAGACTTTGCTGCCTAATCCAATGATTTACTCCAGCACTGTTTTCTTTTGTAAACCAGCATCTGCAGTTCCTTGTTTCTCCAGGCAATATTTAAAATGTCCACGGTATGTGGTGGAGTAGGAATGGGGGAGGAGGAAGTGAAGGCTAGTGTAAATGGACCAGGAGCAAAGAATGGGCATTAAAATCAATACATTTGATGGCCAACACATCTTGGATACTGATTTGAGCTACCATCTGTTAAATAACAAGGATGACAACTTTAACTTTCAGTTCTAACTGGGTGGTGAAAGCAGTACTTTCATAACATTTAAGAAATATCTAGATGAGCATCTGAATTGCCAAGGCATTGAAGCCTACGGACCACGTGCTGGTAGATAGTTTTAGTGCAGATGAATAATTCATGGTCATGGTCATGGACATGGTGGGCCGAATGACCTATTACTGTTCTGCATGGCTTTATAATTCTTTGCAGACCAGAGCAATCAGTCTCAAACTTGTTGGATCTTGCTACCAAACCGGCACAGTACAAAGGGTGGCACAATGGCACAGCTGGTAGAGCTTTGCCCCCACAGCGTCAGAGACCCTGGTTCAAATCTGACCTTGAATGCTGAGTGTGTGGAGTTTGCATGCTGTGCCTGAGACCGTGTGGTCCATTTGTCTCTGTACAAAAAAATGCCCCAAATGTGTAGGAAGTGGATGAGAAAGTGGAACAACATAGAATTCGCGTGAACAGGTTATCGAAGGCCAGTGTGGACTCGGTGGGCCGAAGGGCCTGTTTCCATGCTGTATCTAAAAACTGAAAAAACTATACTAAAATCGCATGGTGTGTGTATAAAATGCAGCATCAGAAAAGTGGCACATTATCTTAAGCGTGTTAACGTTTGTATAACAAAATGCCAGGCTTGCTGCTGTTACTCATATCCCAAATTCAACCTCATTCCGAACAAGATTCAACTATTTCTCACTGCCATTACCAAAGGGAAAACTAGACAGGAAGCAGCCAACATCAGGCACACACTGCCACCCGCAGGACTCACAGGGTATTGTATACAGAGGAAAACAACAAAATGATCCACACTTTGACCAAAAAAGTTTTGCCTTCCCTCAGAATCCAGTGTCACAAATGCCACATCCATTGTGCACCAGTTGAAACCTGGCATACGGTGCCTGCAGTTATTCTAGGCGAATACAGCTGCAAAGTTACCAGAAATTTCCCCAGGACTGCTGTTGCAACAATTTTCTTAGGTTATTCTTGTAGTGTAGCAACTAATATGTGCACAAAGGCTCCCACAGATAACAATCAGTTAATGACCAGATCAACTGTTTTCTGGTGGTACAAAAGCAAAATAAAATAGCAAATGGCAGAAACATTCAATCTGAACAGAAATTTGATATAGAGTAAGTTTAAAAAAAAATTAAAAACAGTGGTTTAAGAATACAAAAGGCTTTTTTGGAGATGGTGTAAGTGGAGTATAATTATAACAGTTCCAGAAAAATGTGGAGTCATTGTTGAAAATCAGATATAAAAATACTAAAAACATTCAAGATTACCCTCATTGTTGAGTCTAGAAGCTACAATGTGATTGTCTGAAGATTAGGTGTCATTCCTTGAGTTTTGATTGAGATCTGTTGGAACAATGGGAGACTTGGGACAAAGTGGTGCAGGTGAACAGTGAGACCAGTTCAAAGGTGATATAATCCTTGAAGTAACAGGTGACATGAAGCTTGAGTTAATTCTTGTGTTTTCTGGTGGTGATGGTTGAGGGATAAATATTGACCCTGACAGCAGGGAACTCGTGAGTGAAAAACAGTGTTGGAGGAACTCAGTGGATCAGGCAATATCTGTGGAGGGAAATGGACAGACGAGGTTTGGGGTTGGGAGCCTTCTTCAGAATAAAAAATCCCGACTAGAAACATCGTCTGTCCATTTCTCTCCTCAGATCCTTCAGCATTTTGTTTTTTTTACTCAAGATTCCAGCATCTGAAGTCTCTCAGAGAAACATAGAAAATAAGTGCAGGAGTAGGCCATTCGGCCCTCGAGCCAGTAACGCCATTCAATATGATCATGGCTGTTCATCCAAAATCAGTACCGCGTTCTGGCTTTTCCCCCATATCCCTTGATTCCCTTAGCCCCAAGAGCTAAATTGAACTCTCTTGAAAACAAGTCCCTCATGTCGCCAGGGAACTCTCCTTTTCTTTGAAAGAGTGCCATAGAACAAGGAACAGGAACATGCCCTGCAGCCCACAATGTTTGTGCCGAACAAGATGCCAAGTTAAACTGGACTCATCTGCCTGTACATGATCCATATCCCTCTATTCCATGCACTTCTATGTGCCAATCTAAGCGCCTCTTAAACGCCACTATCATATCTGTATCCCCTGCCACCCCTGGCAATGCGTTCCAGACCCCCACCACTCTCTGTATAAAAAATGTGTCCTGCATATTTCCATTAAACTTTCCCTCTCTCATCTATACCTAACTATGCCTTCTAGTGTTGGGCATTTCCACCCTGGGAAAAGGTTCTGAATGTGTACCCGATAAATGTTATATACTTCTACCAAGTTTTCCCTCAACCTCCGGACCTATCATTGCCTGTGAATGTTGCACTCACCAACAGCGACCTAACCACGGTGTCACAATCTCTTGTGCACTAACGGTGCCTAGAAATATCTCCCCACTACCCCTCTAAATTGTCATGTTACATATCCAGCATCCTGTACTAGGTGACCAAAAACGTTCCCAACTAAATAGGAGAAAGACAAGGAGCTATTGTCTTCAGCCCCTTCCACAAACTCTTTCCCAAGCCACTGACTTTGTTCTTCTCCCTCATTGCTCAAACAGACTCACTTTGCAAACAATATTTTTATTTGATCAAGGCAAACTACTCGCCATATATTCCCAACGTTAAGAAGACCCCCCCCCCATTACCATCCACAATGTGGTCTATCTCTGCCTTGGCTCAAATGCTGTTGAAACCTTCCATCACATCATTCATGACCATGGTGGTGAAACTGCAAGCTGCAAGGGTATCAAACTGGTGCCTTGATCATCATGGGATGTTGGTCAGAAAGAAAATCTAAGACATTTTAAACACAAGGTATTTTACTTAATCCAGTCTTTTTTATTTCTTGATCTGAAGCCAGAAAAAAAACTTTCCTCCTTTATTTGGCTGCTTAAGTCATTTAGAAAAAATATTTTAAAATTGTCTATGCAAACTTCATAAACTTTCAAACCTTGCTTGGGATCTTTATAGTCATTGAGTGATACAGTGTGGAAACAGGCCCTTTGGCCCAACTTGCCCACACTGGCCTACATGTCCCTGCTACACTAGTCCCACCTGCCCGTATTTGGTCCATATCCCTCCAAACCTGTCCTATCCATATACCTGTCTAACTGTTTCTGAAATGTTGGGATAGTCCTGCCTCAACGACCTCCTTTGGCACCTTATTCCATACACCCTACCACCCTTTGTGTGAAAAAGTTACCCCACAGATTCCTATTAAATCTTCCCCCCTTCGCCTTAAACCTATGTCGTCTGGTTCTCAATTCCTCTACTCTGGGAAAGAGACCCTGTGCGTCTACCCGATCTATTCCTCTCATGATTTTATACATCTAAAGAAGCTCATCCCTAATCCTCCTGAGCTCCAAGGAATAGAGTCCCAACCTACTCAACCTTTCCCTATAGCTCAGACCCTCTAGTCCTGGTAACATCCTCGTTGCCAGGACTAGAGAAAATGTGTTCAGTTCAAGTCCAAAAACCCTCGTCTTTCGCTTGCCACATATTAGGACTACATTTCCAGAAAACACCAGCAATCAATAATTATTTGACGCACTAATCTCAGGGAAGTTTTTTTTAACCTTTACATCTGTGATTCAGTTTGAGTTTTTTTTGTTTCATGTGTAGATAGATTATGATCCTGAGTTTTAAATTCCCTTCCATAGATGAAAAACAAAAAATCATGGAAATACTCAGGTAGCCAGGCAGCATCTGTGGAAAGCGGAACTGAGTTGGTTTAAGATAAAAAATCTCTTCTTCAAATACTCTTGCCATGATACTGCCTGACTGGAGAAGTTTTTCCTGCATTTTGTTTTAAATTTCCAACATCTGAAGTGTATTTGATTTTCCATTCCAAAGAGTTAAGTAAGCCTAAAATTTAGGCTGACACTCCAGTGCAATACTGAAGGGATGCAACAACCACAAAGATAACCGTTAAGGTGATTCATTTAAACTACACCTCGTCAATTCTCTCATCTGGGCATAAAAGATTCAGTGATAA